>NW_024429206.1:10940000-11540000 GCF_017639785.1 Mesocricetus auratus | reverse complement strand
GAGTGTATCAAGTCTCTCTGAAGAATCAGCTAGCCTAGCCAGCTCCACCGACCTCCACCAGAGCTGTAAGAAAGAGATTCGGAGAGGGGGAGAGCTTGGCCTTGGCTTGCACAGATGGAGGGTAGGGCAGGGATTCAAACCCAGGCCTACTCACTCCAGGTCTCCTGTGCTTCATGGAGATATGAGTCCTTTCCTGAATAGCAGTGCACACCTTTAATCTCAGCACAGAGGCAGGCGGATCTCTGTGAGTTCGAGGCCAGCCTGGTCTACAGAGTGAGTTCCAGGACAACCTCCAAAGCTACAGAGAAACCCTGTCTCAAAACCAAAGGAAACAAAACAAAGCAAAAGAGTCCTTTCCTCTTCTCACTGAGACACAGCAGTGCGAGGTGGGGCACAAAATCCATGTTTGTAGAGATCTCCCCCTGAGAGGCAGAAGTGAGCCACCAAGGCCCTGCTGTCCCCAGCCCAGGCTCCATCCCAGATTGAGCCCCAGCCTGGCCCTGTTCTCTATGGCTACTGCATGGCTATTGGGGTGGGGTGGGGCCTGCAGCCCCATGGGCAGACTGTAGTCAGAACTCAGGTCACCTCCACCCTGTCCCCCTTCCTCTTCCTCCCACTCTCAATGCCACCTGCGAGCGGTCCCCGAGCCCCCCTCGGCTTCCCCACAATTTAACGTCTCACCGAGCTGTCCCTATTTGACAAACAGGTGATTTTGTTAACGAGAAATAAACGAGATCCACAGGATGGGCGAGGGCGTGCGGCAGCTGGTGTGAGGGCGAGATGTGCTGAGCTTATTAAAATATCTGGCCACATGCTCAGAGCACAGGGCCAGTGCGGAGGGTACCCACCATCTTTCCCGCCCTCCTCTGCTCCTCCCCAGGCACCTCGTCATCCCAGTTTCCTTCCAGAGCCTGGACAGGCAGGCTGGCGTGTGTGTGTGTGTGTGTGTGTGTGTGTGTGTGTGTGTGTGTGTGTGTGTTTTCACTGGAAGGTGATGAGATGGGGTGTGTGCACGTGAACGTGAGTGTGATGTGTCCCCAGGTGTGTGAGTGTGCGACAGCCTGCACACATGTGTCTGGGAGTGAGGGTGTGTGTGGAGCTGGCTTGTGTGACAGAAAAGGGGAGAGGAGAGGAGCGAGAAGCGGGTGGAAACTTGGAGGGAGGGGGAGGGGAGGGGGAGGGGAGGGGGAGGGGAGGGATGCAGGGAAGGGAAAGCTATGGAGGGGCACACCTGGAGAAATGGAGAGGGGCAGGCACAAGGGGTGGTCAGACGTCAGAATGTGATAGGGGGTGGGGATATTTGGGAGAGAGAAATGGAGAGACAGAGACAGAGAGGACAGAGAGACAGAGTGAGGGAAGGAAGGGGAAGGGACAGGCATTTAGAATCTAGGATGGAGTCAAAAGGAGAGGGCTAAGGCTCAGCCACTCTGGGCAAGGAGGGAGAAGGAGAGGAGAAAGGTAGCTTGGAAGGGAGCCAGAGACTGGAGAAAGATGGGCAGGGTTTGGAAGGAGCGAGGAGGGAGGAGGGGCTGGGGAGCTGTGGTTTTACTGAGATCTGTGGATCTGTGTGGATGACCTTCCTCCCTGAACCCCATCCGCTGCTTCCCCAAACCTAAACTGGTGGATCTCCTGGTGGATCTCTGTGGAGGACGGGAGAGGGGTGGAGGGGTCTGCAATGAGGGGTGAAGGTTTGAGAGGGAGACAGCGCCTGCATCAGAAGCCCCCTTCCGGCTCCTCCCTCCACAGGACACCCCTTCCTCCTTTGTACCTGGGCCTCCTGGTTGGCATTGGGTCCTGGGTTCCTCTACCTGCAGCATCCATTAACCTAGCACCGTCGCCAGGATCAGCCCCCTTACCTCATGTCGTTTATTTCTGTTTCTGGGCAGCGGAGATGTCCTCATGCACTGGCCAAGGGCCTGGCAGCAAGTTTCTTGTCTCAAGAGAAAGGGGGGGGCAAGAGCTCTGGTGGGTGGGTGAAGATGGGACCCAGCTTGGGGGGACACAAAGATGGGGTGTTGGAGGGGTGTGGAGTGCGGTAAGCCTTGAGGGTGTGGGTGTCAGCAGGGAAAGGAGAGGGAAGCATGTGCAGGGTGGTGGAGGCACAAGCCAGCCCCATCCCTGTTTCTGGCCAGTCCTCTGCCCTCCCCATCTCCATCGTCTCTGCAGCCCGGGGGGACCTTTCCTCTCAGTGATGCCAATTCGTCCATTGCTTCCCAGCTCTGCCGTCTTCCTTCTGACCACACACACACACACACACACACACACACACACACACACACACACATATACACATACACATATACACATACACACATACACACACATACACACACATATACACACACATACACATACACACATATACACATACACACACACATACACACACACATACACACACACATACACACACATATACACACACAGGCCTCCTCAGCTCTGCCATCTTCCTTCTAACCACACACACACACACACACACATACACACATACACACACATATATACACACACACATATATATATACATATACACACATACACACACATATATATATACATATACACACACATATATATACATACACACACACACAGGCCTCCTCAGCTCTGTCATTCCCCCTGGCTTCCTTCCTCCCTCCACCTTGCTTTCATCTCTGTCTTTTCTTTCTCCCCCTTGACCCCATCTCCCTCAGGGGCTGGGACCCTGTCCCCATCTGGACCCTGAATTCACATGGTAACTGAAACTCACACATCCCTTTGGAGCTGGTTTCTCCCGGAAGCAGCATGTGTCTCTGAGCCTGGGTTCTATCCATTGGGCAGCACACAGTAGGCCTGCGCCCCAGCACACAGTAGGCCTGCGCCCCAGCGGATTCACCCTGATGCCCCCTCAGGGAGGAAGAAGCTGAGACTGCCACCTGCACCTCCATCTCCCACACCCTCATCCGCACTTCCCAAGCTCTTCCCTGGCAATTTCCCTGTCTTGGGCTGCCATTTGGCGCCCTCCTCCAACCCCTCTCCCCCACCCAGGGACCCACACCCTCCTCTGCAGGTCTCCAACACAAACGTGTCCCTCACCATCAGCCACCATCGGGCTGATGACGGGGAGGGGGTGTCCCGAGACCCAGGACTGCACTTGTTTGCTCCGCTTAGTTAGTTAGTAGCTCTCAGTGCCCCCCCCACTTCAGTCACAGGCTTGAGGGGGGCGGGGAAACAGAATTCCCATAGAGATTTCTCAGAGCTTTACTGCTTCCAGAAGGACCACACACCTGCCTTTAAGGATGCTGTTTTAATAGTTCTGTGTGTGCGTGTGCACGCGCGTGCGTGTGTGTGTGCGTGTGTGTGTGTGTACATGTGTGTAAGTGCACACGGAGGTCAGAAGGCAACTTTGTGGAGCTGGTTTTCTCCTTCCGCTCTGCGGGATTTGGGGACTGCACTCAGGTCATCAGGCTTGGTGGCCAAGTGCTTTTACCCATGCAGCCACCTTGCTGGCCCTGATGCTGTCTTGACTCCCACAAAAACAACGGAGGAGGACTGCTCATCCACATACCGTAAAGCCACACCATGAGCCTTTTACTCACACGCAGCTCTTTCAAAAGTAGTCCCTAAAAGTCTGACATAAAATGACCCAAATTATGAAAACAAAACAAACAGCTCATGCACAATAGGCTTGGAAGAGAGCTGCTGAGAAAATGTTAAGTGTTTGTCTTTGAGTGGCGGGACTAGAAGTGAAAGAAATAAGTAAGACTATGTCCACGCTCTCGCATACTCTTCTTAATGAGCATTTTAAACGAATCCATTGTTCTCAATGGCTGTTTGTCCACAAGCGCCGCACATTTGACACACGGCCCTGACACACTCCGGCTCTTCTGAAAGGCTGTGCTTTAAATGTTTACGTTTGATTTCTCTTCTGAGTGGGAAAGCATTCACGCTACGTATGACGAAATGACACCGAGGACAGGGGATCTTGTTACCTGTGCCCGTGTTCCCCGTCCACCAGCTCTGCTTCCTGGGGTGAAACAGTAACACTTCTTTCTTTCTCAGGCTTCCAGGGGGCAGAGCCATGCTGGGGAGATAAGGACTCTGTCCTGGCTGAAGGCTGGAATGTTCCCAGGCTGCGCAGGTGGTCTCTCTGGCCAGGGTCCTGTTCTAGAACTCTCTTGCCAATCCTCCTGGCCTCCCCCACTGGCCAAGACCCAAAGAATGACTCCCCTTCTCCCCACTCTATTATTCCTGAGTCGAAAACAGTGTAAATTCAGACATTATGGAGTCGTTGTCATATAGCATATTACTGTGTCCTACTCTTAGCCAGAACTGGCAGAACCTTCTGTAGCTGGGAGAGTCAACATAGTCAGTGTAACCCATGACACTAACTGAGTCTCCTTGGGCCTCCTGTGGTGCATGCCTGCCTGCGTGCATGCGTGTGTGTGTGTGTGTGTGTGTGTGTGTGTGTGTGTGTATGTGTGTGTGTGTGAAGAGAGGACTTAAAACTAGCCAGACATTCAGCTTAGCTGTTCTGATCCTGTCAGACTCCCAGGGCTGCCCACAAAGGCAGACCTGTCCTCATCCTCACTCAACAGCAGAGGAGTCTGGAAGGGATTTGACAGCAGCCGGGAAAGCGTCCCAGCGGTGCTCTAGAACGGGAGCAGGCACAGCCTGCACAGCCTGAGCTGGACCTCTCCTCCCAAGGCCTCCATGTCAGAGTGGCTCTTCCAATGCCCAGCTGGGAATGTGGATGTGACCCTAGGGAACTCAATTCTGTCCTGGTCGCTGGGTTCCTTGCACTCCCTGCCTTCAGACGCCATGGAAGACCTGGGCTTGGGTCTAACTCCTTGCTTCTCTCGACTCTTGTGCCTTGGAATGAGTCGGAGACACTGGAGGGATGTTCACAAGCCGGAATTTGATCATGTAGAAGTCAGGTGCTGCCCTGGGTGCTGGGGGTAAACAGGCCAGTCACAGCAATAGTGGGTGGTTTTCTAAGTGTCACCTTGTTTACCGTAACTCTCCAAACAGCCCTGCTATGCTCTGAGTTAGTACATGTTAGTAAAAGAACCCACAGTGCTAGAAGAGGGATTTGAAGATGCCTCTGCCATTTTCCAAAGTATTGTTATTGGCTAAATATCACCACCCAATCTCTGGTTCTAGGTGCTTGCAGCTTAGTTCTGTGGACAGGATACAGGCATGAATACCTACCATCAGGACCAAGAAGGAGGAAGGTGTTTTGGGGGAGCTGTGGAGAATGAATGAATGAGTGAATTTTCATGAACATATGAGACAGAGAGCTCACAGAAGCTGGGGAAGCAAAAGGAGTAATCCTAACTCAGTACAGGATTTAATTTTTTAAAACATGCATGTCTGTGTCCGGGTATGTGCACCACGTGTGTGCAGTACCCACAGAGGCCAGAAGAGGGTGATGTACTCCCTGTAACTGGAGTTATAGGCAAGTGTGAGCTGCCCCACATGGATGCTGGGAGCCAAGCTCTAGAACGCTGCACATGCTAAGCCATCTTTCTAGCTGCTCAGGTCTTAATTTAAATGGGAACCTTTTAAACCTGCCCCCAAGAGGTAGGCTGTCTGATGAGTTTCATCAGGAACAGATCCAGGCGTATTTATGAGCCTGGTCAGATTCTCTTGGCCTTACTCACTTCCCGGAGCCAGGTGCTTGCTGGTTTTGTTGCATGTGTGGACTGCTTTGTGGGCTTATGTGATACTGCCAGCCAGGGTCCATCAGCAAGGACCCCAGTTTATGATTTCTCCGCCATAACTGGAGTCAGGAGAAACGGTGAGGCATAGAACATGGCCTCCCCAGCAGCTGTCAAACAGAAACCAGGGGCTGTTTACCCAGAAGGCAGGGTAGAAGCAAGGCCAATCTGTCTGTTGTCCTGCGATGGTGCTTAGAGGCATACCCCCAGGGGATGCTCTGCAAGGATGTGCTTCCCCAAGAGTCAGGAAACTGTCCTCTCCTGCCTCAGTTTCCCCTTCTCTCATGTTCACTACCTTGATTCCACACCTTCTGAGGGAGCTGTTTTCTGGAACCTGAACCAGACTGTCTTTAGAATGCTTTGTCAGCATACGTGTGGGTGAGCCAGACATTTTCCTTTGAAGTAGTAACTGGTGTTCCTGCTTACAAGCCTCAACTGTGCCTGAGTTCCTGGATAAGTATCCTATGAAAAGGGCAGGCCTCTGACCAGTGTACATATTGGGCATGTGAGGTAATCAGACCTCTGTGAGGTAATTCATCTCTGGTATAACTTGGTATTTCCAGTCCCTCTGAAGTGACACAACCTCTGAGAGGTGACTGGTCTCTGTGAGGTGAACAGGCCTCTGTGAGAGGTGATCAGTCTCTGTGAGGTGAACAGGCCTCTGTGAGAGGTGATCAGGCTTTTATGAGGTAACCAGTCCTCTGTGAGATAACCAGCCCTCTGTGAGGTAATCAGCCCACTGTGAGGTAACCAGTTCTCTGTGAAGCAACTAGCCTTCTGTGAGGCGACCAGGCACCTCTGAGGTAACCAGCCCTCTGTGAGAGGTGATCAGGCTTTTGTGAGGTAACCAGGCCTCTGTGAGGTGGCCAGGCCTCTGTGAAATAATTAGGCCTCTATGAGGTGACTCAGTCTCTGTGAGGTGACCAGGCCTCTGTGATTTAATGCATCCTCTCTGAGGTAAAATGGACTCATGGATGTTACCAGGTCGCTATGAGGTTACTGAGTCATTGTGAGGTAACCTGGTCTCTCTGGGCTTCCTGCTGTGTCTGTCCTCTGCAGATAGAGCTGGACAGACCTGGCAGTCGAAGGTGACAGAGGTGGCGGTGGCTTTGGAAGAGCTGGGAGGGGAGGGAGGCTCAGAGAGGGAGGTAATTAGGAACCAGGCACATTGCAAATCTCCCAGCCATTCTGACACCTGGAGAGAGCGATCACACACTTGGAGTCAGCCCAGACAAGTGTGAAAGCCCTCACTCCATCTCCAGGAAGAGTGGGGAAGAGGTGCCCACATGACAGCCCCACACCCAGCGTTGCCTCCCAGAGCCCTGAGGTCATCCTCACCTTCTCGCTCTGACCTGGGTCAGCGAGCTGTGACTCTGAGGTGCAGAGGGGCAGTGGGAACCCTGCGAAGGCAAGGGGAAGGGCCCGGCCATGCGCCCAGAGGAGGAGGGGTGAGGAAGGATCTCGTCCTGGCAGGCAATCAAGGCTAGGCAGATTTTAACAAGCCCTGTGCGGACTCAGGCCAGCCCTCATCAAAAGTGCCAAAGCCAGCTTCCCGGGGTTGAAAAATTAGTCCCCAAGGAAACCGGGAATTAATATGGGCTGAAAGGGTCCTGTGTAGCACAGACAAGGCGAGAGTTGCCGCTCAACACTCCTGTCGTGTGCCGGGTGAAGAAGGAGAGGCTCAGAGAGGCTGTGCCTTTGCCCAAGGGCACACAGCAATATAGTACATTTTTATCATCGTCGTCGTTGTCGTTTTTTTTTTTGGTTTTTCGAGACAGGGTTTCTCTGTAGCTTTGGAGGCTGTCCTGGAACTCACTCTGTAGACCAGGCTGGCCTTGAACTCACAGAGATCCGCCTGCCTCTGCCTCCCACCATCTGCCATGTCTCCTTTATTGTTTAATCTCAGTACACCATGGAGTAACTTCGGAATCATCCCTGATGCTCTTGTGGGAAAACACGCTTATCAAACAAGAGTCTGCTCATGGGGAGTCCCTTTGGCCATTATGAATGCCATTTACATCCAAAGTCACTGGGCTGCCATGTTGCCCCCCTCCCAAGGCCCCCCAGAATTGTTTCAGACAACTCTACCAGGGGTTATTTTGTCACATTATGCATCCTTTATTCCCCAGTAACTTTAAAATGTGCATGCACTGGGACGCCATTTTGTTCTAGAAAGATCTACAGATTTTGCATAGGCACAGTGTTTTTACCCACCAGTCTCCTGAAGGGGACGAGGCCACGGCCTCCTTGGAGAGGTTCTTAGAGACCCAGGAACGGGGAGTCCCTCCTCACCTGGACAGGAGCGCGGTCCTCACTCTCCTCACCTGGACAGGAGCGCGGTCCCCTCTCAATGGAGACGGCTTCTGTTGAGTCCGGTGACCTGGAGTGAGGTGGGAGCCTGCAGATCCTCCAGAAGGGAGTCAGTTCCCTGACTGGAATGGTCCCCGTCACTGCTCCCCTTAAGCAAGGTAACAGATAAATAAGCACAATGTGTCTCTCTTCCAGTCCCTGCCTTCAGGAGACAAATGATCCGGATCTTGCCTAGACCTGGCATATGGATAAGCAGGTGACTTAGCAAATGGGCGACCACGTGGGCTCCAGAGTCAGATAAATCCCGGTTCAAATCCTAGCTGTGTGATCTCAGGCAAGTTGCTTAGCGTCTCTGTGCTTTCATTTCTCCAACTGGGAGACAAGGGTGGAATGATGCCTGCTGCTGCTCTGTGGCATGGATGATGCTGGCAAGCCCTGAGTGCTCTCCAGCTATCACGATTAAACCTTACAAAAGGGAAGAGTGAGGCCCAGAGAAGCCCAGACAGCAGAGAAGGGCACTCGCCACGGAGCCTGACGCCTCTGGTTCGATCCCTGGCGCTCACATGGTGGCCCCGGCGGTGCGTGAAAGCTGTTCTCTGAGCTCCATGTGTGTGTCCCCCTCACAAAGCAAGCAAGCAAAACCCAATAAATAAGTAAATAAACAAATAAATAAACAAACAAGTAACTGCGCTTTTAAAAGAAGTTGCCCTGGCCCCCAGCGCTCCTTCTGTGGGAAGCTGGACTTGGCTCAGGAGGTCATGGGATGCTATGTAGGGCCCTGAGTGAGTCCAGGCGCAGATGGAGTTCAAATGTGGAACAGCACCTGGGGGACGAGCACCGGGAACAGCCTGCACCGTGTTCCAGGTGACGCTGCCCCCAGCTGCTCTGCTTATAAACAGCAGGGCGGGGACGACGTGAAGGCCCCAGAGAGAAGACTGAGGTTTTCCCACACCGTGGAAGCCGTGCTGCTGTGAACAGGAGTGAATCAGGATGGAGCTTTCTCCAGGACCAGCCAGCGAAGGCAGTGAGGGGCGGGGCGAGCCAGTGAGGGGGCGGGGCGAGCCAGTGAGGGGCGGGGCGAGCCAGTGAAGGCAGTGAGGGGCGGGGCGAGCCAGTGAAGGCAGTGAGGGGCAGGGTGAGCCAGTGAGGGGGCAGGGCGAGCCAGTGAGGGGCGGGGCGAGCCAGTGAGGGGTGGGGTGAGCCAGTGAGGGGCGGGGCGAGCCAGTGAAGGCAGTGAGGGGCGGGGCGAGCCAGTGAGGGGCGGGGCGAGCCAGTGAAGGCAGTGAGGGGCGGGGCGAGCCAGTGAGGGGGCGGGGTGAGCCAGTGAAGGCAGTGAGGGGGCGGGGTGAGCCAGTGAAGGCAGTGAGGGGCGGGGTCAGGCTCCCAGCCTCAGGCATCCATGCTCCTCTGCCTCTGTCCAAGGAAACGTGACAGAGTCTGGAGAAAGTCTGGTACCGGCTGTCCCAGCCGAAAGTGGGCATCGTCTTCCTGGCATCTGTGAGTGGAGGGCAGTAGAGCTGCAAGGATCCTGCCATCACAGCACAGCTCTCTCCCCAGGCTGAGGAGCATCCAGCCCTTGGGATCAGGAGCCCTGCATGTTAACTGAATGATGTGCTCTTTAGGGCTATGCAGTGTCGGGGAGGTGGAGGAGGGGAGCAGAAGTCTAAGGAAGCCCATTTCACTAGACTGCCCCATGAGGAGTAATGGTGATAGGTGTAAGATGGGGGGGGGGGGGGAATGGGGACACACAGTGTTTCCTCCGGGTGGGACAGGGTGAAAGGTTTCTTCCTCATAGCAACAGCGTGCAGCCTCCTGGTTTGGGAAAGCAAGGGTTACGATTGATTACTAAGTCTGGGGATGAAACCCAGGACCTCAAACACACCGGCGAGTGTTCTACTGAGCTAAACATGCAGCCCTGGTTTGTGTGTGTGTGTGTGTGTGTGTGTGTGTGTGTGTGTGTGTTTGGAGACGGGGTCCCCACGATGGTAAGACTGGCCTTGAAGTCACTAGGTTGTGGGGATGACCTTGAACTCCAGATCCAGGCAGGTGCGAATCACCACACCCAGCTTGTGCCATGCTGGGTATAGAAGCCAGGCAAGCTCTCTACCTGCTGAGCCATCCGTGAAAGGAAGCTGTGTGAGGCTTCACGCTCACATGCTGTGCGCTCTCTCCCTCTCTCCCTCTCTCTGTCTCTCTCTCTCCCTCCCTCCCCCCCATCTCCCCCCTCTCTCTCTCTCTTCCTCTCTCTCTCTCCCCCCCCTCCCTCCCTCTCTCTCTGTCTCCCTCTGTGTGTGTGTGTGTGTGTGTGCACACGCGCGCCCCTGACTGTCTTTGTAACTATGATTATGAAAACGTGAGTAGGTGTGACACGGCCTCCCGCGTGTGCACAGCCCTCACGTGCACCCCCCCAACTGTGTCTCCATGTCTGTGCATGCGTGGCTATGCACACAGCACTTGTGTTTTATTAAGGATCTTGCCCCCTCTTACTCCCCACTTCTCCCCTCCCCCTCTCCGGTGTCCCCTGGTTCAGGTGTGCAGGAGGGCCACACCCCTGCAGATCCCACCAGCTAGCTTTGGGCCTGCCCAGCAGGTGGGAAGCAGCTTGGGGCCAGCTCCAAACAGGTGAAAATCCAGCCCCAGCGTCCCTTCCCCACTGAGCCCCAATGAGAAAGGAATTGCCTCCAGGCTCTCCCCTTAATCCGCAGCAAACGCCCTCCCCCTCACCTCTCTGTATGACAACAAAGGGCCCCGTGCCTGCTGGTGGCCGCATCCTGATTTCTTAGGTTAGAACTGGGGGGCAGGGGTGGTAGCTGAGTTAGGGGGTGCAAGAGGACACTCTCCTGCCTCAGTTCCTGCCCTCAGAAGGGAGAGACAACACACAACAGAAGGACCAGTGGACAGAACGGATTGCTACCCTGCCTGATATGACCCCCTCCCTAGTGACCGAGGATCAAGGTCAGCCTTAAGAGTCACTCGTGTGTTGAAAGCCAGGAGAACAGGCTGGGGGACCCTTTCTCTGTCCCAGGCGGGCCCTGGCAGGAGCTGGTCCAGGAGACTTGAGTTTCAAAATGCTTCTGCAGCTCCACCCACCCGCCCGTCAAATCACTACATCCTCCCATGGCGTTAGAGGTCCTGTGTGCCAGGGCCAGGGTGGACACCTGGGAGAGCCTCAGGTGGGAGTGGCTTGTGAGGGAAAAGATGCAGAATGCGTGAAGGGCCTTTCCGGAGACAGGTCACAGACTGAGAAAGAGCCAGTCTTGGTCCTTGAGAGCCCAGAGCTGTGGGTTCCTCTTGGCTGTGTTGGCACTTGCCGCCCCTTTCTTTTTAACCAGGACGAGCCAGTTTCCCGTGTATCTGCCCCATCCGCCTGTTCTCCAGCTGCTTTCCGCACCCTGTAGATCCATGTGTGCGTCCATGCACACATGCATCCACGCACACACGCACCCATTCATCTAGGTATGCACGCATCCTCACAACTTCCATCAATGTCTTCCTCTCTATCCACCAGGTCTGTACTTACCCACCAGCCCATACTCGAATCCATCCACCCACCCACCCATCCATCCATCCACCCACCCATCTATCCATCTATCCATCCACCCATCCATCCATCCATCTATCCACCCACCCATCCATCCATCCATCCATCCATCCACCCACCCATCCATCCATCCATCTATCCATCCACCCACCCATCCATCCATCCATCTATCCATCCACCCATCCATCCATCCTCTCATCTATCCACCCATCCATCCACTATCTGCTCCCTTATCTACAAATGCATTTATATCTTCTGTCCACCCCACCATTCATTTCCAGCTCTCTGCAGCAAATACAACCGCTCTCGCCCACACCTGTTAGCCAGTCCTTTGTGTATCTACCACCGTCCATCTACCCACCCGTTGCCCGCCTCTGTACTACTGGTCCACAAGCCCACACAATTACCGTTCAGCTTCAGACTCATCTATCTAACCACCCGGTCAAAGATTTATCTAGGACTCCACGACCCACCTTCCCGCTCACCCACTCATCCCCCTCCACCCTTCCTGGGGACACTCTGTGTGAGATCCAGGTGGCTGGTGGCTGGTGGCTGGGTGCCACCCCCATTGTCAGGACTCAACCCGCCCCACAAGGAGGCCTGCAAGAGGGAGGGTGGCTGATGTATGGCAGTAATTCAGACACAATGTCCACCAGGGTTCCAAGACCAGCCGTGGAGTGAAGGGAAGAGGGGAGATAGGGAGGAAAAGCTGAGGAAGGGATAGGGAAGAGAGAGGAAAGAGAGAGCCCAGTGAGCAAGCTAAAGAGGAAAGTGGGAGGGGGGGAGGAAGAAGAGGGGGAGGAGGGGGAGGAGGGGGGAGGAGGGGGAGCAGAAGGAAGGAGGAGGCAGCGTTTTAGGCTGCCTGCCTTGTGGGCTGCATCTGAACGGCACCACCAATTACGGATCCTGAGCCCTGGTGAGCCCTGTCCCTGGAAATTACCTTTTAATTCTTTAATTACATTGTCCTCACCTGCCTCTCAGCCTGCATCCTCACAGTCTCGGGAGCGTAAATTAGGAGCGCTGGCCTGGCTCACCTCCACGCCCATCCCTGGCTATTTTTATCTGCCTCAGGGCCTTCATCTGCCTCAGGTGCTTCTTCTGGTTCGCTCTCTCCGAGTGTCTCAGCTCCTCTACAATCAGACCTGGTTCTGTTTCCTGGGCTTGGAGGAAGCTGAGCCTGAGAAGGCCTAGCTGTGTGAGTCTGGGCAAGCATCTACACCTCTCAGAACCTCAGTTTCCCCATCTGTAACTTGGGGATTGAAAAAAATGGGCTGGGGATGGCTTGCCTGGCACACATAAACCAGGCATGGTGGGGCACACCTGTCATGTCAGCATTTGGAAGCATGAGGACAAGGTCATTGTTAGCTGCACATAGAGTTTGGGGCCAGCCCGGGCTGCATGAGACACAGATTGCCTCCATTTATCTGCATTATAAAACTTACCTGGTCTGTTTTGCAAAGTGCTTGGTCTCCAGGCTTTGCTTCTAGGAGGCTGTGATGGGTCAAGGGTGGATCTAGATCTTACAGAGAAGGACTGGGAAAGGCCTTGGTTCAAGGTGCCCCTATAGGGGCCTCTGGGAGACCTGGTCTTGACAGATGGGAACATGACCTCCCCAGCCCACCAGTCACTGGCAGAGACTGTGGGACTGTGCCAGAGCCCATGGTATGGCTCTGAGACCAGAGCCAGTGTCATTGGCAAGGAACACCTTAGAAATTCCAGCTATCATGCCCTACCTGAGATCTCCAGGATCAGAATCTCAGGTTGAGGCTGAGGAATCGGTGTCTTAACTAGTTCTTTGGGGGTTCATGATGCCCGTGAAGTGGGGACAGTTGTAAGTGACACAGGACTGCTTGGTGATTCCCTGCTCCTTTTCCTGCAAACCCATGTTGTGCATCTGTGTGTGTGCATGTGGGTCTGTCTCTATATTCATGCATATGTGTGTGAGTGTACATCCGTGTGTGTGTATGTGTGTGTGTGGGTATCTGTCTCTGTGTGCACGCTTGTGTGTAAACATGTGAATGTGTGTATGTGTGTGTCTCTGTGAATACATGGATGTCTCTGTGTGTGTGTGCATGTGTGTGAGCATGTGTCTGTGTGTGCATGTATATTTCATGTGCTCTTGCATGTGCAAGCCAGAGGAGGACACTAAGGGTCTCCCTCTATCACTATCACTCTCCACCTTATGTTTTGAAACAAGGTTTTGCTGAGCCGATAGCTGCCGCTTTCTGCTAAGGGCTGGTCATTGACATTCTGTCATCCTCCTAAATGCTGGGGTCACAGGCACACACAGGCACATCTAGTTCTTATGTGGGTGCTGGGGATTTGAACGGAGGTCCTCATGCTTGCACAGCAAGTGTGCTCTCCCACTGAGCTGTCTCTTCAGCTCCTGAATACCCTTTTTTATGGTTACATTATTCACGGTAGCTATCATAGAATCAAAGTAGGTACCATAAACAGATACAGAAAATGTGATGTATGCCGGGCGTTGGTGGCGCACGCCTTTAATCCCAGCACTCGGGAGGTAGAGGCAGGCGGATCTCTGTGAGTTCGAGGCCAGCCTGGACTACCAAGCGAGTTCCAGGACAGCCTCCAAAGCCACAGAGAAACCCTGTCTCGAAAAAGCAAAAAAAAAAAAAAAAAAAAAAAAAAGAAAAAGAAAATGTGATGTATATATCTATATGTGTATGTGTATAGTGAATATGCATAAATATGTGTATGTGTACATGTGTATATGTTTGTCGGTATGTGTATATGTATACGTATGAATTGTGTATGTATATATGTGTGTACATGTACACACACCCACATGTACAAACCACAGAATAATACTCAGCCATGAGGAAGAATGAAGTTGTCATTACAGGAAAAATGGATGGAACTGAAGGGCATTACACTGGACAAAACAATGTTAGAAACAGCAGGTTTTCTTTTCTACATGGAATCTAGGATTCATATAGGGACTGTTACTATGTGACTCTCTTATGTGTGTTATATCATCTTTATTCCTCCCACTCACATTTGTATTTTATTTGTTCCATTATTTTTCTTTTAAGCTAAACACATGGCACTTCCAAATGCTTTGTAGAGCAACATCCTGTGCTAGACTTGGAGAAACAGAGGCACAAGCATAGTGGTTAGATGTCTCATAGGTGAAAATATTTTATATGTGCTGAGGGACTCACTGGCTGCTTCCTCTCCAAGTCTGTTGTGACTGTTGTATCTAGAAAACATAAAAAAGCCCTCCCAACTCAATAATAAGCCAAGTCATTGTAACCTGAATATCTGTCCCCTGGTGAATGGGTATCAAAGTGTGGCACACACATTGCATGCATTCAGCAGTGAAGAGGAGTGAATCATTAACTTACATAGCAGCATGGGTGAGAGTGAAGTCAGGAAGGGGGCTGGAAGGATGGCTTAGTGGTTAAAAGCACTGCTCACAGAGGACCTGAGTTCAGTTCCCAGCACTCACATGGAGGCTCACAGCCGTCTGTAACTCCAGTTCTAGGGGGGGTCTAATGCCCCCTTTTGGCCTCATCGGGTACTACACACATGCAGAACACACACACACACACACACACACACACACACACACACACCAGAGTCATAAATAAAGAGGGAATTTTTAAAAGGAAGAAAAGGACATTTAAATGGCATGATTCTGTGGATACAGAATTCTTGAAAAGTCACAGCTAAAGTGACAGAGCACAGAATCTGGTGGCCTGGTGTAAGTACGGAGGGAAGAGGCTGGGTTTCAAGAAACACCTGCTGGGTAGTAGAAACTCCCTGATGATGGCAGCACCCTCTATCTGGATCAGAACACCTAGAGTCACACACCTAGAATCAGCTGGTTTCCATCATTCTCCGATCACCCTTCAAGAAAGCAGATGACTAGAGTACCCACGTCCTCCACCTCTGTCGTCTTCCTCCTTAGAAGGATTGTTCAAGACACGGCAAAGATTTATAAGCACTAATGGTCTCCAAAGACCGTGCGTTATGATGAATAATTACACATAGGTGACATGTCCAGTTGTCGGGGCGGGGGAAGCAAGTGACAGCAGGCACAGGGATGTATGACCGAGAGAGCTGCTAAGATAATCTAACCACACGGGAAGCAGCCGCGCTTACCTGTCTGCGGGAAGACAAAGGTTGGCTGTTGTGGCTGGAGACCAGGTACCTGGGTGGGATCCAGGCGTGGCCACATGCCAGCTGGGGACAGTCTGTGGGTCACTTGGCTTCCGTTTCCTCACACGTGCGGTAGGGACAGCCTACAGCTGCCGCGTGGGTGGCTGTCAGGGTGAAATAGGAGAACAGCAGTGGATACTTAGACAAGGTGGAGACTGGAAGGCATGTGGCTGGCTCATATTTTTCTGCTTCTCACTGTGTGTATCTCCCAACCATTCTGTAATACGGCTGTAGTGCTTGTGGGCTTTGAATTTTAGAAAGCAGGACCGGCAACATGCTTCATCAGGAAAAGTAACTTGCCACCGAGCCTGACAACCTGAGTTCCATCCTCAGGACCCACAAGATGGAAGGGTAGAACCAATTTCACAAGTTGTCCTCTGATCTCCATGTAGCTTGGCCATGCCCCCACACATACATATTTACATACACAAAATGAACAAATAAATGTGATTAAAAAAGAATTTAAAAAATATTTGATTATCTATGCATTCTTTTTGTTTCATTTTGAGACAGTGTTTCATGTAGCCCAGGCTGGCCTCCAACTCCTCATGTAGCCGAGGATGACCTTGAACTCCTGATCCTCTTGCCTCCACTTTCTGAGGGCTGGGATTGCTAATGGGTAGTGTCATGCCCCATTTACGCAGTGCTTGGGGATAGAACCAAGAGCCTTGTGCATGCTAGGCAAGCTTTCAACCCACTGAGCCACATCCTACTCTCTACAATGAGTCTTGTATTGGGCACACAAAGGTGGGGGTCAATATCAAATTCTTCCTTAGCGAGGATTTGTAATGTTCCTGGGCATACATAGCGATAAAACACAGACATAAGAGGCTGGAGAGATGGCTCAGAGGTTAAGAGCACTGACTGCTCTCCCAGAGGTCCTGAGTTCAATTCCCAGCAACCACATGGTGGCTCACAACCATCTATAATGAGATCTGGTGTCCTCTTCTGGCCTGCAGGGATACATGGAAGCAGGATAGTGTATTCATAGTAAATAAATAAATCTTCAAAAAAAAACATCCACAGACATAAAGAACCCTAGCACGAGATGGAAAAGAACGACACATGAAGAACGTGACACTGGAGTCATGGATATAGCACCGGAGGAAGTTTGGTTGGCGCTGAGGAAGCTATCCCAAAAGATGGGTGAGCAAGCTCAGCTGGGAGACGGGCGCTGCTCACGGAGAGCTGGGAAGAGTCAGGCCATCCGAAGAGCCAGCTGGCTAGGGTTGTGTTTGATGCCAGTAGTGGAGGACAGCTCACTCTTGAAGGTCTTGGTTCGTTGCGAGCACTTTCACATGCCTGCTTTGTTCCAAGTTCTTCGGATGTATCATCCTCACTTAAAACCTTGAAACCCTGAGCACTTAAAACCTTGAAACCCTGAGGAAGGCTCCATTAAGCTCCATCAACTGAGGAAGTGTGGAAAGATTCCACCAGCGTTCCCCCAGCTCAAGGTAGAATCCAGACTCAAGCCCAGGTCCCAATTCACTTTCATACAGTAAAGTTTAGGCTGGGAAGCCAGTATCTTCTCCCTCCAGTAGGGAGCTATAGGTGTTTTCACTCAAGAGTGACTTCTTGGCTAACATGCCATCCTGAAAATCCTGAAGGAGGTGGGCAAGAGGGACCTTTATTTTCATGTTCTTATCCAAGGTGGTGGGCAGTGGCACCCTTGCTGAGTTTCTCTGGTTGCTCAGTAGGAATGTAAAGATAGTTTCTCTCTCATTCAGAAGGTATTCGGGAAGGAGGTCAACATGACCTCCCAGGCAATGAGGAGGAGTCTTGGATTTCAATTTTCAACGCTGATCGTCTAAGAAGGGTCAGATGCATGCTCTGTAATATGCATTTCTTGTTTTAACAAAGATGGAGACAGGAAGGGAGGGAAAAGAGATTGCTTGTAATTGAGGAGAGAAAGAGGGAGAGAAGAGAGAGAGAGGCAGAGAAACAGAGAGACAGAGAGGAGAAAGAGAGATCTAAAATTTCACTCAGACTCAAGTGGAGATTAGCCCTGCCAAAATAGCTGTCTTATTGATAACAATAACGATGGCGATCACTGTGTTTTATTTTTCAATCGTAATTATTGCACGTTAAATCATTAACGTTCATTATCCCTACAGTGTGTAATTAGGACAATGGCAGAGAGCTTGCTCTCGACTGTAATGAAAGTTTTTATAACTGTGATTTATTGTCATCAAATTGCCTTTCTTAAAATGAACCCGCACATCACGCTCCCCTTAGTTCTGGGGAGGGAGTGGCGATTATTTTTAATTAATGTTTTGTGTTTTGCCACACAGGGGAGAGAGCTGCCCTACCAATCTGCTTTAGTGTCTGCCGTCTCATCCCCAGCCCGGCTTCCACCCCATCCTTCCAAGCAGCAGCTGCAAGGGGTCACAGATACCAACACCATCAGCCCAGAAAACAATGACATACATGGGTGACTTAAACCAAGCCGTCACTAAGTGTGACAAGGATGTATGTACACACACACATACACACACACATTTCCCCCCTCCTTCAAAATGGCTTGAGCCTCTCCGGTCTCTGCATTGAGAACGATGAATTCATATCAGCTTTGGGTATCATCTGTTCTCGAGGCAAGTTCTTGCCCCTGACTTCTCCACTCATGATGTGTCTAGTTGAGTGGGGTGTGTGTGTGTGTGTGTGTGTGTGTGTACAAGCGTGTGTGCACTCACATTTAGATGCCAGTGATCAACCTTGGGTGTCTTCATCAATCACTTTCCACATCATCTTTGTCATTATTCATTTTATTTTGAGACAGGGTCTCAAATATAGCTTTAGTTGACCTGGAACTCACTATGAAGATAAGGCTGACCTTGAACTCTCAAGAGATCCACCTGCCTCTGCCTCCCAAGTACTGGGATTGAAGGTGTGTGCCACCACCACCCACAGCTGCCTGGCTTTGTTTTTGTTTTTTAAGACAGGGTCTCTCGAATATCAGACATAAAGCAAAAAATACCTAGCCTACAATCCATAACCCCAGAGAAGCTAGAACCCTCTTCCAGAAACAGATGGAAGCAGATGCAGAAATCCACAACTAACCAATGGGCCAAGCTCCTGGAGTACAATCAAAGTGAGGGAGGAGCAAAAGTATGAACAAAGGAGTCAAGACCATGATGGGGAAACCCACAGAATCAGCTGACCCAAGCTAGTGAGAGATCACTGACTCAGGTCTGACAAATGGGGAACCTGCATAAGACTGAACTAGATTCCATTAATACAGGCAACAATGGTGTGACTTGGACAATATATGAGGCCACTGGCAGTGGATCCAAGATCTAACTCTAATGCACAAACTGACTAGTGGAGCCCATTCTCTATGGAGAGACACCTTGCCCAGCCTAGACATGGGGTGTTGGGGGTGGAGAGGTGCCTTGGTCCTGCCTCAACTGGATGATGGGACAGACTTAGTGGACTTCCTAGGGGAGGCCTTGCCCTCTCCATGGAGCACATGGGAGGGGGTAAGTGGAGGAAGCAGGGAGAGAGGAGGGAGGGGGAACTGGGATTGGAACGTAAAAAATAAATTAATAAAAGGGGGGAGACAGGGTCTCTCACTGAACCTGCAGTTGCCTAATTTGTCTAGACCGGCTGGCCAGAGAGCCCCAGAGATCTTCCTGTCTCTGCCTCCCAAACCCAGGGATTATTATCATGCATGCCCACCTGACTTTAGCAATGTGGGTTCTAGGGGACCAGACTGATTCTCATGCTTGCACAGTGAGTACTTTAGGGGCAGGGCATCTCCCCAACGCAACCCCAGATTGTCTTTCTGAAGCTGAAGTTCTGCACCTTGTTTCTGGAAAGCCTGCATGAGGAGGCGTGGGTTGGTTGGATTTGACCCATAAAAATGGCACTTAAAAAAAAAACCAGAAGTTTATTTCTGGTATAGATGTTTCACCGGCATGTGTGTCTGTGCACCATGTATGCATCAAATGCCCAGGAACTGGAGTTACAAGTGGTTGTGAGCCACTATGTGGGTGCTTGGAATCGAACCTGGGTCCTCTGGAAGAGCAGCCAGTGTTCTCAAAGGCTGAGCCATCTCTGCAGTCTCTAGAAATGGTAATTTAATGGCTCAGGGGAGCCTACTTAGTGGTGTGGTAATCAAGAAACTCCTCCCCAAAGAGAGAGAGAAAGGCCAGTGTTTGAGGGGTGTGTGTGAGCAAAAAGCATGCTATTATGGAGGGGTCATTGGCCAGGAGCAGACTGAGAGCTATGTGAAGAGGAAGTGATCCAGAGAAAGGACTGCCTTGCTTGTCACCCTCGTGCACCTGCTCCATCAGGGTGGTGGGTGGCACAACCCACAGTAAGCTTTCCTAGATCTTAGATACCTGCTCCTTCCTCCACTGTTCCTCCCTGCCCCACATCAATTCCTTATCTAAAGGAATTATGCTAAACTAAACACACGGCCAGCCTTATCTTTTGGTTCCTTAGCTTGGACTTGGCTTTGCTAAGGTAGAAAGGGAATAATCTCAGACTTGGACCCGTGATCTTCGTCTCCTCCGGCGACATGTGTGGACTTTACACTCTGGTTTGGCTAAGTGCCTTTTGCCTTAGCCCGGGAGGCAGCTGGGGCCTGGCATCTTGTCTATACTGCAGTTCCAGGAGGGCGCCCAGCCTCTCTTTGAAGGAAGGCTAGTGTAGTCAGTTACCTGGTGACTAAAGGGTTGGGATTTGGGATGGACCCTCCTGTCACATGGAGCATAGGTGAGGCTTGGAGTCACAAAAGTGACAACTGCTATACTCTAGGGTTCAGGTACTGCAGGGGAGGGAGCTGTGGTGTCTTCTAGGGTCCTTACAAGCCTCTGTCCCTGAATTCTGGGTTTGAGGGCTCCCAAATGGCTGCACCACACCTTGGTTGGGGTGGGAGGTCTGGGCTCATTTCATCCAATGTCCTTCCTGTTTAGACAGAGTTCCTCTTTCTTCCCCTTAGTATGGAAACTCTGAATCTCTTGGATTATCTAGGATCATAGCCCAGCTTTGTCAGTTACAGGTCTGAAAACCTTGTAAACAGAGGAGGATGCAATCCCAGTGCTGGAGAGGCAGAGACGGGAGGAGCCCAGGAACTCCAGGTGCTGTGAGAGACTTGTCTCAAAAAACGTAAGGTGGGGAGAGACAGACAGACACCCGATGTCCTCCTCTAGCGTCCACATGCACATGCGTTTAAGGATTCCATGTGCATGAGGGTACGTGCTTCCACGGAAGGCTGCACAGATGGACAGCCTCAGACGGAACAGGTCCACACACGTGATGCTGGGAGAGCCTGCCAGAGGACCGGCTGGAGACCAAGCGCGGGCTCCTTCCCCAATCTCTTTCCTCCGCCCATCTCCTCTTCCTCTCCCACTCCTTTGCCTTGTTCTTCCTCCCCCACCCACAGGCCCCGGTCTGGGTCAGTCTCACCTTCACCCACCCCCTCATCCTATCAGGGATCAGACAGAGACTCGGAACCTGAGCCCTGGTGTGTCCTTGTCCTTCCGCTCTTTGCGTCACGCTCTGGCTTAGGGTGGGGCAACTGTGCGCTCTGGTGAAGGGAGACAGACCCATGCCCCAGAAGGATTTAAGGGACGAGTTTGGCCCACGAACCTGGCATCAGACCCAGGACAGCGCACTACCGGATGCGCCCCTCGGCAAGCACCCGAGGGGCTCTCTCTTCACAGTCCACCCCGAGGGCTAAATGCACCAGTCTACGCAAACTACATACTTAGCTTCCTCCTCAGCCCACCCTCGATGTTAAGAAAGTTCACTTCCCGCCTCCTTTCACTAATGAATCTCTATATTTAAAGTGAGGTCTGTGGCTCCAGAGCAGAGAGCTGTCGGGAAGGAGAGGAGGCTTCATTCCTGATGCGGGGGTGGGGAGGGGAGGTGGGCGTCGTCAATTTAATTTCTCAGCTAAAGCTACAATTTGCCAGCCCTTGTAATTATTATTTTTATTATGGATACAAATTAAAAATAAACTGAGTGTCGCAATCACAGCAGGAATTAGAGTTGTTCCCTAATTGTTATCTTTGAATCAATCCAGCTTCCCTCTGCTCTGCTTGCCCGGGTATAATTGAGGTGTGTGTGCGCGTGTGCGCATGCGTGCGTGGGATCACCTTGTGCTTCAAGCTAGGCTCTGACCTCTGTTCAAGGTAGCTGGGTGTCTCCTCCAATTCCCTTCTTCTTTTCTTTGTCCTTTTTGGAAGACGCAAGGGGGTCAAGGTGTCTGGGGAGATCAAGTCCCTTTTCCTCCTCAAAAATCAACATTGTATGTATATATGTATGTGTCTATGTCTGTGTCTATGCATGTGTGTGACAGCTTCTGCCTGAGCACTGGTGGATCTGCAGGAAGGGTTAATTAGGAGATCGACCAACCCCACAGTGGGCTCCACTATTCAAAGAACTCCAGGTAGGAAATGCCCCAGTGCAGGAAGACAGGTTTAAACTCTCTGGGAGACAATGGGGGCTGAGGGGGTGACAGTGAGGAGCCAATGAAAGTCTTAGGGCCAGGGATGGCTTGGCAGATCTGGGTGTGGAAGATAGACCTAGTGGCTGGAGAGAGGAGGCCTGGCCGCTGGCCACTACTCCAGTCCAGGAAAGCTACAGCGAGGCTTGCTCTGGGTTGGCACTGTGGAGGTGGGGGACTTCATGAGTCTGGATCCAGTCTGAAGTTTCTGACCTGTCCAGTCCCAAATAAATACACAGAGGCTTATATTAATTATAAACTGTCTGACTGATGGCTCAGGCTTCTTATTGGCTAGCTCTCTCTTAATTATTAACCCATCTTATTAAACTATGTGTTGACACTAGGCTGTGGCTTACCCCTAATGCTCCAGTATATTACTCCTTCGGCAGCTACATAGCATCTCCCTCATCTCTCTCTCTCTGTGTTCCTTTTCCCAGAATTCTCCTAGTCTGGTAGCCCCGCCTACACTCCCTCCCTAGCTACTGACCAATCAGCATTTATTCACCAACCAATATGAGAAGCATATTCACAGCATCCGGAAGGACATCCCTCTTCATCTGGGGGTGTGCCTGCTGGTGGTGGAATGATGAAGTAGAAGCATTAAGATTAGAGAAAGTGAGTTGGGGCAATAGCTCAGCATTAAGAGTACCAGCTGCTCTTGCATAGGAGCGACTAGAGTTCAAATCCTAGTACCCTCATGGTGTACCACAACCATCTGTAACTCCAGCTTCTGGGGGATATGATGCCCTCTTCTGACTGCTGCAGGCATACCTGCACAAAATCGCCCAGGCAGTAAAAATGCTCACAATTGTCCTGTGAAGTTCTAGAACAGGCAGGAAATATAGAGACCAGAGCAGGGGCATACTGGCTGAGGCTCTTCTGTGAGCAGTGTGGCTGCACCACAGTCCCAGCTGCTCAGGAGGTGGAGGCAAGTGCATCTTTGTGAGTTGGAGGCCAGTCTGATCTATGTAGCAAGTTCCAGGACTGCCAGAGCTTTACAGGGAGAGCCTGCCTCAAATAACCCAAAATAAATAAGATTTGGAACTTTATGTTTAGCTACAGATTGTGTGTATGTGTGCACGCACACTTATGAGCACATGCATGTATGTGTGTGGGGGGGCATAAAAATCTAGGCTCTTTTTCCAGAGGACCCCAGTTCAATTCCCAGCACTCACAGGGTAGCTTATAGCCACCTGTATGACTCTAGTTCCAGGAGCCCTCTTCTGGCCTCCTTGGGCACTGCACACAAGTGTATACATGCTCTCACACACATAGCCATAATTAAAAATAATAAAGTTTTAAAAAGCCAGGTACATACTAAGTTAGAGTATGATTGCTGGTCTCCTCTAGTAGATAAAATTACAAATTATATTTTGTGCTACTTTGTATTTTCTGTTTCCCCTGGTGGCTAGACACTGTTTTAGAATCAGTCAAAATTGCTGCAGGTTTAATTGCATGAGCTTAGCGTTAAATGACATACATGTTGAGAATGTAGGCCAATGGCAGAGAACTTGCACAGCACACAGGCTCACAGGCTCGGAGGGTTTCAGCCCATCATGGGGGAGGGGGACGCCGGTAGAGCAGCCACAGTATGCGATAGAGGCTGTTCACATCATGGCAGACCAGGTCCTAAGAGCGCAAGAACGAGGGTGCAGACATAACCTTCAGAGGGCCGACCCTAGTGACCCGCTTCCTCTGGCCGACCTGGCCGCTGTCCTTTGCCATCCTGTGGTTGATCAGCTGCATCTTGAGCAATTTCACCAAGATGTAAATGTTACCTTCCTTCTTCTTCACACATCCCTAATGCATTTACACTCACGGCCATACGTTTATTTATATCTTATGAACCCCACGGTGTGTCACACATAAATTGTAACATTCCATTAACTGTGAATTGCTGGGTCTGGAGGGCTTTTGGGAGATCAAGGAGAGGTGAGGTGCTGTGGAGGGGGGTGGGGTGGGGCCTCGGGTTGGAAGACTTCCCATCAGCTAGCCCTGCCGAAGGGGTGGGGACAGCACCCTAGGCTAAAGGCTGGCGTATGCAAGGGTCCTGAGGCGGGATCCAGGGAGGCATCTAACAAGAGATGGACTCCACCCACCACCAGCTTCTTGACCGACTTTGGGAAGCCACCCCAGAAATCCATCCCAAGGGGATGGTGCAAGCTCCCAGGTCTTCAGCCTCCTCCGGAACAGTTCACAACCTCGGCCACCCAGCTCTGGGCACAGAGAGGACAAGCCGGGCTGGATTGATTAGATCACTGTCAGCCGGGGGACCCGAGGTTAATTACTGTTCTCTTGTGAGTTTGTAGCCTGGCTCACAGGCCCTCACGTGTGTCCTTGGGTGCATGTGTGTATGTGTGTGCATGCCCGCATGAGTGTGTGTGGTTGGCCCCCAGTCTGCGTGGGGTGGGGTGGAGGCTGAAGGAGCACGGTGGAGGGGGGTGCGCCCTGGATTTCTCTTCCAGTTCTGAGCCTTGTCTTGTCTGGGGCACCTCAAAGACGAACGCTTAACAAGCATTACGGGACGCAAATAATTCCCCTATTCTCCTGTCTGCCTATTCTTTCCTCCCTCTTTTCTTGTAAATCCTGCCCCTTGCATGTGAATGGAAGGGTGGCTTCATGTGGGACCTTTAATCAGACCCCCGGTAGGGTCCAGGAGGGCAGAGTGCTGGAGGATTACCTTTTATTTTAGGGGTTTGGGGCCCTAGTCCTGCGGTCCCCCGTTCCCCTCCCCCGCTCTGTTTTCCTCCCGTGCGTTTGTTCTTGGCTGCAGTGAGGAAGGGAGGCTTAGGGCGCGGGGAGGGGGTTTACAAACTTAAGGGGATCGGGGCCTATTCAGCCGGCCTTGCGCGCAGACTTTCGCCTTTTGTTCTCAGCCCATTCTTCATCTGATTTCTTCACTCCGGTAAAAGCACTTTAATTCCCCTTTAGACACAGAGAATCCGTCCTCTTCCCCTCCCGCCCTGAGCCCCCCAGTTCACTCTCTCTCAGCCCCTTTATGCTGCGCCCTCCTCCGCCCCAACAAAGACCCAACATCGCGGCAAAGTATTTCTTTCAGCGATGATCCGGGAGGCTGCGGAGAATCCGGAGGGGGAGGGGAGGAGAAGGGAAAGCGGAGGACAGTGGCCTTCCTGGGGACCAGTGCCTCCCCCGCATCCAGACAGGCCCGAGGAGGACGCTGGCTTAGGGCAGCACCCGCATGTGGCCTAGGGTGGCTTTGTAGAGGTGGCACGTGGGTGGGGAGGGAAAAGGCAGGTGTGAAGGTGGCCGGGTGACAGGCGCCTGGTGACAGGCGATAGAGATGTTGCCGCTGGGTGTGGGCTTTGTCAGCTTTCTTGAAAGGACCAGGAAGCATTCATAGTGAAGTCCAGGCAGGGGAGGCGTAGGGGCCTCTAACTTGACTCAGATGTCCCTGCTCAGCATCCTGGCTATCCCAACCCATTCACTGAGCCTGGGTCCTGCTTGGGACTGTCAGCACCTATCAAAGAAACACTTTGGCTTGGGCAGGCAAGATGGCTCAGCCAGTAAAGGTGCTTGTTGCCAAGTCTGCTGATCAGTTTGATCCCAGGGACCCACATGGGGGAGGGAGAGGAGAGAGTTCTGCAAGTTGTCCTACTATATGGCCATGGCTTACATGCCCACCCATACACATGAACGAACAAACGAACGAATGAATATTTGAAAAATGAAATTGCAAAATAGGAAAAATATTTCATATTTCAAAGTTAATAAACATTGAATATCAAATATATATATAAATTATCATTATTATGATTGGGTTTCATTGAGACAGGATCTAGGATCTCACGCTGTAGTCTAGGCTGGCCTCACACTCACACCTGTCTTCCTGACTCAGCACCCCAGAGTTAGGATGCTAGGCAAGGGACTACTGCACCCCACAATATGTTTTATGCCAGGTTCAGACTGGCTTGTGAAAATCTCACGGAGCTGGAAACAGTTTCTCCGGTTGAAGAACTGAGTCCTGAGTGACCCACCCCTCACTTCTTGCTCCCCTCCTCCCATTCTGTAATTCTATATATCATTCATTCTACAACGAATTTCTGTGAACCCACCCATTACACCACTACTAGGCAGCACCAGAAACTTCTAGGAAAGTCTGTGAACTCGGCATTGGTCTCTTCTTGCCCCTTCATTCCTTGCAAGTGTCACTGGGTTCCTAAATATAATCTTTTTATTCAAAAATCATTTTGATACTATTTCCAGTATATCTTTCAGTTATTTTCATAATTATTGCATTTATGTATGTGTGTGTGTGTGTATGTGTGTGGACACAGGCATGCTATGATATGCATGTAGGGATCAGAAGGCAACTGGGGGGATGGCTCTGTACTTTCACCATATGGGTCCCTGGGGAATCGAATCCAGGTAGCCAGGCTTGGCAGCAATTGCTCTTACTGGCTGAGCCATCCTCGCCAGCCCTATCTCCTGAAATCTAGAGGTAGGACTGGTGTTTTTGTGATTAGAACAATTAACTACTAGCCTTGGTTTCCCCATCTATGAAATGGGAACAACAGATAAGCCAGGTTTGAGAGAGAGAGAGAGAGAGAGAGAGAGAGAGAGAGAATATCACACTGCCTTCCATCCCAGACAGACAAAGCAAACCTGCCTATCTCCTCCTTCTACCCAAGTCTGAGACAAATGAATCTTCTCTTCTAGAAAATGCCAACAAATTGTGCAGGGGCTATTTAAGGGAAATCGGGCCAGGGCAGTAATAGTCCAATTGGGAGTATGAACGGGGAAAAGGCCGGCTTCTCTCCTTGTCCGTGGATGGGCAATTACTGCCAAGAATTTTTCGGATAAAATAGAAGACAGAGAAATCGCAACCAGGAGCCCCAATTACGGGGAGTCATTCTTGGGCCTCGTTTTCAGGCTGTGTACTGCAGTGGGGGGGCGGGGCGGGGGATGAGGTGATGAGGCTGGCAGTCATCAGAGGGGAAGGTGAGAATTCAGCAGGGCTGTATCTAACCTTTCTGAGCTCCAAGGCTGGGTGCAGGGAGGGTGGGGGGATGGTTTAGGAGTCCCTGTGGGCTCTGCTTCCTCCTGGAGTAGGATGAGTTCATCACTCACTCCATGTACTGTGCTTGCTGCCCAGCCACAAGATGTCTCTAAAAAGGGCAGAGAACCCTCACCTCTGTGAACGTCCAGACTCTAGGACAGAGAACACCTTGCATCTGAAGCCACCGTGAATGTTTCTAGGAAGTGAAATGCTCGTATACATCCAGCAATGTCCTAAAAAAAATAATCCCAATTATAGAACTGTCAGTTCCCATGGCGCAGTTCCCGTGATGCACCTTGCCCGATAGCCAAGAAGGATTGGAAAGGCAGACTTATAGCAGCCTACACATCTACAGCAGTGCCATCAGACAGACACTCACAGAGATCCGCCTGCCTCTGCCTCCCGAATGCTGGGATTAAAGGTGTGCGCCACCAACGCCCGGCTGGCAGACAGAGCTTAAGTGAGAAGTTTTATTAGAAAGGGGAGGGAAGGGGGAAGGAAAGAGAAAAGAGGTAAAGAGACAGAGACAGAGAGAGAACAGAAGAGAAGAGGGAGACAGGAAAAGTCCTGTCTGCCCTAGGGGAGCAGCAGGAAAAAGACCAGGAAAGAGAAAGCAGCAAGAGCAAAAAGAGAGTATAAGTGGGCGGGGTCTTTCATTTAAAGGGGTCCTTTGTACCTGCGTGCAGACAAGTGCTCATGGAACGCTGGGCTGACCAGGGTACTGTCTGAGTGCACTCTGCCAGGTGACAGGGGCGGGCCAGCATAATGCCTGAATCCTTGCAATGCCCAGGTGTCTGGCATTACTCCTGGACTACTTCTTTTTGCCAAGTACTTGTGTGTTCTGTGAGTCTCATCCCAGATCCAAAGAATAACTTACTGGCCCATGAGCGTCCCCCAGCCTCTGCACTGTTGATGCTGGGTTTCAACCCACTCATTCCCACCTCAAGTAGAATGCTGTCTTCTCTATGGAAGACACGCCTTGGGCTCTCGTGGCTGACATACTCCTGGGTCCGTTGTAGATACTCAAGAAACTGTTCTGAGTCTACAGATGAACGAGTACACGCTCTAGAAAGAATCTGAGTACAAATTTAAGGACGTTTAACAATAGGTGTTCAGAGAATTAGGTTTTGACTTGGAGCAGAGTGCATCCCTGGAGTTGGGCACGGAGAAGGTGGAATGGGGAGGGGCCTTCTCAGTCCCCTGCTGCTAGGTGCTCAGGTGGGGATGGAGTGGAGAGGGCCTCAGGAGCATGGGGTACAGTGCTGGTTCAGTGGGGTTCAGGTGGGATGATGGTGACTCCTGTCTTAGGAGGAGGTTTCTCAGGGTCATGTGACTCTAAAGCTATAAGAGACCCCAGAAGAAGGCAGAGGGAGCTCATGGCCTCACTCATCCCCAGCTCACTGACATTTTTGCAGAGAAGGTCAAAGACTAACTGACCCCCGAGGTGCCCATCAAGACCACCAGCATTTCTGAGAGCAAATGTGGGCAGCCCCTCTCCTGTCCTCCACTGCTGGTGTGAGCCTGGTCTTCACAAGGCCATGAAGCCTCCCAAGGTCAACTGAGAACCTCCCCTTTCATCTTAGTGGGCAGTAGTCTGGAGTCTGCTTGAAGATGGGGCAAGCTGAGGCCCCTAGAAAAAAGTCCCACGATCCCCGAAGAACCAAACTGTGGTTACCTGGCTGTCTTCCTCTGCACTGTGAGTTTTTCTCAACTTGGCACAAACTATAGTCACCTGGGAAGAGGGACCCTTATCTGAGGAGCTGCCTCCATCAGATATCCCTGTAGGTGTGTCTGTGGAGCATTTTCTTAATTAGTGATTGGTACCAGAGGGCCAGCCCACTATGGGCGGTGCTGTTCCTGAGCCCTGTAAGAAAGCAGACTGAGCAAGCCTCTGGGAGCAGGCCAGTAAGCAGTATTCCTCCACGGTCTCTGCATCAGTTCCTGCCCCTGGGTTCCTGCCTTGACTCCTCTGCTGATGAATCCAGCCCTGAAAGATGAAATAAACCCTTCCCCTGCTCTAGCTGGAGTTTTGTTTTTATCACAGCAACAGAGAAGCAGACTAAGACATTCCCCTCGTTCAGGAAGCCATCCGATGGACCCATGGGCACCCTCGCCCAGCTTTCACTGAGATGGCACCCAAAGCTTGGGATGAACCTCTGCAGAGTCTAGAATGCGATGGCAATGACTTCCCTCTGCTCAAAATGAGGACAAGAGCAGCAGTAATGGGCCACATAGGAGTGTTGATCCAGGTCAGAGACGGGGGGGGCTCAGCAGTTAAGAGCACCTGCTGCTCTTCATAGGATCTGGGTTTGGCTCTCAGCACCACATAGGGTGGCTCACAATCACCTGTAACTATGGCTCCAGGGGATCCAACGCCCTCTTCTGGACTTTGTGGATACTACATGCACATTGCACATATATATATATGTATATACACACACACATAGACATGTAAATAATTAATTTAAAAAACCTTACGTGATGTCTGTCAACAGCAGGTGAGGGAGATGTCAGAGTCCTTGAAAGCTGCGGTGGCTCCAATGTGGTCCTTGCAGTTAGGAAATCCACATGGAAGTACTGAGGACGAGTCACCACAGGACTGCAACTTACAAATGGCCCAATAAAGAAAAGAAGGTAAGAAGTGGGTTGATGATTGCATAAAGAGGAAAAGACATTCTGAGTGTGGCTGTAGGGCATATGTTCTAGAATACTGAGCAGTTTGGTTACTAGTGTATGTTGGTGACCAGGAGACATCGTGTGTCCCATCCACTGTTAAACAGTAAGGAAACAGGTAGAGCTTGACTTTGGGGGGCCCTGTATGTCTGACCTAGTAGGAATATTCGGACCTCAGGCTGCCTTGAATGGGGGAGGAGCTAGAGGGTCCTGCTGGGCTGTGTAAGATGGCAGATATCTGTGAGCCCCGCCCCCTGTGCCTTCTCCATCCCATCTTCAGGAGTGATTTGGAGTCTATCTTTCCCCTTCCATTTGGCCCCAGAAGTTCCATCCTCAGGCCTGGCTGGCTGGAGTATTTGCCAGTCAACACCACACCACGTGTGTTAAAGCCTTGTGGCAGCTTCCCCGCCCCCACACTGTTTACTGAGCAAACATCACTAATTCCCCTCCTGGCGCTGGAGTTCCCCAAAGCAAGGCGTGTTCATCAGCTCCCTTGGCAGCTGGAAACCTCCTCCTCAGGAAGATCTAGGATAGAGACGAGGCTCAGGAAGATCTGGGAGAGAGATGGAGGCGTTCTTAGCTTCCTCAGCAGCCTCTCTGACCAGCAGGCTCCAGTGCCAGGGTGCTGGGGTGCCAGTTGGTCTCACGGCCCCGAATAATATGCTGGTCTCCATGACATCCATCTTCTGCGGTCCAGGGAACCTGCTTACTGCAATTTGATATCAATCTTTCCATTCATTCATTCATTCACTTATGGCTTGAGTCAGGCAGGGCAGGGTGTGGGGAGGCTGTGGTAGGTACACCTTGCCTCCCAAGTGAGCATTGTTCCCCTGGAGCTTCTGTACAGAAGCAGGCAGCAAATTAGCCAAGAAGGCCAGAAGAAGTGAAGGAAACCAACCAGGATGACAGATGGGTGCTCTGAGTGGGGGTGTCCAGAGAGGAGCCCAGATTCCAGGCAGGAGGGGGCGTAGGCTGTGACACCTCAGGCTCCACAGCACCTCTGTGGTGCTGTCACAGGCTCTGTCTTTATTTGGAATGCTTACACTGGGTCAACAAGATGGCTCCATGGGCAAAGGCCCTTGTGGCCAAGATTGATGGCCTGACTTTGATCTCTGAAACCCAACTAAAGATGAAAGAGAGATGGGACTCCACAGAGTTGCCCTCCGACCTTCCTCTGTCCCTCCTCTCCACCACTCTGCCACATGTTACTACTACTAATAACTTAAAAAAAATATTGCATAAGGGCTAGAGTCATAGCTTAGCTGGTAAAGTGCTTGCCACACATTCACATCAGGACCCAAGTTGGATTCCCAGCACCAACATTAAAACAAACAAATAAACAAGCAAAAAACCCAGGCATGGTGGTGCATGCCTATAATCCTAGCACTGGGGAGGTGGACAGAGGCAGATAACCAGAGCTCACTGACAGCCCACTCTAGACTCTGTCTCAGCAAAAAAAGAAGGGATGCTCCTGAATAACAACAACCGAGGTTGCCCTCTGACCTCTGTTACTGGAGTTTCTTGTTCCACCAGGCCCCACCACCCTTCTCAGCCCCAAATAAACACACAGATGCTATATTGATTATAAAACTGTTGTCCGATGGCTAGGGCTTCTCATTGGCTAGCTCTGTCTTAATTATTAACACATTTCTCTAAATCTATGTATTTCCACATGGTCTTGGCTTACCAGAGAATGACCAGACCTGTTACTCCTTTGGCTGCTACACGGCGTCTCTTCAGGTCTTTCTCTGCCTACCTTTCCCAGAATTCTCCTGTCTCCTAGTCCTGCCTATCTTCCTGCATCTCTTGGCCAAACAGTGTTTATTCCTCAACCAATAAGAGAGACATATATACAGAAGGACATCCCCCATCAGACCTCCACAGGCACACACATGTGCACCACACTCGTAAGTGCATACACACACGTGTGTGGGCATGTGTGGGCTCACACACACACACACACACACACACACACAATTACATCAAAGTTGTGCTGATTTGTGGAAGATGCTTTCAGAGAGAAACAGAAGGGAGCCTGAGAGGGTCTTAAGGCAGGGATGGGAAGGGGTCTGGAAGCAGAGGGAATTGTAGGGGCAGCCGTTCTGAGGTAGAGGCACACTTGGGAGTGTTGGAGGAGCAGCAAGAAGCCCCAGTTCTGCAGAGTGGGGTGAGTGGGAGAGGGGTCTTGGCAGGGATAGAGGGGTGTGGGTGGGGCCTTGAGAGTCAGGGCAGGTATGAACCTTCTGAGTGTGAGCAGAGCTCTGGAGTCGTCAAGGTTGTGTGACTCTGTTTCAGTGGGGCCCTAGGGGGTGCTGATGCAAGAGTTTAGGCAAGGCACTTAGAGGTAGGAAGGCCAGCACCCACACCTAGCTGGTTCTCAGGGCCCAGCCTCTAACCTGTCCACACAGCAAGCAACCACTGAGCACTTACCGAATGCCAAGGGCTGCTTGGTTCCATTTAGTGCGACAAAGCAGAACCGAGTCTTGACCTTGATGCAATTCAGAGACCCCAAGCTCAGACATGACAGACATGTGGGCCAGGTGGTACAATTGTTACCCCTCCGTTGGCTATTTCTGGAAATGGAAACCACGGGTCAGAAGAAGACCCATCTCTAGCTGGCTTACACCAAGGAGACCCTTGGGATGAGCTCATGGCCTCCCATGACTCCCCCTTCTAGTCACCCACGCCTCTTTGGGTGGCTGAGTTTTGGGCTGTGTTAGAGAGAGCCTAGGACACTTGGTATTACTAGCTCCTTCCTCTCTCTTTGGTCTGTGGCAGAATCCTGAGGCCTGCAGGAGGCTGGCGAGGCCCATTAGCTTGCTCAGTCCCTCCCTCTGGGCTCTCAGGCGGTGGCCGGCTCCCCCGACTGCCCATGAGCATGGCAGGGGGCTGACTTGGAAGAAACCAGTCTAGAGGACCCCTCCACTCTTACTCTGGGGACACCCCATTAATTCTTAACAAACATGAAGTTCCACGGGGCCAGGCCTCGACTAATGAGGCCTGGTTTCCCAGGATCCCCCAGGGAGGAGGAATTAGCCACCACTGGCTCCCAGAGCCAAGCATAACTGGAGAGGGCTGACTCCCAGCTTCCCAGTTTCCCAGCCTCTAGTCTGGGCCACCTTCCCAGGGCACAGCCCCGCATGCCATTACTCCATACCTGTGTCTCTTTCAGGAGCTCCCTGTGGAAAGCGGCTCTCCTGAGGCAGGTTTGATCTGTAATAGACAGTGGAGCCAGAGCCACAGTGGAGATTGCTACCATATCCGGCCACCACCAAAGACCCCTCTGTGAGCCCCCCTCGAAAATCCACCCCTGCCCCCATTCTCACAAGGCCATAGGTCTTTATGTCACCAGGCAGGAGTTGCCAACTGTTAAAGCGTTACTCAAATGGAATCATTCCAATGTGTGGCTGTGGTTTAGTGCACATGGGTAATACACATGCGGGTTCACATACATGTGTGTACGCATGCATGTGGAGGCCAGAGGTCACCTTGGGTGTCTTTCCTCAGGATGCCATCCCCCTTGGTTTCCTGAGGCAGGGTCTTTTACTGAACCTAGGACTCACAGATTAGGCTAGGCCAGCTGGCCAGTGAGCCCCACAGACCACCCTCTCTATCCCCAGTGAAAAAATCTGAGTTCTGGGAATCAAACGCAGCTCCTCATGCTTGTGTGGCAAGGATTTACAGATGGAACTATTTCCCTCACTCCTGTCCTTACTGATTTTATATTTTTCAAAGATTTATTTATTTTTTCCAGGCAGTGGTAGCACACACCTTTAATCCCAGCACTTGAGAGGCAGCGGCAGGTGGATCTCAGTGAATTCGAGGCCAGTATGGTCTACAGAGTAAGTTCCAGGACAGCCAGGACTATTGCACAGAGAAATCCTCTCTTGAAAAAACAAACAATAAAAAAAGATTTATTTATTTATGTATATGAGTGCTCCATCTTCCTGGAGGTCTGCACAACAGACGAGAGCATCAGATCTTGTTACAGGTGGTTGTGAGCCACCATGTGGGTGCTGGGAATTGAACTCAGGACCTTTGGAAGAACAACCAGTGCTCTTAACTACTGGACCACCTCTCCAGACTGTTAATAGACTTATTGTGATAGAGAGTCTCATTGCAGAGTCTCACTACTTAGCCCAGGCTGGACTTGAACTAGAGGTTCTCCTGCTTGTTTCCTGAGTGCTGGGATGGCAAATGTGCACCATGAGGACATACATCTTTTCTTGTTGTCCTTTTTTCTTCTACATGATGCCCAAAGCCCTGTTATGTATATCCACTCCAAGTCCTTCCTTTTTAAAGATTTATCTATCTAGTTTGTGTGTGTGTGTGTGTGTGTGTGTGTGTGCACATGTATATGAGTTTATGTGTACCACATGCATGCAGTTGCCTATAAAGGCCAGAAGAGGGAGTTCAGATCCCTTGGAACTGGAATTACAGGTGGTCGTGTGTAGGGTGTGGAGGAAGCTCTGAGTGAGTGAGTTAGTGAATATGCATTGTTGGCCTGGACACGCTCTGTGGAGGACTCTAAAACTCCTGACTCTGAAACTGGCGAAGCAACACCTTGCCCTGTCAAAGCACAGAAGTGATATAAAAGATTGATCAGTATGAACGGAAACTAGCAACTTTAGCCTCCTCCCTGATGTTTGCAGCCTAAGACTGCAACTATATAGCCCTCCTACTGAGGCTATCCAGCCCTGCCCCATGTTATACACAATAAACACGCGTAGGTTCCAGGCCAGGGAGGTTCTATGTGCCAATCCATCAGAGTGTGATCCCTCACTGACACATTCTAGGCAGGGGCTCTATGACTGGGCTCCGCCTCTTTCCTCATCCTATAGGGATCGCTCTACAACTTGCCCTGTGCTTTGCTGGCTCAAGTCTGCCGTGAGTTCTCACTGGTGCCCTTGTCTCCCAGCCATTAGTGCACAGATCTTTCTGGCTTCCTTGCCTGGCCTTTGGGAAACCTTCCCCCTCAACAGCGAGAACCTGGCTCCTTTATTGTTTAATCTCAGTACACCATGGAGTAACTTCGGAATCATCCCTGATGCTCTTGTGGGAAAACACGCTTATCAAACAAGAGTCTGCTCATAGGGAGTCCCTTTGGCCATTATGAATGCCATTTATATCCAAAGTCACTGGGCTGCCATGTTGCCCCCCTCCCAAGGCCCCCCAGAATTGTTTCAGACAACTCTACCAGGGGTTATTTTGTCACATTATGCATCCTTTATTCCCCAATAACTTTAAAATGTGCATGCACTGGGACCCCATTTTGTTCTAGAAAGATCTACAGATTTTGCATAGGCACAGTGTTTTTACCCACCAGCCCAGCATCCTATGAAATAATTCTACTGTTCTAAAACACCCCCCCCTTCGTGAGTCAGCTCTCACTCTGAGCCCTGAGCCCATGGTGAACCCCGAGATTTACTCATGGTCTCTACACTTTTGTATTCTCTAGAACATCTCATGAGTGGAAATTCTCTGACCTAGACCCTTATCAGGCTGGCTTCTCTTTCATCAATTAATACATGTACTTCCCCAAGTCAGGCTCATAGGGATATGAAGAACAGAGTTAGATATCCCAGAACCCATGCAAAAAGGTAGGGCATGTTGGTGGCATTTACCTCCTGTGGAGGCAGAGGCAGGAGGATTCTTGAAGCTCACTGCTCATCCCAGCTGAACCGGTGAGCTCCAGTTAATGAGGAGACCTGTGGGTGAAGAGATTGTCTAGTTCACAGCAACACAATGGGCCAGCTTGAGTTGACACTGAGCTCTTATCCAAAGCTGACAACAGTTATTCCTTCAACAGACATTTGTTGGGCACTTACTACTTCCCAGTGTCTTTCTCCTTGAATGGTATCAGGTGTGTTATTAAAATAGTTACACTAGCCTGATGTTTTTGTTAGTAATCATCCACCTTTTACCCTAGCACCTTTTCAATTTCTTGTCATCAATTTTATATTTTATCTGACTCAAGAACCCTGATCTCTTTGGCCAATTCAGTCATCCATCCATTCATCATTCAAAATTTGTGATATGTGTGCGCAGGCGTGCTCACCCATCCATTAACACTAGGTATCTTCCTTTGTGTCTCTCTCTTATTTTAAAGTTTTTTTAAAATTACATTTATTTCTTTGTGTATGAGTGGCCATGTGTGCCATAGTATGCTTGTGGCGGTCAAGGTACAGCATGCAGGAGCTGGTTCTCTTCCTGTATCGTGTGGTTCCCAGGGATCAAACTCTTGTTGTCAGCCTTGGTGGCAAGACCCTTTGCCTGCTGAGCTGTCTTGCTTCCACCGTAGCATTTGTTTCTTTATTATTTTTATGTCTGCGTGCCTGTATGTGTTTATGTGTATCACAAGCCTGCAGGTTTGCAAAGGCCCAGAAGAGGGCAGCAGATTCCCTGGAACTGAAATTACAGACAGTTGCTAGCCTCCATGTAGGTTCTGGGAACCAAACCCAGGTCCTCTGCAAGAGCAGCGAGTGCTCTTAACTCCGGAGCCGTCTCTCTGGTCCCTCCTCCTTCTCCCCCCACTTTGGTCTCTTACTGTACTTAGAGCTCACTGATTCAGCCATGCTACTTGACCAGGGATCCTTCTGTCGCCATCCCATCCCAGAGATGGGATCGCAGCCATCTCCTACCGTGTATGGCTTTTCACATGTGTGCTGGGAATTCAAACTCATATCTTAATGCTTGTCTAGGAATACCTTTACCCACAGAGCCATCTCCTTAGTCTCTTTTTGGGGACACATTTAAACCATTTACCTTTATTGTGATTTGCAAAAATGAAATAATTTCTGGCATATCAGTTTTCACCGTCTGGCAACTATATGGGCATGTGCTGAGTGGGGCCCCCTTTCCTTCCTCCCCCCTCCCCCACTTCTCTGCTTTCTGTAGGACAGACTGAAGTCATCAACATTACCTTGTTGTTTGGGAAATTATGCATTGTATTTTCCTTCTTTAGTGATCTGCTTAAAAAGTATTTCTATTTGCTGTCTTTATAGAGCCCCTAGTCTGTGCCCTCACAGCTGTCTGTGTTGCTCAGAGCTAAGAGCCTGCGGTACAAGGATGAGTTCTTCTGAAGTCTGTAATTCTAAGGTTTTAAAACTCCAGTAGTTCTCATATTCTATATTTTACCCTAAGATTACATTAATTTGATATTCAACTTAATATTCCATGTTTCTATGACCTCATATAACTCTAAAACTTCAGTGATCTGATATCCTATATGTATCAATCATTTAGCTTCATATGCTAAAATTCTCTCTCTTTTTTTTTTTTCTCTGGTTTTTCGGGACAGGGTTTCTCTGTGGCTTTGGAGGCTGGCCTGGAACTAGCTCTTGTAGACCAGGCTGATCTCGAACTCACAGAGCTCGGCCTGCCTCTGCCTCCCCATTGATGGGATTAAAGGCATGTGTCACCACCACCACCACCGGGCATTAAAATTCTTTTATCCTAAGGCTTTACTTGGTACATTGGTTAACATTTCACAAGTGTTAGAGTCCACACACTGGCAGCTACTAGGCTTCATGTGTTCCATTTTAAAGACATTTCCAATTCTGTAATTCTACAGATCTGAATTTTTATAAAGCTGTGATTGTAGGATCTCTGGGTCTAACAGTGAAGATTTCTGTAATTCTTGTTCCCCACCCCACCCCAGTTTGCTTCTTTTTCTTTAAAGACTGAATCTTGCAGTGTAGCCCAAAGCTGGCCTCCAACACGCAGAAATCCATGTGCCTCGACCTCCCCAATTCTAGGGTTACAAGTATGTCTCACCACACTCAACTTAGAATTCTGTAATCCTAGAGTATTATTGTTATTACTGTTTTAAAGACAGGGTCTCTATTACATAGCTCTAGCTGTCCTGGAACTCTCTATGTGGACCAGGCTGGCCTCAAACTCACAGAGACCCACCTGTTTCTGAATCCTGAGTTCTGGGATTAAAAGTAGATACCACCATGCCAGGCTGGCATTATTATTTTTTAAAGATTTATTTGTGTGTGTGTGTGTGTGTGTGTGTGTGTGTGTGCGCGCGCGTGCACGTGCACATGAGTGCAGTTACCCACAGTGATCAGAGGAGGGTGCTGGATATCCCAATGCTGTTGTGAGCTGTGAGCTGCCAGCTGTGGGTGCTGTAATAACTTGCAGGTTGCTTATTTGCAGGTTCGGGAACCTGGCTTGGATGGAGATATGACAGGTGCTCTCTGCATCTCTTTCCACCTTGAAATACTACCTGGAGCAGAGACTGTTAAAAGCCAGTTCTGTTGTGCTCTCTTCGGCAGCACATATACTAAAACTGGAAAGATACAGAGAAGATTAGCATGGCCCCTGCCCAAGAATGACATGCAAATTCGCGAAGCGTTCCATATTTTTTTAAAAAAAGCCAGTTTTGTCCATGTCTCTTTACAATTTATGGTCCTCCCGAAACGTGCTGACTTTGCTAGGAAATAGAGATGAGAGAACACAGGGGGTGGCCATCTTCCAGCAGACAGGGGCTGCGGGAGCTGCTCTCTCCACCCTCATTTTCTCTTTCTTGTGGTCTTTCCATCTCTCAGAGGGGGAACCTCAGATAGGCGGTTTTCAGTGGCAAATGTGGGCACCTTCATTCTGTCCCTTGGCTGCATTTGGCTGCAAGTAAGGGCAGTGCAAAGTCAGTCACACACACACACACACACACACACACACACACACACACACACACACACACACAAAAGCCTGGAGATCTTTCCACAGCTAACTAGAAACCAAGGGAGGAGTAAGGGTCTGCAATGTACACGGAGTAGGCAGAAGGAGAAAGCATTGTCCCTAGAGCCATCGCCCAGGACCAGGAGGGTGACAACTTACTGTTATAAAGAGGACTAGACACGTCTTTCACCTGAATTGCTGCCTCAGACAAAACCAGGACTGTCCTGAAGGAAGAAGACAATGAGGGCTGACTGGCCGCCAGTAACTGGCAAATGTCTCACCAATAAGAACTTACATAAAGGGAGAAGGTATCTAAGTGTATGTGGGCATCAGGCATAGCTGTGTTCAGGAGCTTAGATACCATCACCAGACACTGTGGTTCCTCTGAGAGCTCCATGGTGGCGACACCACTCCCTCCCAGCAACTTGAAATGGGTATCATATCAGCTTCATAATCCAGGAAGCGAAATGAATTCTTTCCTGATACTTTCCGTTCTAGCAAGAAGCCACAACTTCAGATGCCGTGTCCTGACTTGGGTCACAGGCCTACACCTAGCTAATCTGTTATATCTAGGGACAGAGCTTGTGTGGGGAAACAGACTCTTGACTGCCCATTCTGGCCAGTACTCTCCCTTGGAACCCCAGGATAGGCGGACGGCAACAGTTATGGGATACTTAGGGACTTGGGAAGGACATAGTCACTTGGGTTCTGTTATCATTTGTTTATTCATTGATAAATATCTACCCATAAATGAATATTATCCTTACTTCCCTTGTGTGACATCAAACTGGACACAGCCCTTGCTGTGGCTCTGGTGTCCCTTAGAGAAAGGGGCAGACTCTCATGGAATCACCAAGTCCTTAAGATGGGTAGTGTGACTTTTGGCTCCTTTTAGTTTTGTCACTTGCCAGAAAGGTGAGCTTGTGAGAGTCATCTCCCCTTGTGGATTCCAGTTTCTGTAACCTCCATGGCCCCACTTATTCATCTGCTAGAAAGATCACGAATGTAGAGACTGTAGCTACCTGTTAACTATCCCCTAGTTAGCAGTCCAAACTTGGTAGCAGCCTTCACCATCACCACCATGACTAGCAGCAGCATTTTCGTTACCATCATCACCGTCATCACAAACACCACCACCATCATCATCACCATCATCACAACCATCCTCACCACTATCGTCACCATCAGCAGCAGGAGTATTACCATTACCATAGTCATCATCACCACCATCACCACCATTGTCACCATCATCACCACCACCACCACCACCACCACCTACCACTGTACTTACTGATATTATTACCCAGCCGGGAAGACTTCCATAGAATCACAAAACATCCATGCTCATAAGCAAGATCCCATCCACCAGAGTTCAACCCCACTGCCTGTCCCCTTTCTTGTCCCCAGCAACCAACCTGTTTCAACTTCAGGGGTTATGCGAGGCACTGGGAGTTGGAGGCAGGAGGATTATCCTAGCTATATAGTTAGTTTGAGGCCAGTCTGAACTACAGGGGAGCCTGTCTCAAAACAAAAACAAAAACACAGGAAAAACCCCAAAGGTCTCCCTTCCTAGACCACTCAGGAGCAGCACACTGACCCCGCCTTTAAATCCATCTCCTTCCTGTTCCAGGCCCATCCCTGTTGGAAAAAAATGACTCTCACAAAAGATCCCTCTGCAGCAATTATCTAAATGGGAGGCTGGGAGGGGGGGAGCCATTTAGAATCCACTTCATTGCGGGATTACCTAATTAATTAACGGTTTCGCTGACAACTCGTTGGAGAAGTGTGTTAAACAGGAGCGCAGTGGGCCGTGATTTATAGACTCTGACACCCCCCTCCTGGCCTCTCCACCTCCCTCCTTCCTGCCCTCCCACAGCCCCCCACTTCCCCACTCGGCTCGGCACAAGGAGGCCCGTGAGGACCCTCGCCCAGGCTCCCTCTGGAGTTTGGGGCTGGGGCACACGGAAATGACAGAAGGGCTCCAGGGAGGGGGTGGATCCGGGTGATGAGGAGACAATGAAGAGATAAGGAGGCAGCTGAGATGAGGGGGAAGGTCGCATCTGCCCCTTGCCCCCAGCCCAGAGCCATCTGTGCCGGTCAGGGCCTGTGGACACCTCCCGGTCCCGGCTGCTTCCTCTTGAAACTTGGTAGTTTTCCAGAGAGACTGTTCCCCTCAGCTTGGAGAAGTGTGTACCGTCAGGGGACCCAGAAACTCAGCTTTGACTTTTCCACAGGAAAGGGTTTTCCAATTTCCGGTAACTGGAAGGTGAAGGCTGGGGTGTGGCTCAGTTGTCGGAGTGCTGCCCCACATGCGCAAAGCCCTGGCTTGGATCGCCAGCAAAGCACAAACTGGGTACAGCGGTGCACACGGGTAATCCCAACGCTGGTGGAGTAGAGGCAGGAGGCCCAGAACTTCAAGGTCAAGCCTGGATACAGGAGACCCTGTCTCAAATCACCCCAGGGTGAGAGACGGGGAAGAAGACGGAAGTAAGGAGCAGCGTGCAGCCCGTGGACACCTGTATCGTGGAAGGTGTTGTCTCAACACGAAAAGGTCACCCATCCACGGAGCCCCAGCCCTGGCGTGAGGCAGGGCATGGATTTTTAACACCAGGATTGCGTACTCTGGAAACGTTTAAACCAACCATTTGGCGGGCAATCTCACTAAAGGAGAACTGTGGACTTGATGGCAGGAGTCTGAGGCTAGTCCAGCTCTGCTGCTAGCTTCTTGCTGCTCTCTGTCCTCATGTTTATGGCTGATGAGGTATCGATGGCTGCCACCTTTAAGTAAAGGACTCTTCTCCTGGGAAGGGAGTCTGGAACGTCATGACATTTTAGAGCAGTGGTTCTCAACCTTCCTAATGCTGCGACACTTTAATACAGTTCCTCATGCAATGGCCCCCAACAATAAAGTATTCCTCGTTGCTACTTCATAACTGTAAATTTGCCACTGTTACGAACCGTAACGTAAACATTTGATATGTGCAGGATGTGTTTTCATGGTGACAGATTGACCAAAAGGGGGTGGGACCCACAGGTTGAGAACCCTGTTCATAGAGTGATAGGCAACTCCACAGGTTTCCAATTTGCTTCCCTGGGCTTCCATTTCCTCTTCCACTGTTCTAGAAGGATCTTCCCAAGTCTTTCACACCAAGAGCAAAAGGAACCAGAACTCCCAACAAAAGGACAGATATTCTGCTACACAGGCAACTTCCATCCTTCCCAAATTCTCCCCCTTCTTACAGCACCTCCTTATTGATTCTGAGGTCCCCACCTCCCACTCACTGAAGACCAGGTCAGGAGGGAGCTAAGGGGGCCACCCAGGAGCTCTGGTGGGAGTGATTCAACTCAGGCGAATTCCTTCTCTCAGGAAATAGGATTTATCACTGAGGTCTCAATAGAAAGGTCCTGCTAGGAACTCCTCAGGATCAGAGGTAGACGGAAAAAAAGATAAGAGTTGTGCATAGCAGTCAAGAGTCCAGTATGGACACTTCTGGACGTGGACTCTTTGCAAGAGAGTTCATTATGCCTCTGGGTACAGAACCCCTGTTCCCATGTTCAGGTGAACAAAGAGTCATTAGAAAAATAAATAATGGGGTCCAATACATGTTTGGAACAAAATTCTGTGAATGTTTAAGTAAGATCAGTCCCACGCTAGCATGAAGAGCCCAGCCAGGGCTACTACGCATTGGGGTTCCCCACATACTCAGATTCTGCAAACAGTGGGCTCCATGCCTCCTCCCTAGGCAATTCTCCGCACAGCAGGGACATCAGAGAGGGCAGACCCTTGCCCTAGGACACACAACTGTAGCTGGTTTGGGTGAAAAGGCAGCGTGACCTGTGGTCACTTGGGGAACAGCAGAACCCCGAGGCTGCTGAACTAGTCATGCGTGGCCTTGCAGCCCAGTTCTCCCGGGAAGAAAAGCTGTGGTTTTGTCCGGGTCACCTTGCAGGTCAGAGGCCCCTGGACAGAACCTTGACCCATCTCTGTCCCCCTCAACTCCCGCGCAGCCCAGGTTCAAGGCCGCCAAGAGGCCGGGAGTGGGTTAAACCGTGCAGCCCCGCCCGCCGGGCACAGGAACAGATTTCCCGGTTCACACGGGCACAAAGGCCGCGCGCTCAAAGACGCCGCATTGTCCCCGCCGCGCCGCTCCCACCGCCGCGCGCGAATTAACCCTGTCACCCGGCCATTGTCGCCGCGCACTTCAGGGCGGCCACAAAGGCGCCAGAATACCCTGCCGTGTTGGCAAGGAGGTGGTGGTGGGGGGAGGATGCAAGAGGAGACACTGGGGGGGGCGGGAGACAGGGGAGGGGAGTGGAGGCGCAGGGGTGGGGTGCAGGAGTAAGGATGGGAATAAGGGTAGGAGTAGGGTGCAGGGCAGGGTGCAGGGGGACAAGGCAGGGATGGGTAGGAGTGGGATGCAGGGGTGGCTAGGTGGGGTTCAATGTAGAGATGGTGGGGTGCAAGAAAGACAGGCTACAGGGGCCTGTAGGGTGCCGGGGGAGGGGGCACAGGGTCCAGGAGAGAGGCACAGGGGTAATAGTGGAGGTACAGGGTGGGTTGATTCCGGTTATGGCGTGGGGAGGGGAGGAAGCAGGGCTATGAGCAGAAGGCAAAGGGTTACAAAGGGAACTAAGGGCTGAACCTGAGGAACCCGATGGGGGGGGGGCTAAGAAGCATTCCGGGTTCTGGTCTTCCTCCGCCTATGCCCTTGGTGGCCTCCGTTATCCACCACCTATCTCCTGTCTCCCTAGCTCTGTGTCTCCAGTGTCCTCTCTGTGGCTTTGTCTCCATCTCTGCTTCCCTGTCCGTACCCAGTCCTTAGAGTGCCGGGCATCTTTTCAGGCGTGCACTCCTGAGTGTGGAGGGTACAGGTGCACACACAGACGACACACATGCGTGTGCACACGTGCAGACACACCCATACACTCACTGAGAACTGGCAGTGTGCAGCCCCCCCCCGGTACAGAGGGAGTCTTAGAGAGGGCCACAGCTACCCACCCAGGATTGAAAGTCACTTAGAGTTCTGACTCACGGGCCAATGGCTATCTTTAGTGGGGCTGGCCAGTCTTGTTGGTGACACCCGGCAGACGGGGGGGGGGGCAGGTTAGAAGGAATGATACCCTCTCAAGGGGTGACCCAGCTCCAGAGACCCTTGCCAGGCTGCACTCCAACCCTCTGAAACCCGAGGGACCTCATTACCTTCCCAAAGATTGAGCCCCACCCAGGGTGGCATTCTCTCTTCTCTTTTTATACCATCCAAAGGCCTTCTGGGAGGAGCCAAGATCCCCCCCCCCAGATGCCCCAGATGCTGTCTCAGGGCCTGGGTCACCCTCACCATGCCTTGAACTGAGCAGCTCTGAGTGGTGGCCAGGAATACCCTTATTTCATACTGGGGAAACTGAGGCATAGCTGAGTCAATTGTGCCCCGCAGATCCTGGGTGCTCCCTGGCCAGCGGAGTCAGTTAGCAGGCTCCAGACCCGCGTTCTGCTGAGGCATTCCTCAGTGACCTTTCTGTTTTCCACCCTCAGCTGGGGTCAATGGGAGCAAGGCATTATGGAAAGTGACCCACTGAGTCAAATCTGGGCGCTGGTCTGTTTGCCCATCTACGCAGTGGGAGAAGGTGGATGCTTGCCCTGTGGGTCATGTGGGGGATTGCGTGGGAAGTTTGGGGTTCATCTGCTGCACACATCTTCCTATCCTTTCCAGCACAGCCCAGACCACCTGCTTTCCCAGCCCTGAGTCGATATTCACAAGCATCACCCAGCTGTTCAGTGTGACTTCCAACATCCCAGGACCAGTGTATTCCCCCTTCCCACGATAGCTAGTATCTTTGGTCCCCCTAGGCAGACAGGTGCTCCTCTGCTGCATCCTAGAACACGCCCCTCCTGCTGGGAATGACTCCCTTAGCTGCCCTGTCCTCTGGTTGGCTCCAACACCCTGCACTCAGCTGGGTAGGTCTTGCCTGGAGCGTCCTGCTACACTGGCGTGGGGGTAGGGAGGTTCTGTCCAAGCTCCCCAGCCAGAAAGCCCCCCAGCCAGTCCTGCTGGGGGGAGATAAGAAGCAGGCGGCCAGCTCCGCCCCTGTTTCTGTAATCGCCTTCTCACCGCCAAACCCCCCGCCGTGACGCCCCACTTTTTATATATATATATCATCTTTATGACTGTGGAATGATCTGGGCTGACACTGCATTCATTTAGCCAAGGGCAGGTGGGGTCGCAAGAGACAACTCACTCATCTGTGCACGGATTCACGGATCACTCGGGGTCTGGGAGGGAAGCTGCCCTTCCCCCCTGAGAATGTGGGCTGCCTGGGAAGACACTGGGGACACTGGTGACAAACATTGCTGGAAGGAAATGGATTCAGGAGTGCCAGAGACCTTGTGGCCAGTTCTCAGATGGCCTTGGGGGAACCTCTGTCTTCAGGCCCCTCAGGTTCCGAGGTAGAGCCTTGGGGGTGCGTGGGGGACCCAGTTTATCTTCAGATAGCCCTTTCTGTCTTTCCCTCTTCTTCTTCCGTCCCCATCCCCCCTCCCTCACTCCCTTACTGCTTTTCTCCCTCCCTTCCTTCCTGCTGGAGGTGAAATGGAAGCTTCCATAGATATCCCGGGCATGCTGTCTGGCACACAGGGAGGTGCAATTGTGGCCGCCCATGCTTTATATATTGTCTACTCCTGGCTCACCAACGGGACACAGAGGCAGCCCTGCCCTCAAGGGTGCTCCCTGCCATGCCCAACTCCCTCTGTCAGCCAGCCCGAGGGACAGCAGCGAGGCCAGAATGATGGTGTGAAGAGGATGAGCTAGGGGCTGATGCCCCCGCTCCCCCCAAATGATGAGTTACACACACTCTGTGCTCCGGGGCTTGAGTCCATCCTGGCACGTGCCTTCGCTGGAGCTCTGTGCTCCCTGTGAGGAGCAGCTAATGGTGATGGTGTGGTCCAAGACTGGTCACATGTCTTCAGTGCTCTAGACCCTGTCCCCATTGTTGACACTCTGGACACCAGCCTCCCTGTTGACCTTTGATCCCTCTTCCCACCCCTTCTCTGTATGTGGCTTCATCAAAAGGGCTCCCTTGGCCTCAGAACCCCAACCTGGGCTTTGCACTGGCCGGTCCCAGCAGAGCCGTTTGATCTCAACCTCTCACCCCAAACAACGTGCCTCAGGGTCACCCCTCTAACAGGTGTCTAGGTCTCCCTGTGTCATCCTTCTTATTCTAACCGTGCTCACCCTCACTCTCTGGTGTTGACCTTGGTTCTTTACTCGCTGACTGCCCTCCCAGAGAATACCCGTGGTTGAGCGGGACTTCTCGGGACTTCTCTCATTCCCTGTTCCTTGTAAAGGGCCTAGAGCATTGGAGAGTTTGGAGGATCTTATTAACCCTTGACCTTGGGTTCCTATTTGGATTCCTTTAAGCTTTGTGTAGGTGGGTGAGAAATTAGAAAATAAACCATGGTGTGAGCCTCATTATCCCCCTCCCCCCTGGGGGGGTCGTCTCCTCAACCCCCCTCCCCCACTTGTAGGCTGGTGTGCAGCCTTAGGGGTCGTCTCCCCACCAGCCCCAGTGAAACCTACCCTCCCCGAATACCATGCTGGGAAGCTGGTCATGTGGCTGTGGGACTCAATTCAACTAAGAAAGTGAGGGAGTTTCTCAAACAGGCTTCTGGGAAGTGTTGCAGCATAGTGGGAGATCAGGCTGGGTACCTGAACTCAAAAAAGACTATATTGAAGCGGGTGCTGGAGGTGATCAATGCTTACTGAAGGCCTACTATGTGCAAGATCAACTCTATCTTTCATTTCAGCTAGGTAGTGACACCCTCATTTCAGAGATCAGGGAGCAGTGGCCCAGAGAGGTTAAGGGACTTAACTAAGGACACACAGCTGATAAGTGCCAGAGCTGGCGTTTGGGTTTGAGTTTAGGGCAAGTGCTTTTTTAATGTTACTGATATTGAACCGGCTTCTAAATCCAGGTGTGGAGACGCTGGTGGTAGGGAGGGGCCCTATGTTAGTTGTGATAAGATCTGAGAGTTGGAAGGCACAGGGAGGAAGGTGGTATGGGTGGGGTTCAAAGGTGGGGAGCCAAAGCAGTATGCCCCCCCACCTCAGTCCCCTCTGCCCTGGCCCGAGCCTCGGGTGGGGGACGTGGAAGGAGAGCTAAATATCATGTAATTGCCCCGCTCTTCTGTGAAATTTGTTTCGGGACACATTAGTTCCGGTGAATTTAGCCGAACAGCGGGGGAGTTCTGAGAAGCGATTTGCAATTAGCTGCAGCCCCATGGCCCCCCATTGGGACCCCAGGCTCTGGCACCTAGTGGGAAATGGCCGAGGGGGTGGAGTGACTGCCAGCAGGCGGGCGGGGAGGGGGCGAGGCAGAGCTTCTGGGTGTTCCCACAGCTGACTTCCCTAACCTGGGGGAGTTGAACAGGGGCCAACCCCCCCCCCCGACTCAAATACAAGGCCTGAGCAGGCCAGGGGGGGTGTTAGACACAGCCAACCCCAGAGGGGCGCTCAGTTCCACCTCCAAGCATCTCTGCCGACTGCCCACCGCACCCCACCCTACCCCTGTGAGCACTTAGAGCATCTCCTTGTACGCTCTTCGAGTCCCCCTGTCCTCAGAGAGACCAGGATGGGAGCTCTATTTTTCAGGGAAGGAAACTCCTGGGGTGGGGGAATGAAGGGGCTCCTGCTGGTCACCTAGTTGTGGTACTGGGTACGCCAGGCAAGTGCTCTACTACCGAGCTGGGCTCCTACCAGATCATTACCATGGTAACGAAAGGACTCAGTTCATGGCAGCCACCATTGCTGTGGGCACTGGTCGCGATGTTATTGTTCCAGCAGTGCCTGCGGTGAACACGGCCTTGGATGGCCCCATACCCGTCTTCCCCATTTCTTCTGGAAGAAACCGAGCATTTGTCATTCTGGGCCTTCACAACCAAGTTCCTGCAGACCAGAGCAATCAGGGAGGGCACCTGAGAGGAGGTGACCTCTTCATGCTACCTCTCCCATTATGGGAGCCATCCAGCAACCCAGTAGCTCTGACTTAGTCTGGACTGCAAACTCTTGCCAAAGGCCAGGCATATTCTAAGTTTTTGGTACTGTTGCTGTTGTTTTGGGGGATTATTTTTGTTTGTTTGTTTGTTTGTTTGCCTTGTTTTCTTTTTTGAGACAAAAGTTTCTCTGTGTAGCTTTAGAGTCCTCTGCCTCCCGAGTGCTGGGACTAAAGGTATCCTCTGTTTCACTTTTTTTTTTTTTTTTTACTTTTAGATGTTGGTTGTTCTTCTACTATGTGGGTCCTGAGGTTTGAAATGATGTTGTCACGTTTGGTGGCAAGCACCTTTACCTGCTTTCTGGCCCTGTCTGCTTGCTTTGAGATAGGTTCTCATGTAGGCCAGGCTGGCCTCAAACTTGTTATTTAGCCAAGGATGACCTTGAACTTCTGATCTTCCTGCCTCCACTGCCCAAGCGCTAGGATGACTGGTGTCCCACTATCCCTGCTTGTGCAGGGTTGGGGATGGAACCCAGAATGTGTAGGAGGGATATACCCACGACCTAGTCAGTCTCCTGGGAAGTGAATTTAGGAATCACAGGATTACAAATCAGTTTCATTTACTCAGATACCTGGCAGTGAGGCAGTGAGTTCCACACTTCCAAACAATAAGTAGGGAAGGAGGCCCTGGACATCCTGACTAAGGAAACCAGTGCTGCTGCCTTCTAGAATGAGGGTCGGGGGCTGGGATGGGTGGGGGGCTTCCTGAAGAAGGCAGCCTTGGTCCTGAGCTGTTGCTGACCTACTTAGGTTTTCCACGGGGGCTCTGACCTTCCTCCACCCAGTCTGGGGCTGGCCCAAACCTCAGTCATCCCTTCAGAGAAAAGTCTAGCCCTGCTGCCTAAGGCCACAAGGCTGAGATGTGATTGGCTCCCTGGCTCATCCGGGGCTGTCTGGTTTTAGCATAAAACCCTTCATATCCTGGCAAACTGGCCTGGCTGCCCATCCTATTTGTGGGAATTGTGACTGAGGCCCCCAAATGGAGTACCACACAGCCCCTCATCCCCAGCGCCAGCGCACTGCCTTCCATCCTGCCCCGCCCCCTCTTCTGCATGTCCCAGCTTCCTTCCCGGTCCCCCAGGACAGCCCAGCGCGGCCCCTGCTGCACTTGCTCTCCCTCTGGCTTCTTATCTGTGCTTGTCCTCCGGTTCAGGGGGAGATAAAAGTAAGTCTTAAGGCCTCATCTCTACCAGAGGCGGCCAGCTCTGTCCCCCTCCTGTCTCATTCCCTGGCCCGGCCAGATAAAGGGTTAGACCCAAGCACATGTCATTTTCTTTGTGTGGAATCAATATTCACCAAAGTTTATCTGGCTGACATAGCAGGAAGTGCTAATTTCATCCGCGTCAATTATTTTGATGAATGCCCATAATGCCCAGGGTGTGAGGAGAAGATAAAAGAATTACCGTGGGCATGCCCATGTACACCGTGCACACACGCGCTCAGCTACCCGGTAGTACACGAAGGGCAGGCACACGGGGCCTGGTCAAGGGGAGGGAGGCGTTGGACGGGGGCTCCACCCGGTTGGTTGATCCACAGCTAAAGGAGAGAACCTGTACAAACCTGGGCAAGTGTTTCAACAGTAGTTGCGAATCCCTTGACTCACAGTTTTTGACACATTCCTACCCAGGAGACAGTGGCAGTGTCGTAGCCCTGTTTGGCTGAGGAGAAGGGAGATGCTGAAGGCCCGTGGTGGGTGGAGACCAGAGAAGCTGCCAGTGGCCCCCAGTGCACAGCGCAGGGGCACGCAGCTTGCCTGGCCTGTGCAAGACCTGGATCTCATTCTCAGATCTAGGGGGTGGGGGCGGTTTGTTTTTATTTCTTTATTTATTAATGTCCGTTAGTATACATTTCTATCTTCTAGCAATACTAACATGGAACTATTTGGGGATTTGTACTTTTATTTTTGGAAAAGATGGGCTTAAACAACAAGAGGTTAAAATGTATGAACTGAAATTAAAATAAAAAGCAGGTTGGTGATTCAGAGTCTGGGTAACATGGGGAGAGAGAGAGAGAGAGAGAGAGAGAGAGAGAGAGAGAGAGAGAGAGAGAGAGAGAGAGAGAGAGAGAGAGAGAATATGTTTTAATTTTTATACAGTGTTCTGGCATGTATGCCTACATACCAGAAGAAGGCCCAAATCTCATTACAGATGGTTGTGAGCCACCGTGTGGTTGCTGGGAATTGAACTCGGGACCTCTGGAAGAGCAGCCAGTGCTCTAAACCTCTGAGCCATCTCTCCAGCCCCGAGAGAGAATATTTTCAAATTTTGCCAGCTAAACAGCTGAGTGGAAGTGGGTGGCAGGTACCCAGTACAAATGGATTCTGGAGATCCCAAGATTCTCTCTTGGAAGTGTTTGTGGTGCTGCCCTGTGAGAGGTTCTAGTTGGGTCCCAGATCTCCAGGCATATGCACTTGTAGTCACACATCACCTGTGTACATTTCGTACATTGTGAACAATATTGTTGGGTAGGCAACACCAGCCTCAAACACACTATGTAGCTGAGGATGGCCTTCGGTCTTGGTCTGGTGCTGTGATGATGGGAGTACACCACCCACCATGCTGCTTTTATGGTTGCTGGGGATAGAACCCTGGCCTCATGCATGCCAGGCAGGTGCTTGGACAACAGAACCCCGACTTGGGCCCGATTCCTCATTCCACAGAGTGTGTGGGCCAGAGAGAGCCCAGGAGTCTGCACCTCTCACAGCCTCTTTCCTCTGCCAGCTAGCCCAGCCTCAGGGACTTGTGGGAAACTCTTCATCTTTGAATAAGAGTCACGGCACTTTTTAGACAAACACACCTGAGGATGCTCCTCTCAGGGGGAGACGCTGGGTGTCAATCACTTAAAATATGATGTTAGAAGCCGATGTCATGATATATGATAAAATATGATGAGAGGATGATCTGCTATTTATTACAGGCGGCTGATATATGACGCCGCATTACGGTTATGGATGGTGATGTATCACACACTCCAGCCCGAGCTAGGGATTATGGATTCACACACTCCGGTTGCAGGGGTCTGATTTAAGAACTCCCCATGACTGGCCTACCCCTGCCAATCAAAATATCTTTGGCTAGGTGGGACTGAGGATCAAATGTCCTCAATCCCAGGGACTAAGTCATGTATGGATTTGAGATTTCTGGGGATTTGGAGCCCACTGGCCACAGATTCTGACCATCTCAAGTGGGCCCTGGGCTTTGGGTCTGCAAGAGTTTGCTCTCAAATCTGCCTGTGTCTGAGAATAAGACAGCCAGGGCCAATGGCCGGTCAGTGGCATAAAGAGAAAGCCGGTTATACTTAGGATCTTGAAATCGAATTAGAAGGAGCAAAAATGAATCAAGAGGGAATATCCCAGGGTAATAACAGGGACTCTTGAGAGTTCCAGTCGTCAAAGCCAGGCAGATGGCAATGTAAATACTCTACAGATAAACAGTTGCCCTGGTCGCTTCTGAGAGAAGGAACTAAGTCAGGATGAGGAGCCAGCTGACCTGAGATATTCACCAAGCAACCAAAACCTAGGTCCTGAATTCTAAGTAAGGGCCCAGGAGATGGCTCAATTGGTAAAGGTGCTTGCCACCAACCCTGACAACCTGAGTTCAAGTCCCAGGACCCACATGGTAGAAGGAGAGAGCTGACTCTCCCATTCCTCAAAGTTCTCTGACCTCTGCTTTTATGCCATTGGCAATACGCATGTGTGTGTGTGCGCGCACACACACACACACACACACACAAACACACACATATAAATGTAATTTTGTTTAAAGAAGAATAACATAGCAATCAGTAGAGACACGCAGTCTCAAACTCTGTATAAACATGACCGTTTGTTCATGTGTAGCCGCTCATACACATGTGCACACGCATGTGCATACATACACACCACAAGGTGAATGGTGATCATGGAATGCCACCCAGGTTGTCCTCTGGCCTCCACACATAGACGCACACCTGTGGTGTTGAGCATGGTCCCCTGGCTGTGGTCATTCCCATGCCCTGTGACCAGCAGCTCAGCCCCTGTCATTCCACCAGTGTCCAGAAGGTTTGTAGCTCCACATGGAGCTGCTGAGGCCAACCAGATGGCTTGCCTCTCCTCTGCAGGGTGCTAGGAAGGTTCACACAATGGAGATTGCTGTCACTCTGCCTGGAACCTCAGTTGGGACAGTCTATGGCAGGGCTGGCTTGGTCCCCCCTACTCCACCCCCTCCCACACAGCGTCTTGGCTCTATTTCTCCCATATGTGATGGGGGATGCCCTTCCATATGCTGTAAATACATGTTTCTCTTATTGGTTGATCAATAAAGCTGTTTTAGCCAATGGACAGGTAGAATTTAGCCAGACAAGAAATCCAAACAGGGATAGAGAAAGGTAGTAGATGGAGTCAGGGAGATGCCATGTAGCTGCCAAGGAAGCAAGAAACCTGGGCATCACTGGTAAGCCAAGACCATATGGAGAAACACAGTTTAATAGAAATGGGATAATAATTAAGAGAGAGCTAGCCAGTGGAGATGCACAGTTTAATAGAAATGGGTTAATAATTAAGAGAGAGCTAGCTAATAAGAACCCTGAGCCATCCACCAAACAGACCATAATTAATAGAAGCCTCTGTGTGTTTATTTGGGACTGAATGACTGAAGGACTGGGCAGGACATAAACTTGTGTCTACATATGTGCCGATCTCTCTAGCAAGAGAATTAGAGTCCTCAGACAGGCTCCCTGGACTCTCAAGCCCTAACCAGGAAGCCACACAGTGTCACTTCTGGCTGTCCTGTGGTCCCTGTGAACTGTGGGTCCTTCCCGGCCTCCATTCAGGAGAGGAACTCTGGAATGGCTTCCAGGGTAGGCTTGCTGGGTGTGGAGTAAGGAGATGGTCCTATAGATTGCTCCTTGGCTGGGCTGTAAGGCACATTTTTCTGGAGCCTTCCTATTGCTTTATCAGTCTCTCTGGTCTCCAGCTCTCTGCTATCAGGGTCACACACCAGCACTCAGTTTCCCCTCAGACCTAAGAGCATCTTTTTACAACAAGGAGGACACATTCTTAGCTTTTCCAAGTGAGAGACTAATGAATGTCGCACAAATGAAGCAGTTAGTACAAAATACAGTTGTAGCCCCTGAACGATACTCAAAAACCAAAAGAAAAAAAGGAAAAAAAAGAAAAGAAAAAACAAAGGAATTCAAGAGTCAACCATCTCCTGAAGAACAATGCCACTGAGCAAACTCTTTAGAAGCGAATAATTATTTTCTTCATTCTTCTAAAAGAAATCAAGACCCGCTCGCAATGTTTCAAGTATCTCATTGTGCTATGGGAGAGGAATCTTTGCGTAAGGAGATGGTGACTGATGGTTAGAGTGACATGTCCCTTCGTTAGCAGAGCGGGGATGTGTCCTCTGGGATGTCTCATATTCACTGGTATTTATTTCTTTTTTGCGTCTGTGTGGGTGGCGATACTCAGCTGTCTGACTCTGGACATAAGCCCCAGAGGGAAGGAGCCTCCACTAGGGTTCATTCTAGAACTCTTTGTTGGAGCCTTCATTTCCCTCTGCCTTGGATTCTGCACAAGTCTGGGTCTCCAGAGGTGGAGAAAGAAAAGAAGATCTTGGAGGCTCTAGAGCCAGTGGTTCAGCAGTGCTGTGGTGGACAAGTCCAGATGATGCTTCAGATTGCAGCATTCAGACAGGACTGGATTGTACCAGTCAGTATAGGCAGGGTCATGCTAAGTAACAAATAGCCCAGTGATCTCATGGTTAAAACAGGGAATGTTCATCTCCCTTGTCTGGTGTGAATCAGTTGTGGCACCCCTGCTCAATGAAGTTGTCGAGGGACCTAGTTTGAGGGTCAGTCACCACTATATTGCACTTCTGGCACAACAGATGTTTCTAGAGCAAACGAGGGTGGGGAGGAGAACACTGACAATGAAATATTTTACCAGGAAGCAAGATGATGGCTTTTGTTTGTATTTAATTTGATCAAAACCTGGTGACATCAGCATATATAAGTGCAAGGGAGGGAGGCCTTGAGACTGTCTCAGAACTGGAAGGTGAACTCTGTTATTGGCTATTTAATGAGATATACCACATGGAGAGACGGCAGGGGAGACAGGGGCCTTGGAGAATTCTGGGAAATTAGGGGTGTAGGAGTGTATTCTGTCAGATAAGCCTTGTTGTTGTTTTAACCACTTTATGTTCTACAAAAGACACTCACTAACATCTTGCTGGATCTCATCAGCACTTAGCCCCTTCCTGATTAAAAAAAATCACCAAGCAGCCATGACGGTGTCTTAGTCCCATTTTACAGATTAGAAGACTAAGGTTCAGAAAGGTTGCACAAGTCCCTTAAGTGCATCTGTTTGTCTATTTGTATGGTTGCAAGGGGCACAGCATGACTCCAGAGTCCACACCCAGCCTTGCCTGGCCTGGCCTGTTCCATTCTGTACCTTCCATACCCAGGAAAACTGTGGGTAGAATCAAATAAGAAAAGAAGAACAAGAAGGAGATGAGCATGGGTGTCAGATGGAGGCACAATTCTGAGTGTGGAGAGGAGATTGAGGGAGGGGTTTGGTGGGGAGGGATGGGACTCCCCCCATCAATTAACACAAGCTTCATAGAAACGGAAAGCATTCTTGGAGCCTTGCCCTCTTAAAACCTCATATCTCTAATCCCTACGGCCTCTGACCTTACCCATAATCCCCCCTCTTTTGTACTGCTGCCTAAAACCTTCCTACCCCAACCAAGCCTTACACGGCACCGGCACCGAGGTCCTGAGACCGGGTGGCCGAAGCTGGGGGTGTGGGGGAGGTGGGGGTGGGGGAGGAGGAAGACATCTTCCTAAGTGTTTGACCAACAAAATCTGGCTGAATCCCCCTTCCCCCTTGTAAGGCAGAACACCCTCCTGAAAGGCCCGGGAGCCTCACCTCCTCCCTCCCTGCTCCCCTCCTGGCTCCCCTGCCTTAGCCCAGACACAAAGCTAGGCCTGGATTATCTTCATTTCCATATGGAGAGCTGTGTAAGCCAGTTCAATGCATGGCCAGTCATTTTGTTCACAACTTTGCAGCAAGCCGGAGCTAAAGCCCCCGGGAAATCAGCCATTCAGCTGGGCTCACCTCGTGTGTGCAAGAAGAGATCAGTAAATACGGGGCTTGGGGGGGTAGGGGAACCCGAGGCTCCTTTGTTAATTACCTTTGGGTCCTGACTTGTAGGGGACTGCACCCCACAAAAATCACAGTATGTGAGGGGAATATACATCATACATACATACATCATACATACATACATCATACATACATACATCATACATACATACATCATACATACATATGTAATGTACATTTGCTTTGGAGTGGCACCTGGCCAAAGTCTGGTGTGTGTATTTCTTGGAACTGTCTCCTGTTACACACACACACACACACACACACACACACACACACACACACACACACCTGCCCACTCTTGAGCTGTCTACCTTTCCCTTCTCTCCCTCTCCCTCCAGGAGGCCTCTCTCTCATGACCCTTACTGGATCCCTACCTTTCTTCATCTCCCTAGGTCTTGGTAGGCTCCCTGCTTGTCAGGCTGCATCCCCCCACTAACCTCCTTCCCTCGTCCCCCCCTCGTTCCCCCTTGCCTCCAGGCCTGCCTTTCAGCCCCCTCTGCTGTCCCCAAGGCTCCCTGCATCTCAATGGAGCTGGATACCTCCTGGGTCCCCTCCACCCTCACAGGAGTTGGTTTTAGAAATGACACCAGCCATCCTTCCCTAGCTTCCAGGGACTTTCCCCATACCCAGAACCAAGGTGTGCTGGGCCCAAGTGTGTGTGTGTGTGTGGGGGGGGGGTGAGTGAGTGTGAGTGTGTGTGTATGTGTGTGTGAGTAAGTGTGTGTGTGTACCTGTGTGTCTGTGTGGTGGGGAGCATCAGCACTTTGGGAGGACCTGGGCTGGATGGAGTACCTCCCCTTTGACTCTTGTCCTGCCGTTGCCTCTCCCAGGATGGCCCCTACCTCCGTCTAAGCTCCACTTGCCCTGTCTGAGAAATGCACTGAGGATGGTCTCTATACAGGCCCCTACTGCCTGGGCAGCCCGAAGATGGTGGGCGGGGCCTCTGTGAATGACAACTGCTGAAATGGCATGGCCATCACCTAGCACCTAGCAGGTCCCTGAGAGGGTCAGCCACTGTGCTTTCTGCCATCTGGGCATCCTGCCTCTATACTGGTAGGTTCTACGTCCACAGGTTCAAGCAAGAAAGTGAACGCATCCTGGGTAAGTTGTGTGTGTAGACTGGCTGTGTGTGAACTTTTATTTTATTTTTTGATTATTTGTTTATTTTTATTTTGTGTTCGTTGGTGTTTTGCCCGCATGTATGTCTGGGTGAGGGTGTCAGATCTTGGAGTTACAGACAGTTGTGAGCTGCCATGTGGGTGCTGGGAACTGAACCCCGGGTCTTCTGGAAGAGCAATCAATGCTCTTAACCTCTGAGCCATCTCTCCAGCCCCGTGTGTGAGCTTTTAAACAACAATTTCCTGAACAGTGCAGTGACCTGTGCACACTGCTTGCTGCTTCAGGTGTGGAAAGACCCAGGGATGGTTAATGTGTACAAGGGGACATGCGTGTCTTGAGTAAGCACTGTGCACTGTGCCATTGCACATCTGGAGTTGACATCTTAGGGGTGGAGTCTCTGGGACATCCTGGAGCCATGTCTGCTTTCCCCATACCTGGCGCGCGCGCGCGCGCACACACACACACATACACACAGACACACACATACACATACACATACACACACATACACAACTGGCACACACATACACAACTGGCATACACATATACACACATACACACATCCACACACACACATACACACACATCCACACACACACACTTATATAAATGCCAGCCAATCTTGATAGTTCTTGATAAGAAGCCCCAAGCAGTCAGGTGTGGTGATGCACGCCTGTGATCCCAGCACTTGGGGGCCTGGGGCAGGAGGATTGTGAATTCTGGGCCAGCCTAGACTGCACAGCAAGACTCTACCCCTGAAAACAAATAGATAAGAAATCCAGGAGAATGGCCTCAGTCAAGAGGCCCTAATATAGGAGTCATTCTTAGGGTTGGGGACATTTCAGTTGGGCTTTGCAGGTTGGTAGACAGACATTAGGCCTTCCTGATCCATTGTGGCTTGGGAGAGAGGACCAGGTGAAACAGAAGGCTGGGGTGGGGGATTTCCTATGTGGCTACAGAGGAAGACCCTATCTCAGACTCCTGGGAAAGCTCCCTCTACCAGTCAAATGGCTAGGAAGGGTTTGGCCTCTCAGAGCCTCATTTTTCCTCATCTGTAAAGTGGGGGAATCAGAGGGCTGCTTTGGCAGGCCAGTGGAGACAGGTTATCCCACTTTGATCTTGATGAAACTGCCCTTGTAGTGTTGCTTGGTTAGGGTGGGGGTGGCTCTGGCCCGGTGGAAATCAAACATGGCCTCCAGTAGAATAGGAATGAATGGACTCCCTAGAGTTTTCCCATGATGCACTGAGCCTTCCCAGTGACCCCAGGGTGGAGACCTCTCCATATCACCACAGGGAAACTGAGTCACAGACAGGTGAAACTACTTGTCTCAAGCCGTGGCAATTGGAGGGGTGAAGCCGAGGGAACCGGCCTTGTCCCCAGAGCCTCTGTGGGCATCAGCAGCCACCATGCTCTCTCCTTTCCGTTCCCTCTGCTCTTGTCGTTCTACCGCAAACTCCGTAAAGATCCACGGAATCCAGGGTGGAGACTCCTATAGTGACTCTCCCTACTTGTATGTGGGACATCGTCCCGTGTCCTAGATATGCAATAGCAATTTCTGGGAACATCATTACATGGTGCTTCCGGACGTTGGGGCAGATAAATCTGGATTCCAGGCCCACTGATGCCTCCGTTTCAACGTGTGATTTGAGACAGATGCCTCTCCCTGGAGCCTCAGTTTCCCACATTTACAACACAGTAGAGTAAACCTGCTTCCCTGCTAGGGCTGGAGTGGAGTCAGTGAGGGAGAAACTCCGGGGCCTTAGAGACATGCAAAGAACCAGAATGCACCCGTGGCCCCTCTGGGTCCCCACCCCTAGTCCCCGACCTGTGGGTGCAGGGACAGAGTGGAGGAGATTCCAAGAGTGGCCCTGGCGGGCTTTCCGTGGCTGCCAGTGCAAGGTGTCAGGTGGCGGTGATGGATCGGCCTGGACACACTCCACAATAGCTCACAGACACTCTATTAGCCGGTGATTGTCTGCCCGGCGGCCCCACTCGGGCCGCGCTGCCACACATAATGGCCGAGAACAAAGATGGCAGCTGCTTTGTAGAGGGACAGATTTGTGGCAAGTTGAGATAAAATAACTAGGAGAAAGAAGAGAGGAGATGCAGGGTGGGGGGGCAGGAGGTGGGGTGGGGGTGGGGATATGAAAGGAAGAAGGGGCTGGGAAGAGATGGAGGGAGGGCAAGGGGAGCCGCGGGCAAGCCGGATGGAGGCACAGGCTCTGGAGAATTCTAGGTGCTTTGTCTTCCCATCTCTTGGTGTCAGGAGCAGCAGCCCTGGTGGCTTAGGCTGAGCCCATATTTGATGTCCTCGATGTGGACAAGTGGCCTTGAGTCTGCTCCTCACCTGGCTCTTTGGTGGTGGGTGGAGTCTGGGCCATGAGCTCATGCTGGAGGCCAGCTCCAAGCTCAAGGAAGGTTGAGGGTGCAGGACAGGGATCGAGGTCCCTTCAGACTGTGGCAGCTCCTGTAAATGAGTTTCCCAAGACCCTCGCTCAGCGGCCTCCATTGCCATTTCCTTGACCCTTTTCACTGCAAGGAAAGCAAAAAAGGTGTCTTCCTGGGCTCCAGGGCTGCCCGGGATAAAATTCCATGATTCAAATCGGGGTGGTGGTGTACTTCTGCAAGCCCAGCCTTTGCCAGCCTGAGGTAGGAAGGTTTGCAAAGGCAAGGTCAGTCTGGGCTATAGAGTGAGGTCGAGGGAGAGGGAGAGAAGAAAGGAAGGAAAGACAGACCAACAAGGACTGGTGGGTCAAGCATATAATCTCTGCTACTCAGAAGGCTAAGGTAGCCCCGGGCAATTTAGCAAGACCCTGCCTTTAAATAAGAAATTTGTGTGCGATGGCGCATGCCTTTAATCCCACTACTCAGGAGGCAGAGGCAGGTGGATCTCTGTGAGTTCGAGGTCAGCCTGGTCTACATAGGCAGGTCCAGGACAGCCAGTGCTAGATCTTGTTTAGTATATGAGGGTGCCCTGGGCTCTGTCTCCAGCACTGCACAGGGTGGAGGCAGCCTGAGCCCATTCTACAAAGGGTCTGAGAGGCCTCATGGCTAGGACACAACTTGAACCCAGCTCTGGGGCCCAGATTTTCTGCTGGACATTTCTTCTCTTCACCCACAGAACATCCAGGGTGGGGCTGGGTGGCAGGCAGCAGCTCTGACGGTGTGTGTGTATGAAGGAGTGAGGAGCACTGAGGTGACATCCTATGTCTAAGAGAGAGATACAAGCCCTGGCCCAGCTTTCGTCTCTGCATAGGGCACCTCCCCACAGCTTTCTCCCCATTTTTCAAGACTGTCAAGATGTTCCTTCCTCCAAGAGGCCTTCTCAGCTTCCTCCTGGGATAGCAGGAACCCTCCACAGAGGTTACATGCATCATTACAGACTGGCTACCTCATGTCCCTCTGTGTCTCCTGTGCCCTGGCCAGTTGTATATTATGGGTCTGCAGGAGCAGAATAGGATATCTGCTCATGGTGACTTAGGGACACTTGGTGGCTTCTCATATCCATTGCAGCTGGGAGGCAGGCCTTATGGGTACAAAATGCTACCAGCAGGAGGGACCTAGGGTAGATTTCTCCACTTAACTGGCCTCAGTTTCCCCCAGTGGCCAATACAGGGGCAGTTGTCCAGTCAGCCATGCCCCAAGTGGAACTCTAATGCCAACTGCAGCACATGGCTGGCCCTAAAGTAAACCTCTAAGAGATCCCTGTCACCAAGCCATCTGTGCCCACCACTGTGTTTGGTGGGGCTAGCAAACTCACAGGACTGTACATGGGGGTTAGCATGAACTCGTTGGTACCCATGGCCCGAAGAAGACACAGATGAAATTAGTGTGTGTGCACATGCAGACAGAGGCAACCGAGAGCCACCCCCAACCCTTTTTTTTGGAGACAGTGTCTCTCATTGCTCTGGAGCTCACCAATTGGCTCGGCTGTCTGGCCATTGAACTGCCAGACATCCATCCACCTGCCCGTTTCTGCCTTTCCACAGCTGGGATTACAGCAGCTTCAGGACACTATGCCTGGCTTATTTTTAGCTTTTAAAGTACATTCTGGGAATTGAGTCCCAGTCCTTGTGCTGGCAAAGCAAACACTTAACTGACTGAGCCACCTCCCAACCCCCCGGATTAATTGTAATAGCATTCTTTACCTCCGAATAACCAAAATAGTCTTGGTGGTACCTGTCAGCCTTTTTCTCTCCTGAGTCTTTGAGACTCGCTAGACACTTAGTGTTCAAAGTTCATCGACACAGAGCAAGAGCCCAGCACCATGCAGCCACGTGACATAGAGGGCTACTCTACTGGCTGGTGTGGATCTCAGCAGAAGTGACCTGGGCCGTGAACAAAGGAACTGATATTTGGGGGATTTGGGCTCAGCGGTTTAAAAGAACTTACTGCTCTTGCCGGCACCCAGGTTCACTTTCCAGCGCCCACACTGGAGGGTCACAGCCTCCTGTAACCCCAGAGAATCCAAGGCCCGCTTCTGGATTCTGCAGGCGTGTGCACTCATGTGCATGCGCACACACATACACACCCAATAAAGAAGATAAAGCCTTTAAATATGTATATAATTTTTGCTGGGGCTGGGAGAAGGATCATCAACAACCGGATGTACAAGGTAAGGACCTGAGCTTCACCCCAAGCTTGTATAAAAATCAGGTGATGTGGGACATCCGTGCCTGTAACGTGAGACAGCGACACATGGGTCTCAGAGCTTGCTGACCAGTCAGCCTTCAAGAGTCAGCAAGCCTTAGCTTCAGTGAGAGATCCCGTCTCAAAAAAGGTAGGGGTGATGCCTGAGGAGCAACCTCCAAGGTAGAGCTCTGGTCTCCACACACATGCGCACACACGGGCACGTGCACCTGATCATGCATGTACATCCAAACATTTTGTTATGGTCCATTTGTCCACAGCCCAGGCCGACCTCAGCCTCCTGGCAATCCTCCTGCATCTTGTGAATGCTAGGATTACAGGCACAAGCTACTTCGTCTTGCTTCAAAAATAAAATTGTTTCAACCACAGAGTGCCAAGCCCTCGTTATGTAAGACAGTCTATGTTTACGTTTTAAACGGTTGACCCAAGAACATTGTTTGAAGGGACCCTAAATTGTGTGGGTGACTTCCTTGATCCAAAGGACACCATTAACGGAGATTCTATCCAAGAGAAACTGGGGGGTCCTTGCCACCCCTCACCCTCGCCCACTGCCCTCCTCCTCTCTGGAGAGAGAGAGAGAGAGAGAGAGAGAGAGAGAGAGAGAGAGAGAGAGAGAGAGAGAGAGAGAGAGAGAACTCAGAATGCTGTGAAATTTGCCACTGTGAGAACAGTTAATTTTTCACACCCAGACGAACTGGCTGGGTTTGTTAAAGCCCAAGATAATCAAATAATCATTGTAACTCATGTCCGCCCTCCTGTCTTTCGCTCTTTGTACCATTAATGTCCCAGCGGGGGGCGGCTCTGGGTTAGTTCAGACGTAGCCTATTTAGATAACCTTCCGGTTGGTCTTCTGAGAACAAAACCCCCCTCCCGGAGCATCTTACAACAAATGAACCAACCGGCTCTAATCTGCTTATCGCTGTCACCTCTGCTCCAGGCCCGCGCATCTCCAGGGCCTGCGGGGCAGACGGAGCCAGAGATTTATACGGGATATATTTCCTTTTGGAGCAATGCATACATGTATCTGCATGAACCTGCAGAAAACAACCAGCAAACCAGAGCCGCAGGCCGCCTTCCCCTCCCCTGGAAAGAGTCTGTAGAGGAGGCAGGACTCGGGTTGGGGGTCTGGTGTGGGAGCACTGGCGGGGTCATCGTCTGGGAATTAGGACTGAGGTTCCAATATTTGTGATTTCCTGTGTCTTCTCTTTGCTCCCATATTCACAGTCCTTTCCCATCCTGTCTACCCTTCTTGCTTTTTAAAGATCTGCTAATTTTTTTTTAATTTCTTTGGCTGAAATTGCTCCCCTCTGCTTCTCTCCTCTCCCTCCTCTCCCCCTCCCTGACATTCCCCCCTCATGTCTCTTCTGACTCTGACTTCCTTTCTAGATTGGTATTCTCTCTCCTCTTCCCGTCTCTCCTCCCCGCCAACCGCAGCCTCCCTCTCCTCTTAATTCCTCTTTTCCATTCTCCTTTCCCCTTACAGCCCCCACCCCCACACTAGCTTTCCCCAGAACCCAGGTCCCCCCATTTCTCCTTCCCACACCACCTGGCCCCTCTCCCGCCTTCCTGTCTCTTCACCCTCCGTCACCCCCTCCCCATCATGCCCTCACCCTCCCTCCTCCTCCAGCTTTAATTTCTGATGAATGTGTTCTGGGGGTGGGGTTGGGGGGGAGTCTTCACGATAAATCACTTCTCCGTGGGAATAGCTAATCTGCAGGCACCGGCCACTGTCCCCAGTGCTTAGCAGCACGTGTTAAACAGCGATATGGTGGTGACACGGAAGCCGCCCATCAGAGAGGCAGGGAGGGGATTTTGAACTTCAATGCTCGGGAAGAAAAATAGTGAGGACAAAGATAAGACTCCATAGAGCCTCGGCCCCAAACTGGGAGCTGCAGCGGGACAGCAGGCGCGTAGAGCACGACAGGGACTAGGTTCCACCTCCATGCCTGACCCCCGTGGGGCTCCCCTGCTCCCCTTTCTTGCACCCCTTTGGAGTAGCAGGGTGCAGGTCTAAAGTTAGACTTGTAGGTGGCATGGATCTCAGCGGCCATCACTCAGCTGGTTTCACCTAGCAAGAAACTTTGTCGCCCATGCCTCAGTTTCCCTGCCTGCGTCCCAGGACTGTGAGCACCTTAAGCGGGATGGCAGATTTCTTGTAGAATAGTCTCTGGGGGTGGATGTAGGTTCTGTAGTCCTACCCCACCCCACCCCATACATGCTGTGGACCCCTGGAGCTCCTCCCAGGTGTCCCCCTTCCCCCTCTGTCCCCACTGCAGACTATAGTAACACATGGTCATAGCAAGGCCCACTCCCTCCATCTGGGTGTGTGCCTTCCCTGAAGAAGTCTGAACCTCACTTGGCTTGTATATTTATTTGCTTTCAGTATTTTTTTTTCCTTTGTGCCTGGATGCCAAGAGATCAGGCCAGGCCCTCACTGTTGCGGAACACAGTGTTAAATAGAGGATAGCCTGGTCTAGAAACCCCAGACAGGAGCCTCAGGGCTCTAAGGAGTCCAAGCTGCAGGGGCTCCATGTCTGGAGCTTGGGATACTCCTGGGAGCAGACATCCCCAGCCGGAGCTGTCAGCAGTGAAATGTCACATCGGTGAGGTAGGGAGGCCCCCATCAACTGGGAGCAACCAAGCTCAGATGCCCTTATGGGTCTCCAGTGGGGGTTCTGGCTGCTCTGGGTTGGAATTCTAGCTCTATCACTTGCTTGGGGGGAAGACCCACAAGCCTGTGCCTCAGTTTCCTTGGCTGTGAGATGGGGGGAGTGGGTTTGAATTTATGCCAAAGGCCTCACAGGTTGAGCTTCTCAATAAGCCACGGCACCTATACTTCCGGTCTGTCTTCTGCCCGCCACTCTCCCGAGGGCTGATGGAGGGCAGTGGCTGAGGTCAGCCTCAAGGACGGCAACCAACTCTTGTGTCTCACCTCTGCATCTGGCTCCCACTTGTTCTCTGGCCATGGGTACCCTGAGCTTCCATTTTCTCACCTGAAGATGCATTTGCTTAGGCCAGAGGTATGCTTACGGGAAGGCAGAGTGGTCACACAGATAGAAAGATGGATAGTTCTGGGGCTGGGTGTTGATGAAGGGAGGGATGACACGGGCCCTGGCTTCAGGTCTCAGTACCATCTCTTACTAGCTGGGCGTCCTTTGGAAATTTACTTCAACTCTTGGCACTTCTGCCTCTTATCTATGGGATGTGTCTGCTCTCTGGGGTTCCAGGCTTGGCTTCCTCAGCTTCTGATCAAGGGACAGATAGCAGAGACCAAGTCACGGGCTTGCTTGTCTGTCTCCTTCAGTGGTTAGGGCTGGGCACACAATCCAAGTTACTAAACAGTGTTTGTTGACTGACAGTTTTACAACCATGTAAATAACAATAAACTCAAGAAGCCGCGGACGAGACACTGCCAGTGACCACGTGGCACTTTGTCCCCACTGGGCAGTCGGAAGGATGGACAGTTCTTAGTCATGCTGAGAGCATGCTACCTCTGCCACCCGCTCCCCTCAGCTGAGGGCTGCCAATAGTCGCAGGTGTGAGCTTGACCCCAGTCATAAGTGTCCCAGGAAAAACTTGTAACCAATGGCTGCTGGGGAGGGGGCCTGCAGACAAATGACCCAAACGTCCCTGTCCCCAGGCTGCTCCTGTAATTGTGTCCCAGTGACACAGAAACCTAGCTGCCCACAGCCATCATCTGTTCCCCAAACACCCTGCAGTGGTTTCTTCTGTGCCCTTAGATGGGGAGCAAGGGATTCTTGTGAGGAGGGAATGTTGAAAAGACTTGTGAATGAAGGTTTAGCAGTGTGTCAAGCAGCTTTCTGCTGCTGTAACAAAATACCCGAGCTTTTCAACTTAAAGAGAAGGAAGGTTATTTTGGTTGGCGATTTCAGCCTCTGATGCTCCTGATACTTCTGGATTCTGACAGCAGAGTACAGAAGGAGCATGTAGAGGAACAGCCAGAGAAGAAAACAGAGGAAGAAGTGATCAGGGTCCTAATAGTCCCTTCAAGGGCACACCCCTCCCCCTGTGATCTAACTTCTTCCTGCTAGGTCCTACATCCTAAGAGATAAGCTTCCTCCCCAAAGGGCTGGGCCCCAAGCCTTCCTCATCTGGGGCTTTGGAGGGCAGCTGAGATCTGAGACCCAGCAAACAGTTTTTAAGGAAGTAGGGTAAGGGGCATGCCAGGCTGGGAACAGCCTGCTCAAAGGTCCTGGGGTGGGTGGCACATGCCACCTTCTTGACAGAGTGGGAATGTGTGATTCAGAAGTCGTATTCCATCTCTGAGCCTCAACTTCTCCATTTTGTCAGGGGGTTCGAAGTGACTTGTGCCCTCCTGTCAACAATGAAGAAGAGGATCCAGGAACATAGGCTCAAAAGTGATGATGGGGGGCAGGGACAGCTTTTAGGTAAGATAAAATACAAATAAATGAAAACAGAGTTTTGAGGCAGGTGGATGAGTTCACCAGGGAAGCACTGGGGGAAGAGGAGGGCAGAAAGAGACTACAGCAGATGCCGAGGTTCTGAGGCATGAGGGATTTACTGAGGTAGATCCAGGGGGAGAGGTGGAGGAGGCTGGGCCAACGCTGGCAAGCGGAATGGTGGGAACAAAATGAACTCCCCATGCTTATACAGCAATTATGTTACCAACTGAGTCATCTCCGCTGCCCTGAGTTAAGCTTTTAACCAGCATTAACTAGGACCCAGAGGAGGGATCAGAGTTGGCATGATTCATAGCTCTGGGGTCATTCTGGGCTCTGTTTGGAAAAGGGCTCTGCAGCGGGCAGAGAGGGAGGTGGGCATGACTGACAGGCACCCTCTGCACGCCGTGGCAACATGGCTGCACCTGTCTGTGTCTTGCTCTGGTGCCCAGTCCCCAGGCCAGGTGCCGGCAAGCCAGGGATGGAGGATCTGCAAACGGGTGGGCAGGCACAGTGGGTAACGTCTGCGGCGATGTGCAATTAAGGCTCGAGCTTCAGAAACACACTAATAAGAGAATGTGGGCCGCGGCAGCAGCCTGGCAATTTAAATGATAGCCAGCCAGAGTGTGGAGCATCTAAATGTTCTCTTCCCGAGATTTATGTCTGCATAGACCTGCCTCGTCTATTTCTCCAGTTAAGCAGCTACTCATTGGCCCCACCTCCCAGCCGCTCTCAGCTAGAAGAGACAGGGACTTTGCTGGCTGCTGGGGACGTCTCTGTGAAGGGCTGACCAGAAAGGCCTCATGACCACAGTCATTCCTGGGCTGTGCTGAAGGCCTACTGTGCACCTCATATCCCAGACATCTATTGTGGGAATGTGAACAGAAGTCCATATGGCTTAGTGTGATGCCTACCCACCCGCCCAACATCAGGAGGGCCACGGAAGAGGATTGATCGAGAGTTCAGGGTGCGTCTGGGCTGCATAGTGAGACCCTGACTTGCAAGACAAAATGAAAAAGAATGCATGAAAAGATGAACCACAGGGGCTGCAGAGCTGGCTCAGTGGTTAAGAGCACTAGCAGCTCTTGCAGAGGACCTGGGTTCCATTCCTAGCACCCACACGATGGTTCACAACCATCTGTAACTCCAGTTCCAGGGAATCTGATGCCCTCTTCTGGCCTTCATGGGCACTGCACACACATAGCACATACACATACATGCTGGCAAAATCATAAAATAAAAACAAATCAATGAAAAACATTTTAAAAGAAAGCAATCAAAAACTGCTGGTGAGAGTGTGCCGAAAGGAGAGGTCTTAACAGCGCTGGTAGACGTGAGTACAGCCGCTGAAATCAACACAGTGGTTCCTCTAAAAACTGAAAATTGACCCTCCGTGTGAGCCAGCTGTGCCACACCTGAGTATTTACACGGAGCCCTCCAAACTGTCCAGACCCACCAATCACAGACATTCTCGCTCGTCCACGGTCACTAAAACACCATCCACGAGAGCGGCATCACAGAACCAGCCTCGCTGCCTGCCAACAGAGGGGCGGGAAAGAAAATGTGGTTTACAAGCACAAAAGACTTCTGCTGTCATAAAAGACAAAGCAGGGTCATTTGCAGGAAGATGGATGCAACTGGAGATAACCGGACTAAGAAAATTAACTCATGCTTGTGTAGATGACAAGAAAGTACAAACAAAACCATCCAGGGGAACACAGGAGAGTCACGGGAGGCGGTGGGAGGAGGGGCTGCATCAGGGCTTGTGCCCAACGTAACAGTGTGTATTTGTTTATGTCCTTAGGAAGCCCCGCCCCACAATGAATAGATGTCATTGGGTAAGAAGACTATTTTCTGACAGAAATGTTCTTATAATTTTAAATACTAAAAATTTAAAAAATAACAATGCTTGCATGGGTCCATATGAGGAAACTGAGGCACAGAAGGAGAAGGGCATGTTCGAGGTCACCAGGCTTGGGGAACCCAGGTCCTCTATCGTGAAGTCAGGGCCTTGCTGGTGGCTTGAGGGTTCCTTAATGTGACTCCTTCTTTCCTCCCTCTCCCCCCTCCCGTCTTCCTTCCTTCCCTTCCTTTCTTTCTGAGACAGGGTCATATATCTCCCAGGTTGACAGTGAACTTGCTATTGGCCGAGGGTGACCTTGAACTCCTGATCTTCCTGCCGTTCCTCTCAAGTCCTGGTATTGTAGCCATCACCACCAGAGATGCAGGCTGGCACTCCATCACCAGAGCCCAGCCTTAGCCCCTGTGGTCAGTTTCTCATTCATCCCTGACTCCCACCGACAGTCATGCACCCTTAGAATTTATCGTGGAGTTCCGCGCATACATCCACCACCTCATCCAGGCTCCAGCCTGGCCAGACTCAGTGAGCCAGAGAGGACCAGAACTCAGAAGCTTAGAGCTTGGGCCACATCATTACTTAGCATTTACTGAGAATAGCTTTTGAACTAATTCCTTTTTATTTCCCACCCAAAGGCACTCTTTTGAAGGTTGAGCTGTAGTTGATAGGATAGAACTCATCCAACATGCAGATGAGAGAGAGAGAGAGAGATATTAAACTCACCATTGTAAAGGACTCTTAGAACCAACACTATATACACAACATCCCCCCTTCCATACATGGAAAGTAACAGAATAACCAAACACAGTGAGAGAAAGTGATGTTACATTTACAAAAGATGCAATTAGCCATGATCTCCATGGAGCCCTCATCAGTTAAAAATCTAAACAAACACAGAGGGTGGCCCCTTAGCAACTCCACACAGGGACTCACCCAGTGGAAACAGTTGCCTGATGATCTACACAAGAACACTCCTGGATGCTTTATTCCTAGAAAGAAACCAACCAAAATGGCAACAAAGGTAATGGGTAATAAAGAATATTATGCTGGAGTGAAAATTCATGAATACAATACAGCATGGAAAGGTCCCAGTGGCCTAATAGCAGAAAGAAATTAAATAAAAAAGTTAAATTTTTGTCTATTCACTGAGGAATGGGTACATAAAAATGTGGTATGTCCATTCAGTGGAATATTATACAACCACAAAAGAAATAAAGGACAAGTCCCTGCTACATGATAAGCCATGTAAGAACATGGTAAGTGAAAGACCCAGGGACACAAGATGAATCGTGTGACTCCCCTGACATGATACACCCAGATGAGGCAAACCCATAAAGCAGAGTTTGGGTAGCCAGTGACTTGGGGCATGGGTGCCAGGTATTGGGGGTGAAATGGCATACAACTTCTTGGGGTGGTGGCTTCACAGCATTGTGACTGCATTAAAAACAGGCTGAAGTTCATGATTTGAAGAACCACCATCAGGGGCACAGGTGTAGGAGAGTGGGCACTCTGGCGAGGAAGGCAGGGTAAGCAAGGTCTGGAAGCAGACTGTCTGCTCACTCTGGGGGGGGGAGTGCTTGACAGTGCCTGAGCTACGTGTGAAAAACGTGTGTGCCTTTGTGTGTGTGTGTGTGCCTTCGTGTGTATGTGTGTTACACTTCTGTGTAAAGAGGAAGGAAGGAGAGAGAGGAGGAAGGGAAGGAGGAGTAAGAGGAAAAGGAAGAGGAGACAAAAGGAGGAGGGAGGAAAAAAAAGTCGGGCGTTGGTGGCGCACACTTTTAATCCCAGCACTCAGGAGGCAGAGGCAGGCGGATCTCTGTGAGTTCAAGGCCAGGCTGGTCTACAGAGCGAGTTCCAGGACAAGCTCCAAAACTACACAGAGAAACCCTGTCTCGAAACAAACAAACAAACCAAAGCCAAAAAAAAAAAAAGAGGCGGAGGCGGTGCTTCCCTTCTGGGAGCACTAGGCCCTGGGATTAGGGCTCAGCACTTCTTACCTTGTTCACAAGTTCTCTGGGCTATGACTGCAATCACAGTTTTCTGAGGATGTGGAAGCTTGGGAAGTTTTTCTCCTGGCTTTTCAGAGCTAGATCCCAGCAGCCCAGAGCTCTGGATACTTTTGTCACTCCTCCAAGGGCCCTGCCAGGATCTCTGAATTTCCCTTGGCGAAGAAAGTTCATTACTACCCCAGATGATTGGTCCCATTGCTGGACAATGAGTGTCCCCTTAGCCACCATGAGACTTGGCCTGATAACTTCCGGGACTCCTCTTGTTTTTTGTTTTTTTTTTTTGTTTGTTTTTTTGTTTTTTTTAGTTTAGGATAAGCTCTTACTATGTAGCCCAGGCTGGCCTTGAACCTATGACTTGTTAGCCTCAGCCTCCTTACAAATGTTGGCCACTAGACCTGGCACAAGGGTAGGGACATCACCTGTCCCTACCCTGGTTGGTCTCTGTGGTCACCAACTCCAGCCACACCCTACCACAAGTCTCTGCCTTGACCTCTCAGGCCCTTTGCTGGAACAAGGTGTTCCTGTGGTCCCTCCAGGCTTTTCCTCAGGGATTATTGGTGGGGGGGGGCACATGACAGCAAAGCCTTGGCCACTGCAATTGAACCCCTGATACAACAGATATCCATGTAGCTCCTGGAGATGCCCTTCCCCTCAGGTCCCTCTGTCCTCGTGGGGACCTTGATGAGGAAGCTGGTGCGTTCATTCAGTGACAGATTACCAGGCTGACCGCTGTGCCAGAGTGACAGAAAATGACACACGCTTCAGTCATAGCGGGAGCAGATGAAATGGGAGACCCTGAGACCTTGCCAGTGAAGCCCTTGCTGCCTCCCTAGCCCAGGATGTGCGGAGCTGTGACCAGTGACCAGGGAGTGACCAGAGAGCATGTTCCAAGGAACGGCGGGGGTCAGGGTCACTGGGCAGAGACAGCTCTGCCTTCATAGTGATGAAAGATCTGCAGGAAGAGGTCTCCACTGGCATTGAGGTACACTGTAGGTGCTCAATAAGTGCACATGATGGGATGCAAGACTTAAAGACTTGGCATCTGTTCGCCTTTGCACTCCTCTCTTTCTGGATCCTTCTCTGCTCCTCTTCCCACCCCATGCCCAGCCTGCCGTACACCCTGTTTCCTAACCCTATCTCCTGAAAAGGGAAGCCCCCGCCCTACGCCTCCCTCCCAGAGCCCTCCAGTCCCATGCCTGCTCACAGGGTCCGTTCCACCCCTCCGGACACGGGCAGCTCCTTCTGCCCATGCTACCTCTGGTAAGTTTGGGGAACAGCTGCCAGCAGCAGAGTCTAATGACTGCCTGGAGAGTCGTTAGCAGATAATTAATATTTGCTGCACAGAGTCAGCTGCTAAGCTGTTCCAGTGCACTCGCTGGTCGGCTCGCAAGGAGTGAGGTCTGCAGCCCTGCTCCACCAGAGACCTCAGACCCCGAGGGCATCACACCCTTAGGGCAGAAGGAAATAAAAAAAAAAACGAGGATGCAGAGGAGACCATGGGTCTGCCTTCAGGGAAGGGCTCTGCTTCTGCCCAGCTGCTGGAGTCAGGGACCTCCGAAGGCCACCAGGTTGGATACATCATCATGCATGGCCAAGGAGGCACCAGGGCCAGGGCTCAAGGTGGCCACAGCTCCTCCTTGCACCTGAGGCCAGCTGGCCTTTGGCGGTTGCCATGGTGATGGTTGGCCCCAGCAGTTGGGCAAGGACATTGTGACAACAGCATCAGCAACAGGAACAGCTGTGTGTGTGTGTGTGTGTGTGTGTGTGTGTGTGAGAGAGAGAGAGAGAGAGAGAGAGATCCTCTTCACACCTTCCTTAGCCAGCACCTGACCCAGCCCACATGCAGATGCCTGCAGACCTACAAACTAGCCAGCACCTCGGTTTCCATGTCTCTAAAATGGACTAGCTACACCTAGAGCGGCGTGTGTTCATAGCCGCACCAAGTTCCCTTTGGGAACAGAGCCCTGTGGCTTCTGGGCACTAGGTCCTAGAGATTTAACAAGGAGGAGACTTCTGTGGTGTGGACTCATACCAAGTGCCTGCTTCTCGTGACACCCCTCCTGTCTACCCACTGTCTCATATCAACTATACACTATTCATATTCATATAAACTTGTCCCCATTCTACAGATTAGGAAACTGAGGTTAAGAGGTCCCCAAAGTCACATAACAAAGACATTGTAGACACGTCATTCACATACCTCCATCCCCTTTATCTCTTATCAGCAGGATTTTAAATTGCTTTGGGTTTTCGAGCCAGCCCTGTATTCAAACCCTGGCTCTCCTAGGCCCTTGTAATGTGTGGATCTTGGGTTAAAGATGCCCCTGAAAACTCATCCGCTTCTGTGCAGCCTGGGGTGCAGTTGGAGTCTGTTTGATTCTTCTGGTTTTAATCTTGGCTTATTATTGTGTAACGTGTGTGTGCTTATTTGGAGTACAGGTACATTTGTGTGCACACGTCTATGGAGGTGGGAAGACACCCCAACAGGGACCTGCTCACATCCTCTGAGAAAGGGTCACTCCCTGGCCTAGAGCTCACCAAATCGGCTAGTCTGGCTGACGAGCAAGCCTCAGACTATCCTCCTGCTGGGTTAGGATGCTGGTGTGTCTCCATGCACAGCTCTTTGTGTGGGTTCTGGGAATCGAACTCAGGTCCGTGTGCCTTTAACGCCAGCACGTTACTGAGGAGGCATCTCCCAAACTCTGATGCATGCCTGTCTCACAGACTTCTGCAGGCACTGGACCAGCCTTGTGGTGTTTGGTTAGTAGGAGACGGCTTCCTTTGCCAGCTATTCATTTCCTGTGAGGGTGTATCTAGAGCCCCCCAAGGCTCGGCTCAGGCACTCTTCATTGTGTGGTGAAGTACCCCGGGTCTTTGCCATTTTGGGATTCGGGCTGGCTCCCGTGGCAGGGGAGGGCCTGGTCCAGTCGGTGGTGCCAGGAGACCCTCAGCTTGCTTCCTAATCAGCCTGCCCTGCCACGCAGCATTAGGCTGGCTGTGTGAGTGTGGAGGGGGCTGAGGGAGGGCCCTTCCCTGGGAGGCCGCCTTCTGTCACTAGACAAACAAACACACAGCACCCAGGCTCGCTCGGAAATGGAGCGAGGCGTTAAATACAAGCACACAGTGGAGGCCTAAGGCTGAGGCACAAGGAAGGGCGCTTCCTCCGGCTTCCTTGGCTCGAGCCGGCCACACACAATGCTGTTCAAGAGGCCACTCACGTTCCCTAGTGCCTGCAGCTGCAGCCAATCGAGCACCGCTGCAGAAGTAACTATGAGGCTCCCGGGGCTTCAGTGTGTGCCTGGCATCTGCTACTGCCCAATTGGAGGACAGAGAGGGCCCCCCAAAGGCGTCTTGGTGGTCCCCACTTTCCAAGGAGCATCTTCAGGCCCGATTCAGACTTCCACCTCATTCCCCTCTCTCACACACACCCCAGTCAGGATCCAGATAATTCTCTGCCATTACATCAGGTCTATCACGGCTTAGCTTTGAGAGACGGCGCCCTGTATGACAATGTATGTATGGTGTGTGTGACCCTGCACTTCTCTGAGCCTCTCAGATCTTCCTTTTATAAAATGCAGGTTACAGAATCTCCTCATTGGGACATTGTGGGCTCAAGACAGGTAAAAGCCCAGGCTTACAAGTGGACCTCACCGATAGCATGGGAATTGTTGTTGTTTTAAACTATTCTGTCTTGCTTACAAGATTCAAAACGCACTTTCTAATCTGGCCATATGGCTGTCAGGCCTCCTCTCCTAGAGGTTGATAAAAAGAAGTAGGGTCTGGGGAGAGTCGTGGGGTGGCTCGAGATGGGTCTGTCAGTCTAGTCTAACTGGTGAGCTCCCAGCTAACGAGAAACCTGGTCTCAGAGAAGGCAGACAGCACTGGAGGGTGACACCTGAGGTTGTCCTCTGGCTTCCGTCATCATCAGCACCCAGTATGCACGAGCACCCTTGTCTTAGTTAGCCTTTCGGCTTCTGTGATAAAACCTCATGACCAAACCAGGCGGTAATGATACACACCTTTAATCCCAGCTCTCGGGAGGCAGAGACAGGCAGATCTCTGTGAGTTCAAGGCCAGCCTGATCTACTGAGTGAGTTTCAAGACAGCCTCCAAAGCCACAGAGAAACCCTGTCTCAACCCCCCAAAACAAAACAAAACAAAACAAAAAAACTTGATGACCCAAAGCAACTTAGGGGAAGAGTTTATTTCAGCTTCCAGCTCCCAGGTCTCAGTCCATTATCCAGGGAAGTCAAGGCAGGAACTCAAGGCAGGAATTGGGGCAGAAGCCATGGAAAAGAACAGCTTACTGGCTTGCTCTCCATGACCTCTGTTTCAGTTCCTGCCTCCAGGTTCCTGCACTCCCTTCCTTCCATGAAGGACAGGGTCTTGGAAGTGTGAGCCGAATTAACCCTTTCCCTCCCAAGCTGCTTTTGGTCATGGTGTTTCATCACAGCAATAGAAACCCTGAGACAGTCATATACATGAAAACACATACATGCATGCACATATTTTAAAAGGAAGGGAAGGAAGGAAGGAAGGAAAAAGAAAGAGAAAGGAAGGAAGGAAGGAAGGAAGGAAGAGAGAGAGAGAAAGAAAGAAGAGGAAGAAATAAGGTCCTAAGCTGACTAGGCGGGTGATGGCACTTACCACACAAGCCTGGGGTCCTGGCTCTGTCACTGGAACCCACACAGAGGAGGAAAGTCAAACCCATTTCACAACGTCTTCCTCATGAACACCACAGCATGCATGCACCCCATAATAACTGCACTATTTACTAAGTAAAGCAGACATGCGTGTCCATGTTGCCAAGCATACTTGCATTGGATTCCCTCCCCTTCCTTAGACAGAATCCAAAAGGACATAGCCAGCCAGCCAGTGGTGGCGCACACCTTTAATCCCAGCACTCAGGAGGCAGAGGCAGGAGGATCTCTGTGAGTCTGGTCTACAGAGTGAGTTCCAGGACAGCTAGGGCTGTTACATAGAGAAACCCTGTCTGGAAAAACCAATAAATAAATAAATACATAAATAAGTAGTGACATCTATTTATGTGTGTGCTTACAGTGCACTTGTGGAAGTCAGAGGACATTTGTGGGAATCCTGGAAATAGAACTCAGGTCATCAGGCTTGGAAACAGCTGTCTTTATTTATTTAGTTACCACTACTGATTTTTCCCATCTATCTATAATTCTATCTATCTATCTATCTATCTATCTATCTATCTATCTATCTATCATTATTTAAATCCAATTTTCTCTTTATTACTTTGTGTGTGTGTGTGTGTGTGTGTGTGTGCGAGAGCATGCATTGATGTTTTGTCTGCATGTACGTCTGTGTGAGGGTGTCAGATCTTGGAGTTACAGACAATTGTGAGCTGTCATGTGGGTGCTGAGAATTGAACCTGGGTCTTCTAGAAGAGCAGTCAGTCAGTGCTCTTAATGACTGAACCACCTCTCCAGCCCCCCCTATCTATCTATCTATCTCTCTTGCCTCTTGTGGCTCAGGCTGGACCCAAACTCACTATGTAGCTGAGGATGGCCTTGAACCCCTGATCCTCCTGCTTCTACTTCCTGAGTGTTGAGATTCTGGGTGTGAGCCTCCATGCCTAGTTTCTGTAGTGCCCAGGGTTTCATACAGGCCAGTCAGAGGTTCTTCTGTGGAGCCAGATCTCCAGACTCAGTCACTGCTTAGTGAGACAGGGTTGCATGTTAATATGAAGACTATAAATTCTCAAGTATCATATGTGACTATGATGTCACAGACCATGTCACAGAATAGCTCCCATCCAGGTCCTATTTATGAGATACCTGGTTTCAGATAAACAGTATTTCCCCCTACCCCCCCCCCCACCTATGGTGGGTCTTCCCCCTCTGCCCTCTCTGTGACCCCCCCCCCCATTCCCCACCTTCGTTTCCTGGTCATACTTCTCTCCAGCTAGAAGAGAAATTCACTCCCTGACTGCTTCATGGACAACCAACACTACCTACACCAGCCAATGAGAAGTAGTCCTTGGGCTTTGCCAGAAGGTTTGTGCACACACGTGTGTGCGTGGGGGACTCATGTGTGTGCATATGCATCTGCCCAAACCCCTAAACACTGTCCCAATTTTATTGCATGAGAGAATTGTTATGTTCTAGCAGTTCACCAGAAGGTGACTGAGCCCTCACTGGCCTTTTTCTATCCTTTCAGCAAGTACCTATAAGCTTTTCTTTTCTTTCTTTCTTTAGATTGTTCATGTGTGCACACATACGTGTGCTTACACACACTTGAATGCCACTGTTGGGTCAGAGGACAACTCGAGGGAGTCACTTCTCTCTTTCCTCCATGTGGGATCTGGGGACGGGGTGTCAAACCCAGGTTGTCAAGGGCTGGGTGGCAAGCCCCTTAATCCTCTGAACCACCTCACTGGCCTCTCTCCCCCGATTGGGTCTTAGAAGTTCATCTTGTTTTGGTCTCTTCAGGGTTAATCCCTTATCAGTGCTCTGCACACATCAGCTGTGTACTTGTCTGGCAGAGTCTGTGGTCTCTACACACGGTGACCCCCGGGGACCTGTCAATCTTTAGATTTGCTGGGTCTCACAGCACCTACATGTAGTAGATGCTCAGTTTACCAATGTCCGACAGGTAGCCTGGAGACCTCCCTTACTGCGTGTGGTGGGCAGGGGACACGGAGGGAGCTGTTCCCAGACTGGGAGACACTGACAAAGAAGACGAAGCCCAGGGCTGCTGAGGGGGCCCAGCTTGGCAACCTGCAGGGTTCACGGACACGGACCCATCACTGAGAGGCAAGGGTAGCATGGCCCTTCTGCATTTCCCCTTCCTGCCCAGAGCTCCGTGGGAGGGGGCCGCTCCTAGCCGACTGCTCTGGCCTCCAGGGAGCAACCGTTAGGGCCTATTCTGTCTCCCAACCTTCGCAGAAGTCCTTGGCTCAGCCTGGCTGTCTTGGTGGCCGGGGGTCCCAGCTGCAGGAAGACAGGTCTCAATGTCCCTATTATGGCTGGAGTGCCTCTGAAGTGGAAGGTGCGGCTGGCCCCAGCAGACAGCCACCTGAGACCCAGTGTGCAGACTGTGTGTGGGTGGCTCTAAGTCCTCCCCTTTCCAATGTCATGGCTGCCTCTTTTGGCTTCCTGCTTACCTTCCCCACCCTCTCTTGTCCCTGTGTGTCCCATGGCCTCACCCAAAGGGCAGGTCGTGTGTCCTTGCTGGTGAGGGGCTTCGTGACCCAGGCTCATTCCAGCTCCAAACTCCCACCATCCCCACCTCTGCCTGGGCAGGAGGTCCAGCTGTGACACCATCAACCAGGCAGGTGTTGCAATCCCCCCAATTACCACCCCCCCACCCCTGTGCCTTGCATAGACCTAGTAAGAAGATTCTTTGTCATCTGTAAAAGCATACAGGATCCTTCTGAAGATTGTCCTGGGCCTATAAGCATGGGACAGGGATGCCAGAGGAGTGGTTTATTTAGGGATCACAAGGGAAACCTCAGACGCAACAAGACCAGGACAGGGAAAGAATTTATAGCATGGTCCGGTCCCCTGGGGTTCTGTTGGAACCCCAGAGTTGTTCTAGCGCTGTGTCAACCGGCCTGTCTGCAGGGAGGAGCTAGGTGCAGCCGCCCTGGAGTAGATCTTTCCACATCCTCCAACCCTAAGCTGAACTGCCTTTATTTGACCATCCGCCACCGCCACCGCCGGAGCATCAGCAAGCCACTTCCTGTCCTGCTGTCCTGGCTTTAAGTTGAGGAGGCTCAAGCCAGTGGCATCGTGTGTGTGTGTGTGTGTGTGTGTGTGTGTGTGTGTGTGTGTGTGTGTGTGTGTGTGTGTACATAATACCCCTCTTGCTAAGGGAAAGTCTTCAGAAGCTCAGTGTGTTCATTGGTAAAACGAGGGTGACACTCAGCTGTCCCTCCGCCTGTCAGGCAGCCTTAGAAACTGATTTGAGGCTGAGTCTGTGCTGAGAGCCACTTCCCTGCAGCTCTGTGAAGCAGGCGTTGTCACCCAGGACCGGGCTAAGGCAATGCCAGGGGCGGGGAGGAACTGCGGGTGGTCATGGGGGAGGGGATCTCTTATGGTTCTGTGCGTCTGTGTCCAGCTGCCATGTGTGTTAAGTAAGCACTTGGCACTCCTGTCCTTGGACAGTGAGGCTTAGGTCTGCCTCCCCCAGACACCAGAGGTGGCCTATAGACAATGTCTGGTCCCTAGTGGAGACAGTGACCTGCTCCCTTGCTTCAAAATGTCACAGACTGCAATGCAATTTAAGTGGGGTCAGGTCAGGACCAAACTTCATGTGTCCTTCCCATGACCCTGTCCTGTCCCTCAGGTGTCTGCCGTGGCCTCCTCCAGGAACTCTCCTGCCTCAGATGCCCATCTCCGTGCTTGCCACTAGTGAACTTACCCAAAGATATACTTTTTGAAAGAGTCTTGGAAGCCATATAATCACAGGGTCTCACATGAGAACATGCAGGAGGTGGTTCTCACCTTCCCCTTTTACGTGGGGTTCAGGCATTGAACTCAGGTCGTCAGGCTTGGCCACAAGTGCCTTTACCCACCGAGCCAGCTCGTCAACCCTCACTGATGTTTTGATCAAATGTTCCGTCTGTCACAAGTGGGTCCTAAAAAGGTCTTGGGGTGCAGAAGCCAGATGTCCCCATGTCTGGATAGGCATGGAAGTGCATGCTCCTTACCTGTTTGTTGCATGAAAGATTTGAATAAGCCAACATGGCCAGCGATGCTACAGTCATCTTGGGAGTCTGCCCCAGCTCCTGGGCTACTCTGAGCATATTGAAATGCGGGTCAGGTGTTCAGCTATTCATAGCTGTGGCAGGGGCTTAGCAAGAGAGGCTGGGGCCCCTGGGAGAGCCCAGGGAGAGCGGCTGGGAGCTGTGATCACAGGGAAGATTACAAGGCTTGTTAAGCAGAAATCTCCCCCAAGCAGATGGTCAGCAGGCGCCCAGGGTCCAACCTGGACACAAAGCCCTTTCCTACTGGGAATCCCAACCAGGCGCCTGGAGCTCGGGAGGACTGGGTCCCAGGATGCAACATGGACGGTAAGTGGTGTGACTGTGCATGCATTCAGCAGCTTCCCAAGTCAGGCACTCCACCCACACAGTGTTTGCCAGCCTCCTGTTACCCCTCCAAGTCCTACAACCGTCCCCATTCACAGAGAGAGGAGAAGGGTTAGTGGAGGGGAACCTTGTGCCTGAAGCCTTGGTGTTTGTGGGTAGAACCAAAGACTGAACTCAACCACGTGACACTGGTCCCTGCTCCATCCCAGATTAGTCAGTTGCAGATGGAGAAGAGGCCTGTGGTGGGGGCATGCTTGTTAGGAAGCACATGTGAGTATAGATGGGCTGTAGGACCTCTTCCAACACACAGAAACAAAGCATGGCTCAGTTGAAGCTTAGGAGACAGTCTGAGCTCAGCTCCCTGCAAGTGTGCCTCTTACTCCTCCTCCTGCTCCTCCTCCTCCTTTCTTCTCCTCCTTCTCTCTCTCTCTCTCTCTCTCTCTCTCTCTCTCCCTCTCTGTGTGTATGTGTCTGTGCATGCACATGCGCGCACGTGTGCTGGGTGTGTGCTCTCATGTTCCTATGAGAGAAAAGATGACAGTTTTGGGTGTCAGCCTCCCCTTCCACCTTATCTGAAAACAGAGTTTCTTACTATCCACTACTGTCTATGTCAGGCTAGCTGGCCACCGAGCTTCCAGGAATTCTCCTGCGTCCACCTCCCATCTTGCTCATGAGCACTGAGATTACAGGCACACACTACTTTGGGTTCTGGGAATTTGAACTCAGGTCCTCATGTTTACGGAGACATCTCCCTCGGCTCCCATGTGGTCATTTACAACTCCACTGTCTCCAGCAATCTGTTCTCTTCTCTCCATGTTGCCACACATGCTGTAGGGTTACTGGTCACAAAAAGCTACTACTGCCCAATTTGTGTCAACCACATGCTGGGCACTATGCTAAGCATCCCTGAGCCCAGTTTAGTTGGTCAGCACCATCTCTTGCAAGGTGGTGCTTATGTAGTTTTCCCCCAAGGGACAGACTGGAGTTGGAGCTCAGAGAGAGTGAGACAGTTATTCAAGGTCACTCAGCAGGCAAATGCCAAAGCTAAGATCTAAGCACAGTGTGGAGGCCGATGGCATCTGTGTTGTTACTCAGCCTGCTGTGATGACAGGGAGCCTGACACTGTCACCAGATCAGCCTGAGAAGAGGTATAATGAGCCCCATGAGGGAGGCAGAACCATCTGAGGATATCAATAAGAAATGAACTGATCTGTCTGTTGCTGTGTGCTGCATCTCAGAGTCTGTCCAGAAGCTGGGAGTATCTGCCCATTCACTTCCAAGACCTGCCAGTCTCCCACCCCCACAGTGAAGGGGGCCATCACATATGCCCACACCCCTACTTCTGAGCCGTTTCTCAGCATCTTCCCTCTGTACATATCATCATTTATTCTGAGCACACAATGTCCGAGCAAGGGAGTGTGGGGCTTGGCTAATATGTCTTCCATCCATCCATCCGTCCATCCATCCATCCATCCGTCCATCCATCCATCCATCCATCCATCCATCCCCTCATCCATCTACCCTTCTATCCATCAATCTATTCACCCTCCCACCCAGTCACGATTCACCCATCCATCCATCCATCCATCCATCCATCCATCCCACCTACTATCCACCCATCCATCTATCCACCCATCCATTCACCCACCCATTCATTTACCCATCCATCTACCATTTACCCACCCAACATCCATCCATGTATCCATTCATTATTGTATTGGCCCATCCACTCATCACCTACCTATGTTGGGAGATTTTCTCCATCTGGTCTCATACTTACTTTCTATCCATTCACTTATCCAATATCCATCTACCTACCCAGTCACCTATCTAACTATCCACTTACCCATCTGTCTACCCATCCACTATCCATCTACCTATCCACTCATTTATCTATCTACCCACCCACCCACCCATTAATCTACCCACCCATTAATCTACCCATCCATTAATCTACCCATCCACCTACTGTTTCTTTTCTTTCCTTCCACTCATCTATCTCTCCTTGCATTCATCCATCCATCAATATATCGTCCCTCCTTTCTTCCCACTCCGTCCCTCCCTCATCCTTTCTTCCCACTTATTCTATAAAATCACACTGTGTACCATGCTGCCAGTTGCCTGCTTGAGTCTGGAGGAGTAATGGATGTGAAGTAGATGTTGTCCTCAGCCCCTAATTTTGCAAAGAAGGAGGAAGCCAGCAGCTTACTGACATACAAAAAACTCACTGCAGACAGGTTAGTGAAGGGTCAGAAGCCAACTGTGCCAACCTAGAGTCTGGGTTCAGTCCTGTCTCTGGCTGGCTTCCCTCAGTTGGTGAGCAAGTCTCCTCACGGGTCTTTGTCCATCTTTCACCCACAATGAGATTTGGTATAAGACAGTTCTCTGCAGTGGTTGGTCTTGAACTCTGCCTGGCCCAGGTAGTAAGCTGAGGGCTGGTGGTGTCCATGACCAGGGAATTGAGGGACACAGGGAGCTTGCACCTGCTGGCTGGTTTATCTCAGGGAGCTGGCCTCCCTGGCCCTTCTCTAACTTGGAATTAGAATCCATTTTTAATTCCTCTAGAGGAGCAAGCTTTGGCCACAAACCAGCAGATCCTGCCTTTCTAATCCACCCCAGGGGCCTTGCTTGATTGTTTCTCTTTTGGCTGGCTTTTCAGAAGTTCCAGCTCCAACGCTGGGCAGTCAGGGTCAGGGAGGCCACGCCCCACGGAGTGCCCACACTTCCTCTCTGCTCGCGCCCCGCACCCCTGCCCCCCCAGGTTAACAGTGATGCAGCTGGGTCCTACCCAGAATGCCCGAAAAACAACACACTGAGCTATGGCCCCCAGACTGGCAGCCCAGCTCACCTCCTGCAGTCTGGTTGATGGCTGTGTGGTCTTGGGTCTGATGCTAAACCTCCCTGCACCTCGGAGTCTCAGACTACAAAAGACCCGTTCCATGGTCCCATTTGCTGATGGACCTCAAACAAGTTGCCGTATCTCTCTGAACCCCACTTTGCACCAGGGCCCAGGAGGACACCAGGTCAAATGTCCTGTTTCAGGAATTAGAAGTCTGTGTGGGAGGGTCATGTTCCATTTCCTTTACTTCCGTTTTGTTTTGTTTTGAGATAGACCTCAGGGTCTTCCTGCCTCAGCCTCCAACACGCTGCCATTTTATTCCAGACCCCTTCCCTTCTTCATTTTCGCCCTGGTTCCCCTCCTTTCTGATCCTCCTCTCCATGGTCACCCTCAGGTTCCTGTCCCAATTTCTCTAGACTCTGCGGACTTATTTTAAGAAACGCAAGTCCCGGATGGGCCTCGCTTCTGACCTAAGCCTCATCTGTCACTCGGCCGCGGTAATTCTCACGGTAGAGCACAGCATTCCCATCATGCCTTGGTCATAGTGAACTCCATTGACGCTGAGCTCCATCTGGGATGTCTGTCCAGTGAGTGCTGTTGGAGAGACAGCCATCCGATCTTTTCCACTGCGGTTCCTGTGTGGAGACTTTGCAGCCAGCCGCATGGTTACAGCCACATGCCACCTCCCACTACGTGTCACTGTTACACTTGACATGAATCTTTTCATGCGTGCTCATGTGTGTGCGTGTGCATGGGTGGAGGCCAGAGGTCAGTGTCTGATACCGCCTTCAACCTCCTTTAGTTTCTGAGGCAGCATCTGTCACTGAATCTGGAGCTCACTGACGCTACCTGGCTGGCTGACCAGCGAGCAGGGGAAGCCTCCTGCCTCGGCCTCCGTGGCTCTGCTATTATGAAGTACGTCTCCAGACTTGGCTTTTAGTGGGTACTGAGAATTCAAACTCACGTCCGCAAACTTGCTCAGCAAACACCTAACCCCCAGAACCACTTCCACAGGCCCCCAAAATTGCCCTTAAAATTTGAATTAATAACTTTAACCCAAGCTATGCTGTCCATGAAAGCTGGTTTGAACGTTGACCTAAAATGAGGCCTCAATGACAGGTGGCCAGAGGCACTTGCTGTGACCATTAGCTGTCCTGCCTCTGCTGGAGACCTTGGACTCATGGCTTGCTATTCCGTCTCCTGGGACTGGAATGACATTCACTTGAGAGTCTCTAGTTTCCATTGCCTGGAATCACTATCACAGTATGGTTTCTCTTGACGATTCTCATGGGCAAGATGGTGAGGCTTTATGTGACCCTTTATTTCTGTCCTTCTCTCTTTTTTAAGATTTATTTTATGTGCATTGGCATTCTGCCTTCACGTATGTCACGGTGAGGGTGATGGAATCCCTGGAACAGGAGTCACAGACAGCTGTGAGCTGCCACGTGCATGCTGGGAATTGAACCCATGTCCTCCGGAAGAAACAGCCCATGCTCTTAACCACTGAGGCATCTCTCCAGCCCCTTTGTCTCTGCTTTCAACTCAAATTTACCCTCAATCTAAGAAGTCCTGTGAAATCACGGGTTTCAATCTCCTGTTTTCCTCTCTCTCTCTCCCTTCCTCCCTCCCTCCTTCCTTGATCCTCAATCTCACTCTGTAATTCAGGTTGACCTTAACTTTGCAATCCTCCTGCCTCAGTTTCCCAAGTATGGACCATCAACCCCACATGGATTTCTTTTTAAAGTAGATCACGGTGGCATACATCTGTAATCTCACTACTTTGGAGGCAGAGGCAGGAGGATCGCTACAAGTTTGAGGCCAGCTTGGGCTACAGTGAGGCCTGGCCTCAGCCTCTATCCCTTGGTTTTGTCTTCTTCCTTTTTCCTGATTGTAAACCAAGGTCTTTCGATAAATGGACATTCAAAATATCATACTAGGAACAGCAGTCAGATTTCCTTTTAACGCACATTGAAGGAAGCACTCAGCCACCATGTAGTGTTCCTCTGGCTGTCCCTGCTCCTCTGGCTGTCACCAGATCAGGCCTCCACTCTCTCCATCTGCCGCTGAAGACGCTCCAAGGGTTAACATCCATCTCCCATTCTTTTTGACATGGCCCAGCCTGGGTTCCTGGGGACAATCTGCAGATTCCCTTGAGCGGTGACCTTGGTCCCCCAGCGAGGGGTACCAGGAGACAGCTCCAAACACCTCCAAGCTCTCAAACAGCTTCCCTAATTGGCACCTTTCTGTTCTGCCTTAAATTAATCAAAGCCAGTCCGATATTAATACTGTAAGGGGAATTAAAATCATGCATCGCATTAAAGATGTAATTTAAAATTAATAACTCATAATTATTTATCATGGCGTATCAGTGGAGTCATGAATTTTCCCTTCTAACCCAGCACACAGTCCCCCTGCCTTCGCTTTTAATAGCATCTAGACCCTTGCTGCATCCAACCTCAGGTCCTGCAGACATCCAACCTGAGAGGCGTAATTCATTTAATTTAATTTTGGGGGGCTTAATTGTGGTAAATCACTACTTAAGAAAAGACATCTATTTGAAAGGACAAATTGGGATAATTTAATAAAAGCTGGAGTGGAGAAGCGCAGGACTTAATGATGCTTTGTGGGAAGTGACAGGAGAAGCCCCCTCCCCCTCTATTCGTCTATCCAGGAGGGTTCTGTTCTGTCTCGCCATCTTTAAAACAATGGTACAACCAAAATAGTTCACCATAGTAGAAAAGTTTCATGTGCCTGTCCATATAGGATCCAAGATAATAAGCATTGGTTTTTCCACCCAATGGAATACTATGCAGTCATGTAAAAGAATGAAAGAAGATATGAATATTGACATTGGATGACTTGGTGGTATGCATCCCTTCTGGGCTGTAATTCTGCTGTCTATCCCATGAGCTGGGTCTCTCTGACGGTCTGAAGCTTTAGAGTAATGTGCCTGACACGAAGGCACAAGAGCCTTAGATACAGCAGCTCACAGCCTGAGGCACTTGGCCATCATACTGTTGTCCGTCCATCCCTCTATCCCATCAGTCCATGTGCTTTGATGCCACTGAAGGTGTCTGCAGATCTCTCTCCATGCTGCCTCACCAAGCCCTTCAGCCTGTCCCTCCCTCACAGAAGTCATGTCTGCCTAGCACGTGGCTTAAAGCACAACTCTAAAGAGGGTCATTTTTGAGTTTCAACAAATGCCTAATCTTAAGCAACCAAACCCCTAGAATATTCTAGAATGTTTCCACCTCCCTGGAAGATCCCCCATCCCCATCCCTGGTTCTCCTTTCCTGTCAGCCTCCAGGCCGCAGAAGTAATAACCAATCTGTTTTATGCACAGACTCAGCTCTAAAAAAAAAGCTCACAGGAAGTGTTCAAATGCCTATTTCCTTTCTTTCTTTTCCTCTTCCTCTTCCTCCTCTTCTTAATTCTTCTCCTCCTTCTTCTTGACAGGGTCTTGCTGTGTAGCCCAGACTGGCCTTGAACTCATGGTCCTCCCGACTCAGCAGGTCAGACAGGTCAGATAACATGGGCTTTGGGGTTTTGAGGGTGCCAACCCAGAAGCCACCTCCCTTCCCAGCATTCTCTGCTCCCTCAGGGCTCTTTGCAGGGGGCCTTGGTTTGTAGGCTGTGGGCTGAGCCCTGCTGTCCCCACTTACTCCTAAGCCTTCACGCCTCTCCAGGAGCCCTTGCTGTTTCTAGATTCTGAGTTTTTGTGTCCACCGTTTCCTGCCTGACTGTCTTCCTCCAGGATGCCACACCCTTGCTTGCCCAACCCCCATTTCCTATGCTGCCCCCCACATACAACACTGACCAGCTTCCCTAGGTTTCACGTGCCTCTTTATATCCTTTAGTCGGCTGTCCCCTTGTCTCCTGCACCCAAGAGGAGATTCCTGACCCCCACCTGTCTGTCACAGCTGGATCTAAATCATTGGGGGTTGGTACCAGGGCCCCCATGGACGCCAAGGTCCACGGATATCAAATCTTGCATGAGAGTGCATAGCGCCACATAGAATCCTTTGTACGTCCTCTTACTTTAATCACCTCAAGGTGACTCACCTCAGTGTGTCTTCGCAGGGCCGGCCGCACTCTATTATTTGGGGAGTAAGGACAAGGGGAGGGTCCATGTGGATCGGAGACTGTGCGATTAATTTTATTTGTTTGTTCATTTGTTTGTCCAGGGCATGCTGGGGAGGCACTCTGCACCCCCAGAGTTTCCATGTGGTGTCAGTTGAGTCTACTGAACCTGAGGCTGTCCAGGGCTGACTACAACCCAGCAGCTCACTGGGCGGCTGCTGGATGAACCACCATTGTCTGACTCGTGTTCATTTTGTTCCCACGTGTGTGTGTGCATCCATCCTTCACCGCTCCTCCTTATTCACCCAGGCAGGGTCTGTCACTCAAACCCAGACCTTGGTCTTGCTGGCCAGCTCGCTCTGGGGAGCCTCTGCCTCCACATTCCCAGGATGGAAATGCAAGCGGGCTGCCACACTCATGTGGCTTCTGGGGATTTGAACTCAGGTCCTCATCGTATTTGGTAAGAGCTTTGACACTGAGACATCTCCCCAAGCCTGGGTTTGATGTCAGGAAGGCGCTTGGTACACAGTAGGCACACAGTAGGTGCTCAGACAATGCTGAAGTGTGGAGGACTCACCTAGCTCTCTCCAAGTGGCTCCTAGGAGAGACTGGGGTTTGTCTGGCTCCAGAGACCCCGGGGTGCCCGTGTGCCAGGAGGCTGGGGCCTTGCAGTTGGCAGGGGCAGCTAGTGGCAATGGCGGTCACACAGGGTCCCGAGTTTGCAAGCAAAGCTGACACACGTAGACTCTTTCCACCCCGTGAGCTGTGGCAGGAGGCAGAGGTGTGGGAATCGGTGTAAAGACTGATTTGGGGGCAAAGAGAAGAAAGAAAGCACTTTGCTGCCTCATGGCTGGGTGTGGTAGAGCCTATTGACGCCCAGCTCACAGGTAGTATGACAGGCTCTGAGAACGCCAGTCATTCGCCTAAGGCCACACAGCCAGCATGCAGCATGGGGGTGACCCAGGGCTCCCACAACTTCAGGGTCTCAGCTTTTAACACCTGCTCTGCTCTTCTGTGTATTCCTTCAGAGGGTGGGGGAGGAGAATAGGCCAGGGGCCCCCAGGTCCCTCCTCACAGAAGGAGAAAGAGACAAGGTAAAGGAGGGGAGGGGGAGCAAACTGCCCCGTTGGGAGTTGGTGACTCTACCGCAGCTTCTGCCTGCTCCAGGTGCGTGGGAGGGAAGGAGTTAAGGCTTGCTGGGACCTTTGTGCAAGGCAACCAACAGACCTCAGGCCTGGCATGCAGGGCAGGAGAGAGGGTCAGTTGCTGCTGCTGAGGCAGAGAAGACATGGCGGGGGCGGGGGCGGGGGGGCGCTGTGAGCAAGGAAAAAGAGACAAGTGAAAGAGGCATTTGGGGAAGGTGGAGAAAGCTGGTTGGCAGGTGGCACCTGGTCCCCAGAGCTCATCTGTTTCTGGCCAGGATGGCTAACCTAGGGTGTATTGATCTTTGCTAACATGGGGAAAACCCCATTACCTGTTAACAGTGTGCTTCTTGGGGATCCCGGGACTCTCTAGTGGACGAGCAACAGTGGGTCCTGTGGTCACTTGACTATGTGATTCTAGCTACTGTAATGGGGTGTTTACTGTGAGTCTGGCCCAGAGCTCACAGCTTTACTTCTTTGTTGCCCGCCTGCTGTTTACTTAGTTGTGGACCTCTCTGCATGCTTACTGATATGCCTGAAGCTCAGGGATCAAGCGTGTGACAGAACCAGGCTACGAATCTGGTTCTAGCAGCCTTAAGAAAGACCTCGGATTTCAGGTGCCAGGTACTCCAGGTTTCAGGTATGAGGGTCACTCCAAAGGCTCCGTCTGAGAACAAGATTGAACTGAAACTGCAGCGTGTGGAACTGGGGTCAGCTCCAAGATAGACTTCCCAACAACCTCACAGGCCCCGAGGAGAGCTTTGGAGGTGTCCCTGGAAAAGCCAGCTGTTCCTTCTTCCAGGCAGGATAGTGACCCGAATGCATGGTGAGTTTGTGCTCCGAGGTCGGCCAGTGGCTGCCTTCTTTACTGTGGGCCTTTCTCTTAGTTCCAGACCCCAGGCTGGCCTGTCCCACCCTTGTGACCCATCACAGAGGCCGCTGTGTCAAAGTTCACTGCCTGCTTGGGTGACAGAGTGAGCTCAAGGGCAACCCAAGTAACTTAGTGAGAGCACACCCCAAGCTAAAAGTGAAAGAGGGTTGTGGGTGGAGCTCAGCGGCAGACAGTGTGCCTGGCATGTGTAAGGCCCAGAGTATGTAAGGCTCTGGGACCCATTCCTAGCACAATTAATTAATTACTAATTAATTACGCTTTAAAAATACGATGAAAGCAGTTTTGGAAGATCCCTTAGTCATTCATTCACTCACTCATTCATTCACTCACCATTACTGACAGTATCTACTGCATGCTACTCAGGCTTCTGGGAACCAGGGAGTCTGCAGTGAACACCCCAAAACCTCTGTTCCCCTGGGTCCCGCATGGAAGTGCTGGTGGGGTAAGTAGCACGCAGGGCAGGAGAGGAGGAAGTGGACAGCGGGGTTTTATGTACAGGGCGCAGGATGGCCACGTAGCTCAGCAGGATTTGGGTGATGCTTAGAAAGGGGGTGGAGTCTGCTATGAGGAAGGAAACAGCCAGTGCAAAGGCCCTGGGGCGCAATCCAGGAACAGCAAGGCAGCCCACTGACTCACCACATTGAAGGGGGGAAGGAAAGAATAGTGGGGGGGGTGGATGGGAACCAGAGGGGCAGAAGAGACATGGGGAGGACCATTGACAGGACAGACCAAGAGGGACATGGCATGGTTCATTAGTTTAACTGGAGCCCTCTAGAGGCTGTGGGGAAATGTCCTCTAGGGAGCCATGGCCCTAAAGGAGTCTATAGCAGGTTAGGCCAAGGTGGTGATGCCAGCGGTGGGTGTGGGGGTGTGTGTGTGGGGTGGGGTGTGTGTGGGGTGGGGTGTGTGTGGGGTGGGGTGTGGGGTGGGGTGGGGTGTGCGTGGGGTGGGGTGTGCGTGGGGTGGGGTGTGCGTGGGGTGGGGTGTGCGTGGGGTGGGGTGTGTGTGTGGTGGGGTGTGTGTGGGGTGGGGTGTGTGTGTGGTGGGGTGTGTGTGTGGTGGGGTGTGCGTGTGGTGGGGTGTGCGTGGGATGGGGTGTGCGTGGGGTGGGGTGTGCGTGGGGTGGGGTGTGGTGGGGTGGGGTGTGTGTGTGGTGGGGTGTGTGTGGGGTGGGGTGTGTGTGGGGTGGGGTGTGCGTGGGGTGGGGTGTGTGTGGGGTGGGGTGTGTGTGTGGTGGGGTGTGTGTGGGGTGGGGTGTGTGTGTGGTGGGGTGTGTGTGGGGTGGGGTGTGTGTGGGGTGGGGTGTGCGTGGGGTGGGGTGTGCGTGGGGTGGGGTGTGGTGGGGTGGGGTGTGTGTGTGGTGGGGTGTGTGTGTGGTGGGGTATGTGTGTGGTGGGGTGTGTGTGTGGTGGGGTATGTGTGGGGTGGGGTGTGTGGGGTGGGGTGTGTGTGGGGTGGGGTGTGCGTGGGGTGGGGTGTGCGTGGGGTGGGGTGGGGTGGGGTGGGGTGGGGTGTGTGTGTGGTGGGGTGTGTGTGTGGTGGGGTGTGTGTGGGGTGGGGTGTGTGTGTGGTGGGGTGTGTGTGGGGTGTGTGTGGGGTGGGGTGTGTGTGGGGTGTATGGGGGGGTGATAAGAGTGAGCAGGATTGTTTTTATTTTTTTTTTATTTTTTGCTTATCCTTCCATTCATTCCCATGTCTATCTAATCAGTCAATTGTTAGTGAGAAGCGGGAAAAGCAAACCTTAACTGAATAAACTCGATTGCTCCGGCCACATGGAAGCGTGGTGGAGAGAATGCTAGGAATCCAGCGTTATGTCACCGTGCCATTACACAAGTACAGGCCCGAGCTTCTGAGGAGAATGTCCAGGCTCTCGCCAGACGTGTGGGGAAACTGAGGCACGCAGAAGGCCCTCGGCTGGTTCACAGTGCATTCCCTGGTAGAGCGAGGGAAAGAACTCAGCCTGCAGCGTCTCTGCTGGGCTTCCCTGGCGTCCCCCCTGCAGCCGCTGCAGTTTATGACCCCTGAAGCCCCTTGGAGCACCTCGTCCTGTGGCCCTGGGCCCCTGGAGCCAGGCTTCTCCCAGCCAAGCCTGCAGCAGCCGATCGATCGCGTGTGCTGCCCCGATATTCCATCTCATTAGGCCTTCGTTTTCATCTCCCGGCTCCCTGGCAGCCTTCAAATTATCCCATAAAATTTATTTACTATTTCATGAATACATAAGCAGCAGGCAGGCACAAGCTTTTTATATATTTACACTGTATATATTTCACGGGAGACTTATAGCTGTCTCTAAGGCAGAGAGGGGGAGAGGAGAGGAGCGAGCAGACGGAGCCGGCAGCTGGTGGCAGAGGGAGGGAGGCTGGAAGGGAGAAAGCACAGGGTGGGGAGTTGGAGCCCAGGTGCCCATGGCCACACCCAGCGCAACAAGGGGACCTGAGGCTGCCGGGTCAGGTAGGGATGCTCCTCCTGGGGAAGCAGAGGCAGGACAGGGGACCTGGACCAGGGGGAGGCAAAGTCAGTGCTCAGCACACAGAGTCTAGAGTGTGAGCTCTAGCATCCAGAGCCTGGTAAGTGGCTACTCATATAGCCCTCATCCTGGCTCCACAGCAAGCCCAGACCCTTGTTGCAGCCTGAACCCCAATCCTGGTTATAGCCTGGGCCCTGACCCTGGTTACAGACTGAGCTCTGACCCTGGTTACAGACTGAGCTCTGACCCTGGTTACAGACTGAGCCCTGACCCTGGTTACAGACTGAACCCTGATCCTGGTTATAGCTTGAGCCCTGGCCCTGGTTATAGACTGAGCCCTGATCCTGGTTATAGACTGAGCCCTGATCCTGGTTATAGCTTGAGCTTTGGCCCTGGTTATAGACTGAGCCCTGACCCTGGTTACAGACTGAACCCTGATCCTGGTTATAGCTTGAGCCCTGGCCCTGGTTATAGACTGAGCCCTGATCCTGGTTATAGACTGAGCCCTGATCCTGGTTATAGCTTGAGCTTTGGCCCTGGTTATAGACTGAGCCCTGACCCTGGTTACAGACTGAGCCCTGACCCTGGTTACAGCCTGAGCCCTGATCCTTGTTGCAGCCTGAGCCCTGATCTTGGTTATAGACTGAGCCCTGGGGTCCCCTCCCTCACCAAGCCATCCTCCCTGGTCCAAGACTACATTCACCTCAAAGATGGGAAGCTTTTCTAGAGTTCACATGCTTATACTGGCCCTCGAGGAGAAGAGAAGCAAGGGGCCAGCAGTCCAGGGCTCTCTGTCCTCGAGCTGGTGAGAGACATGGGCAGAAGGCTAAATTCAGGCTCCTGAGCTTTTGAGGGTTCCCACGGGTAGGCACACAGAGCAGGGAAAGGTTTGTGAGAGGGTATGTTACCGTACTTCATTTTCTCATGTTCTTACCCACTTGAAAGATCAGGGAGACCCACATGACATATACTGGGCATTTCTGCTTGTTTCCTAAGTTTCTTCTTTAGTGATGAGAACTGCCCTGCCTCTGTTTTCAAGGCAGTGATGTTTCAAACTGATTATGTTTTCATAGGTGACCTTCCTTTGGGGGCTCACAGTCTAGGATTGAAAAGTGATCTCTTTTCAAGTTCTCCGGCTGTCTAAAGTCTGTCTGTTCGTCCATCCATCCATCCATCCAATCAAATACCCATCCTCATCGATTCATTCATGTAGCACTGGTATGTATCAGGCTCTTCTGATCATTGGGACTCAGTGCAGACAATGCAGATCTAATCTCTGTCCCACAAGCTGGTGTTCCTATAGGTTAGCATTTCCATAGGCTGTCATTCCCATAGGCTAACATCCCTATAGGCTAACATTCCAATGGTCGGCATTCCCAAAGGCTAATAATCCCATAGGCTATCGTTCCCACTGGCTGGCATTCCATAGGCTGGTATTTCCATAGGCTGACACTCTCCTAGACTGACATTGCCAAAGGCTAACATTCTCATAGGTTAGCATTTCCATAGGCTGGCATTCCCACAGGCTAACATTCCCATAGGCTGACATTCCTATAGGCTGGCTGGCATTCCCATAGGTTAACACTCCCCTAGGCTGACATTCCTATAGGCTGGCTGGCATTCCCATAGGTTAACACTCCCCTAGGCTGACATTCCCATAGGCTGACATTCCTGTAGGCTAACATTTCCATAGGCTGGCATTTGAGTGGAGGAAGACAGATCACAGACAAGCCACCAAAAGGCAAATTATCAGTTCAGTTAACACTGATGCCGCACTGATGGGGAGACATGGCGATATACTAGATAGACCACCAACTAACTGAGACCTTGCCACGCTCTCTGAGGGAGTGACACACACCTACATGGCAAGTGGGGGGCTCTTCCCCACAGGCCATTGCATGTGTCTGATTGTTTCAAAATGGTGCATCAGCACCATGGTAAAGCCCTGCAGAGTGTCTTCTAACACTGGGGAAGGGGCTGAGGAGATGACACAGGGGTTAAGACATTTGCTGCACAAATATGAGGACCAGAGCTCTGAACCCATGTCAATGCCAGGTGGACGTGATGGGCCACCTGTAATTCCAGAATTGGAGAGCAGAGTCAGGGATCCTCAGAACAAGCTGGCCAGCAAGACTAGCCTTATTGTCAAGCAGGGTTTGACGGAGTGACACTGCTTTAGTAAATAAGGTGGAGGAGCGATGGAGGGCACTCCCCAATGTCAGCCTCAGGCTTTCCCGTGTGTGTGTGTGTGTGTGTGTGTGTGTGTGTGTGTGTGTGTGTGTGTGTGTGAGAGAGAGAGAGAGAGAGAGAGAGAGAGAGAGAGAGAGAGAGAGAGAGAGAGAGAGAGAGAGTATGTTCCAAGACAGGCTCCAAAGTTACACAGAGCAACCAACCAACCAACCAAGTGTGGTGGGCCTTTGATACAGTTTTCCACTGGCATCAGAATCCAGCCACTGATTGTCATGGATATCAATAATAATGACCACTTCTATTTAAGGATGGAGTGCAGTCTGGAGGGGAGGCCATGGAGGCTTCTAAACCTCTACAGCTGTCATTGTAGGTCCTTCTGTGTGAATCTACAGGCAACTTGACCCTGAGAGATCAGAGCTGTAATTTGCTATGTGACCTTGGATAAGTAATTTTGCCCCTCTGAGTGCAAGTTTTTCATCTGAAATGGAAACTTCCTGATATCCTTTGTATCTTTTTGTTGTTGTTGTTGTTGCTTTTGTTTGTTGGCTTTTGGTTTTTGTAAACAAGGTTTCTCCTTGTAAAAAACAGTCCTGGTTGTCCTGGAACTCGCTTTGTAGACCAGGTTGGCCTCGAACTTGCAGAAATCCACCTGCCTCTGCCTCCCACCCAAGTGCTGGGATTAAAGGTGTGTGCCACCACTGCCTGGCAAAAACTTTCTTATATCATTAATCCTCAAACATGTTATTCCCCCATCTCATTTTTTTGATTTGTTTGGTTTTGGTTTTGGGAGGAGGAGAGTCTCTGGAATGGGTCTCATGTAGCCCAGACTGACCTTGAACTCACTGTGTAGTCAAGAATGACCCTGAACTTCCGGATCCTCCTGCCTCTGCCTTTTGAGTGAAGGGATTGCAGGCGTGCACCACCTAACCCAGTTTGTCTGATGTTCGAGATGGAACCCAGAGCTTCATGCTTGACTGAAGAGCAGTGTCCACCCCAAGTCACATCCTCAGACCCAACCCATACCGTAATGCTTCTAAAATCAGGGAGGACTTGCAATCAGCACGTTCATACTTCTATGCCCACACAAGCCCAGTGAGCACACACATCCCTTGGACACTCTGCTCTGTGGTGGAATCTGCCAGTTTCCTTGGTCATATTTTGTCTGTGGGCCACCCTCAGCATGGGCAGAAACACTGACCCTCGTGTTCAATGCAGTTTTTATTAAGTCGAAGGAAGAGGCTACAGTGGCTGGAGTTTTCCATCTCAGGAAATGTATTAACCACATGCTGCACGCCATCCCCCAGTCACCCCATAAAAATGTTTGTAAAGTGCCTGGTGCACACCCGGTACTCGGCAAACATCCATGCGTGCCGACTCACTCCCGGGAGCCTCCAGAGCCGTGCAGGCTGTGACAGACAGCAGACGCTGGACTTTGAGGTCCAGCTGTAATTGGATGTGACCCCCACAGGGGGCCCATAGAAGAGGCAGTTTAGGATGCAGGCTGGCTCTGGTGGAGAGAAAAAGAAATGTGAATTCCTCTCTCTGGTCCCCACACCTCCTAGCTCAGGGATGTGTTTGATCAAGAGGTCTGTATCAAACAATCATTTGAAGCGAGACAAAAATCTACATGTGGACGCCACGAGGCTGTCTGAAGTGGTCCCGCCTTCACAACAGAGTAGCTCTCACCCACCCCGTTCCAGACAGACCCACGCTGTGTGAGTTCAAGTCACAGAAACAAACATCTGGGCAGTGGTGCTCTGTGGAGGGAGGGAGGGAGGGAGGGAGGGAGGGAGGGAGGGAGGGAGGGAGGGAGGGAGGGAAGGAGCAGAAGAAGGGCTGGATTTAGGGATCTGGAACTTGATGTGGAGAAGCAGAGAGGACCCAACTGTGTAGGAAGGAGGCTGACACAGGCCTTGCCTCGTAAACCTCCAGCCACCAATGAAGACTCCGATTGTTTCTTACATACACAGTGCCTGAGAGTTCGAATCTAGTAGTCAATTCTCCCACCGCAGTTGGCACCAGGATTATGACGAAGCCGTAAGGACTTCCTCCTCACCTTAAATTTCCAGAGGCGGGAGCTGAGGCTTAGGCAAGTGTGAAATGATCCACTTGTTAGTGTGGAACATGATTTGGTAGATCTTGGGTGTGGCGCAGGGGCTGAGGCTATGTTCCTCTTAGGGCTGATGTGCGGACCATGAGGGAAGCAGCAAAAACACAAACCAGGAAATCCACGTTTCCCAACCCAGAATTGAGCATTTATTCTGTCCATAGGTATGGACAATTAGGTTTCCTCCCTGCCTCCCTGCCCCCCCTGCCTCCCTGCCTCCCTGCATCCCATGTGAGGACAGTGCCACAGAGGCAGATCTCCTAGGAGTGCCAGTTGGCATCCGCAGTGTAAAGCACACCCATGCTGCACAGGTCTAGAGGAGTTGAAGGGAGGGGTGGGGAGAAGAGGGAATGGAGGCAAAGTCAGAGATGCCCACCTGAGGGGGAGAACACATGAGTTCGGGGATGGGGGGAGAGGGAGGGCAGGGGCAGGAGGACTGAAGGAGGAAGGAAACAGAAAAGAGGGCATAAGAGTGTTGGACAGAGGCAGGAAGAAGGGAGAAAAAAGAAACAGACACTTAAGGAGGCAAACAGGTAAAAGAGAGAGGGAGTCAGAAAGAGGACAAAAAAGAGAGAGGGGAAGAGAGAGAGGAGGGGGAAGACAAGAAGGGGTGTGGAGAAGAATGTGGGATAGGGGTCTCTGGTCGCTGCCCAAGCTGCTCACATTTACCTCCTCCGCCTGCCTCGGATCCTCCCCTAAGTCACACAGTCACTGGTGTCCATGCATCTCACTGTCCAGCTGGTCCCCAGTCTCCAGCCCTGGGCTCTCAGGAGCAGAGCTGCCTTCTCCACAGCCATCTGTCTTGGACCCATCTAGATCTTATCCTCTGTAACTACCATGGATGGCCCTCACCTGTCCAACACCCCTACCCAGCCCCAACCAGCACCCTCTAAGCCATCGAGACTGTAAGAGCCCTGCTGTCCTCACCTATGCGGTTCACATGCAAGACAGAAGGGGACAGGCTATCAGATCTGAGCTCTAAACAGTGGTGGGGACCTTGCTCGGCTGGAGCACGACTCGGGGACCACAATGGCCCCAGATCTGGGTAGCAGTGGAGTCTGATCAACGAGCCAGCCATCCACACTGTTTGCCCACTGTCGATACTCCTCAGAGTAGCTCCATTTATACCGGGTGATATATAGGTCCATCAAGGTGTCACTGAAGTGGATCTCAAGCTCCACTTCCTCCTCCTGCTGTCACCAGTGTCTGTACTGTGGGGGAGGGAGGACTGTGTGGTTCAGCCAAACAGCTTCTGCATACACTGGGGCTGGAGTCCGTAAGTGTGGCTGCAGTGGTTCCAGAAGGCACTGTCCCCCAAGGCTTCTGTTGGCCAGGGCCACTGGGCTATGACACACAGAGGTGATAGGTCAACCTAGGGGTGCAAGCCTGTTACCCCCACTGCTCTGGAGGCTGGGGCTTGGGGTTCATAAGTTCAAGACCTGTCTGAGCTACACAGACCATTTCTCAAAATAGGAAATAAAATGAGGGTTGGGTCTGTCACTCAGTGGTGGAATGCTTGCCTAGCATGTGAAAGACCCGTCACCACAAGAAAAAAGAAAGACTAAGGGGAAATAAACCCCTACCTGCAGCATGACAGGCACCATGCTGTAGATGGGAGTCAGCCTCCATGACCTCTGGGAGACTGGTTGGGAAGTGTCCAAAGGAAATGGCAGAACAAAGCAAGTGTCCCTTCCTATGCCACCATCTCTTGACAGGTAGAATAAACTGGCCCTGGGGTATTCAGGGATGGATGATGCTGAATGCTGCCTGGGTGTGGTCCCCTGGGTACAAGTTTTAGCTCTGCCTTGGGCAAGCACTCCTGGGGACCCAAAGTGCTCTGGGTTATCTTAAAAATTCAGAATGCAAGATGCTGGGGGCCTCGACTCAAGGCCCAGGTTTCCTTGTCTGTCTTGCAATACAAATGGGGTTGAAACTAGCAGTCAGTAGTGCCTGATGGAGAATATGAATGGGTACCAGCCTGATTTGCTGTAGCTCACACAGACCCATCCTGAATCAGATGGAGTTTCTAGAAATGACAGGGCTGGTAGGAAACCAGACTTACCCCGGCTGCTCCCAGGCCTGGCTGAGCACTGGACCCACCTGGGGAACTATGTAAGATTCGGTGTCACTGATACCAGCCTGGCACTTCCGTCATGTGAGTTGCCTTGGATGGAGCTTAGAGACCTGGGAATGGGAGAGAGCATGCAGTGGGGTACAGTGGGACCCACAAGTGAGGTAGAGGCCAGTTGAGTGAGAGTGAGCATGTATGTGACCTCACCTCCTTGGCCACTGGCCAGGTATGGCTCTGAGAAGCAGGTGCCCTCGGCTCCCCCTTCACTCACCCTCTGGTCTGGGGTCAGCTGGAGGAGACTATGGCCTCACAGAAGGGCACATGGATACACGGAAGTCTGTAGACAGCACATCTGCACTAGGGGAGCAGGACACAGGACATCATGTCTTTTGGCCACCGCAATCCACCCATCCATACACTTGGATAATTAGTGAACTCTGAGCTGCCAGCCAGTCAAGACAGGCCCTAAATGTGGACTCCTTGTCCAGTGTGCTTCTCCTCCACAGCCTGTTCCAAGCCAGTGTTCCAGGAGGGGCGGGGGTGGGGGGTGGGGGGGCGAATGGTTCAGGCCAAACTGCCCTCTGGGATCCGGAGGTGACATAGGGAGCTGGTTCACGGAAGGCCATTGTACTCTCAGGAGGTGCCTGGCAGTGCCTGGAGACATTCTGGTGTCACCACTCAGGCAGGCATGTCCTTGGCAGTGATTGGTGCTAGGATGCTTCTACAACTCCTACAGTGAGCAGACCATCTCCCACGACAGATGCTGTGGGTGTCATGACGGAGAAGCTGTGGTCCATGACCTTTCTGGATCCAGGTGTGAACCGGGTGAGTATACACATTTTTTCTTAAATTATGGGTTTTCCCAGTTTGGGCTATGACCCAGACTAGGTTAGGACTGGCTGTCCTCTGGACATTAGCCTGACAGAGCCATCTGCTGCCCAAATCCATCATAGTGGCCTGTCCTTCAGGTTTTGCACTTGTCACACCTGTCTGGATTGCCCTTCCTCTCCACCCAGCCGCCCCCCCACCTGATGCCCTTCACCCAGAACTTGCTCTATGCCAGGCACAGTGGGACTCAACACCTTCCCAGGTTTTCTCACTCAATAAACATGGGAGCCACCCCTGAGTGATCATTGTCTCCATTTAGAATGAAGGAGGAGACATGAGGCCGTTGAAAGACTTGCTTCTAGGGTCAATAACAGTACAGCATTAACTCTGCCTGCCCGTGAGCGCAGGAGGCCTTTCCGTATTCTAGAATTTTGAAACCCTTTCTTTAGTGTCCTACATTCACCTCCTGAGTTAGGCTTATGTCTAGATTTGTCTTTAAGGTCTTATTTTTGGTTGTGAGGCTAGCCTTTAACGGCTGAGCTATCCCTCCAGCCCTGTCTTTAAGGTCTTGATAATGAGACTCACCACCCCACGCTGACTTCTTCCTCTTTGAGTTCATCCTTGGCATTTAGGAAAGCTGCTCACTTTTGTAGGCTGGTTTTGTATCCTCCTTTGCGGAAAGTGTTGTCAGTCTTAAGAGTTTCCCCATGGAACTCATTAGGGCCATGTCATCTGGAGATGGGAATAATGAGACTTCTCTTTCCCCACTTTCATCCTTTTTGTTTCTTTCTCTTGTCTTATGGATCTCACCAAGACTGCAAGTCCAACATTAAATAAGAGTGGAGAGAGTGGGCATCCTGTCTCTTTCCAGATCGGAGAGAAAATGGTCCATCCCCCCAACATTTTGTATAATGCTGGCCATGGGTTTGTCATCCATAGTCTTTATTCTGCTGAGGTGTGTTTCTGCCATTCTTGGTTTCTTCAGGGCTTTTACCATGAAGTAGACTGAACTCTGTTGAAGGCTTTTTATGCATCACCTGAGACCATCACGTGGGCTCTCTCTCTTTAGGTTATGTGCTTATTGTGTATATTGAACCAACCTTGCATTCCTGGAATGAGATTCACTTGGTCAAACTGCTTAATCTTATTCGTTCTTGAATTCAACTTCCAAGAATTGATTTGAGAATTGCAACTGTGTTCATCAGGGAAACTAGTCTATAGTTGTCTTCCTTTGTTGTGTCCTTAACCAGTTATTTTTAATGTAAGATTATTTTATGTGCATATTTTCTTATATCTATGCCTGTGCACCACCTGAATACAGTGCCTTTGGCAGTGGTTCTCAGCCTTCCTAAGGTTGTGACTCTTTAGTACAATTCCTCATGTAGTGGTGACCCCCCAACCATAAAGTTAATTCATTGCTAACTCATAATAGTAATCTTTTCTTTACCTACAGGTCAAGAACCCTGCTTTAGAGCTCAGAAGAGGGAGTTGGATGCCTGGAACCAAAGTTACAAATTGTTGTGAGCAGCTATGTGGGTGCTGGGAACTGAACTCAGGTCCTTTGCAAAAGTACTCTTAACCACTGAGTCATTTTTCCAGCCCTGTTATCCCGTTTGGTATCTGAAAGTTCTGGATAGTGTTACTTCCATTTCTGTTTTATGGAACAGATTGTGAATAACTAGTTTTAACTTTTATTTAAAGGTTTGGTAATCCATCTGATTCTGTACTATTTTTATTGGTAGATTTTTTGTTATTGCCTCAATCTCATTGGCCATTTTGACTCCATTTAAGTTGTTTGATTCAATTTTAGTAGGTCACATGTGTCTAGGAATTTACCCATTTCTTTCAGGTTTTCTAGATTTTAGGGATATAAACCTTTCAAAGTGTTCTCTAACTATTCTCTGGATTTCACTGACACCTATGATAACCTCTCCCCTTTCCATCTCTAATTTTATTTTATTTATTTTATTTTTTATTTTTGCTTTTTTTGAGACAGGGTTTCTCTATATTGTTTTGGAGGCTGTCCTGGTACTCACTCTTGTAGACCAGGCTGGCCTCGAACTCATAGAGATCCACCTGCCTTTGCCTCCCGAGTGCTGGGATTAAAGGCGTGTGCCACCACTGCCCGGCATAACCATCTCTAATTTTATTAATCTGCTCCTTCTCCTTTTTGTTAGTTTGGCTAGGAATTCATCAATAGTATTTATTTTCAAATATCAACTCTTTGTTAAATATATTATTGAGTTTCAATTTCAATAGTGTCTGCCCTTCTATTTATTGTTTCTGACCATCCAGTTCGTTGGGGTCTGGCTCATTCTTGTTTTTCTAAGCCCTCAAGGAGCATCTGAGGGCTTATCTGAGATCCTTTTAGAGCCACCCTAGTTGTATCCAAAAGCCTTTGCTTTCATTTGACTCTTGATTTCGTCCATGACCACGGGTCACTCAACTTTACTCAGTCTCTGTGTAGCCGTTGCTTTTCTTACTTTTCATTTGTTTTCTGATAATCTGTGAGAGATTATTTTTATTCTTTCCTATTCGGTGTGACTTAATTTTATGGTCTAGAATGTAATCGGCTTTAGAGAAGGTTCCACGGGCTGCTGAGAAGAATTCTCTTGCTGCTGGATGGAATGTTCTGTCCACTCATTCATTCACCTACCCATTAATTCACTCATTCTATCAGCTCAAAGCACACTGGTTGAGCAGCTACCGCACACTAATGCTGGCCACCGAGTAGGAAGCAGTTGGACAGAGGCCCTGTCCTCAGGGAGGTGCCGGCCTGTTGGGAATAAATATGAGAAATGCTGTGTCGTGAAGGGTAGGCCTTGTGGCGTAAGAAGTTTGGCGATGTTTGTATGGCCCAGTGGCCAATCTTTAAGAGGTTTCTTACAGAGAGACGCCGGAGGCCACCTGCACACACTAAGAGTTCAGTTGGGGGATTTCTGAAAATGATAGCCAGGCTGGGGGTGGGTAGGGATGGCCGAGTGGAGAGTGCTCAGGTGCCCAGGGCACAGAGTGGGGCAGCTAGGGCAGGGAGGCCTCAGGTAGAATCTTGACAGCTCTTGGGCTTTTCAGCGGATGGAGGTGGGGATCTTGTAGGGGGTGGGGATGGTAACTACTGATTTAGAGTGCCCCTACAGGGACTGTCTGGTGGCTGTAGGGGATGGGACGTGCAGACAGGATCATGGAGGAGGCTCTTGTATTGTCCAGGACTAAGTGCAGAAAGTCTGGATGCAGGGGAGGCAGGGACAGCTGGGAGAAGGAAGAACTTGGACTCCTAGGAAAAGGGGTCAATGTGGGTCTCCTTACAGCCACTGCCTCCTGCTTTTCCTTTACAGTGACGTAAATGCTCCCCAGTTCTAGGTGCACTTCTGGGGACCCCCATCTCTGGGAGGCTGGGTCAGTTTGGGATTTGGTCAGTAGCTGACATCAAGTGACAACAAGGATGTGGGGACCAGTGACTGTGCACCAGTGTGTGGACCAGCACGTGCATCTCTGGTGTGTAGCTTCATCTATCATAGTCTACATTGGCTAGCCATCTCTTCACATGGGTCTTCTGCACCCAGGGGTACCAGGTCTCAGGTACGTGGCTCAGTCCCAGCTCTGCCACTCACAAGCTGGGTGACCTCTGGGCAAGTGATGGCACCTCTCTGTGCTTCAGTTGTCTCCCTGAAACTGACCTAGGTGAGTCAAGCATCCTTCCTGTTGTTTAGGTTGAGCCCCTAACATCATCCCAGCCTTGTTCCTAGAGCCTGCAAGTATGTCACCTGATACACAAAGGGGACTTTGTGGATGTGACCAGGTTTCAAGTCTTGAGATAGGGAGATGATCTCGATTTATGTAGGAGGGTCTCCTGTCACCAGAAGTCCTCACAGGAGGACAGGGGGAAGTGGGGTATAATCCCAGCCCTGGGAAGCTGAGGCAGGAGGATTGTGAGTTGGGGCCAGCCTGGGGTACACATTGATACTTTGCTTCAAAAGGAGAAGGTAAAAGAAAAGGAGAAGAAAAGTAGAGAATAAAAGAGGAAGGGAGAGAAGGATGGAGGAGGAAGAGGAAGGAAGAGAAGAGAAGGAGGAGGGGAGGGGAGGAGGAGGAGGGGAGGAGGGGAGGGAGAAGGAGCAAGTGATGTGCGGATGGGAACAGAGAGATCAGAAGAGGCAGTGCTGCTGACCTCGAGAAGAGAGGAGGAGTCTGCAAGTCAAGAGATGTGGGTAACCTCTGGCAGCTGGAAAAGATGGGGAAATGGATTCCCCCTAGGTGCTCCTTTGGGAGCCAGCTGACACCCTGACTAGAGGGCCTGAGACCTCCGCAACTGGGAGGGAACTGAAGTGCATTATGTGGGTCCGCAGTTCACGGCCACTCACTACGGCAGCAACGGGCGTCTTGTGCAGCTTGGGAGGACTCTCGCTCACTGCTGTTCCTCAAGCTGGAAATAATGCATTACCGTGTGATGAATACCCATGCCTGTTGACAAGTGCCAGGAATCTGTGGACACCCCATCTTAATGAGAGCTAATAGTTCTCCATCCCTTGGCCCGGGCCATGTACCCCAGGCTAATGACTTCATAGCTGTCATGTGGTGTGATCGTTATAAAATGTAATTATCCCCATTCCATAGATACAAAAACCAAAGCTCACAGAGTTTGAGGACACACCTAAGCCATGCAGCGAGACAGTGACAGAGCTGGGATTTCCAGCCCTCACACCTGCCCTGGGGTCCCCGCCTGCATTGTAAACCCCTCTCCTCCTGTTTGTCTCTTTCCATGGTGTGTGTGTGTGTGTGTGTGTGTGTGTGTGTGTGTGTGTGTGTGTATGGGGGGCTCCCATACATTTCCTTGGCTGTCAGCCCCCCCACCCCTGCTTTCTCCACCACCTTCAACAAAAGATTCTTTCTTCCCGAGGCGCCGACAGCCTGCCGTTGTTGGAGAGGGACTTTATTTCCATTTGGCTTTCCCTCAGCTCTGCAGCCAAGAAAATAGAAATTGCAAAAATTTAGACAAGCTCCCCGACTGAAGATTTCTGATCCCATGAATCCTGCCCCCTCCCCAGCCAGGGGCGGGTTGGTGCTGCTGAATGGCTGCACGCCTGGCCAGCCCTTCAGTCCTGATCCACGCCCCATCTGCTGGGCGGCCTCTCGTCTCCCATCCTTTTGCCTAAAATGAACAGTATGATTTTGCCCAGGTTCAAGGCACCCCAAATTTCTTTAAGGGAACCAAGGCTCACTCTCTGTAGACCACATGCCCTTGATGGGGCTGGTTTCATTCCCAGATGCTGGGACAGGAAGTGACCAAGGTATGCATTCCTGATGCCCCCTCCACATAGTGGTAGACTCAACCATGGAACCCAAGATGAGCCAATCAGAGCGGAGGACCAAGGACACCTGGTGCTTTCGCTGGCTTTACTGTTTTAGGGCTGTTCTCATCTTTTGCTTTGATTAATGTGAGGGGGTCTAGTTTCCCCGGTGAATGAGAAGACAGCCGCAGAAAACCACAATGCTTTAAAGCTGTACCCAGCTGTGCCGGAAGTCATAGGTAAGACCGAACTTTTCAGCCAACGAGGAAACAGATCGTTTTTGCTTAAGTCGCTTTGTGCCAGGCATGTACTATGGGCAGACGCTTGGCTGTCACTGCAACCCAGCACCGTCTTAGTTCAAGTTCACCTGGAAGCAGAGCTTGAGACAAGAATCAAGTGCAGAGGACTAACCTGTTAGCTAAAAGCTTGTTGCTGGGTTTATCGCCACACCTGTGGGAAGTCTCTGGAACCTGCTGTGGAGTGCAGAGGTTTCTGGAAGCGTCTATGACCTACACACTGCAACACTGCTCACCGACTGACACCCACCCCAGCTTGAAGCACTGATCCCCGGGATGATATGCCATTCCACCCAGTGATGCCCACAGCAGGCATCACTAATCAATCATGACATCCTCGCTCACTGAGTCCCAGCAGGTTGGCACATCTTTTCTCAACAAGGTGGTCTGTGCAGATGTGGCCAATATAGTTGGATCAGATAAGAGCCAAAAGGCTCCATAATCACTATAGTTACTTCTTGTATAGGAACTTGTTATTCCATTATTGAGCAACTACTATATGCCAGGTACTGGTATGAACAAAACACAAAGGCAAGCTGAACATAACAACACAGGGTGTGCTTGGGAGCCTCACAGAACTCAGAGCAGAAATGGGAAGATTGTGTGAGCAAAGACGAGGTCACAATCATCCACGCACACATCGGGGGTTCTCTGAGGATTCACTATGTCCCAGTGCTGCAGCTACTTCACTCAATATACCAGATGCGACGTCTCTCTTCACAGAGGACACGGTGTCCTGGGGAAAGAGGCACCACGCATGTGTCCCGATAAACATCAGACATCCAGATGGTGAAGGAGTCTGGTAGGTGCCTGGAGGATGAGACTGAGACTTCTGGCCATCTCTTCCATAGCAGCAAGGCCCTTTCTTATACATATCTTCCATCTGATGCCTAGACTCTTCCAGCAGGTAGGTAGGGGTGTGTGTGTGTGTGTGTGTGTGTGTGCGCGCGCGCACGCACGTGTGTTCCTGTGTTCATGTGTCTGGAGGTCAGCACACAGCTTTGTGTACCTGTTCTCTTCTCCTACCTTACATGGGTTCTGGGGATTGAACTTGGGTCATCAAGTATGTATCTAGCGAGCACTTTACACAGGGAGCCATCGCATCCTCTATATACTGAGACAGCATCTCTCTCTACGTAGCCCAGGCTATCTTGGAATTCATTTTGTAGACCAGGCTGGCCTCAGACTCACAGAGATCCGCCTGCCTCTGCCTCTGGAAGTGCTGGGATTACAGGTGTGTGCCACCACCGCTCCCACCCTTATTTTTTGAGGCAGGGGTCCTCACTGGGATCTGGGCTCACTAATTAGGCCAGGCTGGTTGGCCAGTGGGCTCCAGGATCCTCCTGTCTCTGCTGCCCCAGGGCTGAGGTGACAAGCGCATACCACCATGTCTGGTCTTTCACAGAGGTTCTGGGGACTTGAACTCAGGTCCTCAAGCTTTCATGGCAAACACTTTCGAGTCACCTCCTTGACCTGCTAAGCAGATCATTTTAAAAAATAGTCCTTGGAAGAACACTTTTTAATTTTTTATTTTATTTAATGTGTATAATAAGCCTTAGATTCCATGCATGTCTGTGCACCACCATGTGCAGATACCCGTGGAGACCAGAAGAGGGCGCTAGATATCACGGTCCTGTAGTCACCACCGGTTGTGAGCTGTCACGTGGGTGCTGGGAATGGAGCTCATGTCCTTTGCAAGAGCAGCCTGTGTTCTTAATCACCGAGTCGCTTCTTCAGCCCCAGTCAGAGCATTTTAATCCTGGTGGTGTATATTTTTGTCTCACAGGTACTAGCTGGACCATCCCATCATGGTCCCCAACCTAGTCTCCTTGACCATGTTAGCTCTTCTTCCTGTGTTCATCAAACATGAGCATCCATGTGTACCTGGATCTGGTTGTGTCCTTTGTAGGTACCCCGTTTTACACTGCGGCGACTGAGGGAGAGGTCTTCAGCCCACGTGAGTGGATTACTAGAGTCACGAGAAGCTGGTCATTTGCAGAGTTGTGGGTTCAAAGCCCAGAATGGGCAGGTAGGAGCCACATACTCGTGAAAGGTGGAGTGAGGTGATAGGGCAGAGTGGGGACTGGTGTAAACTAGAGACCTCGTGCTTTGCTGAAAAGGGTGACCACTCTTCGTGCCCAGCACATGACTGCCAGGAGAAATAGGGGTCAGCAGGCAGAGGGCTACCTATTGTTATAAAAAGAACCCAGAGATTAAATATTAATATTTCTGTGATATCTTTCTGTTTCTAAAGGCCAGCAAATAAATCACAAAAAGAAAAAAACAGCTAGACAGAACGGAGGGGGGGGCAGACAGGACGGGACGGGACACACACGACACTTGACTGGTTATATACAAGTAGCAGCAGCTCACATGTCTTGCTTTATTTTTACTAATTTATTAATTTGTGTCACTTATTATTTATTTATTTATTTATTTACTCATTCATTCATTCATTCGTTCATTTATTTTGAGAAGTCTCTCTCTGTAGCCCTGGTTGGCTTGAAACTCTCTATGTCAACCACACTGGCTTCAAATCTGCAAGAACATTTTTCCTGCCTCTGCCTCTTGAGTGCTGGGGTTACAGATGTGTGGCCCTCTGCCTGGTCACTTCTTGGAGAAACGGGGGAACTGAGGCCCCAGCTCAGCAAAGAGGCTGGTTTAAGGTGTTCCGAGGCAGTCGGAAGACTGAAGCTGAGGTGCCCCCTCCAGAGTCCCCCCATGATGTTGCGTCTCACTGGACCTTTCCCGCTGGGGAGCCCGAGAGAGGGAGGGGAAGGCTGAGGGGCTCCCAGACACCCACAGACCTGAAGCACTTCCAGAGGCTGGGGAGCGGTTACTGCGTGCGAGGTCTGCTCTCCCCGGGCTGTGGCTCTGCATCTCCAGGACCCTCTCTCTCTTCTCCATCCCCTTCCCTCCGATTCAGTCTCCTCCCACTTCTGTCCCCCAATTCTTCTCTCTCCCCTTTCTTTCTCTCTCTCTCTCTCTCTCTCTCTCTCTCTCTCTCTCTCTCTCTCTCTCTCTCACTCTTTCTCTTTCTCTCTCTCTCCTCTCTCTCCTCTCTCTCCTCTCTCTCCTCTCTCTCCCTATGCCTCTCGGCCTCTCCCATCCCTTCCATCTCTTCCTCCCCTCACATCCCTAGGTCCCCCCAGGCCTCTGCTCTCCTGCCCTTCTCGTCCCTGAGGCCACCGTGGAAAGGTTACAGTAAACGGGAATGAAGCCGAGGGCAAAAGTAATCAACCCGGACGACCTCACTGGGCTCCACCGCCAGCACCGGGACCTGCGCCCCTCCCCCTGCCCGCCCGCCCCTCCCCCAGGCCCCCTTGCTGACAAAAGGCCTATCTTCTCTCTGCCTAAATGATTTAAATTCTAATCAAACATCATTTATAGTACATCTCGAAGCCGTCTCCTGGGAGCTGCTCCCACATGAGTCGTTGCCATGGCAACCGGGGGGTCTTGTTTCAGAAATGTCAGATTGTGTTATTGTCTTCACACTCCTCTGATAACCTGGTCTCTCTCTCTCTCTCTCTCTCTCTCTCTCTCTCTCTCTCTCTCTCTCTCTCTCTCTCTCTCATTACCATACCTAACATTGCATTCCTCTTCTTTTCCCCTCTCTCTCCTCCATGCCACGGAGAGACCCTTCCCAGGACCCCCCAGTCTAGCCTGCAGACCCCCAGAGGAGACCTACCAGCCACGCCATCCATCCCCACCTCTCCCCAGGCCCAGGGCTCCCCACTCCACGAGGAGGTCTCCGCCCTCATCTTCCACACACGCACTCCCCTCCAGGGGCCAGAATGTTCCGTGTCATTTTATTTTACCAGATAGGAAAATGAGACATAGATTTTTCTGGGTGATGCTGTGTGAAGTTCTAATCTGCCCCTTGCAGACTTCTTTCCCTTTGTGGAGGGAGAGGAGTGCCGGGAGGAAGGGAGCCCCTAAAGGAGGCAGAACTGGAACATGCTGGGGTTCATTCATGCATGTGTGGTGTGGGGTGTGTACACATGTGGGTGCACATGCTCATATGTGTGTGTGTGTGCTCATACGTGTGTGCATGTGTGTGTGAGAGAGAGAGGGAGAGGCGCTGTCCCCTGCCCTCCCATTTGCCATGATGCCTCTATTCAGTCCCAACTCTCCCACACGCTGCTTCGCCCTGAAAATGACCCCAAGAGACACCCCCAAAACCATTCTTCCCACCATTCCATAGCCGGGTAAGCTGAGGTTTCAGGATCAGCAGAAGCAGCATGTGCCCGGCCCCTGGCCACAAAAGGACCAGGGTGGCACTGGAGCCTGCATGCATCCCTGCCAGGCCATCAGCAGACTGACAAGATGTAGGGTAGGGGCTGAAGCCATACTGTCTCCCAAAGGGGACCTGACCAACACACAGGCTGAAGGTTTTGGCCACAGGGTCAACGTGCGCCAGGCACAGCTCAGTCACTTCTAAGAACTGTCCTTCAAGCCTCAGACCTCTAGAAGAGCTACAACTGCCATCTTGTTGATGGAAAAACCGAGGCTCAGACAGTGATAGAAGGAGTCCAAGTTTGTGGTCTCAGTGGACGGCAGAGCCAAGGAGTCTAAAGCCGTAAGGTATAGATTCCCAGGACAGGTGGGGATGGCTCAGTCTGGATTTGTCCCTGACAGACAGCGTCCACATCAAGAGAGAGCAGCCCCAGAGTTAGGTTCACTGGCTCTTCTCCCCTAAGTTACAGGCGGGGAAACTGAGTCTTAGAGGCACTTGGGAACTTGAGGACAGAAGAGTCCCTCCTGTAGGCAGATCTGAATTGTAGGAGATTTCTGTGTTATGGAGCCAGTGTCCCAGCTCTGCCCTTCACTGGCTAGAGACCCTGAGCTCAGTACACGACCTGTTGGAGTCTCTGTTTCCCCAAGTATAAAACAGGGACCAAAATCGGAAGTGAGATTGCTTAATGAGTTAATCATGTACAGTAGCTATAGGTGCCTGGCTCGGGGCAGCCTGGGACAAGACTCCGAGGGTGAGGACGGTGTGGACAGCATGTGCATCCACTGTGAGCCAGATGACCCCCGACACACACACTGTGGCTCCTTCTTTTCAGCCACAGCCTCCACCATGTGGTAAGCCCAGAGGAGCCCTAGGCATTGTCCCCACTGCCCCTGAGCCTGTGGGATCAGGTCCACTGGAGACTCTGGCATCCTCCAGTCCTCTGAGAATGCTAGAGACTTTCTATACCCCCACGCCTGGCACCTCAGCCACCCCAGGCTCAGGAGCAAATGTATTGAGATGGGGGTGTGCTGCCCTGTACCGAACAAACAATACAGATACAGGAAACTCAGTCACTTTCCTTCTTTCTATTAAACCAATTTTTAAGGGTTTGTACGTGTGTATGTTGTATGTTGAACACATCCCAACCACCCGCCCTCCCTTCCTCTCCCTTCCCTCCCCGCATCAGACCCCTTTGTTCCCCCCACAGACAGTCTTGCTTCAACTTTAAAATATACATCCACTCATGATTTTATGTGTCTATAAAATCTAGGCGCCAGAGATGGGAGAGAACATGTTTGTCTTTCTGAGACAGGCTAAATTCTCTCCAAAGGTTCACATTTAGTGGTAGCCGGTTTCCGTGAATGATATCACTTGGTTCTTTATGGTTGGGAAACATTCGTGTAGGAAGCACAGAACCTCACTTTGAGTGAGGGACCCCCACATCCTCACTTTGCTTCAAGAAGAACATGCTTCTTGATGGAGACCATCTTACTGCCTGTCTCCCTTGGAATTATCTCTCTGCCCCTCGGTGTCTCCGTGTCTCTGTCTCTGAGCACAAGTGACTGGCCCTCAGGGCCAGGATATAGCCAGATAGACACAGAGAGACAGAGACGCAGTGGCTGTCCTGCCCTCCAGTGTGAGCGTGTTTGTCCAGGGTGAGGGCATTGATCGCCATCCCGGCTGCCTCTGATAAATCCCGGCCGTGGTAATGAACCTTCCCGCTCCGCACTGGAAAAGCACACACCAGCCCTGGCCCCAGCGGTTAATATTTAACTGAATAAGGGCCATAAATATGGAAAATGGCGCTTTTAATTAAATAAGCAGCTTTTAAAAGGGCCCTTGGGCTGGAGAGGCTTTTGTTTAAATATGATTGATTTGACGAGTCCTGTCCCTCTCTCGAGCCCAGGCTCCTTCCCTCATCAACTCTTGGCCCCCGCAGCCCGGAGAGCAAGTGTGTGGGGCAGGGCCCTGTCCTGCTGCAGCCAGAGGGCTGAAGTGGGTGGGAGGGCTGGGGTCCAAGACTCTGCCTCCCTGCCCTCAGTTCCTTGGCAGAGATGTATTCCATCTGCCTACGGTAAGGGGCTAGCAGGCTAGCTGGCTCCACCCTTGGGTACAGGGTCTCATGAAAGCCACACCCCCAGTTCATGACTATTAGTGTTCAGTTGGGGGTCATTCCCTCTGTAGCCCAGTTTCCTTACCTGTGACATGAGGATTGGACAAGTCCTGGGAGACCATTCCTAACCTGCAGAACCAGCCCGGTGCCTTAGTTTTGCATGGGGTCCTCTCTGCAGTCGTGGGAACCCCCGATGGTCGTGGCTCACCCAATGAGTTGGGGTTTTCAACTTTGGTCTTGGAAGGAGAATTCAGGTGAGAGGGGCTGTGTTGGCTTTGAGCCAGCTGCTTTTAACTTCCAAAACTTTTCAATGAAGAAGTATTAGACCCTGTTATCCAAGGGTCTAATATTTATAATCAGTATCCGCATGCTGCATGCCGAAGAAGAGGCCAAGCAGCCCGGAGTAAGCTCAGAGGTCCCGAGAACTAAGGTCGGAACCAGAGTCTGCCGCCAGTGTCCCTATCTTACATACCACGATCTAAGTCCCTGGACTCTCTGCTTTGGTCCTGACTCCTCAGAGTGGAGTAAATGTCACCTCTTCGGGCAATTCAGATGTCTTCCATGATCCAAGGTGTGTGGGAGAAAGGAAGAAGCTGAATGGTGACCACGAGTCTTCCCGATTCATCCAGTCACCCGCCCTGCATGCCCCCCCCCCCCCGCCCCTCGCACCATGTCCTTCTGGAAGCTTTCTCCTTCTCCTATACACCCTGCTTGTTACGGCACAGCTTCAGCTAACTCTCCAGTGCTGGCCTCACGGAGTGACCCCCTGGTCCCAGGGATTAAACTCAGGTCACTGGGCTCAGTGGCAAGTGCCTTTACCCATTAGAACACTAACTAAACAGATGGGGTCTCCTATAGGTAGTGACATGTTCAGGCTATGGAGAGAAGAGCTGTGCGTGGAGGTGCTAGATTTGAGGGGAAACAGGGAAAGCAGACATGGGTGCGGGCAGTCACCCTGAAGTATGTCATCTACTGCATTTTATTTAAAACACCCATCGTTTAAATTCCCCAACGCCCAACTCTCAGTCATTCGTTTTTAGTAAAAGGTTCTGTGCAAAAGTGTCTACCTGTGTGTGTGTCTGTGCATCTTATATGTATAGTGCCCACAGAGGCCAGAAGAGGGTGTTGGGTCCCCCTGGAACTTGAGTTATAGATGGCTGTGTGCTGCCATGTGGGTGCTGGGAACTGAACAGTGTGTGTGTGTGTGTGTGTGTGTGTGTGTGTGTTGAATGCATATGCATGTATGGATGAGCATAACTGTGCACACATGGAGACCAAAGCAAGAAGCCATTGCTCTCAGCTTTGTTACCTGGAAACACAGCCTGTCAGTCTCAAGGCTGCCTGGCTTTTGCGTCTCCATCTCTGGTCTTTAGTGCTGGGATCACGGACATGCGTGGCCATGCCTGGCGTTTGAACCCATGTCCTCAGGTCCTGGTGCTTGCACAGCAAGTGCTCTTACCACTGAGTCATCTCCCCAGGCCTTCTGATACTTTGAGAAAGGATTGTATGTAGCCCAGGTTGGCCTTGGGCATGCTGTGGCTAAGGCTGACCTTGAATTTCATATCCTCCTAACTGTTGAGATTACAGGTGGGCTTCACTGTACCTGGCTAACACTCTGTGGCCCTGGGGCAGAAATGTATCCTTTATTCCTAGAATAGGACACTACAGTCTGTGATCACAGACTGTAATGTCCTATTCTAGACATTCATTAGTAGCATTCATTTAGTCCTACCACAAGTCCATAAAGTAAGTCCCGGTTAGCAGCTGAGACAGTGAGGCCCAGAGACGCTCAGAAACTGATTCAAAGTCACACAGCAGCAAGTAGCAGAGGCAGGGTGAAACCCAGGCAGTCTGAATCCTGAACCCTTGTTCTTAACCTCGATTTTTTCCCCTCTTTTAATCCCTTCTCTTCCTACTTCAGAAGTATTCGTGAGCCCAGGTATGTCACAGGAGGCAGCTTTGGCTCAACACCAACCAGAGAGTCTGAAGTAGAAACAGAAGCAGAAAGGACCAAGATCACAGAGAAATCTGAAAGAGCCAGCGAGCCTATGACCCCAAGTCCTCCATGGTCATATCTATGGCAACCCTTGCCTTTGGCTGATGTAAAGAGCGCAGCACCACAGTGCCTGCTTCAAGGGCAGGGTGTGGTTCATGTCCCCTTCTACACAGGCATCTGAGGGCACTGGTCAGCAGAGCTACACCCCTCCCTAGCAGCACATCAGTTGCCATAGCAACTCTTCCTGGGCATCACCCCGTTCCTGAGTTCAGGATTGGGGGACAGGCAGGGCTGAGGCTGGCATGGTTTGGGATGGAGATGCAGAGGTGCCACTGCCCAGTCTCTGCGAAGGTGCAGTTGACAGGGCACTTCTTCCTAGCATCCTACAATAACTGATGACAACTGTCCCTACCTGTGCCTCCTCCAAACAGCAGCCACTGGCCCATCCAGGCTGCCTTCCACTCAGTCCACTCCATCCACCATCAGGCCCAGAAACACCGGAAATCAGAAAAGCAGGGAGCAAAGGTCAGGGTGAGGCCAACTTGTTCTGGTGACAAAGAAGATTATGAATCCCGGCTCTTGGAGCTGAGGGCTAGGGCCGAAATCAGCCTGTGATCCCAAGTGAGAGGAGGTCAGAGGTCGCCAGCTGGCTCCTTTGTGTGTCAATATTAACACAAGAGTCACCTAATTGGGGTGGGTCAGTCAGCAGACTCCGTCCGGAAGCACATCAGAAGAGAGGGTCCGATGGCCCCCGCACACCGCTTGACATAAGCTGGCTCCTGCCTCGCTCTAATATTGCTTCTAATGCTGCCATGCCATGATCCCAGAAGGGGCAGCGGCGGTAGCCGCATGCTTCGAGTGCTTGTAAATAAATTCCAGCTTGGTGGCTGCTCCTTAATACATTAAGCTGTCTTGCTGCCCTTATATGTCACATTCCGCTGCCGCCTCCTCCTGCAGCCCAGGAAACGGCACAGAAGGGTTATTTGGGGGTCCAGCGTCACACAGCTGGAACGGAGGGTTGGGGTTGGGTTCAGCCAGTCTGTCTCTGGATGCGACTCTCCTTTCTCAATAAGGAAAGCTCAGAGAGGGTGCAGAGTCACACAGCAGGTGAGTGACAGAACTAAGCTGCAAATGCAGTCACTTCTGCCCTACGGCCTGCAACATCCCTGAATCTACCATCTATGTATGCATGCTCTGAAAGAGCCAGCGAGCCTATGACCCCAACTCCTCCATGGTCATATCTATGACCCTTGCCTTTGGCTGATGTGTAGAGCGCAGCACCACAGTGCCTGCTTCAAGGGCAGGGTGTGGTTCATGTCCCCTTCTACACAGGCATCTGAGGGCACTGGTCAGCAGAGCTACACCCCCTATTAGCACGTCCGTCCGTCCATCCGTCCGTCCATCCATCCATCCATCCATCCATCCATCCATCCATCCATCCATCCATCTATCTATCTATCTATCTATCTATCTATCTATCTATCTATCTATCTATCTTGTAAACAGGGTCTCATATAGTCTATCTAGGCTATGCTTGAATTCATCTATCTATCTATCTATCTATCTATCTATCTATCTATCTATCTATCTATCTATCTATCTATCTATCTATGCATCCATCCATCCATCCATCCATCTTTGAGACCGGGTCTCATGTAGTCCAGGATACCCTTGAACTCCATATGTAACTGAGGATGCCTCTTAAACTTCCGATCTTCCTGTTGCACTGGGACCACAGGCATGTAACCTCACTCTGGCTTCGTGAGTGCTGCGAACAGATAGAGGGTTTGCTGTTCACCGGACAGGCACATTTCCGCACCCCTCTGCGTATTTTTTTAGATTTATTTTTCTTTTATTGTGTGAGTGTTTTTCATGCTACTACTGAACTGTACCTCCAGCCCTCCTGTGCTTTTATTTTCTTTTAAGACAAGGTCCCACTAAATTGACCAGGCAGGTCTTGAACTTGTGAATCCCTTGCTACATGTAACTGATAACACAGGCCTGGCTAGCAAAAGAAATCTTTACTCCCTAAGTTGCTTATGTCTGGTGTTTTGTCACAACAATGAAAAACTCTGCCACACACACCTTATTTTATCACACCCTCACCAAAAGATTCCCTTTGGGGCTTTAAGGATGGCTCAGTGGTCTTCAAAAGGACCTGGGTTTAATTCCAGCACCTATGCCCACATGATGGCTCACAACCATTTTTACCTGTAGTCCCAGGGAATCCAATGTCCTCTTCTGGGGTGCAAATGTCCACACACACACACACACACACACACACACACAAAGTAAATCTCAAAAACAAAAAAGAAAGATCCCCTTCACCAGGCAGTCACCTGTTACTCTGACACTGGTGACAAAGGAAATGTACTTATCCTTGGAAATGAATCCTGCATAGGTATCAGAACCATCAGGTCCACAAGGCAGGGGCAGGCCCACAAAACAGAACAGAAGCCACCGTGTCTTCAGTCACTTCCGCAGACTGCTCCTAGTGCTCTCAAAGGCTGTCACAGTGCCTACTCTCTTGGTTCCGTCTTCAGTGGCTGTAACAGCGCACCCACGCTTGGACACCTTATAAAGAAAAGAGGTTACTGAGTGCCCGGTGCTGTGAGGGACTCTTTCTTGGTGCATGGTGTCAGGTGGGGGATGTGTGTGGGGTTGCTGAGAGTTAGTTACCAGGACCTGCTCCCATGGCCACACACCCCACATCTTGGAGGTCTGGCCTCCTGGTACAGCTATGTTAATATTCACCTTGGGTGTGTATGGGGGGGCACTGTGGGGCAATCAGATTCAAACCAGAGTGGGGCACAGGCCTCTCAGCCTAGCTGCTCAGGAGACTGGGGCAGGAGGATCACGAGTTCAAGGCCAGCCTGGGCTACCTGTTGGGACTCTCTCAACAAAATAAAACAAAAAGCAGCTGTCTTGGTTGGAGGATGTGGAGGAGAAAAGTGAGTTATGTGGTAAACCCGGTCATGTGGCAGGGCTGGGATTTGAACTTAGGTCCATGTCAACCTCCGAATAACTATGACCTTCTGCCCACTGCAGCCTATTTTGTCATACATTGCTCTCGATCAACTTATTTACTTGTGCGAGGGTGTGCATGTGTAGATCAGAGGACAACTTGCAGGAGCGGGGACTGAACTCAGCTCATCAGGGATGGCTGCAAGAGCCATCTTCTTAGCCCTATAGCTGACCCTTCCCAGATCAGTTCTTTAATGGTTCTGGGTCTGCAGGGTTCTGTAGCCGTAAGAGCTGCTGCTTCCCCCAGTCCCTGCCTTAGGCACTCCACCTGCCTCATCTGCCTCAGACCCATTTTGTGGTGTAACAAATCGTGACTTTTACATGTCACTCATGAACCCCCAACGACCTCAAGCGATTCTTTTCGGGGGCCAGGGTGAGAGGAGCCTGTGAATGTTGGGGAGGTGGGGTGGGTGGAGAGGAAAGGATTTGGGAAGCCTTAGCCTGGTTCCCCACCCCCAGCCACACCCACCACTCAGTGGGGTGGCTCAGCTTCCCTTCCATGCCAGTGGCCATTCACACAGCCTCGACTTCCCCAACCTCTAGAGCCTACAGCAGCAGTTACAGCACAGTAGAGGGGGGGGTGTGTGTGGGGAGGATGGGTAAGGCCACCAGGGAACCCACACACCTGCCCTGTGCCTGCACTCCTCAGCTGTGGGATTGAACCTCCTGCACCAACAAGGGTTCTTCACGCCCAACAACCTAGAGGCATCACTGGCTCAGTTGCACAAGGCCCTGGGTTCGATGCCCAGGACAGCTTAAATCTGGTGTTGTGGTACACATCTGTGCTGTCAGCCCCCAGAAGGTGGAGGCAGGAAGATTGGAAGTTTGAGGTTATCCTTAGCTACAGAGGGAGTTCAGGGCCAACCTGGACTACACGAGACTCTGCCTCAATCTGGAGATACTTCCAAACCAAACACTCCCTATGACCTTGTGGGCAGATGTACTCATTTAGCATACAGGGAGGACTAGCAATGGGAGTGGCCACTGGCAGGGATGAGGATAATGTAAAAGCCTCCTCTGGTCCCCAGGCACGGGCAGCCCCTGTTCTTCGATGTTCTGGGACTTCAAGGTCAGTGGGGATAGAGAGCCCACCCAGCAGCAGTGGTCAGGAGCTGGGAAGATCACAAGGCTAACGGCCTGGGCACTAGCTGACATTTGGTTTTCATGCTCCCTGGGAAGTGCTAATTACTCCTCCGGGAAGTCTGACTTCACTACACTTGGATTTTATGGACTGCTTTGGGGATGCCATTTTCATGTGACTTCCCGTGACCACAGTGGCCCTCTCTTCCTGTGCTCCTGGTGGCAGAGGCTTTGTGCCAAGAAGGCTGAGCTTTCCATGTCTGTGACAGACACTGTGTCTGGACTGTCAGGAAAGCAGAACCTAGAGGAAGGTTCCTCCACCCGCCTGCCTTGAAGGTTCTGGCAGGAGGGAAACTGAGGCCACGGGTTATGGGGCAGACAGGGTTGAGCATAGGCTGCTATAAACTGGGAGCTTGGCTGACAGTCAGTCACCGATAAACCTGCCATGTGTCCTCAGCCACACGGGAACTTTGTCTGATGATGGTAGGCGCTAAGGGCAGTATGTACACATGGTGACAACCCCAGGGTCATTTCAGGCCACACTCTATGTCCTCTCTTCCCAGGCATCTTTGTCCTCTACCCAACTGCAGCCTGCTTACAGTTCCCAAGTCTTTCCCCAAACAGCCCATTTCCCAAGATGCTGTTCCATCCTATGTGTGTCCTGAGTCCCGAGGCCAGGATCTCTGTTTGTATGGACAGCCATCCCTCAGTCAGGGGGCAGACTAACGGATGCCTTCTGGAGGAAGTGGAGTACTCCCGGTATCCCCAGAAATCACATGGCAGAGAGCCATGAGGGTCTGTGTGGCTAGGTGTCCCACACCCCACTTTATAAAAGAGGAGGTTCAGAGGGTCTGTGTTGTTGGATGAATGAATCAATGTGCAAAGAGCTGAGGCAGGGCAGAGCCGGGCCAGAGACGGGAGCAGGCAGCTACTGTAAGGTGACACACCGTTGGGGGCACCCTCAAAGTGGCCCATATTTAACCCAACCCTTGCTCCCTGGGAATCCATGGGTGTGTGAGGAAGAGGAAGGAGCACCTACTGTGTGCAAGGCTCAGTCTTCTTAGTCGCACTGTAGGTGGATCTCACAACCCCCTGGTACAACAGGGGCTCAGAAATGTTAGTTAGGTCATTTGCCTCAAGGCACACGGGAGACAGGTTAGAATCCCAGCAAATTAAGCCCTGCACTGGTTCGTGTCTTCCTTCTGGGGGGGGGGGGGGGGGAGACAATGATGGGGCAGTGAGTCTTGCAAGACAGGATGTGAGCAGCTGGAGGCTCTGCTCTGGAATGTGGGGCCCTGTGGGCAGCCACCCCAGCGGAGTCCACAGAAACTTCTTAGTGGCCTGACCCGGGGTGGACTGAACAGAGTTTTGTGTTCCTGGAGAAGTTGCCTCCCGGGAGCTCTGGCTTCCGCCCCACTCCTGCTGTCCTGAATTCCAGAGGCATTCAGGTCCCGCCAGGCCCTGCAGACAGTGACATTTTACACGGTTCCCCTGTGGTCAGCGCTGGGCAGTGATAACAGGATTAGGCTGCCAGGCAGATCACTTAATTAAACTTTGGAAAAGCTGCGCTCTGCGCTCTGGCTCCATCGCAGCTGGAGGGGAGGGGGTGGCGTCTGAGGGGCCAGGTGCAGACCCCACCCATCACCTTCCGCCTCACATCCAGGCTCTGGGGACTGAGGGCCTGGCATGTGTGATACAGGGAGGACCAGCTTCCATCGTTCCCTGTCTGTCACCTGTCGCTTGTCCATTCTCAGCAGTAGCTAGGGAGAGAGCCCTGTGAATCCCAAATGGCTGTGGCATTCCGTTTGCACTTTAAAGCCCCTCCCACTAAAGGGTGGAGCCTGTATCCCCACCCTTGAGTCTCAGTCCCTCCCACCAAAGGGCAGAATCAGTTTCCCTGCTTTTGACCCGCCTTACCCTAGATTCTGGGCCTTTTCCACTGCAGAGATGAAATCTATGTGTCTGGTGCCGGCTAAGCCGGCCACGTGACCTGTGTGGCCAATAGAACGTGGGGAAAGCCAATGCACTCTGGTGGAGCCTAGAGCTTTCCAGACCCTGCCGACTCCAGGCTTTTTCACTCCCACCCCTAGAGTAAAGTGGGACTTGACCCGCTGAAGTCATATTCCCCACAGCAGAGGCCGTTCTAGAGCACTTTTCAGTCAGTTGATGGAGCTCCCAGGGTTGACTTGGTGCGGAGGGTGGGGGGAGATTTGGTTGAGCCCTCATTGTTTTGTGGTTCATTTGTGTGTGCATGTATGCACACTCATGTTTGTGAATGTGGGCTTATCAAGGCACAGTGCGCATGGAGGGCAAAGGACAAGCTTGGTGTTCGTTCCCATTTGTCCTCTGCTGCACCTGCCAGGTGAGGGGACCAATGAGCACGGGAATTCCTCCCGGCTCCCCCTAGGACACGAAGCATCAGTTTTTATGTGGGTTCTAGGAATTTGAACTCTTCATGTCCCCAGGCTCCCTTAGCAAGCACCCAAGCCACCGAGCCGTCTACCTTGCCCCATGACTGTGTGTGTGTGTGTGTGTGTGTGTGTGTGTGTGTTACCTGTGGGTACACACATGTGGAAGTCAGAGGATAGCCTTGGGTATCTGTCTTCAGACACCTTCCACGTTTTATTTGAGACAGGGTCTCCCATTGACCTGGAACTTCATCGTATATCCAGGCAGACTGATCCATGACTTCCAGGAATCGACCTGTCTCTTTCTCCCATCCACCCTCCCTGAGACATCAGGCTCATGCCACACGCCCAACTTCTTTTATGTGGCTTCTGGAGATCCGAATTCTGGTCCTCACTTTTGCCAGGCAAGTGCCTTAGGGAGTGAGTCATCAGCCCAGCCCGATTGCCACTGAGCAGGCACAGCATCCAGACACACTAAACCGGGAGCTGGGTGGCTCTGATAGGTCTGCGCTCTGATGTGAACCCGAGGTCCAGCCAAGCTGTGATGTTCCTGCATTCCTGGCGGACATCGCTGGGATTCAGCTCTGGCTCCTCCAGGTCCCCAGCCTGCAGGTTTCATCTGTCTGGTGGTGGCCACCCACACCGTGTCCTCCCACGCCACACAACCTCACAGCAGGAGGGCTCAGGCAGCAAGGGCGCCCCTCTCCTCGGAAGGGAAACCAAGTCTGGCTGGGGTAACAAGTCAGGGCTCGCAGGGACTAGTTGCTGCCTGCCATTGCTTCATCTGAGCCTCCCTCTGCTCCTCCTCTCCCTCTGAAGCCCGTCCCCCACGCCCCAGGGAGAAATGAGGAGGACAGTGATGGATTCGGGCTGGGCCTCATTTTCTTCCTCCCCCCCCCCACTTCCCCTGCAGACAGATGACAAGCGAGAACGCCTGTGACCCAAAGAAATTATCTCCCTTTTCCTTTGCCGCATCATTTTCTGCCCTCGCGTCTGGACAAGCCTGGGTGATTTTTAGCTACAAAAAAAAAAAAAAAAAAAAAAAAAAAAAGAGGGGGAAATTATCATTCAGGGGAAAAAATAGAAGTAGGCTCCAAGCTCTCTACTAGACAGGCTGTCTCGGGGCGAAAATGAGAATCTCCCATCGTGTGAACTCAGGGAGATGCAGTGGGGGTGTTCACACTTGCAGATGGTGCCGAGCACCCCGGGGGGCTAGGTCTGCGCCTGCAGCAGGTTCCAGGCACCTGCAGATTTTCCTGGGGGCACCATATGTGGGCGCACACATGGCAGGCTTGGGGAAAGGCAGCAGTCCTGAACTGCCAGCCACACCTCAGGATGACTGAGCTCTCTGTTCTATCACATCCCAAAACTTTGCCCAAGCCTGGGGCTTTATGGACATTTCTGTTCTCTCTCTCCCCACACATACACACTGTGCCGTATTCACAGGGCCCTTGCTGCAAGTCAGTAGGCAAAATCATACTGCCTGCATATATAGCCCAGGCTGGTCTTGAACTCATGACTCCCCTGCTTCAGTCCCAAGTGCCGGGATGACAGATGCACATGTGGTGTAAACAGTGTGGTTTTTAAAATGTTCCTGCACACACATACACACGAGAGTGTATGTGCAGGCACACACCCTCAGCTCCTCCTCAACCTGCCACTTACTGTCTGTCCTTAGGCACATTTGGGAGTGATGATCATGACATTTTAAAATTGATGTCTTAACAGGGGGGATGAGTGGCAGGAAGAGAGATTACCTTGTAGGGAGGTGAGTGGAGGAGCACATAAAAGCTTTGTGGTGAGGGGGAGAGAGGGCAGCCAAGAGTCAAAGGAGGGGCTCCAGGCTGGGAGGAAAGATGGGGGGTTCTCCTCACACTACCAAGACCTGCCTGCCTCTTTAGCTTCCTTGTATACCATTCCAACCTGGACCACTTATCTGTCCATTCTTCTGCTTGAGTTTGGAGCATTTATCTTGAGGTATGGTGTGGCGGTTTGAATAAGAATGGCCCCCATAGGCTCACATGTTTGAATCCTTAGTCATCAGGGAGTGGCACTGCTTGAGAAGGATTGGGAGGTGTGGCCTTGTTGGATACTGTGTGTTTGTGAGCACGTGCGCGCGGGTGTGCATGCACGCGCGTGCGAGTGGTGCTTTAAGGTTTCAAAAGCCCAAGCCAGCCCCAGTGGCTTTCTCTCTTCCTGCTGCCTATGGATGTAGACCTCTCAGCTCCTTCTCCAGCCTCACATCTGCCTGTCAGTCGCCATGCTCCCCTCCATGATGATAATGGATGAAACCTCTGAATCTGTATGCAAACCAGACGTAATTAAATGTATTCCTTCATAAGGGCTGTTGGGGTAATGGTGTCTCTTCACAGCAATAGAACCCTGACTAAGACACTTCTGCAGCAACTCTTCTCTTCCCGGACACCAGGTCCTTGCCCACCCTCCTCTTTCTTGAGGTTTCTCAGAGGCAGAAGCGATCCCAACATTTAATTATTTCTGAGATCTTGTTCCTCCTCGTAGGGAGAGAGATTGGAGGCTTATTCTTGAGATGAAGCCTCAAGGCCCAGGGCAGTTTGGGAACTGAGGACTCCACAGGTTGCTGTGGGCCGGCTCATCCAAGCAGAGATTCTGGGAGGAGGGTTGTGAGTTTGGGACCAGCCTGGGCTACACAGAGACCCTGTCTGAAAACAGAAGAATAAAACACTGAAACCAAGCAAAATAACGAGTGGCCACTCTCCATCCCAGTCACCCCATGAGGTGATGTGACATGTCACCAGCATCTGGCATGTGGGCTTCTCAGTCTCAAGGGTAAGGCTGCACTGAGGGTTTGGAAGAGACCCTCCAGGTGACGCCCCAAGTACAAAGTGAATCAGCGCTGGCTTCTAAGCTGGGTCACACATCCAGATGTCTATCTATCTGTGTCCATCCTGGTTGTGAAGTTGAACACGCTATATAATGTGCACTGGTTATTTACTTGCTTTTTTTTTTTAATGGTCTCTGTCTTAGCTAGGGTTTCTATTGCTTTGATGAAACACCATGACCAAAAAACAAGTTGGCGGGGAAAGGGTTTATTTGGCTTACCCCTCCACAGCACTGCTCATCACTGAAGAAGTCAGGACAGGAACTCAAGCAGGGCAGGAACCTGGAGGCAGGAGCTGATGCAGAGGCCATGGAGGGTGCTGCTCACTGGCTTGTTCTCCCTAGTGTGCTCAGCCTGCTTTGTTATACAACCACAGCCCAGGGGTAGCTGGTGGCCCTACCCACCCTGGATGGCCTGGGATGGCCTACAATGGGCTGGGCCCTCCCCCACTGATTACTAATTGAGAAAATACCTTACAGCTGGATCTCATGGAGGCATCTCTTCAACTGAGGCTCCTTCCTCTCTGATGACTCCAGGTTGTGTCAAGTTGACACAAAGCCAGCCAGTACAGTCACCCTATGTAGCCCAGGCTGGCCTGATCCTGCCTCAGTTTGCAAAGGGCTGGGGTAACAAGTGGGTGCCATCGCCTGTTCTTTATGGTGATGCGCCCACCCTCAGCCTGCCTGGACCCCAGAGGGTCCTGCAGAATGGAGCACCATGATGTTAGAAGCTTCCCACCCGAGATATACATAGTGACTTCTGCAAATCGTCCTCTGCCCTGAGCATGGCTATGTCTCACAATGCGTAAATACAGTGTAATATAACATTGAAAAGAGAGACCCCGAACTTTAAATGGCTACGGCAGCTCCCTTGTTAGACTCAGGAGGCATGTGCTCAAGTATGGGCATAAGAGCGCGTGCGCGCGCGCACACACACACCCCTGCAAACACTCATATACATATGTATACACACACAAGCACACACACACACACACAAGCACACACATACTGTACTCCAAAATAATGTACGATGGGGGAGGATCCTGGGAATACTGGCAAATGGGAAAATGAGTGAGGACAACCTCATACCTCAGCAGCACCCTTTCTAATTTGTCCTCCCCCCTGGGGACACAAGGCTTACAACCATTTCTGAACCTGAAATCAGCTGGGCTCACACTGGGGCTCAAGGCTTTCTTTCTATGTGGACCTGGTGTTGCAAACCCATGATGACCCAACTGTGGGGAGGGATTGGACTGTAACTTCACACAGCACCCATGGGTGTCTTTTAAATAGGCTGGGACACAGACCTCCAAGCTCTGCCCAGCCAGAGGGTCTCAGGGTCTGTGGGAAGGCCACCATGGCTGGGTCACCCTGGCAGCTCCTACCTTGGCAGCCCCTTCTGAGAGACTGCCTCTTAGTCAAGGCCATTCCCAGTGAGGCCTGCATGGTGGACACAGCATCGGGAGGGTTTGCTAACTGCTGCAGCCTCTGCTGTGGGCGCCTCTTTCTTCTCATCTTCTTCACATGGTGCATCTCCCCCCTGGGGTGGGTTTCATTCATTCATGTCCTCAAAGGTCCTTCAAGCACAGGGTCTGTGGCTCTGGGGGGGCCGTCCCTGCCCTGTGTGTGACCACATGATGTTCTTGGTAAGCGGGGTGAGAAAGGAGTGGGGAGGCAGGTCCGGCTCCCCACTCCACAAGCCTCCCTGCGCCCCACACTCCATTCTGAGATATTCTGGTTTGGAGCCAGGAGAGAAGGGAGAGAGCAGAGACGGAAGTGAGTGAGGCCAAGCCTCTGTGAGGAAGGTGTCCTGTGGAACTCCCTTCCAAGGCCTCCTGGGACAAACCCACCGCTTTCCTGAGTCCCCCTCCTCCATGAACCACCTTGGGCCTTGAGTCTTGTACGGTGAGTGCACAGTGTCTGTAGCCATGACTCCACCTGCACAGCCTCCTGGAAAGCCCTGCTCGGCCTCTGGGGTTCAGGGAGGGCGTACTCATGCCTGGCCCCCCAGAAAAAACGCCTGCTGGTCAGTGAGCTCTATAGATGTGCAGGCCACAAGTCTTCAGTTCTCCCCAGGAAGCCCATGGAGGGAAGCAAAGGCAGGTTCAGACAGCATCTTCCTCTAGGGGACAGGAGGGGACCCTCCAGCCCAGTGGAGCCTACAGAGGAAGGCGGTGCCTCCCCTCTCCAGCAATGCTGTTATCAAAGGGAGAATTTGAATAAGGAGTAGCGTCCCCCACCTCCACCCCACGGTTTCCAGGCGACATGGTGGTGTCTGTTGTGGTTCACTGTCATACAAACCCTTTCCCGGTAAGACAGCAGGTCCCACAGGGACAAGGGGTGAGGTGGAATATTTTATCAGCCGTGTACATGTGTAAGAAAAAACAGGCCTGAAAAGCCAAGCCTCGTTCTCCTGAAAAGGGGGAAGGTGGGAGGGGGTGGTGGGGATGGAAGGGATTTCTTTCCACACCAGGTACAGGCTCCCACACTGAGGAGTGTCACTTAGGGAAGATGGTCACTTAGAGGCTGTCGGGAACAAGGTCTAAAAGGCATTTGGGGGAAATATATATATATATATATATATATGTATGTATATGTATATATATTCATATATAAAAAGTGAAAATGGAAAGTGAACATTTTAAAGCTGGGCTGGGTGTTGGGTGTGGTGGTATATTCCTGCAACCCCAGCTCTTGGGAAGCTAATACAGGAGAATTGTCACAAGTTCAAGGTCAGCCTGAGCTACATAAGGAGTTCCAGGCTAGTCAAAAATATAGAGAGAGACCTTGTCAAGAAAGAGAGAGGGAGAGAGAGAGAGACAGAGACAGAGATGGGGGACAGAGGGAGGAAGGGAAGGAGGGAGGAAAGGAGGGAGGGAAGGAGGGAGGGAGGGAGGGAGAGAGGGAGGGAGGAAGGGAAGGAGGGAGGGAGAGGGAGACTAAAAAGAGCAGAAGGAAGGGAGGGAGGGAGGAAGGAAGGAGAAAGAAAGATTTAAAATCGCACATTCTTAGGAGAGAGACTCTTCTGAGACTGAAGTCATTTTCTTGGTCATTTAGTTTACTTGTGTTTGCTTGGTTTGTATCGAGCTTGACCACGTAGCACAGGCTGCCTCTGAACAGTCCTCCCGCCTCAGCCACCCAAGTGCTGCGACAATGAGCACGTGCCACTGGACTCCATCTTCACTTGAAGACTTCCGCATCTTTGGGCTCCTGGAAGAGGGAGTCTAGGCGGGGGCGGCCTGGCTTCCACTGGGTGGTAGACCTGAGTCTATCCTGTAACCAGGCGCCACTGCTCTGAGAAGTATGGCCCTCCTTGGGGTCAGAGAAAGCAGGGTTGGCCGCAGGGTCACTGCCAGAGAACAAGCTGGTAGGCCCAGCTCCAGCTCTGTACCACACGCCTAGCTGGACACCATTCCCCAAGAATAGTGAGGTGGTCACCTTGAGAAATACTTGCATTGCCTGCCTGCCCTATGAGGGTGACCATCCTGCAGGTTGTCGCCTGCCGAGTGGGGAGCAGAGCGGCTGCTCACACACCCACACCGTGTGTCCCCAAGAAGCCTGGTCCATGGCCACCCTGCCTGTTAGGCTAGCCAGGCTGGGTAGGAGGAGACAGGAGCCCACTGCAGGGTTACAGATGAGCTCTGGGAGGCCAGAGTGTCGCCACACACTCCTCACTGCCTGCGCATTCTTGGGGCGAGCTCTCTGCTCATCTAGAAGTTGGTGAGATTTAAAGAAAAATAAGGGAAACCAGGAGGGTAGGAGGAGAGAGGGGAGAAGTGTGGAACCCATCTGGGCCAGGCTGCACGTTGAAATTGCCCCGCATTAAAAATTCAGCGGCCAGAGAAGTTTCCAGGGATTTGTAGTAATTAGATGACAGAATGCTGGCGAACCTCAGGCTTGCCAAGGATGTTACACAGGGGTCAAAGACTCCACACTTTCGGCGGGGTAATTTGTAAGTGTCAATCACTCGCAGCCATCAGAGAGAAGCTGATCTGAGAGCTGCATTCTAACGAAGCTACCGCAGCCAGACCCAGGCCTGTGACACAAGCTCAGTGCCCACAGTGGCTGCTGCCCTGTTGGGACTCAGCCCCAAGCCTCCAACTTCTGTCTTGAGCTTCCCTTGTTTGTGGAGAGAGTCTTGCCAAGCTGGTACCACCCGGGGGTGAGACACCAGCTCTTGGCCTCTGTATCAGGATGACCACTTGGTGTTAAGGATATATATAGCTCTCTACCTGCAAGCTGTGTGACAATCTTCAGGCCTCAGTGTTCCCATCTTTGAAGTGGGGGCAATAAGGACATGATCAAGAAATATCCCTGCCCGCCGGGCATTGGTGGCGCACGCCTTTAATCCCAGCACTCGGGAGGCAGAGGCAGGCAGATCACTGTGAGTTCGAGACCAGCCTGGTCTACCGAGCGAGTTCCAGGACAGCCTCCAAAGCCACAGAGAAACCCTGTCTCGAAAAACCAAAAAAAAGAAAAAAAGAAAAAAAAAAGAAAAGAAATATCCCTGCCCACACCCATCATTCATTCTCCATCTGTGCACCTGGGCTGGGCACCACGGTGTCCGAAGTGACCATGAGAGCAGACCCTGACTTTCTGGAACACGAGGGATGAGGAGGAATGGGCAGTGATTAAAGCATGTGTGAGGTTGGTAGGTACTAGGAGACCCAGCCAGGGTGATGGGGTGTGGGGACCTTGCTCCCCATTCATGCAGGGCAGGACTCCCTCGCAGGCACACAGGAATGGAGGATCTTTGATGGATGGGTAGTGTGTGTGGTGGTGGGGAGGGTCTCAAGATGACCCAGTGTCTAGGACAGAGACTCAGGCTGGGGTGGGGCTCAGAGGTAGAGCATGGGAGTCCGAATGAAGGGCAATGCCGTCACAGCCTGTCCTCTTCCCACTTGTCACACCTGACACAGCATCTCTAAGCAAGGGCGCTGGATGTGGGGTCCGGCAGATGCAGGACCCAGAGCCCGACTCTGCTTTTTCTAAGCTGTGTGACCCTGGGCAAAGCTATAGAGCTCTCTGAGCCTATGAACCCCACTAATGAGTCAAGGGCAGGTGTGAGGTGGGCTGTGGGCATCAAGCCCTCTGGGGTCACAGGGTCACAGCCTCAGCAGATTACCTGAGTGTCCCAAACCGTGAAAGAATTAGGAGGCCCAACTTGAGTTTAGGAAAATGAACCAAAATGCTTTGAAAGGGAGGAGTTTAGTGGCTTCATGCTTCATCCTGTCTCTGGGGATGAGGCAGGGTGAGCCCCTGTAAATTCCTCTCCCAGAACCTTCCCTGACTGTTCAGCCATTCGTCCTGGGGGAGGGGCAGGGCAGGGCAGAGAGAGAGAGAGAGAGAGAGAGAGAGAGAGAGAGAGAGAGAGAGAGAGAGAGAGAGAGAGAGAGAGAGCACTTGATCACCCCTCCCCAGGCCTGGGTCCTCCATTCCAACCTCTGCTGTGGGTCCAGCCAGGCCGAGAAACCACTCAAGGGGAAAATGAGAAACTGCGGGGTTTCACGGGTGGCAGCGGCCTGCCGAGCGAGGCCTCTCCAGCTGCTAGCCTCAGTGGAGGGACAGACAGACACGGGGGAGGGAGGGGGACCAGAGGCTTCAGACTAGGGGCAGGTGCTTGCTGTCCCCACCATATTCCCAAGGCATCAAGGCCACAGGCTCATTGCAGGTACAGATAAAAGCAAGCTGTGGTGGCCAGCTGGGCCTTGGTTGCCTTTATTGAGCACCTGCTGTATTCCTGCGGGTCCCTGGGAAGCTTCATCTTTGTCTGCACTCATAGAACCCAGTGAGTTCTGTGTCCTCACTGTCCCTTATCAGTGAGGTCACCGTGCATGGCCTCATGGGAAGAAACCCTGCTCCTTGCTCTGATCTACACAGTGTCTCCAGCCCAGTGCAATAGTCTCCCCACTTTCGTTCTGTCTCCTCTGTGCTGCATCTCAGAGCTGGGTGGCTTTCAGTGCATGTGGGTCACATCAATAAATCCCCCCCCCACCTGCTTTGGTCCCCACCATCCTCTGTGAGGATTCACAGGTGGGACACACGTGCTGTTGATGCAGACGGCTCATCCTAGCAGTGAGGGGCCAGGGCCACCAACACAGACCACACCCCACACATGAAAGATTCATTCAATCAGTTCTGCCGAGCATCGCCACACCCTTCCCTGTGTGCACTGGGAAGGAAGGTTCCACCTCTCCGAGCCTCACCCCTGCCTTCTCAAAAGGGCAGGGTGGCATTCCTGGGTCTATAAGATTCCAGACAGAGGCTGTCCGGGGTTGGGGGGACACACAGTGGAAAACGCAATGGCTCTGTCTGCTTCCAACCTCGGCTCACTTGTGAGCTGTGCGGTTTTGGGCAAGTCTCCTAACCGCTCCGGTTTCCAAAATCGGCACTGGAGCTAAGGATAAAACAGTGTATGGTGCCTGCCTTATGGGGTCCTGCTTATGAAATGGGTTGACATGTATGTACACAGTGATGACGTCACTTAAGGATGTGGAAGAGCCTTGTCTATAGTGGGGGAAGTAGAGGGAGGTGGTGTCACCCAGTGTCCACAATGTGCTGGGGGCTTTAGACATCCCAGTTTTGTGCCTGGAGCCTGTCCTACACATGGGGACTTGGCTCAGAGAGGTTTGGTGACATACATAACTTTGGTAGCTTACTCAGTGGGTCTGTGGGGAGGTGTTTCTGATCCCATGTATATCATAAGAAACTGAGGCATGAGATAGCTTAGTAAGTTTCCTGGGGTCAAGAGCTTTGTAAGTAACAGGACTAAACCTCTAGTGATTCAGATCCTGGAGTCTTCCAGAGTCCTTGTTGTGATGAGAAACTGGGGTTGCAGGGTCACAGGAAGTGCTCAGGGCAGTTTGAGGGTGGATAACCCTCGGAGACCTCTTAAAACACCCTCCCAGGGCCTTGCCCTCCTCTCTTGGTGAAGGCCCCGCCTGCTGGAACAGCCTGCCCAGATAACCCACCTCTTTCTGGGGGACACAAGTGGATGCCACAACTGTGACCAGGGGGACCTGGTTTTCAGGTAGCTCAGAGGTGACCTGAGGGGTCTCCCCCATGGCTGATACCAGCTGGATGCTGGGAGTATGTCTCCAAAACACACACACACACACACACACACACACACACACACACACACACACACACACACACACACACACCCCTACCTCTGAAAGGCCACAACACCCCCCCCCTCCCAGCAAGACTGAGTTCTTTACATCTCACGCTATGAATGCTCTAGGCTGGGGCTCCGCGCCTGCTACCAGTGAGGGACACCCACTCCTCAAGCTGGTTGGCGGCCCCTACCTCACCGTCTACAACTCTGCTGTCTGGCTTTCCAATTCTGGTCACATCATGCCCACACCTGCCCGCTGCGTTAGCTCTGCTTCCCCAGGCCCGGTTTGGGGTGAGAGCGTTGCTTATTAGCCAATCTGGAACTCCTCTTTCTGTGAATTACCCGGCCTGATTGATATTCATGAGCCGACACATCTGAGGCCTCAGCCAGCTGCCACGTGACTGCTCCTGGCCTCCAAGATGACAGGGGGATGTGTGCAGCCCTGAAACACTGCCATGGTCCTCAGATGGGGACAGTGGCGTCTTGGGAGCAGCCCCTGGCTGGCAGCATGCTATCTCCGCAGTGGTAAGGACCTGGGGGCAGCAGCGGGGCTTCCAGCCAGAATGACTGAGAGGCCTGGGCAGCCATGGCCTCCCCACCAGTGGCCCCTCTTTCCTTGCTTTAGAGGCTCCCGCCCCCCCCCCCCATACAAGCCTTCCATCGTTCTTTTCGTTTTACTGGGGATCAGGGCTGGAATGCAGAATCCCGATCTACCACTGAGCTGGCCTCCCCATTACTCATGCTTGCTACACTGTTGTGGCATATGCCACATAGGTATCATTTGTCACTTAGTCCCCTGGTCTCTGGGGATCAGGACATGGGGACCCGGACTTCTTTCCCTGGCTTCCTGTCCACTGCCTAGGGCTGGACAGTGATCAGCAAAACTCTGCAGAATGGATGGTTGCCACGTTTCCCTTGGACCTGATACTTGGTTCTGGCTTGATAAACATCCTCTGGCCCCTCGGAACCATCTGGAAGGACTGGTCCTCTCCCTGTCTTCAAGTGCCGAAGCAGAGACAGATCTGGGGACCTTCTCATCAGAGTGTAGGCTGTGTGGGGTTTCCAGCCTGTGATTCTGGGTCAAAAGGTGGCCCTTAACCCCACAAACTGATGATGGGGATTCTTGGGCATGGTCTCATCTTGGGAAAGAGGATGGCTTTTGCTCCAGAAACAGACACTCTTAGACTAGGATAAAAGAAAACAATGGACAGAAAAACAAACTAACAAAAACAAACAAAAAACCAAAATCAAACAAACCCACAAAAACAAAAACAAACAATCAACACCAGCTGCCTCTGCCCCAGTACCTGCTACCCTGTGAGCTTCGGGAGCCAGCAGGCATAGGGCAGAGAACAGCAGGTGGCTCACCTAACAGGACAGGAGATGGCAGAGTTGCCACTGATCTTCAGACCCGGCCTGCTGGGGGCAGGAGGGAGGGGCTCCTCCAGGGGTCCCCCAGAAACGAGGCCACAGCATTAGGGAGACGGGTGAAGTGGGGCCTCTGTCTCTGATTCGGGCTCCAGAGTGAGGGCGGCCAGGCCTGGGGAATTGCAAAGAAACCAGAACGCAGAGAAATGAGGCCATATCCCAGACGAAGCTATCTAAATTCAAAGCTCTCCCTGGGGCACCCACGTCTGGAAGGACAAGTCTGGGGGAATAAGATGAACTGGATCTGGCTGGTGGGGTCCCTGAGCACCTTCTCAGTCAGGGATGGGCACCCTTTGCCATCCTCAGCTGCCCCAGCGAGGCAAGAGCAAGGGCTCGGGTCACTGGCTACCCTGCCAGGGATGGTGGCGCCCCTTCCCATGTACTGCAGGGGAAGACAAAACCCAGGCCTTCCCAGGGGCATTAGCTGGAACACCCACCCACACCCTAGGGGCTCCGAGGAGCACCACCAGGTCCCTAGCAACGCTCCCGCTCCTAAAGTCGAGAGACAAGCCACTTGCCTGGCCAACACCTTCCTGGGCTGGGCAGAGCAAGCCTCACATTGCTAAGAAAGGAATCTGCCTGGGTACCAGCAGAAGGCAGTGGGGTCCTGACACAGCAGCAGGGGGCAAGAAGACACCATTGTTGTCCTAAAGAGGCTCACAGCCAGGTGATGGAGGCCCCAGACAAGGGTATAGTGAGGGTCTGGTGAATGCTGCTCTGAGGGTGTCTAGATATGACAACCAGGTTGCAACTGGGGAAGGGTGGGGAGGACAGGAGTCACAGAGTGGGTCTGCTTCTAGAGCAGTGCCCAGGGAGAGGTGCACTAAAATGTATGGGAGACTGAGTGCACGCATGACCCCGACTTTCATGTCTTTCCTCCCCCATACCCACGCCTGTGGACATGGCCCCTCTCACTGACTCTGAACTCTTTTCTTTTTAAAGTAATGCTGGAGATGGAACCTAGAGCCGTGTTAGGCAAGCACTCTCCACTGAGTACTGCATCCCTGCTGACTCTCGGTCTCCCCACGGGCCTTGTGGGCAACAGCACACTTGACCCGAGAGGCTTTAAAGCAAACTCTTGCGCTCTGCCCTCCCCGAAAGGAGATGCCCTGGCTGGCCTTCTGGAGGGACGGAGGGCACACCGAGTCAGCTCACACAAGCAATGAGCCCCGACATGGGGAAGAGGCCAGCCAAGATCTGCAGAGCCGGCTAACGAACCCGCAGCTAAAGGCACTGGAAGACGGATCTGAGGTGAGAACAGGCCATCCACAGCCCTCGACTACATGCTGTCTCTTGTGCCACTGGGCTTGGTGCTCTCTGTGCATTTTCGTGGCAGCGGCTAAGTGGTTCAGGAAGGGGAGCGGAGCTGATGTCACGGATTCATACGGGACCAAACTCCTCTACGCAAAGCTTTCGCTGCGTACCTTCAACGTCAACTCAGCAGGGCCTGAACTCTCAAAGGGTATATCTGGGACGGTGTTCCCGTCCATGTGTGACTGAGGTGGGAAGACCCACCCAGAAAGTGGAGGACGCCTTCCCATGGGCTGGGAGCCTGGGCTGAGGAAAAAGGGAAAAAGGAGAAAGAGAGCTGAACACCAGCATTCATTTCTCCCACTTCCTGTGGACGTCATGTGACCTCTGCCTCATACTCCCGCCCGCCGCCACGCCCTCTCCACCTCAGTGGACTTTTCCCTCAAACCATGAGGAAAGCGAACAAACAAACAGCCCTCCCCCAACCTTTCCATCCTTAAGTTGCTTCTGAGTCAGGTATTTTGTTGCAGCAATGAGAAAAGTCACCAACTTCTCACCCCATTAATATATATTCATTTGGTCCAGTTAATATCATCATCAGAATTCACAATGCTCCCACTTCCCAGATTCTCACAGGGACTCTGACAGCTCTTTGAATGGCAGCATTTTAACTTTTGCTTCTTCCCGGCCGTGGGCAGAGAAAGGGGAACTGCAGTTCCCTGTACCCTTCTGCTAACAGCCTCTGACCCTAGCCAAGGTTCGTCACCTGTCTGTGCCTCAGTTTCCCCCTGCATCAAGTGGGGGCCACAGACTCATCTCTTCAGGTTTCTGGGAAGGACACTTGGCTTGTAAGCCTGGTCCAGGTATGGTGACCTGAAGGTGGTCTTGCCATTGACTGAACAGATCCATGCCCGTGGGGACACCTACCTTCCTTCCTCCGAGGAGCTGCTCTGGGAAGCTGGGAAGCATTTGGGATGGGGGGGCTTGCTGGAGGAAGCAGACCTTGGAAGTAACAGCCTGGTCACCATGACATGACTAGCAGCCTCCAGCTACTATGTTGGGCTAAAAATCCCTTAAGTTGTCATAACAACGAGGACAATAACTAACAGGACTGTAGGGGGCTTCCCAGCCACCAGGGAGATATCAGAGGGTGACGTTCTGGGCAGATGATGGGCACGTTCTTTCTGAGAGATGGCTGAACTCCACACAAGGAACGAAGAGGGGAACAGGAGAGGTGCCATGGTAGTTCCTTCCTCGGGAGTGTGTGGTGATGTGGCATGTCACTGGGTATTGGGGTGTTAGAGTTGGGTTGGGATTGGCTGACGGCAGACAGACTACTCATGGGTCCTCAGGGGTTCCCTACTGTCCTTGGGCATCTACTCCTTGATCTCGAGGGCTCATGTGCCACGTGGTCCCCAGAAGGTGGTGCTGTTTGGGCAGGGAGTAAACCCTTTTAGAAGCCGAATCTTGGGGGTGCAGTGGATCACTGGGGGTGGAACTTTTGGTCCACAGCCTGGCCCTGCTTCTTGGTCTGCTAAGATGTAAGCAAGCAGCATCTTCCCAGATCCATTGCACACCTGTCAGCCATTGCCTAATGATGGACTGCACCCTCAAACCAGGCACCAAAACAAAGCCTTCCTTTGCTAGGTTTCTCTTGTCAGGTGTTCGGTCATGGTAATGAGAAAGGTAACTACCATAGACTGTTTCCCAGAATCCCTTGCAGCTAGGTTACCATGTCCTGGCCAAAGGAATATGGCAGGAGTCATAGGAGGACTCCAGGCCGTGTGCCTGAGGGGCAGGGTTGGAGTTCTTCCTCCTCCTGGCAGGTGGAGAGAGCATCCTCTGGGCTGTGTGAGGACACATGCTCCCCTATGGGCAGCACCTGCCAAACCAGTCACGCTCACCTTCACACGGTCACTCTGGGGACTTGCCTTGGTTTTGAAAGTCGCCCCCCCCCCAGGCCAGGGCTGGTCACGGAAGCCAAAACATGCCTTCACCTGGGCTCACTCAGCAACCAGTGCAGCTGGAGCCTCCAAAGCTGGAGTCTGCAAGATTCTTTCACTGAGCACCGAGGTACAAGGCTGCCTTGTATTTTAGGTTCTTCAAAATATCTCATGCTGAACCACCACCAAGAAATGCTCGTACTGGGAGAAGAAGGGTTTGGGGGTCTGAATCCCATCTCTCTAGACCCATCCCTCCAACACCTCTGGGGACTACAGTCTGAGACCTCATGACAGGACAGGTGTTTTCTGTCTGCACTCTGTGGATGGTCGCGTACTATGACTCTTTTCCTTCCATAAGGCAAAAGGGAAAGAGAGGCCCAGCCTTTAGTCAGCCATGTGGTGAGACCTGGGAGGAGGGGGCACCTGCCTTCCCCTTGCACCTTTCTGGAATATTCATCTCTCCAGCCTCATTTTCCCCTTGTGTGATAGTCCCTACCTTGAACTGCAGATGTCCAGGGTGGTGGTGATACCACCTGGAGTCGTAGGAAGGGAGGACTCTCGAGTGCTCCCAGGAGGAGGCAGGAGTGCTGCTGTGCGGGTCTGCACAGATGGATGTGTTTATTGCTGGCTCCAGCCCAGGGCAGGGGCGCCATGGCCCCAGTGGATCACTGTCAGGAAGGCCGCAATTAAGGGGAAGTGGGGTCTATTAAGGAAGCTGGAGGCGAAGGCTTCCTGGCTGTCTGGCAATGCTGTAATGAACTTGCAGGTCCCTTTTATTTTGTCACTCATAGGGCAGACCTCAGCCCAGGGCTGCTGGGAGTTGGGAGAGCCTGCCAGGTGTGTAGGATGAGAACACTCTCTTTGCACTGCAGGATGGGATAACCACAGACAAGGTTTTATAGTGTATGTGTTGGGACCTTCCCTAGCTCTTGACATGTCCTGACTTACGACTCTGTACTGGCTAATTTTACGAACCTCAGTAGAGAAAATGCCTCCATTAGATAGGGCTATAGGCAAGCCTGTAGGGCATTTTCTTAGTGATTGATGGGGGAGGGACCAGCCCATTGTGGGTGGTGCTATCCCTGGGCTGGTGGTTCTGGATTCTATAAGAAAGCAGACTGAGTAAGTCATGATGAGCAAGCCAATGAACAGCACCTGTCCCTGACCTCTGCATCAGCTCCTGTCTCCAGGTTCCTGCTCTGTGACTTCCTTCGATGATGAACAATGATACGCAATGCAAGCCAGATAGACCCTCTCCTCCCAAGTTGACTTTGGTCATGGGGTTTCACTGCAGCAATAGAAGCCATTAAGATATCATCCCATCCATCTGTGCCTGTCCTGTTATTGCCTGGAAGGACACTGAGGCACCAGGAGACCAAACAGCCAGTGCCAAGTCATACAATCAACAAGTGACAGAGCTGACACTCAGCTCAGGTTGCCTATGCTGGTGACTAGGCAAGAGTGGCCACAAAATCTGCCGTGGTGACTCAGCTCTACCATAGACAATATGGAATCTCAGCTGGCACAGAGGTGTTTGGATAAAACTTTATGTGAACACATAGTGTCTGGATCTGGCCCTTCAACTCTCAATATTTTTTATCTACAATAACGTCCTATTTATTTAAGAATTATGTATACATTTGAGTGTGTGTGGGAGGTGCTACGTGTGAATGCCAAGGGACGTGTGTGAAGGTCAGAAGACACTTGTGGGGGCTTGTTTCCACCTTCCACCATGTGGGTCTCAAGAACTGAACTCAGGTTGACAGGCTTCGAGGCAAGCACCTTTACCTAATGAGCTGTCTCGCTGGCCCTCTTGTTAGTAGTCTGGAGAGCTCGGAAAAGCCTGTGGACCTGTTGTGGCAACTGCCAGTGAGTGAATTACGAATTGATGTCTTCCCCTTGCCTCGAGCTCATACTTCCTGTTTCTAGACCTAGTTTCAGATTGGTGTTTTTCCAGCCACGGAGGTGCTAGGGTTGTGGGAGATGGCCCCACTCCCCAGCTTTGGGCAGGGCAGCCTCCATGTGGGTTTGAATCGCTTGTTTCCTGCTTGTTGACCCACGTCCTGAGGCCTTCCTACATCTTCATGGTGCCTGTGGTCACTGAAAACCCAGCCCACGGTTCCCTGGAGCCTGCTCACTAACCACTCTTTGCCACTTCCTTCTCAGATGACACACCATGGCCTTCCAGAGTCACACGACTGCAGACCCCGCTGGCTCCCAACTCTCACTGGTCCAGACTCTGCCACTTCCTCCCAGGCTCCCTTCTGCAGCCACTGCAGGTTAGTCGCTACTAGGTGAAGCCTACTTTGGGTCTGGGTCTTTAGGGCTCTGTCTGGATGGTGACCCTGAAGCCTACTTGTCCCTACTGCCAGATGGAGTTGGCGCCAACCCTCTGTGCAGCACTGGTACCTTGAGGGATATCACCCACCTCTAGGAGACCCTGCCAGAGAAACTGGGGGGGTCTCTGCTCCCCACTAAGCCCCAAGGGCCTTCCAGGCTAGGAGGATACTGCCCTGCTGGGACTCACAGTCAGGATGGGGCTGACCCCAAATAACCCGCTGCCACAGGAGCAAGGGGTGGGCACAGGGCCCTGCGCGTGGAGGCTGGGGTTGCCCGAGTCCAGGAGTGCAGGACTAGGATAAATGGAAACAAGGAGGTAGTGTTACAGCTCTGATGGAGTTGATGTGTCCCGAAGGGAGTGGGAAACGTGGGGAGCAGTTGAAGGCACTCATGTCAGTGGGCCCCTGACAGCACGGGTGAATACATCACTGGTAAGCAAGCATCCTGCTAGGCTTTAAAATGCGATTCTGCAGGAAAAAATGCCTAGCTACTCCCGGAGAGGTGGTGTGAGAGGGAATGGGCAGACAGAGTCCTGGGGGCTTCATTCCCAGGACCTGAGCACTGGTTCTATTTCCTCCAGGCCTTACCGAAGGGTTAAAGTCATTTTCATTAAAATTTAAATTCCAGCAGGCGCTCTCTCCCTCCTTCCCCGTCCTTTGAACGTTTTGACTGGCAACCATTTCATATTTCAATCTCGGCAGAACAAATTGAATTAGATGTTGAGCCCGAGCTCAGCTCTGTTGGGCAGAGCCTGAGTGTGCAGCCCCAGCTGATCCTGCCTCAGCCATCCTGAGCAGCTGTGGTGGCTGGAGACATTGGGGAGGGGGGATCCCCTGCATCGGGACTGGGTGGAGAGGGTTGGGGTGGTGGAGGTGAGGGGACACGGGGTGGGGAGGGCTGTCTCACACCTGATGTGAGTAGTTATCTCTCAAAAAACACTTATTTTTATTGGTGCATATCTTTTTGTGTGCCACGTGAGTACAAGTGCCCGTGGAAGCCAGAAGGCCGCACTGGCTCCCCCAGAGCTGGAGTTGTAGGCAGTTGCGAGTGTGACTCACTTTAGGTGGCTGCTGGGAACCGAACTTGGGTCCTCTGGAAGAGCCACACTCTCTTAACTGCTACACCTTCTCTCTAGCATCCCGTGTGTACATCTCAAGGCCTGGGGCAGTCTCTGGAGTCCATCCAGTGAGGAATGCCATGTCTCAAGAAAGATGTGGAGGCACCCGGGTTTGTCCTCAGGACCAGGTTCAGCAGGGTTTGGTGACAGGATGCATAAACGAAGGCCAGGTATCGCTGACCCTGGCATCTCCCCATCCGCTCACTATAGGATGGATGTTTTGATATGTCTGTCCCTTACTGGAGTGTGACATGCTGGTACTCTTCCAGAGTCAGGATGCCCGTGTTGGAACCTGTGCTCAGGACAGTGGCCAGCAGGACAAGGCACGCTCCATTTTAGAACTCCATGCCAGCTCAGACTCCATTCTGCTTCCTGGATTTCCCTTCTTTGCTGGCCCAGGAGTCCCAGCTGGGCTCTTGGAAGGCTTAGGGACAGTCAGCAACATGAGGGTATTCATGTCCTAAACACCAGAGCCTGCGGGTGTGAGGAATCACAGTCTGGGTGGAGTCTAGTCTCCTGCCCAAGTCTTCCGACCAGAAACCATCTCTATCTCCTCCAGGCTCTTGCTGGCCCCACAGGCTCTTGCCTACTGAGGCTCAGAGAGACCCCAGGCTTGTTCCACCACCTCTTCCAGGCTCCCCAGCTGCGTTGGGCACTGGCCTCCCACAAGCTCCTATTTATATGTATGTGTGTGTGTGGGGGGGGGAGTCAGGGGGCACATGTGGAGGTCAGAGCTTCATTGTGTCTTCCTCCAGTATATCGCCACCATTTTTTTTTTTTTTGACTAAGGTTTCTCATTCAGCCTGGAGTTCACGGATTGGCTAGGGTGGCTGTCCATCGAGCCCTGAGGATCTGTCCTTCTCTACCCTGAAAAATCAGGGATTACAGGTGCACACCACCTTTTCTGGCTTTTGTATGGGTGCTGGGGACCTGAACTCAGGAGGCTGGGGGACTCAAAAGTTGCCTGCTAAGCTGTAGGCTTAGATGGTCACTGCTGCAGAGGCCAGGCTGGCCAAGCATAGGTGTCCAGGTCCTGCTGCGAAGGGGAGCTTCTAGCTGCTCCTGGGGAGTTTATGCTGGTGACATAGACAACTTTCTGCCCCAGGCTGTCTGGAACACGTGGGCACACCTTGGAATGGCGGGACAGGGAAGATTACCACCCTGTCTTTCAATGACCCACAGCAACATGGGCCACGGTTTCTGATGGTCAAGTTTTGGTGTGACAAGCATCATCCTCCGGACTGGTAGAGGCTGGTGCAGGCTGACATTTGAGGTGTGTGGCAGAGCAGAGTTGAGCCATTCTAGGTTCTGACTTATTGCTTTATTCTCAGTGCCCTTGGACTGTAACAATGTGTCCGACCCACCCAAGGGTGTGGTCTCAGCTTTGGTCCAGGCCACTCTGAAAAGTAGGGCCTGATCCCCCTCCCCCAAAAAAAACAAACGAACAAACAAAACAGCCCAGACCAAGAGTCTCCCATAAAGTCAGAAGGCCTGGTGCCCCTGGTCAGGGTCCTGTCCATCACCGGCAGCCCGTGGTGACGGCAGCTCAGAGGTGGGAGGAGAGTCTTCTCAGGTCTTCCTGGGTTGGATGGCTGAAGGTGGTGTGGCTGGCCGAGGCCACCACGCTAGTCACCTGCACTGCGTAGACAGTACCTGAACGCAAAATGATGTGCGTCTTCAGCGGCACGCTCAGTGGTGGTGCTGGGGCTGAGGCCCTGCTCCCTGCGTGATGCCATCCATGGAGAGGCTGCACTAGGGTACCAGCCAGCGCTAAGCTTGCGAAGCCTCTGACCTTGACGGGGCTCCCAGGGCCTCCACCATGAGATGCAATGGCGATGGCACACAGTTCAGTCTGTGAACCTGGCATCAGGGCTCGGAATGTGAAGCTTCAGGTGGTCTGGGGAGGGCCCTGGGTGATGAGTCCCCAGCTCCATCCTTGGCCAGCAGTCCTGAGGAGGGTGAGATGGCTGCAGGAGTCTGGTGGGTGGGGCCTGGGAGGCTGGTGACCAAGGCTGAGCTGCGTGTTCCTGCCTGGACAGCAGCTGGCTCCTTCCATGGGTCCTCCAGTGGCTGTGCACCCTGCCACCCACCCCAGTCCCTGCTCCTCGGGGACAAGGAGCCAGGTGTGGGTGGGAGCGCCGTGCGAGAAGAGGATGCCAGGTCTGTGCCCTGTGGGTGCCCAGTGCCGATGCCCGGTCAGTGGCTGCTGAACGCATCACCGGCGAGGAGCCTGCAGAAAAGCCGTTCTGGCACCCGTACCGGCCACAGGCTTTGTCTCCTGTGACCCTGACCCATGCGAGGCCTCCTGACGGGCCCTGCCCGGCCCCAGGGCCCTGCACCACACAGCCTGGCCGTGCTAGATCACAGCTGAAGAGCGTGCTCGCTGCCGTCATCGTCGTCCCCATCTTCCAGCTGCTCCAGGATCCCATCCAACACCGCAGACCGCTTTTTCTTTGGGGGCTCTGTGGCAGATGGCAGAGAGGAGAAAAGACAGGAGAGGGTTAAATGGGAGGTGGGGGAAGCAGAGGTGTGTGGGGTGGGCATAAGGAGAGCACGGGTGGGGGATGAGAGAAGGGTGAGAACAGACAGGGCCCCGGTCAGTCCAGTCTCAGTCAGGTGCCTCTCTCCAGCCTCCCACTGCTGCTGGCCACCTCTGCGCCCTCTCCCAGCCTTGCCACAGAGCAAAGGACCCACTTTAGGGAGCCAGTGGCCACCTGAGACCTGCCTCCTTCCTGCCGGCCAAAGGCCTAGTCAACCCAGGCAACAGCTGGACAGACAAGCAGGGGCCAGCTGTTTCTGTGGCAGCCACAGACTCCCAGGATGTGGCTGAGTGACTATCAACAACTCAGTCAATGTTTGGTGCGTAGTTGCAGTGCCCAAGGAATCTAGAGTGGTGTGGGGACCATAATAATGAGAAGGGTTATTTGATTTGGGCTTTGATGAATGCAGAGGAGTTTTCTATGAGGAAGGGGCAAAGGGGGATTTACACATACAGCGGTTCCAAATGCCACTGAGTACCTATTGTATGCTATGGCACTAGTAACCTCAACAACCCCACAGGCAAGGACACAGCGAGACTGGCTCTGAGCTGCTTGCCCCATCAATCTCTCTGCTAGCCTAACCATCCAGTCCCTCACTAGTCAAGGTCTAATTTATAAAGAGGCTGCCCACGCAGACCCCTACCTTCAGGAGACTAACTCCTTGTGTGACCCCCCCCCCACTGCTACATTTACCTCACACTTCTACATGGCAGCAGATGGCTCAGGGATGGATGACCTCGGCTCCCTCCTGGGGGCGGGGTGGTTCCTGGAATCCCTGCCCACCTCCTCCATGGTGGTCCTCTCTGTCCCAGCCACCCTCCACCCTATCACTTTGCCTTTCCCTGGGAACTCTTGCACACATGAGCTGCTGTCACCCCTTGAGGAGACCTGAGCCCACGGGCAACCCTCTGTAGATGCCACACTGTGTTTTGAATCACCCTCAGGCCTTCGGAGCCCACGCCCTGGTCTCCCTTGCCCCGGCTCCCCACACTTCCCTGGCCACAGCCTCTCCTCTCCCGCTATGCAACGGGCCCTTCTGTTGGGGACACTGTCTCCAGCTGTAGCTCACACGAGGCTCCAAGTGGGAGATGCATGCACAGAGCCAGGGCTGGGGTGGAGGCTGTGCTGTGGGGAGAGGACGTGGGGGACGACACTGGCTGAGAGCCAAGGTCTGGCAGCTATGCCCATCATGGCCAACTATGGAAAGGGAGGAAGCGGCCGGGCTCCCTGCCGTGTCCTCTCCTCACTCGGTGCCTCATCCCCGCTGCACAATGGCCTCAGGAAATTGAATCGTGGGCAGGTAATAGGGCTGGAAATAGACAACAACAAAGCAGGTTCCCAGCCTGTGTCTGATGCCCCTCCCGCTGCTGCCTTCGAGGCAACCAGAGAGACCATCAAACCATGCCAGAGCCCACCCACCACACTGCAGTACCTCTGCTGTGCCCTGTCCCTGGGGGAAACCGAAGCTGTCACACTGTTGGTGAATGGTGCACAAGCATTGACCCTGGTACCCATTCCTCTCACCCCAGGGCCTTTGCACTGCCATGACCTGTCTGGAATGCTCTACTGGACCATTCGGGGGCCTCTTTTCTGTGGTGATGCGTCCCTGGCTCTCCCACAGAACTGCATGATCTTCTGGCTTCACTGTTGTCTCTCTTGCTGGGACTGTCCTGGTACCTGGCAGCCCTCAGTAAATGTCTGCTGAGTGACGGATTGACTGAAGATGGCCAGGAAACAGTAGGGCTCAAAGGAACCAGAATACCGGGGGATGGTGGTGCCCACCTTTAATCCCAGCACTTGGGAGGCAGAGGCAAGTGGAGCTCTGTGAGTTCAAGACCAGCCTGGTCTACAAGAGCAAGTTCCAGAACAGCTTCCAAAGCCACAGAGAAACCCTGTCTCGAAAACAACAACAACAACAACAGCAACAACAAAATGAACCAGACTATGGCAGGAGGACCAGAAAGAAAGATGTTTTTCATGAATTTCCCCCCCAATGACTTGTCTCACACAACACTTGCTTTTGGAGCCACAGTCGGAATCCAACTGACTCCTGGCTGGGGCCTCTGCACACTGCGCTGCTACAGTCCTTGGTGAGGAAGCCTTGGGGACAGCTTCATGGCACCCATTGCCCTTACCTGGGCTCATGGCAACACAGACCTTTGCCCCCCTGTGAACAGCCGCCGTCTCGAGCACGCAGATGCAGGGAGTGTCTCCTTGCCTGGGTTATTCCCTGAGCCACCAGGTCTCCTGCCCTGCAGTGGATGCTTCACCCTCTGCCTTTAGGGAGCACTGGGCCGTCTGTGACATCGACCCTCACCCCACAGCCTGGAGCTCATGGGGGTTCCTTGTGCTGACTGGCACTAAGCACACTTGGGGAACCCTTATGTATGTGTCACTGCTCACACTCGGACTTCCTGGGAGGAGGAGGTGGCAGTGTCAGACCAGGTCCCTTCTAGAGGCTCCAGAGTCCCCACAACAGGGAACCAGACCCCATGAAGGCCTGGCCTCTCCTAGGAAGTGACTGTGACTTCAGTTTCTGGTGATTCTCTGCTTGGCCCAGTAAGAGGAGCCCAGGGCTTGGGGACCAACCAGTCACTCCTTCAGTTGTAGGTTAAGATAACAAGTTGTCGGGCTAGAGAGGCGACTCAGCAGTTATAAGCATTGGCTGTTCTTACAGAGGACCTGAGTTCAATTCCCAGCACCATACGGTGGCTCACAACCATCTATAATAAGATCTGGTGCCCTCTTTTGGCCTGCAGGCACACGCCGGCAGAACACTATATACATAATTAGTAAATACATTTTGTAAAACAGAAAACAAGTCCTCCAGGGAGGTGCTGGGGGCCTGGAACACAGGGTGCCCACAACTCCAGGACCCCAGACCAACAGACTCTGCCATCAGCAGCCAAGGCACTCTGAGCATGTCCCACCACGTCCTGGGGCAGCGGTGAGGATGAGGGAGTCAAAAGGTTCTCCTTGCTGTTAGTCTGGCTCAAGTCCACAGCCAAGGATTGGGTTGAAAGCCCCATTCACCCTGTAGGACAGGCTGGGCCCTGTGTCTTGGCTGCTGCCACCCAGCCCCCCACTGGCTTGCCTCCACATGGAGTGCCGGCGCGCCTGGCAGGAACAGCTGTGGAAACCCCACTTCCCCACATCGGAAGCCTCGGTGGGTCCTCACCAAACAAACACAAAGCAGAACCCGGGGAAGGTGTGAAATAAATAAACGAAACAAGCCGTGCATTTTCTTTCCACGGCGCAGCTGCTCCTGAAGATAAACAACAAGTGACTGTCACCAAACATCAATACCGAGAAATGAACTTGACAAAAAGCTCGGCCGGCCCCCAACAGCCCCCCAGTCCTGCCCCCTCCCCCCAACCTCCAAACACCACTTCTGCATTTCTCCAGTTCCCACCTAATGGTTTTATTTTTCAATTAATTCCTTGACAGAATGCCAGCCCGCATCTCTCCCTTCCCTGGCTGGCAATGTCGCCTGCATGGAAGGCGCGGGTGGGGGCCTGAGGGAGGACAAGAGAAATCACTTCATGGGAGGAGAGGCAGGCTGGGGATGAGAGCGTGGCTGACAAGGAGAAAGGATGCTGGAAGGGGCCTGTGAAGAAGAGGAAAGACACAGACAGCCCAGGATGGGAAGCCAGCAGGCCAGATGCTTACCCTGTCTGGGCTCAGGTACTGAATGAAGACAAAGCTGCTTAGGAACACAGTTCTTAAGTTGCTGGCCGTGCCTGGAACCCCAGCACCAGGGAGGCTGGCACAGGAAGATGGCCTGAGCCTGGTTGTGTGAGGCCAGTCTGCACAATGGAGAGATCCCATTTCAAAATGAAACAAGCGACTGGTCACAGGCCTTCAAGACTTTGGCTAGTACAAGGATGAAGACTCAGTTGTCCAAAGGCATGAGCCAAGACGGACAAGAAGTGTTAAATGTGCCATCACACGTTTATGATGGCCAGCACCTGGCAATCAGGGGTCTGGGCTGCCATGGTAAAGCTGGGACCCAGGCAGGAATGGGGCTCTAGGCACCTGTGGGCTTGCTGCAGCAGGCTCAGTGTGGATTTCTTTTCTAGGAATCCCACAAGTTGGGTGTATGCTCCCTGGGCTCTGAGGAGGTCCTTTGGGTACAGGCTCTCCATGTGGGGCTGAGCTCCCTATGGGACCTTTTCCTTACACCACAGCCAAGCCCAAGGTCCCATGAACACTTGCCCTGTAGTGGATTCACCCTCTGAGGGTCCCGACAGAAGTGCCAGCCATGGGGCAGCAGTCACACAGACCCTGATCCAAAGCCTAAAGGAAGGGGTGCTCGCTGGCCTGGGGTCCTCTGTAATTAGTCTATGAGTGTGGGAACCCTGTGCCCTCTGGGGAGAGCAGCAAGTGTCGAGGCAGGGAGACCTGCTGCAGAGAGAGTAAGCACAGGATGAGGGAGGCTGGCAGGGGGCTCCCGTAGCCCTGCTTGTCCTGAAAGCTGTACTCTGCATTATCTTCCTCTTCTACTGGGGTCCAAGCAGAGGCGATGCGGAGGGATATGCCAGTGTAAGGGCCAGGTGGAGTTAGCATGGAGGCACACTGGACAACTGAATCAACAGGGAGTGCACGTGTCACATAAATGCACAGTGGCTCTGCAGGCCTTGCCGTGGGATATGGGACCAGGGTGGCCAGACCTGATTTCCTAAGAGTGGCTTGAAACTGATTTCCAGGTCAGATCTTCTAGTGGTCAAACAATGATGAATCCAATACTGTTTTGTGTTCACATGTTGCAGGCAAGGCACCGACGGCTCAGCTGGTGGCCTCTGGTCTACGTGCTCTTCATTGCCTATCACTGCCATTGGAGGCAGCCTTTGAAGCTGTTTTCCCTGGTTTCCTCCGGTTGGGCCAAGCTGCATGTCAGGTATGCCGGCCAGCCTGTACCCTCTGGGCCCCGGGCCTCCAGCCCCGCCCAGGATGGTGGCCGGGCCCTGCCTCTCCCACACCGCCCTGCAGCGCTCCCGTCAGTTTAATTCTGTGATCGATGAGAAGGAGCAGGCGAGATGGCCTGGCACAGCTGGCTTCCCCGTTAGCCCTAGCAGGGATTCGTGGGCTCGCCGGCGACGGCTGAGTGAAATGTTTGCAGAACGCACAGAACACAAGTCAATAACAATTTAGTGGGATTGGGAGCAGGTCCCTTCCTCGCACGGACAGCTGCTCCCAAGGGAGGGCGGCAGAGTGTGCAGGATATTGTCAAATCGCTTGGAGTGGGAGGCTCGGCTGTGTGTGGGGCCAGAGGGAGGCAGGGGTGTGGTTGGGCGACACCTGCCCCAGCTAGTCCCAAGGACCTGCGGGCTCCCAGTGCACCTTCACTGGGAGATGAGGTTGCTGTCTGGAGGCCTCTCTACACCCCCCATCCATCTGCATTCTGGCCAGGAGCTGCCTGGACCCACACAGGCTCACTTTGTGAGTCTTGGTCTCCATCCCCTTCATGGGCTGTGGCAATCAGAGGTGAGTGACAAAGTGTCTTGGTGGCTCCTGACCTCTTCTGGCACGAGTCATCCATGCAAGCAGGAGCCAGGATGGAAGCCCTCTGGTATATGCCATGCCCTCCTGGGACCCTCAGTGGCAGTCTGGGGTGTCCAGAGGAAGGACTGACACTCCAGGTCTTATGAAGAGAGGGGCCCAGATGAAGGGCTGAGATGTGGAGCTTACGCAAAACCCCCATCTCCAGGGAGCTGAAGGAAGCGCAACCAGGGGATATTTTGAATAATAAATTCTGACTTCACATACTGGCTTGAACTTTCTGCCTGTGATTTTGAAAGCCTGATGATTATGTCTTCACGGCTAAGATCAAGGAGGCCCATTTGCAGGGGCTGATGGGGGGGATAACGGGCTCTCGTGGTCCCTGCTCTTTTAAAAGTGTGCCGTTCCACCGATGATGGAGGTGTGGACTGGGGGTTTGTGAGAATGGTGGCAGGCTTTAAATATCATCTGTATGCTGATAACTTCACATTTATATTACAACTCAGCCTTCGCCCTTGAGCTCTGAACTCATCCATTTGTGTGCTGATATCCCTCGGACATCCTGGCTGACGTCAGACAAATGTCTTCCCCACCCTGCATCTGCTCTTGGCTTCTAGGTTTGCTCATGCACGGCCTGGGCGCCACCCTTGACTTCTCTTTCTTCTCCGTGCAGACCTAGCCAGTCCCAGAACAACCAGTCCCCCCGCTGCTTTAAATCCTGCAGCCTTTGGTTAGTCTGACGTTTGCCTTCCCCTCTGGTCTTCCAGGGCTCCCCAGGCTCTATGAGGGGAAGCCGGGCTTCCTGCCACCCCTGACCAGAGCCCTGCTGGCTTCTCTGCCCTGCAGCCCCGGCACAGAACACACTTCTGCCCCAGGGCCTTTGCACCTGTGGTTCCCTGGGCTTAGAATGTTTCTCCCATAGGTCTTTGGCTGGCTGGTCCCTTGCAATCACATAGAAATACCGACTCGCCTTCCCTTGAGTTATACCGTGCCATCCATTCTGATTGTCTTCAGAGAACCGCCAGCACTTCCATCCCTCCTACTCAAACACCACCTCCGTGAGGGAATGAAGCGAGAGACGAAGCCACATGCCTTCTCCCAGGAAAGCTTACACTGAGAGAGCTAGCTAGGATGTGTGTACACGCCACTTGGGACTCGGGAACTGTGGGCAGGAGGAAATGGTATTTGTTCTACACGGGTCCAGAGATGTGTGCTTTTAGCAGAGTTACCAGACCTCCCTGGGCCTGTCAGCACTGTAACATGGGGACTGTCTGTCTCTGAGTGTGTTAGGCTAAAGTGCCACCGGGATTTTCAACTGTATGTAAAATCGCTGCGTGTTGCTGCCACACAAAGGCCCTCGACAAAGCTCTCTCTGGCTTCCCTGAGGCTGATCTCATCTTTAGAAAGAATTCACAGGGCTGTGTCTCTGCAGATGCACAGAGCTTGAGGAACAAGGTGAAAATATCAGGCTCCAAACAGGGCCCTGTCTGGATGTTTCCAAGTCTAAATAACTCCAAGCTGGGGTCACTGACTGGCTGTGCTGAGCTCGGATGCCTATACCTAATGTGGAGTGGCTGCAATTAGTACCACGTGGGGCCCAGAACATGCTAGATGCTCAGTTAACATCAGCCACACCCATAACTGGTTTTTATCGGGGCTCATCTGTCTCCTCTGTGGACAGTTATGAAGCCAGCTTGATGCTTGATGCAAAGTAAGTTAGGGCACAGGGAGAGAGTGTGTCCCCTGGAGGGTTAAGCTTACAGGGAAAAGGGACCCAGCTGCACGTGTGAGGGCACGTGTGTGTGGGGAGAGGGTCAAGGCATGAGAGAAAAAGGAGCATGGGGAGGAACACTGTATGTCTGAACTGAGGCCTGGTTTTGGACTGATGGGACAGGGGACTCCGTCCCTGTCCTGTGAGGCTAGGAGGCTTGGTTCAGAGAGCCAGGACTATCTGTGCTCAAGGGCTCTTACTGTATGTGCTTTCTATCTATATTCTGCTCTGGCCAGTGTTGCCAGGCTCAGTGGGCAGGGGATAAGGCAGGGGTGGGGGCGGGAGCGGGTGGAGGGAATGAGCCACCGCCAGCCACTTGCCATGCTGCTCATGCCTGCATTCCTGCTCTGGAGGTGAAAGTTGCAGCCGCTAACCACAGCCCATCAGGCCTCCCCAGCTGGAATAAGACAACAGAGGGACGCCGAGCCACGCTCTGGGCCAAATAAAAGCCCAATGTGCCGGGCCTCTCCGGCTGTGAGTGCTTAAGACAGGGCTGGGCGGCGGATTGCTTCCAGGCCATTTTATTCTGTCGCCCGTGCTCGTGGTGACCCTGGCCTGCCAAGCCCTGAAAGCTTCTCGATCCCGCAGCCCTGCTGGTCTGTAACATGCTCAGGAAGAAAGGGACACAGCCAGAGGCAGACTTTCTTCTTTCGTCCCCCCTTGCGCCCTCTTTTCAATCCCACATGCCAGGCAGAGAAGAATAACACTTCACCTACCACAGGGCCAGGGGCTGCAGACCAGAAATCTGATTCCTGACCAGGGAGGGGTTGGGGGCAGAGAGCAAGCAGAGGACAGGAGTTGGCCAGACGGGAGTGGGGAGAGGACCAGATTGGGATAGTCCAGGAGTGTGTGTGTTGGGGAGAGGGGGCCGGGGGGAAATGAAAGTAGGGAACCAAGGGGAGGACAGCAGTCTCCCTCCCCTGTCCGCTAAGGGACCTGACTCAGGGTGACTTTCCCAGCCAGGTCCAGAAGCCTGGCCTGTACTGTTAGCTTGCCAGGTGCCTCCCAAGTACCAGATAAGTAAGGGACACTGCAGTGCCCTGCCATCACCCGGGACAAAGGACGGTGTGAGGAGCATCCCATGGGAAAGACAGGGAGGTGGGGTTTAAAGCAAATCTCCTTTGGTGGCTATCAGTAAGTGGAAACCTGCGGTGGGCGGAGCCTGGGCCCCTCCTTCTATGTGCCAGGCCCTGTGCCCTGACTGGAGACTCAGGAGCATGGGCTCTCCCTCTTCTCCACCCAATCACACCCTCGTCTGCACTAGTCTAAGCCTGGGAGAGTGGTGAGAAGCAGCCATGTGTTATCTCCTTGGAGCCACAGGCCTTCGAGGTGCTGGCACCCTGTGCCTACTGTACAGATGGCAAGGCTGAGCCTGAGACTCACCAGAGACCAGAGTGGATAGTAGGACACGCACACACACACACACACACACACACACACACACACACACACACACACACACACACACTGAGTCTAACATAAGGGTGCTGACCGGATCAGCCAATGCAGAGGCTTGGTCAGGAGAATGGCTGAAAACCTAGGTCTGAGTTCCAGCTGTGCTATGAGTGGCTGGGTGCCCCTTAATAAGTTACTTGCCCTCTCTGAGCCTCTTCTGATCTGCTAAATGGTCAATGACAGTATCTACCTCCCTGAGTCCTGCAGGATCAAGAACACGACAGCCTATGTCTGGTTCCTGGCAAGGCCTAGCAGGAGAAGAATGGCCTAGCGATGACAGTGGGAGCTATGTCAGTTAGCCTGAGCTACAGTTCAGTTGTCTACTTTAACCCTGGATTTCGTGACTTCAGCAGGGCTTCGGGCAAGGTATAGGGCAGGAGCAGGGAGATTCCCACTGGCTGTCCTAGCCATAGCAAGTCTTTGGTCAGTGCTAAAACTCCAGTATAGGAGCCTTGGCTACCCATCACTAGCCCCGAGAACGGCTCAGGCCACGGCATCGTGAGCAAGCTTGGGGCTGGGCCCTGCTTTTGATGGCATGGCCTGCAGCCCTCAGGGAGCCTTTGTGGTGGCCAGCACTTCAAGACTTCCACCTGAGGTCTGAGTGCCTTCCTGGCAGAACCCAAGGGCAAGTGGGACTCGTGCCCAGCTCTGGCCTGGACCCTGGATGCTCAGAACAATGCGGGCTCCGACACAAATGAGCCAGTACTTTTCACGGCAGGGAAAAGGGCAGAGGAAAAAGGAGGCCAAGGCAGGCTCAAAGGCCTGCGGCCCTGTTCTGAGGACTTTGGCTGCTGTGCACACATGCAGGACAAGGTAGAGGGTGGAGGGCACACTGTTTCCAGGGCATGTGCACACCTGGTGGCCTTGCACCTGCCCCAGGGCCTGCAGGGAAATGCCTGATGGAAGTCATAGCCATGCCTGGAGCCCTGGTCTTTGTGGCCACCTTGGGTCTGTGGAGAGGCAGACTCAATGTCTCTTCATCAGTTTCATCACTACACCTGCCTATTGGGGCCCTGTGGCTGTGAGCAGCCATGGAGATGCCTGTCCACACCAAGGCCTGGCTTCTGCTGCATCCTCTCACCTGGGAGGAGAGGAGGCTGTTTTCAGAGCTCAATTTATCGAAGAGGCTTCTGTCCATGCAAAGTGGAAGTGCTGAGCCTGCAGTCTCGCAGGCCTGGGCTGGGTGGTGGAGTGACCACAGGGGAGGGGGGCCCCACCTCGGTCCCAGGAGAGTGCCTTCCACAAACATTTGCCTACGGGTGCATTTGGCCTGTCGATGTCTGCCCATCAGGACTTGGGATCTTATTGAGTTGTGAGCCCGCCACTGAGCGTGCAACCTCCCGCTTCTCCAGCTCTGCGTTTGCTTGGGCTGGAATGCTCCCAGCCCTGGGTGGAAAGCCTGGCACCCCTCAGAGCCTGAACTAAACAGGGGCACCGGATAGGAACTGACCAGTCCAGATACAAGCACACAGCACATCACAGCTGCTGCAGGTGGGGGCAGTGGCGGCTGAGCCTCGCCAGAATATAAGAAGATAAAAAAACGAGAACGCACGGGGCAGAGGAGCAAAAGACAGGCAATGACTGACAGCTGATACCCGGAGGGCAGGGCAGGGAGGGGATGGCTGCACGAAGGCGCATCCGTCCTTTGAACAGGTCTCCACGCCACTCACAGTACAAGTAAAAGCAGAGAGAAACGTACTATATCGTATGGAACAGCATGTGTGGGAGCACAAGGCCCTGTCTTACGCTGGGGCGGGGAGGGGGCAATGAACTCCGTGGGATAGAGATTCTCAACCTATGAGTTGCAACCCCTTTAGGAGGTCAATTGAGCCTTTCACAGAGGTCACATAAGAGATATCCTGCATATCAGATATTTGCATTACAATTAGTAACAGTACCAAAATTATAGTTATGAAGTCGCAATGAAAATAATGTTATGGTTGGGGGTCACCACACCATGAGGAACTGTATTAAAAGGTTGCAGCATTAGGAAGGTTGAGAGTCACTGCTGTAGGAAGTGTGGTGGGCAGGTAGCGTGGCTCTGCCCACCACACTTCCAATGTGGTGGGCAGAGCCAATGGAGGGCCAATGGAGGGCCAGGGTCTGTGTTCCAAGGCTTTGATCTGCCGTGGTCAGTGGCCCCATGCTGCTTCTGTGGTTTTTAGCTGGCCCAGGACATTCTTGGTGGACCACTCATAACCTCCCAGGACAACGTCCCTTTATGGTCCTCCCACTATCCCTGGCAAGAAGCAGGGACAGACGGCTCCTGATCGCAGCTCTATAGACAGAACTCACAGCAAACACTTCCAGGGGACAACAGTAGTCTCTGAGGCCCCTAGCCAGAGAATACCTGGTGCTAGGATGACCAGGTAAGAAGAAACTGCCTGACCCTTGATCACAGCATCAAATCACTGCAGACAGGGATGTCCCTGCCTAACCCAGAACCTGACTTTGCTGGCAAGCAGAGGGAGGGGACCTGTTTCCAGTTGCGAGGCTCTCATGAAACCAATGGATATACAGCCAGCAGGCAATGGTAGCTGCTGCGCTCTGCTTCCTGGGGAACACTGTGAGGGTACCGTTAAGGAAGGCAGGCTTCAAGGTCAAGCCTTGATATCCTAGTGAGGGGTGCACACCCTGGTCTAGCCCCACAGACTCTAGCTCCCTCTGACTCCCTCTGTTCCTCAGCATCAGGCACAATGGGCCTCCTGTTTATTAACTTTGGAGACCTTCAGCCCAGGCTATCCATGAAGGGAAGTGGCCAGCCCCTTCATTTGTGCCCACGGCCCTGCTTAGCCACTATGGTGTCCCAAGTGTGAGCAGGGCTCAGGAGTTCCTGGCCATCAGCTCAATAGTCTTTAAGGCCAGAGTGTCACCTTGATGAGTCAGTTCTGCGAGCACAGAGCTCAGGCAGGAAGTGGACAGCCCTTAAGAAAGGCATATTGGAAGTTGGTGACCCTGTGGTTCCTAGGGCCCGCCTCTAGGACCCATTGCCAGCAGCTCTGGGCTTGAGGGAGCAATTTTAGAACACGGACCAAGGACCACAATATGGACGGTGGAGACAACTGACCTCCCTTCTTGCTTGCCTGGCCCCCATTGCCTTACCTGCCTCCAAGATGACAAGGAGACAGTGCGTGTGGCTGTCCTGACACAAGGGGGCTGAGTGACAACAGGCCTCGGGGGCTGTACCCAAGTGAGAACAGCTCTCCAGGCAGTACCTGTCTCAAGTCCCAATCCCAGAGGCCCCGAATCAGCCAGGCAAGTGCCAGGCCATGCCTACCTTGGAAGTGCCTGGCTGTCTTCCTCCGGAGAGCTTGCACCGTCACCTCTGAGTCTGCCCATTCCAGAACCAGCCTCCGGCCATACAAGTGGGTGCTGTGGCACAGTGCATTGAAGGCTTTCTGCAGGGGGCGAGAAAGAGCAGCACAGGAGCTGTAGGTGTTCCGCACAGCCTCCCTCCCTCCACCCCTGTGACTCTGGGTGTCTGGTGAGGCATTGGGGTGCTGTTGGCACACCCACCTAATTAGAAAAGGATGTTTCAAGGGAAAGAATTACAAGCCACTGAGCAGTCCACACATCCACTGCCCGGGTCAGGGTGGCCCATGCGAAGGGCGGCCCCACCTGACAAGGTGTCAGGTGAGAAACCCAGTTGCCTGGTCACCAGAGGACACAGTCCCCATGGTTACTTGATGCCACTTTCTTTAACTGTCCTTGTGCCTATCCCCCATCTGTTCTTTGATTCTGTCCTGTCTGTTTCTGCTGTCTCATTACGGGTCCCCTGTCCCTTCCACCACAGGCTCCTGTGCCCAGTTCAGCAGCTCAGGCCTCAAACAGGCTCTTTCTCATTGCGCTGCCTAGCTCCACTCCCCCTCCCTTAAACACTAAACTGAGATCTGTGTATTTATATGCACTCATCAGCATATGCATTCTAGAACATTCCATCACCACCTCAAAAGAAACAGCACCTTGGCTGTCACTCCTCAAGTCCCCCAATTCTTCTCCCAGCTCATAGAGACCACTTTCTGCTTGTATGGCTGTGCCCACCCTGGGTATTCATATGATCACCAGACAGCACCGACCAAAGCCCTTTGTAAACATGGCTGGCTGTGAGACTGAGTGGCCCTGTGCAGGGACGGCCTCCAATTCTTCAGGAAGAAGTCCGGTCACTAACACAGGACGTCGGTGGCCAAGAAGTCTGCGGGCTCTAGAGTCACCATGTCTGGAGCAAGGCAGACCCCGTGCTTCCTTTTTACAAGAGATGAAGTGAACCTTCTAGGTTCAGCATCATTAAGTGGCAGGGTGAACACACCTAGACCTGGGACCCCAGAGGACATGCGGTAACACAGTGAGGGGTACAAGCACTGTGCCCCTCTCCTGTGCTCCCAGACAAATTCTCTTTGCAGCTTTCTTCTCTGGAGAGCCCTAAGGTTTAGCGGATGCTCTTGGGCTCCTGCGGGAGGGGGTGGGGTGACATCTGGAGGATGGTGAGATGGGACCAGAAGGGCTGTGAGTCTGCTCCTCACGTGCTGTTGACACCTGGTTGACCAGGGAGGCCTGGAAGCAGTCACTGTCCCTTGCCCATGATGTGACCACTATGGTTGGAATGCATCCCCTAGAACACATGTCGGATCCTGACCTTGGGCACCTTGGGAGGTGACTGTGCTGGAAACCAGTGGTTCAAGGAACCAGGTCACACTGGGGCAAGCTCTAAAGGACTAGCATGAGACACAGGCGCATCACGTGGAGATGGAGACAGGGCCTAGGGAGGCGAGTCTACCAGCCACCCAATACCAAGTATCACCAGCTGTGGCCAGCAAATGGGAGGGAGGCTCCGGTCACATGTCACCCCACACTACCTTGGTTTGGGGCCCTGTGCTAGTCACTGTCCCAGCTGGGTCATGCTCCATCTTGGAAAGGCTACAGGACTTAGATCAAGTTATGAAGGTGGCACCTAGAGTCCTTTAGGACAAACAGAATCTGGAAGGACGGTAGGGCTTGGGGATGGGCTGGGTGGGGTGGGGCAGAAGCATTAAATAGTCACGAGAAGGAAGGTTTTCACGCTTTGTTCTCTGCACTCTTGAGAAGGGCCAGGTGCAGCCCCCACCCCAACACTTTTTTTTTAAGTTTAATTTAGAAGCCTCTCCTGACTGCCAGCAGAACCCCTGCCATTTTTTCCCAGGCAGATATAAAAATGCATCTGGCCCCCGAGCCGAAATGGCTCATTCTGAGCTCCGAAGCGCGAGTGCTCAGCTGGCAAGGCAGGGAGACGTGGGACTGGGGGAGTCAAGTCCCTCAAGACCGGGAGAGGAACTGGTAGGGAGTCTGGTGAGGGTCTCGGAGGAGCTGCATCCTGGGGACACAGCAGTCTGGGACAGCCAGGGCTGCATCTGGTGACGACTCCACCCACACTTAATCCGGGCAGGGAGGCCCAGGAAAGCTGCCCCCACCCCAGCCTTCATTTTCTTTCTCCTTGTGCCTCAGAAGGCCGGGTGATGTCTCTGTTCACTGTGTGAGCTGCTAAGAGCCTCTCCCTGGTGTTCCCTCTCTGTACCCCTCTGGCACTTTATTAGTTCCTCTTCAGAAGGGCTTTCAAGTACTTGGAGGTGTGGGGGCTGTGGCTCTGCAGCTAGGCTACCTCAGTTCAAATCCCTGTTCTACCACTTCCAAGCTGTGTGACGCTGGCTAAGCTGCTTAAGGCCTCTGAACTTAGGTTTCATCACAAGTAGATGAAACAGCAACACAGATGGGGATGGGGAGATTCAGGGAGTCATTTAGTCAGATTAGAGGACTGACTGTCCTGAGGCAATGCTGTCGGGTACAACATGTGCCTGCACACAAAAGCTCTTGTTTTTTTTCTGGAACACAATATGGGGTTCTCCAAAAATAGCAGAGCCCTTCCCAGCTCTGACTGTTGAGGGCTGATAGAGACCAGGTCATGCTCCGCGTGCCCACTTCCTGAGCTGGACTGTGGTATTCTTAAACTTTCCTCATGGGGTAGAACAGTGACTAGAGGCTAAAGCCAGTCTTAGGGAATACAGAGCACAAGCTTCCCGAGAAGGTGATGGATGCTTGTCTGTCTGAGGTATCTTAGGGATAGAATGAGAAGGAAAGGCCCACTTTTTTTTGGGGGGGGGGTTTAGGCTGGAGCAAGGACACACCCGAGATACATGGAAGATTCTAGGCACTTGAGCAGGAAGAATATGGACCGCTGGCAGCTTCTCCCCTATACCTGGCCGGAGAGAGGCAAGGCTCAGGGAACACACTTTTGCCAAAACAGCCTGGGGGCTTGTCCCTGGAGGAACATGCAGTCTTGTGGCTTTCTGTTATCCCTGAGACCAACAGTATTCTTGTGGCCCAGGGAGTCCCCACCAGCCACATGACTCCAGCTTGCTTATTCCACTGAAGAGTCACTGGTCTCCCACTTCAACAAGGGACAAACTGAGGGCCTGTGTGTGTTCCACCTCCTTGTCTGAGACAGTGGCCTTGTCTGAGAAGGCTCTGCCACCCTGTGCCTGGCACACCCTGAACCCTGGAGGAAAGGCACCCTATCCCTTCCTTAGTGGGACACTGCTCTCAGTAAACCAGAGTCCCCTTCACTGACGGTCTTGAGAACATGTTTCCACACTGGGTGGATGGTCGGTGTGCTCTGTCTTAAACATGTCATCATAGCTTTCAACCCTGACTTTCAGAGCACAAAGACACAGTGACAGCATAGCTAGGGTCACCACACACCTGGTGATGACATGGTTTGGGTCTGGCTCTGCTGAATGGACACAGTAACCCACCTGATGGCACAGGAAAGACATATCCACCATCACCTTGGCCTGCTAGGAAGCCTATGGCCCAGCTCCTAGGTGCAGGGCTACGGTCTCCTGTCTCCTTGTCCTGATCTTTCCTGGAAGCCAGTCTGCTCAGGCAAAGTGGGGAACCAACCCAGGTTGCAATCAAGTTGGACCTGGTGGCTATCTTTTAAGGCCATGGAAGGTTCTGGAATGCTGCCAGAGCCGTGCTGGACCTGACCTTTATGCAGTTTCCCTGATGACAACATTTCTCCCAGCAACCAAAACCATATTGTGCCCTCGGCAGGACTCGGTCCCATTTGGTTACAGAGGACTGGCTGATCCCTCGCTGTGGGCAGGGGCAAGGATGGACCCTAGTTTAGATGTCAGCGGCCTCCTGGCCCTGTCCCTCTGCTACTTGGGTGCCATCCCTGGGAGAGCCAGAGGACTGCAGATGCTACAGGTACCCTAACACTGACACCACCAACCTGCCCTAATCATCTGTGGGAAAACCTGAAGGGGAAGAGGGGGAGGGGGAGGGAAGAGATGGCTAGGAGTGGCCATGTGCATGCAGGGGCCTGGCCGCTGGGCATAGGGGACAGAGGAGCCAAGTCCTATCAGGCTTGGAAGGAACACCAGGTAGGGACTTCCAGGGGAGAGTCTGTCTCTCATGGTGCTTTGCATTTCCTGTACGAGGGGTCATCACTCCTTCCCAGCTGCTTCTGCCCTGCCCAGAAGTTGCCTCTTAGGTAGGAGTGTGTCCTAGCTCTTTGTGTAACATGGAGTGACTTCTATAGTCCATTCGGAAAAGTGACACTATTTTAGTCACTGTTCTGTTGCTGTGGAGAGACACCGTGACCAAGGCAACTCTTATAAAACAAAAAGAGAACATTTTGTTGGGGAACTGGCTTATAGTTTCAGAGGCTTAGACCATTAGCATCATGGCGGGGAGCATGGTGCTGGAACAGCAGCTGAGAGCTACATTCTGATTTGCAGACACACACACACACACACTTGAAAACTCAAAGCCCATCCCTAGTGACACACTTCCTCCAACAAGGTCACATCTCCTAATTCTTTCAAACAGTTCCACTCCTGGGAACCTATGGGGACCATCCTTATTCAAACCACTAGACACTGAGGAGTGGAGGGTGACAATCCAAGACCAACAGCCACAGGCCCACTTGCAGACCGCACCTGACTGTATGAGACAGATGCACCCCCAGTCATTCCAGCAGCTCAATCCAGTCAACTTAAGCTCCGAGGACACAGCCCTGACTCAAATGACAAATGCTGTAGCAGAGAGGGGTGAATCAGGGAGGGGCTCCACTCCTGTCTCTACAGGTCTAAAGCACCCTCAGGAGGGCAGGAGCCAGGTGGCCAGGGTAAGAAGTGATAGGCAGTGATGACCAGGCTGGGTCCTGCACTGTCCAGTAACCTGCTACAAGTTCCTCTACATTTCCCTTTCTCAATTCCGTGTGAGGAACTGTGAGCTCTAGAGGCAGTCAGTGACCTAAGCAAGGCAGTGGACGCTCCTTGGTCCTATGCACGCCTCATGGCTGGGTTTCTACCTTCCCCTGGCTCACACTGTACACAACAGGTCTGAAAGCCAGGTCTTTGCTTGGGTCTACAAGGTGCCTTGGCAGGCCTCGATCCCCATAGAGGTCTACAGGGCTGCAATTGGCAGCATGGCACAGTGTGATCCTACTTACGCTTCGGCGGTGACCTGGGCAGTACCTGATCTTAGCTCACATGTGCTGGCGGAGTCTGAGTCCCCTGCCTTGAAATGACTAGAATTTATACCTTTGGACTGTGGTGACAGAAGCCTGGCAAAGTAGCACCACTCAAATGCCAGTGTGATCTTGCACATAACATGCAAACAGAAAACTGGGGTTGAAACCCCAGTGCCTGGGTTAACTCTGGCAGCATTCTGGCAGACACAGAACAACCGATCAATGCAGGCTTCAATGCAGCAGGGAACCTCAGAGCCCAGGACTCAGCTGCCTCCCCGTCCCCAGCACATGCACCACACCATCTGTTCTCATGCCCTGCCACTCCCGAAGGGCAGTGTCCCCAGCTCCTGCTGTGGGGCAGGGTCGCCTGGGCGCAGGGACCCACATGTGGAGCAGGAAAGCAGCTCTGAAGCCCTGGGCTGCTCTGTGCCCGCTTGGCACTGCTTGGTTGGAAGAGGGGTGTTTCCTTGGGGGTCATCCCTGAGACCCCACTGTACTGACGCCTTGTTCTTCCCCCTTGCACACCATCATGCAGTTGTGCTAAGCACACGCTACTGAAGCTCTGTCCTGTTGCTCATCACCAATTCTGCCACCCCATCTCACTGAAGTGCCCGCTGCACCACATGGCATAACCAGCCAGCATGAGCTCAGGCCATGCAGCCTGTCGCTCGCTCCCTGGGCATCCACCCACCATGACGGAGAAGCAGGAAAGAGGAAGGAGACGCATGCGACCCTACAATTAAAGCGGCGGTTGTTTATCACAGCGAGCTCTGCCTGCCAACGCCAGCCGCCATCGCATCTCCGGCTGCCGGCTCCCCCCGAGTGTTTATTTAAGCCAACACATTGCTCTGCTAATTGGATAACATTCTATGTGAAAATAGGCCTTTTAAAACAACAGTGTCGGTGGCTAAAACAGCTGCAACCACAAAAGTACAAAGGAGCGTGGCTCGGGAGGGAGAAAAGGCACCTTGTGTGGGGCACAATCAATATTCTGGGTTCTGGGTGTCTGTCTGCTCCTCCTTCCTTCCTCCAGGGCCAGCCTGGGCTATGTAAAGAAAGGAAGGTGGGGCCTGAATGGAAGCCCAGTGCCTATTGGTGGCTGTCTAGCCAATGGGGGCCAAATCCACCTGCCCAGGAGTCTCCACTGCCTGCCTGTCCATGAGCTGGGGTGGGCAGGAGGGAGCTCAGCAGTGCAGAAGGCAGCTGCTCCTCAGAAAGCTGTTCATGGGACCTCTTGGCCTCTCTGCCTGTCTCTACCCAGAGAGCACTTTTCCAGGGTGAGGCACTGAAGCTGGGTAGCAGGGATGGGTGAGGTTGGAAGAAGGATAGCACTCTGGTAAACCAGTGCCTGGCAGGAGGGAGGGGCACGGCTGTACAACACCGAGTTATCTCCCCACCCGTCAAACAATCCACCACCAACACCCCGGGGGGCACTCCAAAGATGGGGCATTAGAAGGGCTTTATCATCAGAGACCGACTCCACACGTAGGTAGGATGCATGCCACGTGACTTCCTGCCCCATGCTACGGTCTCCTAGTTGACACGGGCCTCCCTCTTTCATACAGGGCTAGGCTCTCGAGAAACATGGAGGCTGAGATAACGCGGGCAGCAGGACTGGCATTTACGGCCGAGAACATGAGGCTGATCACACACCCTCGTCAGGGAGAAGTCGCCTGCACGAACAGCCGAGGCTCAGGTCACCAGCACCTGTGACTGTAGGTAACCCAGTCCTTTCTCCTATTTGCCTGAGAAGTCAGTATCAGCCAGGGGTGGCCTGGGGCTCTGCAAGGTCAGGAGAGGGAGATGCTACTCTCCACCTGATGTGGTACCCTGGGCTGGGCAGGGCGATGTGCCTGAGGGGTCACAGTCCCTGAGGATACGTGAGGCATGAGGTAAGGCGTGGCGAGAGAACCAAACTCCTCATCCCAGGGTAAGGAGTGGGCACCTGTTGAGGGCTCAGTGGGCCTCTGTGGGAAGGTATACCATGACATTTACACTGTGGGGCCAGGGCAAGAGCCTGACACCAGGATGACATGTAGTGGCTGGGATGAAGTGGGGACTGGTTGTCCACCCCTCCACGAAGACCAGAGTCTCTCTGGGCCTTCCGGCCTCATGATCCTCCACTTAGCAATGAACGTAGCCTTCTGCCTCAGCCCTAGTGGCTGTCATACTTTTCTTCCATGCCTCTTCCCTTCTGGTTTTCCTTCTATGTCTGAGGATGGCTTGAGGAGGCCTCCTAGTTTACAAGGTTGCAGGTACCCAGTGACAGGCTGCTAGTCTGCATGGAGAAGGGTCAAGGCAGGAGAAGGCATTCAAGGGGGTCAGAGACCATTGGGAGAACCAGGTGTTTCTAAAGCCCCCCCTCTCCCCCCCAAAATCACATGCAAAAAGGAGGCTGGGGAGACATGTTCCAAGAGGCGGGGCCCGAGAGGCCCTTTTCCAGCTTGGTTGGGTTCCACCCTTTCTCCACCGCAGAGCAACCCCATCCACAAGCCATAGCTAAAGAATGGCTCCATGTTCAGAGTGTGGCCACACTGTGTGCAGGGCGCATGCATCTACGGCAGGTGAAAAGCACCCATACTGCCACTCAGCATACAACCCAGCTCTGCTGATAGACCAAGGGGATCAATCAGGGGGAGAGACATAGCTGACCCAAGAAACAAGAGCAAGGGACTATTGCGGGAGGGAGGGGGTCGTAGCTCGCCCCACTTCCATAAGGTGATCTCACTGGCACAGTGGGGAACAAAGGGTGAGTCCTGGCATGGGGGGGGGGAGGGCAGGGGACTGCTGCACGGATGGAGAGGCCCAAATTAGCACTAGTGAGGGAGGGCACAGAGCCCTCGCTGTCCTCAGCTGCTCTTTCTCCTGGAAGGAGCCAAGAATGGAAAGGGACAGAGGGGAGAAGCCATCACCTCACTGCTGAGGGGGCTGGCTTGGGGTTGGGAGTGAATTGCATCCGGCCTCGGTACTGTACAGTCAACTGGGTGTAGACTGTCCTGTGCCCCAGGGACTCAGGACTGTACTGTGGTACGGAAGTGGGGGTGTGGACACCCACCCCGAGCCTGTCCCTTCAGGCCATGTGCCAGGCCAGTTGTGACACTGACCTTGGGCAGGGCAGTCACTGTGTGGAAGGGGCTAGGCCCTGGTCTCAGAGCATCACCCCAGCAGCCCTGTCAGAGCTGAGAGGAGCAAGGAGGGCGAGTCACTTTTCCGAGGTCGCACTGAGGGGAAGCCATGGCTTCACAGACGGTGAGCACAAGTCTGGGGCTGACACTGGTGAAAGACCTCTCGGGGGCAGAGAGGACAGCACTGTCTGGACAGGAAACTGACAATGGCACCTCTGCCACCCCACCCACCCATCCCATGCCCGGGAACAGAGTTGGATACAGTGCTCACAGCCTCCTATTGCTGCCTTGCTGACAGGGTGTCATGGGTGTGCAGACCTGAGAGCGAGGGGTGGATGGCTCAGGGCCTCTGGTATTAAGCATTTGCCATGTGCCAGTGAGCCGGGGTCACAGGTTCACCTGTCACAAAACTGGAGCGGGGTCACTACCATCAATCCATTTCATAGGTAAGAAAACCAAGGCACAGGGCAAGGCTAGGGAAGGCCAAGCTGCCTTCAGTGTCACTGTTTCTCTGGCTGCCAAGACCTAGTGCTTGCAGTGTGTTGTCCCTTCTGTCACTGTTGGAGGTGACCAGGGAAGGGCTGCCAGCTGAGGGAGAGGACAAGTGTCTAGGCAACGAAGCAGGCACTTGAAGTGGAGTGATGGAGATGGAGGTGACCGGTACCCTGTGCCTGTGGGAGCCCAGGTTGTCTAGGTAGTGGTTATATCCTAAGCTGTCCCTTCTGTTCCACACTGTGCAAGGGGCCCCTTGCAACACCACAGTTGGCTCTCAGAGCCACTCTGCTCTTCAGCAGCATGCCCCCTGGGGGGGGAGGAGCCCTGGCCGCTTGGGAATCGTCCTGGATGCTCCATTTTCCAGGGAGGAAAGCTAGGGGCAACGGAGGGTCACGGCTGTACACGCAGTGCTCAGTATGGGGTACGGGATAGCCCAGCAGCCCTCTCCTGCACAACCCGGCCTTTTGGAACTTGAGGCCATGAGAGTGGTTCCTAGACACTGGCAGGACCACAGCCTGGCTGCTATCTTGGCCTGAACGCAGAGCAGCCATTGGGCTTCAAAGCCCTGGATGGTGGTGGTTACAGGGGTATGGCAAGATGGCTCACTGGGTAAGGGTGCCTGCCTGATGACCTGAGTTCAATTCCCAGGACCCATGGGCAGGAGGGAACCAATTCCTGCAAATTGTCCTCTGATCTCCACATTTCACACACTCATGTACACGTACCAAACACATATGTAGCAAACAAGCAAAAATAACCGCAACCCCCAAGGCTGTTCTGCCCTCTGCATACTGGAGAAAGATCTGCACGTGTGCATGTGTGCTGCAGGGGTGGCCCTTGGTGTCACTAGCAAAGGATGGAACTGGCCACAAGTGGAGGGATGGGGGGGAGCCAGGTCCCACCCCATGTACTGTTTTCTGGACACCCTTCCCATTCCTGCCCAAGCTGTTTTAAACATCTACAACGCCCAGTTCCAGTGTCTTCTCCCTGCCATACAGCAGCCTGAGAAACAGGTCAACCTAGGCTCCTGCACATGTATGATGGACCCATGTACACACGGACACATACCACCTGGCCCTCGTACCCCACACTCTGCTCTTCCTCCACGGATACTGGCTAAATTAGCAGTCAGGGAGAGTCGGCAACATGAGGTAGCGGCACTCAGAGGATCCCTGCTTCTTTGGGCGGTAGCACTCACCTTTGCATCCTGCTTGGTGACGAAGTCCACAAAGCCGAAGCCCCTGTGTGCGCCCGTCCCCGTCATCTTCTTTGGCAGGCGCACTGTCTTCAGTTCCCCAAAGGTGCTAGAGACAAAAGGCCAACAGCAGAGATTAAGGATGGAGGCCTGCGAGGGAGGCAGGGGTTCTGGGCCGAGGTTCAGGAGCCAATCCCTGCAGGTTACAGAGATGGCTGGTTTCAGGAACACCTACCACCCAGGCACATTCATGTGGCTTCCCACTTCCTCACTGCCAGTCCTCACTATGAAGGCGTGGCTTCCTTCTCCCTGCTGGCCACCAAGTGGGGGAGGGAGGGTACCATCGGGCTGGAGGTGCTGATGGGAAATTTTTGGTGCCTCTTCTGCCACCTGGGGGACACCTGTCCTTTCCCCATGGGATGAGTCATGCACACATTGTGCCAGGCCAGGAAGATCCTAGCCACAGCAAGGGACTGTTTGTGCTTGACAGTCAAGGCTCAGGATGTCGGTGGGGTCCCCTGACCTTTCCCAGGCAGCCTCTACTCTGGAGGCAGGGGTATGCCAAGCCTAAGTGAACTGACCCTAAGCCATGGAATCCTTTCTGTAAACCTAGGACTTGAGGTCTGGAGATGCCTGAGGGCTCAGCACTTTGAAGTCACATTGCTAGCCCCGGGCCCTCCACAAGCTTCCCTTCTGATACTGTTAAAGTCAAGCAGCACTCTGGAACAGACTCATCAGGGAACTGTGGTGGCCTTAGGGTCACCCCTCTCCTTTCCACCAGGCTAACCTTTGAAAGATTCTAGGACAAAAGGAACGGGCTTCCTCGGGGTCCCCTGGCCGCATGCCCCAACCCCAATCCCTTTGTAATGTCCATTTATCAAATATGTACAAGCACACTGCCACCGATAAATATTTAATGCGCTCAGCATCCAGAGAGAGTGTTATTTTTATTTGAAAATCTACACTCTCTGGTGGCTTCTGGGTCCACACAGTCACATGCCATGGTCTGGGATGTTCCAGGCCAAGGACCGATTGGGTAAAGAACACAGCGCAGGCCGTAAGCACTCACAAAATGATATAAGTTAAATCTGAGGCGTTAACCCGCAGCCCTGACAGCATGAGCAGGCATCTGCCGGCCCTATTTCTGAAGCAGGACAGTGTGTAAATGCAGCATTATGAAGCCTCAAAATGAATCGGCACGTCCAGCTCTCCCCGGCAGCCCCCACCCCCACTCTTTCACAGGCCGCTGGGAATGGAGCTGGTGACAAGGCCAGCCTCCCCAGGATGGGAAGGAGGCAGAGGGGAACCTGGCAAGATTCTTTGCTGAGAGGGAACTCTTAGCTGATTTGGAGGGGTCCTGAGTCTGAGCAGGTCAGATGAGAAGCCTGGAGAGTGGATAGAGGCACACAGCTGGCAAACCCTGCTTTATTCTGCCACCTAAAGGCCTGCACATCCCATGACATGGCCTTTGGTCCCTGGACCCAGTTCCAGTGAGTCTGCAGTACTGCCTGGGATAAGGATAGCCAGGATGCACAGGCTTGCTCCCATGCTGGTCCACAGAAACGGCTTATTGGTCACTTGCTGGCAATGACACCTTTGGGGACATTGAGGGCCCAGGTCAGAGGGCTTTACATACAATGTAAGGAGGCTAGGAGGTTTGGGGCAACTAGGCCAGTTGTCTCTGACAGAATGGAGGATGCCAACACCTGGCTCTCCAGATCCTCCCCATCTCCAGCCACCTGTTAGCCACCTTCACAAGTCACCACCCACTGTGTTCCACCAGCCCCTGAGGGTGTGTGTGCGAGGGAGAGGAGGTGCTGTGTTACTTTAGCAGTGGAAGAAACCACACCAATCCTGCTTGTGTCTGTGCCTACGGCTTGGAGCCCAAGGCTCGCCCTGTGCAGGTGCTGCTAGCTAGAGTCACTTCCAGAACGAACAAACAATGGGAGGTGGCCTACAGAGGTGGGGGTGACTGAGAAAGGAGCTATGGCATTCATCATTTCAAGTCTTTCTGCCCTGTTTTACAAACCGACGGAGTTCTGGAGAAGCAGCCTGGTTCTGGGTGGGAAACAGCAGTTCAAGCCTGGTCTGTCCCCCATAGTTACCAGTCTCTTCCACAAGTGGGGCTTCTTTCTTCCCAAAATGTGACCAAGTCCAGGGTGAAGAGGAGCCTCTGTGTGTGTGTGTGTGTGTGTGTGTGTGTGTGTGTGTGTGTGTGTGTGTGTGCGCGTGCGCGCTCGTGTGTTCTGTGTGGGGGTGGTTGGCCTGCACAGAATCTAGGGTCCTATCGATCCACCCAGGATCAAGGGGGAAGAGAGGGAGGCCCATGTGCACCCCCTTTCTGTCTGTCTGTCTCTATGTCAGGGGGTTGGGGAAGGGAGACAGAGGAGGGGGTGCTGTTGAGGTTAATTCCTCCCCTCTGCAGCTTGCTATGAGCCGTGGATGCTCGGTGCATGGTAAGCAGCTGTGGGGCCGGAGGAAGCGAGGAAAATAATTAAAAGGTGGAGAAAGAAGCTGGCAAGGAGGTGGAAGGGGGCGAGTGGCTGTGGTCTGAGGATGTGCATCTGAATGTGGCGGGGGAGCCATGGCAGTCAGAACCGCTGAGGAGCCGGGGTGGGGATGGGAGCTGGTGGCCTTTGAGGAAATCCAGAGCCCTGGCTTGGGGCTTCTAGACTGCCAACTGAATGACCAAGGAAACAAGTGCCTGAAGACCCCAGGCACTTCACTCAGGGAAATGGCTCCCCGTGAAAAGCAACTTCTAAGAACAGGGCAAGAGAGGCAGGCTGAGGAAGAGCTGGAGAGTCAGGGTTAGATTTTCCGAAGAACTTCCCAGTATCTGTAGACATTTCTAGAAATGTACAGTGGAGGCTTCAGGACACTGTCAATGTCACCCCAGTTATAAAAGAGAGCCTACGGGCTACCTGCCACTCCCAGATGTAACAGTGCTGGAGTCAACACTGTCACCACCTCTGGTTAACAGATGAGAAAAGCAAGGGGCAGAGGGCAAAAGTGACTCAGGTTCGAGGTGAGCTCCTGCCCTTGGTGCTCAGGGACAGGGCTGGCAAGAGACTGGCTCCTGCCTGGTGCTTGTGTGATGTGGGATCATGGGAGGCCAGCACCAAGGACTGGAGAGAGATAGCTGAAGAGAATTAAAGAGAAAAGAGAAGGTTGGGGGAGGAAGAAAAAAAAATCAATGAAGTACCTTTCACTCCAAGGAGATAAGCGACATATAAATGCCAGTCATTATGAAGGTTCTTATCTGCTGGCCAGGTCTGTGAGGCCAGTTTTTAAAAGAGGCCTTTGAAGGGAGTTCCACGTGAACCCTGTCTCCTGGGAGCCAAGGCCACGGTCAGTGGGGAGAGGCTGGGCAGGGCCACCAGGACCAGGGTGGGAGAGAGGGAAACTGCAGCACCCAGGGATTCATCCCCAGCCCAGCACGCTGGGGGACGGAGCTGCGCACGCTCCCCACTGTGTAGATAATAGAAACCACAAAATAGCAATTACTGTATCAGAAGCTGTGAATAAAGAGGCCAGTGCGGGCTTTTAAACACAGCCCTCCTCCCCTCCCCCACAGGCTCACACTTCCCTAACAAACTCACACCTCACTTTTCCAATTATTTCATTCACCCCGGGTTCACCAATTACTCCTGCACCGCAGCCCCACCCCCTCTGCCACGCTGCCACCACCAAGCTTGGTGGCGGGTCTGTGGGTTTTCAATGACAACTGGAGTGTGTGTGTGTGTGTGTGGTGGGAGGAGATACTTGTGGATCAATTACATCTGGTTAGGTGTGCAAGGTTTGTTTGTATACACAGGTCAAGGTATGTGTCCCCCTGCCTGTGGGTCCCCTCCCTATACTGACTCAATTTGCATGGTCATGGCCAGGAAGATGGGCTCAGTGGAAGGAAGAGAGGGGAAGGTAAGGAGAGGACCCTGTGCAGATGCCGAGCTGGACACAGCTGCTCTACAGTCTGGCCTTGGGTTACATGGGGACGCTGGGAAGTGGGCCTCGCTGTGTGCACGCTGCCTGCCACAAAGGAGCGGTTGGGGCACGCCCTGATCCCGGCTGTTCTAGGGTCCAAGTCCTCATGCTACTTGGAGCTCAGACTCCCCAGTTGTGTGTGGAGTCCCGTGGGCTACTCACTGGCAAGTCCTTTCCCCATCTGCACTCAGTGCTGTTGAGGAAGAGTCTGCTGTCACCGAAGGGACCCAGAGACCAGCACTGTGATATGAGCAAGATGAAGTAAAGCTCTGTGACAGAGGCAAACTTCAGGTGTCTTCTTGCCATGCAAAAGTCCTTTAGAGATGTCCCCAGCATTAACTATCACATCACACACCCGTGCAGCACAGCAAGCGGTGACCAGTACATTCAGTTCGGTATGCCTTGCAGTGTGTGGGGCAGCCTGGACTATGGACTCACATGGCCCTGGAGAGCAAGGCACTGCCATTTCTGCTTTACAGAGGGAGGAGACCCAGGCTGGTCACCTGGGAGATCTTGGTCCTCTTAGGTGACAAGGAACAGCTGGGTCCTTGATGGGCATCTGGTCCCCAGGCCTGCAGCTTGGCTAACAATGTCCACAGCTGAGCCCAGGGTGAGCATCCAAACAGTCCACTTTTGCTGGGATGCACAAAACTCAAGCCTCTGGGATGGTGTGTACAGGCTACCTTGCAAATAAGCTTAAAGCTGTGCACACCCCACAGCATATTTAGGGGCCACATCTGCCCTGGACATCATGTCTGTGGCTAGACCCACAGCCTCAATGCCGTGGGACCTTCACCTCTCTTGATGCCAACTAGGTCATTCCCTGCCCCTCCCCACCTGTTAAGGACCTACAGTAGTTTTCCCTTTGAGTCTGCACCAACCTCAGGGCCTTTTGCCTCCTCTACCCTGCTAGCACTATGAAGACTGATCGCCATCTGAATAGCCGTTATACCTCCCTCTCCTTAGCTAAAGTAGAAAATACACTCTGACACGGCAGGGTCCTGTCACTCAACTGAGTCCATGGAGTTACACCCAGCACTGAGGAACACCCCCCACCTCTCTCTAGTTGCTGAGTCAACACTCCGTGTTATCTCTGAGTGTCAAACACAGCCCCACCCACTATCCACTCAGGCAATCACATGTGCAGGCAGGACATTCAGTCTTAAGATGATGCCCATGATGTAAGGTGATCCAAGAGTTATCACAAGGACTCACCGCTCCTCTCTGAATCCAGTCACAAAGTCACAGCAGGAGAGAAAGGCCTGTCCCACACTTGTTATGGAGCTGTCCCCAGACAATGACCTTCTCAACAATTTCCTGGTTAGCAGGAAAGAGAAGAGGCGGTCCCTCCAAAGATGACGTGGGCTGGGTGTGACACCTCAGTGGGATGCGTGTACTCCCCTAGAACCACAGACAAGCGAGCGTGGACAAGCAAGCGTGCGCATGCGAATGGCAGTGGTGGACCTGCTCAGCGGAAGAGATGGCGCAGGGTTGGTTAATGGAATCTTCCCCTCTTTGTCCTCACACTGGCTCTTTAAAGAGTGCCTTTTACACCGAGCCCTTCCAATTACCCGGCGCTTCGGCCTGGTGAGAGCCGATGTAAAAAGGTTACCCAGTCACCATCAGCCAACACTCCCTTTCATTTTTGTCTCTTGAAGGTTGAAAAATGGCCTGGTTTCCAAGCAAGTGAGAGGAGTGGAGGGCAGCATTTAGCGTCTCTCAATAGCCTTTCACAGGGCCCTTGCCAGGCAGGTACGGTCTCTGTATTTTCTAGATGGGAGATCCTGGGCTCAGTGGTTAAACACAGTCTCTGAATCTGAGCTAGGGCTAGGTTCCAGGTGGACCTCAGAGTCTCTTCAGAGTAGCCTCATGGAGGGCACACTGGAAGGCAGCCCCTTGGCCTGACTGCACCTCCAGCACTGCCTGGCTGTGCTGATGGGCAGAAGGGGTAGGAGGTTGACCAGGCTTAAACTCATGACTCACAGGCCAGGTAGATGGCAGAGTGGGACAAGTTCACTAGGAGTCCTCAGTGAGGAGCAGTCGGTAGCTGAAGTTCCATCCTTACTGAGCGAGCAGCCTCCACACCACACCAGGTCACTGAGAGCAGTCCTCACTCCACACCAGGTCACTGAGAGAGCATTCCCCACATTGCCTGAGGCTGTCAGAGGTCTATGTCCCTCATCACACACCATGGGGGGTGTGACCAAGCTGCTGAATGAATGGACGCATGCATGTGTCAAAGGCCACTTTTCCACCAGGGCAGGCAGGGTCCATGTAGCCCAGCTTTGGCCTTCAGGTGGACACTTGGACTCCAGGTTGGCCACGCTTCCCTTCTTGAAAAGGAAACTGGTCTGAGAGATTTAAATGATGTCAACAAAGTCAAAAATGCCATTAGCATTGCTAGACACCTCATATGTCAGCACTGGCTCCAAGACTGAGTTCTGATCCGATTTGGTCCAAAGAATCCTGAAGGGCCAGTCCACATCTGGTACCCACCCCTCCCCATCAAGAGTCTCTCCTTCATGGCCATGCAGGGGTTCACGTTTACACGAGAGAGTTATGGGCACTCCATGTTCCACGAGGACACACAGGGTCTGCCCCAGTGGCAGATTCACCTGCAGTAGGTCCATTCAGTGAGTGTCCTCACCACCCTTCAGACTTGTGACATTCTAGGGGATCCTCCGGAGTCCTAGGGTTTGGGTCCTGGGGGCCTCATACGCAGCTGGCCAACACCTCCCTGTGCTCTCCGAGCAGGCTGAGCTCTGTGCTGACCCCCCCCCCCCCCCGCCAGGTGCTGTCAATAAGTCTGTGGTTTGAAGGCTTTGCTCTCCTGGGGGAAGAGGACCTAAGTTTGGATCCAAGAACCCAGAGAAAAGCTGGCACAGAGGCAGGCTTCTGTGATCACAGCCTGTGGGGTGGAGGCCAGCAGGGTCCTGGACTCCATGAGAGCCCCCTTGGAGAGCCTCATGGAAAAGCGAGAGACTGTCTCAAAAAAAAAAAAAGAAAAAAGAAAAAAGAAAAAAAAAAGGAAAAAAAAGGTGGAGAGCAATTGAGGAAGACTCTGGAGGTTAACCTCTGACTACCACACATGCTCAGATGTGTGTGTGTGCACGCACACACATACAAACTAGACACACATAAAGGGCACTGTAACACCTAAACAGAAATGAACTCTCTTCTGACTATATCACCAGGAATGTTTTGAGCCACAGAGTGTACCCTGGGTACTGCCACATGAGGTCCTTGGGGGCCCTGAGAGGCAGGACACCGGGCCTTCTAAACTGTTTAATGGATCTGCCCAAACACACAAGGCTCTTAGGTGTAGGGCTCATATGGAGTCCTCACACGACTCACTTGCTTTAAACACATCAGAGAAAGGGGGGTTAAAAGCGAGGCAGTACCCTTTTAAACCAGTGCTGGTCAAAGCTGTCCTGCAGGGACTGAGTCAGTGTTAGTGGAGTGTGGCCATTGTCTCTGCTGTAGCCTTGCCAGTGCCTTTAACATAGGGACACAAAGAGTATGTCTGGAGGTGAAGGGCTGTAGTGCTTCTCAAACTCAATTGGCCCCCAAACCTGTCTTTTTTTTTTTTCTCCTTTGCACAAATGAATAAACTCAGGGGATGTGGTAGCACATCCCTGCAATCCCAGATACTTAGGAAGCTAAGCAGGAGAACTCCAAGTTCCAGGCTAGCCTGGGCTACTGAGTTTAAAGCCAGATAGCATAACATGGTGAGACCATTCCTGAGAAGTGATAAGAAGGCTGAGCATACCGCATCTGAGCACCTGTGGATCATGTGTGAGGCCTTGGGTTCCAATCTCTGGTACCTCTGGGCAAAACACCACTAGCATCTTTCGGGACACAGGAGCCACAGAAGACTGGGGAGTGCTTGGTTCTGAGATACAGGCGACAACTCTGAATCTCCAGGGACTACACGTGGGTCACTCTGCAGAGTTCTGATGTGAGAAGCACCTTGGCCTCAGAGGGAGATCTGGAATCACCCTGGCCTCAGAGGGAGATCTGGAATCAAGTCCAGTCCCACACCTTGCCCTCACACCCACCGTCACAGGATGGCTGTCGAATCCATGGCAGTGTCAGGACCTGAGCAAGTGAGAGTTGTGGTTACTGCCACCCACATCTGTGCTGGCTCCAAGCAAACGAGGCCTCCCCGGGGACCGCATGTGCCCAACAGAGCAGAGACAGCAGGAGGGGCTTAGTCACTCCTCACCCGCTCAGACAGGCAGGTCTCTGTCTTGACACGTGTCTCAGCGATGTTAAAAGGCGCTGTGAACAAGGGTTACCATGAAGGTGCCCAGCGCCTCTGCTCTCCCTGGGCCACATGAGCCCATCTGGAGAGCAAGTCCCTCTTGCAGTGAGAGGGATGGAAAGCAGCCCCCTCTGGCCCAGGGTGCACACTCAGCCAGTCCTGCCCTCCACCTGGTGCAGTAATGGAGCACACAGCCCTCTCCCCTCTGTTCTTCAACTGCCTGGAGAACAGCTAATCCCATTACGAGAAAATAAAGTGGATAATTTAGGTTAATGAAATCGTTACAAGCATGCAGCGGCCAGAGGTGGACGCCCAGAGCCAGTTCAACACCCTCCGTTGTCATTATCCTCAAGACAGAAAGGGACAGAAAGGGAGGACAGACGTTTAAAGAGACAGAGACAGAGGAAAAAAAAAAAACCTGGCCTTTCTTACTGGCTGAAACCAGCAAGGGTTTGTTTTCGGGGTTTTTTTTTTTTTTGCTGTTATTTCTACCCCAACTGAGGACACCTCAGAGGTGCAGGCATGCTGGATGTGTTTATGGCTGTGTGAGACGTGTTCTATGCTGCTCTGCCATCTCTCATCTTGCTCTTGTAGAATGACCCCGAGGATGAACACCAGGCCCAGGGTACACCACTGCCGAGTTCAGAATCTCCAGCTCGCACTAAACTGTCCCAGGGTCTTCATTATGAGTGGGGTCTCCATGCCTGCCTGTGAGCCATGGTGAGGAGTGGAACGGGGAAGATGGGGTGAGCAGGGGCTGGGACCCACAGGGCGAACCCAGGGCTCTGAGCAGGAAGACAATCCTGCCACTGGCCCACAGCTGCTCCGACGGGCTCACGGCAGCTAGGGTGCAGCCACCACACCTGCTGGCCCTGAGCCAGACCTAGTTAAGACTTCATGCATGGTCCTATCTGTTCACACCTGCTTGCAGCAGGACGCAGTGGGCTTTGACTGGTCACTCTACTTTCTGCCCCATCCCTCACACACAAACCGCTCTGACACTCAAAACGTAATGATGGCTGCACGTCACCAACCACACCACCATGAAGCTGCTTCACACAGGCCTACACTGTGCTCCGAAACGAGTCACTGCCTACCTATCCTAATGTCTCACGTTAAGTGCAAAGAACCTTCCAGCAAACTGGATCCTGACCATGGATGATGGCCAGGAGGATGGGAAGGGAAAAGGAGAGAGGTAGATCTTCCTGGGCAGGTGGAAGATGCCCCACTGAGTGACAGCCAGGTCACCTCTATTATCCAACACCTGACAGGAGCCGGGGACAGTGAGGAAGGAGCTGAAGGAGGCACATGGCTACCTGGTGCTGCCTTCTCTGCAGGGGTACAAAGTGATGTACCCTAAGACTCAGAAAGACCTCTATGGCTTCCTGACATTGTCTCTAGGAAGTACTCTTGTGGTGGCTGGAAGCTCCCCCACCTCCCCATGTGGTACAGGGAAGCAGAACCTCCAGGGAACACTCAAAATGACTGTGAGCAGGCTAAGAGGGAAGGGCAGTCTCTTGCTGTCACTGTGGTCTGACTCTCACAGTTGCCCAGGATGGCAGCCTTCCTTCATTTAAAACCCAGGGACTCCAGAAGGAGGGACAGATGCCCAGTCAGACCCTCGCTCCTCTCCTTCCTTTTCCCAGAGTGGCTGACAAGGGCACAGGGTTAATAGTGGCAGATTCCAAAAGACTTTAGGTAGTGACAGCTGGCAGCCACTGTTACAGTGGGGTGCACACACATTTTCTATAAAGGTCAGAGTGTAACTGGCTTTGGCGTTGTGACTACTCAGCTCTCCCTGTACCTGGAAAGCAGCCAGGACTGTAAGTGTACAGACATGGTTGACTGCTGATAAAACTTTATTAAAACACTGGAAAAACATGGCATCAAGGGGCTCTGTGGCATAGGAGCGGTGGTTCCCCTGTGCTGGATAACTTGAAGTTCCAGGGACACGCAGGGAAGGGCAGAAGGTGGAATTAAGGACAGTCTCTCAAAGGCTTAGGGTTTCAGAATCTCAGAGGGTGGCAGGCACTGCAGAGGAAACCTCTCCTCCCCCAGAGCCTTGAGGGATAAGCTGGGCTGGGCAAGTTTGTGTTTAGCTCAAGTGCTGGTCCCTAGAGCACAGAACCAGACAGCAACCTATCCATCTGGAGACTTTCTGAGCAAACATACGACCTTTAACCCTGGCTGATAGGCAACTAAGGGAGCAAAGTGCAAGGTGGGCTACCACCCCAGGGTGGCCTCCATGAACATATGCAGGGGGCTGGCCTCTGTTGGTCACCTGACCAGTTCTCTCCCTCCATGTTCTGTGATAGACTCTAGGAAGCCTCCCTTCTATTCACTTATGCTGTGCCTCCCTGCTGATGCCTGGATGGTGCCAATGGCACGTGGTACCTTCTGAGGAAGACATGTACTGATTGTTGAGTAAGCCACAATTACAAAGTTTGGCTTTCTCTGGTTTCTCTGTTTTGTGACCCCCACCCCCATCATGACCAGGCCCCTAACAGGGGAGTTAGCTCCTCCCTTTAGGACCAGAGTGACCCTCTGGGGTAGCCATGGTGACACTGCCCTGGGGTCTTGCTGTGAAGTCTCTGACTTCCCACTTTGCTTTACCGGAACCCCTAGCCCCCAACTCTAGACATAGCTGCCACATTCTGTCCTTGAATAGCTCCTGAGTATCTAGCTGGGGCCTCCAGACCCTGGGAAGCCAGCAGGCAGGCAAAGCAGGAAGTGAAGACGCTGTGAGCGAACAGCTCTGGGAGACAGTCTGAAGAGCTCTGGCCTTCTGGATGCTTCTTCTGACAACTGACCTAGAACTCCCACCCCTAGGGCACTGGAAGGCCCCAGAACCCTGCCCCCCCCATGCACTAGAAGACCCTAGAACTCCCATCCCAATGGTACTGGAAGACCCAGAACCCCCCCCCCCCAATGCACTGGAAGACCCTAGAACTCCCATCCCAATGGCACTGGAAGACCCAGAACTTCTATCCCCAAAGCATTGGAAGATCCTAGAATCCCCACCCCCACAGCACTGAAAGGTCCCAGAACCCACCCAGCTCAGCTCAGGATTGTAAGGAAGCCTTAGGAAGTCCTGGGGATGCCAGGTTGATGGCTGGGAGGTGGCCACCTTTCCAGACCAATAGCCTGTAGTGTGTTGCTTCAGCATTTGAGACAGCTAAGCGCAAGGCTGGGGAGGAGATGCTTTGCAGAAGCTGACAGAGACAATGTCTGGAGAGCAAGCTGGACGAAAGGCCTCAGAGGCTTCCAGGGGTGAGGGAGATGGCGGGCGGGGGGGAGCAGCAGTGATTCATGCTACCATGCCTGCCAGTAGAGGGGAGGGAGCTTGCCCAGCCTGGGACAACTGTTATTTTTAAAAGTCTAGGAAAGAAAACAGTAATAAACAACCACAGCCATGATGGCTAGTGAGTTCTGAGAGGAGGGGAGAGCAGGAGATGAATCTGCAAGCTGCACCATTTGTTTGGGGCCAAACAAACCAGTACAGGACTCCATTCTATTCCATAGGGCAACTGCGGGGTCCATTAGTGGCCGAGAACCAAGGGATTGGGACAAAAACAGGACCACGGATAGCTGTCTTCCAGCAGGTGGGTCCATTGCTAAAGGAGGCAATGATCAAAAAAACAAAAACAACAAACAAACAAAACAAAACAAAACAAAAAATCCAACTAGGGCCAGGTAGGATTAGAGTGTGGGAAAACTCAGGGTGCTGTGGCGGAAGTGAGGAAGGGGATTGGCGGAGAAGGGGGAAGACCCTGTCTGTGGCCATTAGTGCTAGCCGCAGTCTTCACAGAGGTGGCAAGGAGGGAGACGGGGCCATAGCTGTGGAATGGCACGGGAGCAGGCCAGGCTGTGAGTGTGTGCCTCACCCCTACATCTCCACTCCATTTGGAAGAATGCAAAGTGTGGCCACAGCTTTTCCCAAGGCACAGCTGGGGACTAGATTCTGCTGGCAGGTCTGTGGTGACATGCTCCATGGGGTAGGAGTGGGGGTGTTGCCAGGGGGACATAATCAATGCTTTCCCCACCCTCGTGGGGGCAGGATGGAAGATAATTAAAACCAGACTTGGTTTCTCGGGCTGGATTGGAGTCCCCTGTGAAACAGAAGTTCTGTCTGGACCAGATGTGGTGTCGGTGACTCCCGTGGAGAGTGGCTACTTCGAGAGCAGCTTTCAATTCAGGCTCAGGAGAGTGTGGCCAAACCAGGAGGGGTTGGTGGGGGCCCAGGTGGAGGGTGGGGGGACTGCCTCTACACAAGAGCTTTCCCACCCCCAACTCTGCCCCGGCCTCCCATCTATGTTAACTATTAAATGCACTAATCTATCTGATGTGTGTTGGCCTACAGTGAACAGATGGTAAAGTAGAAGCAAATGAATGAATGAATGAATGGCTGAATGAATGAATAGCTCTCCCTAGCTGGGCATGGTGGCCCATGCCTACAGTCCCAATGTGTGGGAGGTGGAGGCAGGATTGCTAAGTTTGAGGCAAACCTGGGATACTTAGTAAGACCATCTCAAACAAAACAAAACGACACAATTCTCAAAGGCTGTGTTCTTGGAACCAGTGACGGGCACTGAGGTAATGAATGGGACAGACCAGAAGCCACTTTGCAGCAGAAGGAAGGAGGCACTTGTCCCACCTGCCTCCACAATGGGAACCACAGTGACAGTCCAGGCACTCCTTCCCGCCTGCCTCACTTCTCCAACTCAGGGCCTGGAGGCTGGGGCTGGTGAGATGGCTCAGGGGTAAAAGTGCTTGCGGTGGGAGCCAAGTCCAACCGCTGGAACCCATGGTGGAAGAAGAGAATCGACTTCTGAGGGTGGTGTACACACACACACACACACACACACACACACACACACACACACACACACACACACACACACACACACACCTGCTCCATGATATACTAAGGATCAGATCTGCTCTTTTTGTGCCTCAAGTCCTCCAACCCTAAGGTTTTATAGAAGTCAGATGAACCATGTGATCAGGTCTGGCCTATGACTTAGGAGCATGACCCTCACGGCTGGTGTGAAACCTGAGGCTGAGTGTCTGTGTGTGGAGCCTACCAGTGACTTCACTGGACCTGCGTACCTGTGGCTGGACCTCAGAGACCATTAGGCCACAAAGGCTGGCTGGGACAGTGGAGCCCGGAGAGGAGAGTCTTGGAAGCACCTGCTGGGTGCCAGGCAGGTGGCCAGGGCCTCAGGAGGCCCAGGGACGGCAGGGTGGAAGCAGCTCTGTGTCTGCTGTCCTGTGTCTGCACAGGAACTCTCATTTTAAATGACCGGAAAAGGGGAAAGCTGGTTGGCTCTTTCATACAGGACCAGCAAGCTGTGGCTCACAGGCCACATCTGACCTTCTAGGGACATTCTGATGTGTCATCTGCAGCTGCTTTGAGCCCCAGAGACTCCGTGCATGTGGCAGGGATTACATGACTCACAACTCTAAACTTAACTCTGGATCCTCAGCCTAGCACCCTGCTTCACCCTTGGGTGTGGCGCAGACGGGTCTCCCGGAGGCCTGGGCGTCTCTGTCTCCTCCTTCCCAGTGTCATTTGTTTTCCTTAATCAGGTGCTTATGAGGCCTGAGAGGCCAGGGAAGACCCAGTCAACCTGTAATTAGGGAGGTTTGCAGCAAGCCTCATTAGGCCTCCCAACCTTGCCTCCCAGATTCACCTGAGGGGCCTTAATGAGACTGTTTCCGGGAGCACGGCTGAGAGGCTAAACCAGCATCGTCCCCGTGGGCCCCAGCCCAGCTCTGCTCTACAGTGACCAGAAGCAAGGGGAGAGGGCTTCGTGTTCCCCAACATGCACAGACACAGGGATGGAAGACAGGTGCAGTGGTTCAGGACCACTCTCCGCAAGGACCATCAAGTTATGCAGCTATGAAAAGAGCCAGGTGCTGGAGAGCTTAAAATGAAACAAGACAAAAAACAAAAACAAAACAACAACAAAAAAGCAACAAACAAACAAAAACCTTACAAAGCTGAGGGGGAGTCAGGGGCATTGCTTAGTGGTAGAGTTCTTATCTAGAATCCCCCAGTGAGGGGCTGGGGGTGAGGCTCTGTGGCAGAGTGTTTGCCTGGCACTCAGGGGCTCTGACTAAGAAGAGTTATTTGTATTTGAAAAGCAATATGAACGAACTCATAGCAGAGATCTCAATAGACAGAAAGACAGATGGCTCATTCTCAGGCCCTAGTCAGATTTAGTGCCATGGGGAACATTCCAGGTTCTCTGGGGTCACAGGATCTGGGCCAGAGCCACTTGTGCCAGGGCACCTGGCACTGGGCCAGCCCAGTCTTTGCAAGTGTACGGCAAAGCCGCTCTCTCAGGGAGGCTTCACCTGTCCAGGGGCCTGCATTCCCCAGCTGCTTCTCATTGCACCCGATCTGCTGTTGAGCTCTCCATCTGCATGCCAGCTCTGTGACCACAGGGTCTCAAGTGTCCCACCGAGGTCCCCACAGCCCCACCACATGCCAGCTCTGTGACCACAGGGTCTCACTGTCCCCCGAGGCCCCCACAGCTCCACCACATGTTCAACCACTCAAGAAACAAATAAAGGTAAAAATCAGGAAAGATTAGGCCCCTCCTTCCACCTTGTTCATAAAAACATTATGACAGCTGTGAACATCACAAATGCCACTCAGTCTGTAGGCACCAGTGAGGATTTGGTGATCTATACGAGCACCCAATATACTGTAAAGGCCCCACTACTCTGCCCGACACACACACACACACACACACACACACACACACACACACACACATACAGACACACACACAGACAGACACACACAGACAGACAGACAGACAGACACACAGACACAGACACACACACAGACACACACACACACAGACAGACACACACATACACACACAGACAGACAGACACACACATACATACACACAGACACACACACACAGACAGACACACACACAGACATACACACACAGACACACACACACAGACAGACACACACACAGACACACACACACAGACAGACACACACACAGACATACACACACAGACACACACACACAGACAGACACACACACACAGACAGACACACACATACACACACAGACAGACAGACACACACACACAGACACACACACACAGACAGACACACACACACAGACAGACACACACACACAGACACACACACACACAGACACACACACACAGACAAACATACACAGACAGACACACACACAGACAGACACACACACAGACACACACACACAGACACACACATATATAGCTTGTCCTGACAGGGTGCTGATCTAATGGGTTTGTGGGGACTGGAAGGGGCTGGAAGCTCTTGTCTTGCCCCCCCCCCAGTCTGCCCCACAGATAATGACTTCTCTTCAGCAAGTTTCTTGCAGCTGTGGCTGCAGAGACAAGTGGCAGAAGCTGAGATGGGGACAGTTGCCATGATACGCACTGTGGTGATTTAGCCTCAGAGCTTTGGCTCCTGTGGAATAATTTAACGATCTGGTGGGGAGGGAGGACAAGGTTCATGTGGCTTCACATCCCCACCTCCAAAAATAATCCAAGTTCCCAGAGCCAGTGGAGATGCACAATTGGGGAGAATGTTTTCCACCAGGACCCCAAGAGGTGTATGCGGGGGTGCTCTCCTCTTCATTTTGTGGGAGGGAAACAGGTGAATTAAAAAACTGTGGAGACTACGTCTTCCTTGCCCTGGGCCTGTTCCTTCCCATCCAGAGCCGGAAATGTCTTTTCCTAAAGGGACAGTTTGTGGGAGTCTTTGGCTGTCCCCTGCTTACCCTGTGATAGTCATCATTGCTAATTGGACAGGATCTGGGGTCTCCTAGGAGAACATCTTTGGATGTGTCTGTGAGGCTGTCTCCAGGGGGGTCTGACTGAATTGGGAAGACCCACTCTGGATGTGGGCAGCACCATCCCATGAGCTGGGCCCTGGAATTCCCTTCTGTTTCTACATGCTCTAGCTGTGGGCCTATAGCCCTGCCCTCCTGTTACCCCACAGCCTATTGCAACTAATTGCAACTTCTTACAGGCAAACGGGTCCTTCCTGACCTTTTCTCAGGTATGCGATCTCAGCTTCAAGGAAAGTTAACTGACACAATGGGAAAGAACCACAGTCCCCAGAGAATGCTGGCCCCAGAGATTGCCCAGAGGCCCCAGTTCAGCAAAGCAAGCTCACAGTAGCAGAATGCGGACAGGATACAGGTGGGGGTCTGAGCATCACAGGCCTGGGGGTGGGATGGCCAGGATGGGTGGGAGGATGAGGGAGGGGCCCTGCCCAGCTCAGGCAGGGAGGGCCAGGACCGGTCAGCCAGTCGAGCTGCCGAGGTAGAAGCCTAAGGAATCCAGCATTGGATTCAGGGAAGAGAACAGTCCTCAGGCTGCCTTCCAACACCAGTCTCCATTCACAGAGCCTGCCATGTGCTCAGTGCTATCCAGAGTCATGCTGGTTCAGTTCATCATGATGCTCATTTCAGAGTGAGGAAGCTGAGGTTCAGGGCACACACCCACCCAAGGTCAAAACTGTGGTCGGAGACAGCTGGTATCCAAGTCGTCTGATCCTGTTCCCAGGCCTTCTAACACACACACACACACACACACACACACACACACACACACACACACACACACACACACACACACACACACACACACACACCTCTTTACAAAACAGGGACTCTGTACTGGCCCAGAGGCTGGTGTAGGATTTGAACCTGGATCTGCCCTGTCTGATGTCTCCATCAAGGTGACATTCATAGAGCAAGTGGTTGGTGCCTGTCCATTGCCTGAGCTGCAAGAAACGGAGGAGGAGGAGGAGGAGGAGGAGGAAGAGGAGGAGCAGGAGGAGGAGGAGGAGGAGGAGGAGGAGGAGGAGGAGGAGGAGGAGGAGGAGGAGGAGGAGGCTGTCTTCCTGATCTAAAGCCCACCCCAGGCTAAGGATGAGAGGGGACACGTGTTCCGCTGGGTCAGGATATAATTCCCTCATTACATTCAGGTTACAGAGCAGCGGTGTTGGAATGACCCCATTTTGATAAATGTACAGACTATGGTCATTAAAATCATTTTGTTTTTATAAAATCCCTTAAATAAATTAGGGGGTAGAAGTGACAATGAAGTTCACCCCCATATATTAGAACTTCAGGCTCTGTGGATCAGAAAAACTAGCATATGTACAAACAAAGAATAGACCAAACATGAATTTTTATGGTATTCTTGTAACTTTTCTACTTCTGAACAATAACAACAAAAAAAAGCAGGCCCCTCCTCACCAGGTGCTCAAATTCATCTTCAGCGTTATCATTTGACCCAGTGACAGACCCAGGCACTTATGATCAAGTCTCCTTTAAGATTAAAAAAAAAAACAAAACAAAACAAACAAGAAACCCAAAGTCATGACTTGAGGCTGGGACTAGGTCTTTCTCTTGTGCTAGGCAGACACTGACAGGATCTGTAAGGTGCTAGGGGTGAGCACTAGGGGCTGGGATGGAATACATGCTTTTCTTGAGCTTTCTTTCATAAATGATTGTCCCTTGTCCTTGTCTTTCCCTGGTGGACACCTGACAGGCCACCATCAAGGAGCCTCACGAGAGCTGACTTTCAACCAGTGACTCAGGCAACAGGACCCCAGTGCGCTCATCTGCTCGTTTATCTTTAAGCAAGTATTTTTGGGTGCCGAGATGTACCCCTATAATGTGTTAAGCACTGATGTAGAACTGAGGGCATTGGAGCCCATCTATGGGAGGAAGTGGACACCTTCAGGGCGAGTGCCCGCAGGCGAGTACTGCAGGACACTTGCCAACAGGGGACAAGGCCAGAGTGGCTGGGCCACACAGGGCAAGCGAAGGAAGGCTCCTCTGAGGTGATGCCCAGCACTGCAGAGATCAAACTACACAAAGGAGGGAAACATGCATGTCTAGAAGACAGTCCCAAGCACAGGGAGGAGGGATCCTGGCACATGGCGGTCGGGAGGTCACAGCTGGGCGTCAGTGACATGGGCAGAGAGGGGCTGAATTCCCATAGGAGAACACAGGATTAGAGAAGTTGTCAGTGTCCCCACTGCCACCTAACTAAGGGTGGCCAGAAACAGCTGCAGAAGGCCTGTTGCCTGTCTCCACACAGCCCCAGAAGGACCAGTTGTTACACCGGGGAATGGTTGAAAACAAAAACCAAAACTCACAAGAGCATTGTGTGCCGTAGGAAAAAAGTATGACTTCCCATCCCTTCATCACAGCGAAACTCACCACAACAGGCACGCCCCTTTCCCTCCCAGTCCTCAACGCTTTTAACTGTGACTATTGTCACTATCTGCCCTTTACAGAAAAAGCCAGACACTGTCTGCTCTGACAAAATCTGTTACCTTTGGCTGTGCCTGGTGCTTATGATGTGGGCTATGATATGACTCTATGTGTATGACATATAGAGGTGGGATATGATAAGACTCTATGTGTATGCTATATAGAGGTGGCCTATGATAAGACTCTATGTGCATGATATATAGAGGTGGCCTATGATAAGACTCTATGTGCATGATACATGGAGGTAGACAGAGCTGGAGATGGAAGAAGGGAGGGAGGGAGCTGACACATGGGCAGAAAGTGACCTTTTTAGACTGAACTTTGTTCCTAATTGTAAAAACTTAATTTAAAAACAGACTTTGAAATGGCATTGGGGGCCCATCTGTTTAGCGACAGTACACAATTCCTATGAAGCAACAGCCCATCAAAAAGAGTCTTTGATTCTGCTTTGCCACACTTTGTATTTTTCAGCCCAACTCACTCCTGACTTTGTTTTTAGGGGTACCCAGGGTGGACCTAGAGTCTCACAGGCGTGTTCTACACCATACCGCACCTTTTCCATTCTGAGACAGTGTTTACCTAGGCTTTGCAGGCAGGCCTTGAACTTGGGATTGGGATCCCTCTGCCTCAGGCTAATAGGCCTGTGCTGTTAGAACTGGCTTGTTGGCTTTATTTATTTAGTGATTTATTTTGAGACAAGATCTCGTGATATTATAATCTGGTTTAGGTCACATCTCCAGGATTGCTGAGTCTAAGGTTCAAGGCCTCAAATAGGCTTATCACTATCCCCTATGGACTCAGGTTCCTCCCAGGCACAATGGCTTCCTTCTTGCCTAGCTCCTTTCCATCACCCTCCCTCTCTCCCCCTTCTCTCAGTGAGGACTTACTGGGCATGATTTTAGCTGCAGGCTTGAGATATCACATTGTGTTCCTGTCTTCCCATCTGTAAAGCTGAGGCAAACTTGGGACTACCAATAGAGAGAATCACTTAAAGACCGAGGTTTCAATGGGTAGTGTTGTCTCCAGAGGGCCTGTGGGCACCTGTGGGGCTGGTCTGGGCTGTCATAATGACTATCAACACTACTGGGAAGTCTTGGGTGGGCACCCACTCATGCAGAATACTGGGCACAGGACAAGTTGTCTCTCCATGCCAACCCCACCTCTATTAATCCATTGCTATTCCCCAGCAAATCCCACCACCAGCATCGAACCCCACGTGTCCCACACTCTGGAAGATGCATACAGTTCTCTGGCTTCTACTGAACACTAGTACAAGTAGTTCCTCCCAGGCATGACAACACCAATGCCTCTGGACACTGCTAAATGTCACATTCTGAGGCCATATCTCTCTATTCTGTGGTATTGACAGCCAAGGGAAAGCCAGCACCAGGCCCAACTGCAGAAGGTGAAGCCCAGAGGGAGGGAGGCTTGGTCCTCATGGGGGAGGTCTGAGAGGAGCTGGGGTTCTGGGGAAGGAAAAAGGACGACACATGGTCCTATCGTCTGGCTCGCTGAGATTACATTCTTTTACAGCGTTCTGCCTGGAGCACGGCCCCCACGGGTCCTCAATGCAAGGCGGAGCGTGCCTGCCTCCCCATCACCACATCTGCCTTCTGCTGCTGACTTTTTTTCCAAGCCTATAAACAAAACAAACCCAACGACCAAACAAACAGGGAATTTTCAACTGCTCGGGTAAAAGGCAGCGAATGCAAAGTGTTATTTATTCCCCTGCCTGGGTGCACAGAGCTTGGAAAGAAACATGCAGGATATGATTCCTACCATGGAGGGAGAAAGGAAGGCCTGTGAGAGATGGGAGGATGCACACATTCTACTGAGCTTCAATTAAGCAGAGACGGAGGATGAGCAGGCTGTTTGGTGGACCAGCGGGGCTCCCTCTCCATGATCACCTCCTTCCCAGACTGTTTGTTGGACTGATGGGCCTCCCTCACCATGGGCACCTCCTCCCAGGCTCCCTGGCTCCCAGATGTGGGGCTTCTGGTCACCCCTGGCTTGACTGGCTTTACAGCTCTGGCAGCTGGAAGCCAGGAGTGGAAACCTCGCTAATTCAATCAATGAGCTCTGACAAGCTTAAATGGTTGTTTGGAAGGGGCCTCTCTCATCTACCTCCCTCATTGCCCCAAATCTCAAATACAATAAATTAAATAAAACATGAGCTACAATCGGGGCCTTTTTGGCCGCTGTTTCTAGTGGGAGTCAGAAACATGTTAATGAAGCCTGCATTTTCCCTCCTCTGCGATGTTTGCTCTTCCTCCTCCCTGCCTCTCCTGGTGGTGGGGGGGACGGGGGCTGGGGCATTATTCAGTGCACTGCCATAGGTGTCTTCAGCCAATCGCAGGCGATGGCAGCCGCTTGCACCTTGCTGACAGCTGCTGTCAAAATACTCTCTCAACCAGCAGCTCGATAATAACTCGAAAATGAGATACAAATGAGTGATTCCTTGCGTGTGACTGCGTCGACTGTCCTGCAGCCCATGGGTCCTTGCTGTGGCCGGGGAACACTACAGGGCAGCTCTGGCTTCTGAAGGAAGGCTGGCTCAAAAAAGGGAAAAAATCCAGAAGCCAAACAGCTAGCCCTGGATCACTGAGGAAGATGCTCTGACCTCTGAAAGAGTACTGAGAACAGGTCCAAGATCCCCCAACCATGGGGTGTTTCCTGCCCCCCCACCCCAAGATATACCTGTCATGTGGAATCTTTCAGTGCATGCAAGCCATGAGGTACCTTCCACCCACTATGTGGGGGGCCATGTCTGGAACTCCAGGAAGAAAGGGGACCCCACGGCTGCTTCCCATGACGAGTATCAGCCACCTGCCTCCCCTGTCACTCACAGACAGGCTGGCCTCTTTCTCCCTCAACCATGCCAACCTCTCACGCCTTGATAAGAAAGCCACAGATGAGCCCCCGGGAGGATCAGGTGTGTTTCCATGGGTCCCTGGGATGGGCGGAGCTCACAGCTACATGCAGCAGGCCCTGGGTGGGGGGTCGAATGGACACCTCTTCCCCATGGCCAGGGCTGGTTACTGCCTCTGCTTGTCACAGGAAAGATGCAGCGCCAATGCTTCTTTACTATTTAATCAGCTGCTCTGCACCGACATGACTGTCTGCTACGTTAAAAGGAGCTAGGGTGTCCGTGAGGCTGGGATGGTGAAAAGGCTGTGAGAGAGGACCTTCTTTAACGCAGTACTGTGCCTCGGCTCCAGGGAGGGGCGCCCATGAGGCCTGCACTAAAATCTCTCCCCTTAGCGAGCTTTTATTCCCGGCCTGTGCTGGGAAAACATTTTGCTTCTTCCCACGTGTGTGACAATGTGTGTTCTCCATCAGCTGCCTGTGTCACCCATCTACTTTAAACAGAAAACGCCAGCGAAGGCAGGCTCAGCCTATGGAGCTTGCTGCGTGAGCCCAGCCACCGTAGGAGGCTTTTAAGCGTACACTCGGAAGGACAAGAGGCTCTCAGCACACATGAGCAGGGGAGATGCCGGTTTGGGGGTTACGTCCATCAAACTTGCCTATGGAGCTAGGGGAGGAGAACAGACTGGAACCTGGGCCCCAGGGCCTCCATTCTGGCACTTGACGACTATGAGACATCAGGCGAGTCACTTAACCTCTCTGCCTTGCCGTCTCCTCATCTGTGAAGCGAGGATATTAATGCCGACCCCACCGCAGAGGCAAGTGGGAAGAGAATGGGGAGGTGCCATGTCGCACTGCAGACAGTTGCATATGGCTGCTTTTGTGGCTTTTGCTCACTTTCCCACGCTCTTTGAAACAAGACTCACTTTCAAATGGGGAGAAAGCCTTTAAGAGCATAGCTTCAACTTGTTGGCAGGTAACGGTCCTGAAGGTGTTTAAGTTTCGACAGTATGTGAAGGGCCAGGCAGAAACTACAGTGGCCAGTACCATTCTGGCTACATTTACAGCAAAGGAATTCCAACAAGGGGCTGGTCCAGGAGTTCAAAGGGGAAGCAACGAGAAGACAGAGCCACTGGAGAGAGAACTGGCTGTGGGTCTGACCACAGTCATCCATGCCATGCTCTCAAGGTCCTCCCCAGCAGCTGTCACCAGGACATTAATTGTGAGGAAGTGCTTTTCCCTCTGACTCCAAGCATCATAGCAGCCACACAGGGTGGGAGTCCAGACCACCTGTAAGTGGACCAGCCCTGACTGCTGCTGGGGGAGCGTTCCCTTTACTCTGTGCACACGAGTGAGCATGCTCAGTGGCCCCTTCCACACACACTTTCTTCCCCTTCGCCACGGGGTAAGACTCTCCCCGCTCAGCATGGCTGAGGGCTCCCTACTGTCCTCAGCTCCTTTGTGTGTTGATGGGCACAGGGAGAGCCAGGGAGGCAATGGTGAGAGGAACCCGTGTGTACAGTGCCACCCCGCTCTGGCCCCTGAGCACTCTTCAGGAATGTCCTGCTCCACCTCTGCCCCAGATAGAAGTTAAGCTTTGCATCCAAGGCCAGCTCCCTGAGGAAGCACCCTCCATACATGTGGGGCTGGTCCTAGTGGGAACAGATAAGCAGGAATGCCCAGTGTCTCAGTCTTTCTGGGAGAAATGCAGCATGTCCCCAAAGCTGGGCTCTGAAACTCATCTAATAAGAAAGAGCAGTGAGTGGCAGGGGCGGGGTTGGGGGCAGGAAACGGGAAAGAAAGACATTTCTGGAGGATGCCAGGAACCTGCATGCCCTCTGGCTGCAGCCGCGCATAGGGCATTGCTGTGTACCTAGTTATGGCTCCCAGACTCCTTTGCTCTACAGCACCCCACAATGCCCTCAGAACCTCAGCGAGTTCTCATGGGATCCCCCAGACGCATGCCCCCTAGTCTGCAGCAGCCCCATCATGGTTGATGCCAGCTCACAGTGGCACTCAGGGTTCCTGGGTACAGGGTTTGAGAGCCTTGGCGTTAGTACCAGCAACTATGTAACTGGAATTGTCTTACTGAGTGCTGGTGAGAACTGCTGTGTTCCCACAGGCGTGGATTCTTAGAGGCAGAGACCGACATGACTTCGCTGGAGGAGACAGGCCCCAGAGCCAAGACTGAGAAACTTTGCTCTGGTGCACCCTAGGGCTGCCCTAAGAGGTTGTGCAGGCTGAACACTGCACAGTGCTTGAGGTGGCACTCCCACAGCACTGTGCTCCTGGCCCTACACTGCCAGCTTTAACAGCTCCCTTCCTGAGCCACTATCCTGTGACCTCCTGGCCATATCCCACTGCCATGCACAAGGACTGACGACATGCCAGAGAACCATCGGCGCCATCTGCAATCGACCCATGTTAATCGGGAAGTCACACCAAAACTTGAAGGACTACAACCACCACTGAGGCTGACAGCAAAAAAGATTGCAGGCTTCAGTGGACCCAGCAAGCATGTTGTACCCCACATTGGACTAAGGTGCAGGGCCAGTGTTCTGTAAGGGTTCTTTGGTCAGAGCCTGCTGCCCGGAGAGACCCTGTCCAACCAAGAAGCCAACCAGGACATTCCTCGCTTCTACAAGAGCTGACTACCCTGCGATGAACTTGGTGAGGGTCTGCCCCATATGGAGGCCCACAGAATACTGCTCACTTGAAAGCTGTGTGACATGCAAGGGGCCTGAAGATACTCTGGGGACATCTCCCAAGCCATTTGACTCTCACTGCCTTCCGCACCCAGGATGCCAGGAGGCAAGACAGGCAGAGCCCTGTGATGGCTCCAACAGTTATCTGCACGCAAGACCAGACAGAGCGAGGGTTGGAACAGACACTGTGTGCAGAGGCGAGTTGGTGAGCTGTCTCCTTCTGAGGGAGGAACCATCCCCCAGGGTGCCCCAGCCCAGTCTGAGCTGTGTCTTTCCCAGCTATCTCCAGCAGGGGGCAGAAGAAAGAGGACACAAGCCAGTGCTGGCTTCCCCACCAGCAGGGGACTGAGTGCGGTCAGGGTGGCGGGTGGAACACCCTTGTAGCAGACGAACAACATTATCATAGTGCAGACTGTGGTGACTCACACATTAATGCTGCCGCTCCTGCAGCCACAGCAGACATCACTAATCAACTGCACTGCCACTTTCCCAGGCAGTCTCCACAACCCCAGTACAGGATGCTAGGCAGCCACGACCAATGGGTTTTGCTGCCTTGGAAGGCATAAGCTCTCTGCCATAGCTGGAACAACTGCATTCAACCAATTCAGGCCAAGACAGGTCAAGCAGTGACCTGAGTTCAGCCTTCTTGATGGTGTCCTGTCAACTAGGAAAATCACACTGGCTCCTTCTCAAGCCCACAGCCAGCTTCTGATACATGAGAAAGGAGATGCCAGATAACCCCCAACTCTCCTCTTAGCAAGGGGCTGGGCCTGGTGAAGCAGCACAGGGACCATCATTTGGTGTTGTCCTGAGTTCTGGGTGTTGGGGGGCTCACTAGGGGAGGTAGGCTTAGAACTGTGGCTATTTGTGCCCATACTGCAGACCCCATCCTACCTCCAGGGAGGGTCCAGAGACACTCCCCGACCCCACCGTGTTTGTTCCTTTATACCACAGACATGAGGGTTGGTACCTGCCAGGTGCATATCAATTAGCATAGATTTAAGTACTACAGTTTATGCAGCATAAGGAAAAGGGGGTGACTTCTCTCTCCTGGCTTCTTCCCCACTGTTATTGACCATGGAGGCAGATTTACTACTGAGCAAAGACCAGGCTGGCTGTGGCTGACATGGGCCTGGACCTTCTTGGTCACAGACAGCTGCTGCATGACTCAGTAGCTTCTTAAGTCTTCCCAACAGAGAGCTGCCATAGATGCCACTTGCTTACTCCCGTGACAGGCAGCTCACTACTGCCATCTGTCACAGTTTGGGGTAATGATTTTCCAGTTGAAATTTGAGGTCTTTCACAGATTTACATGTGGCTGGTCTCGAACATATTACACAAAGACATGGGGGGCAGTGCAGCTTTGCACCCTGCTCTGCCCTGGGGCCACCAGATTGCAAGCCTCAGTTTCCCACGGGACTCCGGGCATAGACTGGTTCAGGCTTGACTGGGGCTGTGGTCAGTAAACACTGTTCATTGAGCCCTGTCCCATGGCAGTAAGGATCAGGGACATAACAAATACTAATGTCATACTTAATGCCCATGGATACACCAGGAGCCCAAACCTATGCCAATACTGGATAGAAAAACCAAAAAGCTCAACTCTGGATTGTGGCCCTGACTGAGGTTCTCTTTGATGCATATGGAAGTCAGGGAGTGTGTGGAGGGGCTGGGGGGCACCGCCAACCTCACCGGCTCCACCCCAGGGGTAACATCGCCCTGTTGGCCACGGTGCCTCAGTTACTGTTCTAGCTTCCCTCTATCCTGGCCCTCACCAAAACCACATGGCCATCCCCAAGTGGCCAGCACCTCACATCCAGAGCTGCTAGCTGGATTAAGCCACAGGAACCTGAGGTACAGGGGACACAAAAGCCTCTCTTGGCCACTTTTGCATGAAAGACTACATTCTCCCCAAAGGGCCTTAAACAGCCTTAGTCAATAAGATCCAGAGACCTGATGGAAGTGCAGAGAGCTACAACACCCAATGGGGTGGGAACAAATATTCCAGAATGTTCTGGAAGCATGTAAGGTCTGCATGCATGAGCCAGGCTGGCAGGGCATCACCATCAGTCAGGTGGGCTAACTCAATAGTTACAATGGGGACAAAGCCTCTACCTCAGTCAGGTACAATGGATTCCAGAGGAACTGTGCCCAATGCAGGAACTGTGCCCACAGCACCGCCCATGTATTGCACATCACAGCACTGTCCTGCAGTGAGACACATCACAGCACTGCCCCACAGTGAGACACATGACAGCACTGCCCCACGCACTGCAGCACTGTCCTGCAGTGAGACACATCACAACACTGCCCCACACACTGCAGCACTGTACTGCAGTGAGGCACATCACAGCACTGCCCACAGTGAAACACATCACAACACTGCCCCACAGGGAGACACATGACAGCACTGCCCCACAGTGAGACACATGACAGCACTGCCCCACACACTGCAGCACTGTCCTGCAGTGAGACACATCACAGCACTGCCCCACACACTGCAGCACTGTCCTGCAGTGAGACACATCACAACACTGCCCCACACACTGCAGCACTGTCCTGCAGTGAGACACATCACAGCACTGCCCCACAGTGAGACACATCACAGCACTGCCCCACAGTGAGACACATCACAGCACTGCCCCACACACTGCAGCACTGTCCTGCAGTGAGACACATCACAGCACTGCCCACAGTGAGACACATCACAGCACTGCCCCACAGTGAGACACATGACAGCACTGCCCCACACACTGCAGCACTGTCCTGCAGTGAGACACATGACAGCACTGCCCACAGTGAGACACATGACAGCACTGCCCCACAGTGAGACACATGACAGCACTGCCCCACACACTGCAGCACTGTCTTGCAGTGAGGCACATCACAGCACTGCCCACAGTGAGACACATCACAACACTGCCCCACAGTGAGACACATGACAGCACTGCCCCACACATTGCAGCACTGTCCTGCAGTGAGACACATCACAACACTGCTCCACAGTGGGACACATCACAGCACTGCCCCACACACTGCAGCACTGTCCTGCAGTGAGACACATCACAGCACTGCCCCACAGTGAGACACATGACAGCACTGCTCCACACACTGCAGCACTGTCCTGCAGTGAGACACATCACAGCACTGCTCCACAGTGGGACACATCACAGCACTGCCCCAGACACTGCAGCACTGTCCTGCAGTGAGACACATGACAGCACTGCCCCACAGTGAGACACATGACAGCACTGCCCCACAGTGAGACACATGACAGCACTGCCCCACACACTGCAGCACTGTCCTGCAGTGAGACACATCACAACACTGCCCCACAGTGAGACACATCACAGCACTGCCCCACAGTGAGACACATCACAGCACTGCCCCACACACTGCAGCACTGTCCTGCAGTGAGACACATCACAGCACTGCCCACAGTGAGACACATCACAGCACTGCCCCACAGTGAGACACATGACAGCACTGCCCCACACACTGCAGCACTGTCCTGCAGTGAGACACATGACAGCACTGCCCCACAGTGAGACACATGACAGCACTGCCCCACACACTGCAGCACTGTCCTGCAGTGAGACACATCACAGCACTGCCCCACAGTGAGACACATGACAGCACTGCCCCACACACTGCAGCACTGTCCTGCAGTGAGACACATCACAGCACTGCCCCACACACTGCAGCACTGTCCTGAAGTGAGACACATCACAGCACTGCCCACAGTGAGACACATCACAGCACTGCCCCACGCACTGCAGCTCTGCCCCACGGCAAGACACATGACAGCACTGCCCCATACACTGCAGCACTGTCCTGCAGTGAGACACATGACAGCACTGCCCCACAGTGAGACACATCACAGCACTGCCCCACACACTGCAGCACTGTCCTGCAGTGAGACACATCACAACACTGCCCCACACACTGCAGCACTGTCCTGCAGTGAGACACATCACAGCACTGCCCCACACACTGCAGCACTGTCCTGAAGTGAGACACATCACAGCACTGCCCACAGTGAGACACATCACAGCACTGCCCCACGCACTGCAGCTCTGCCCCACGGCGAGACACATGACAGCACTGCCCCATACACTGCAGCACTGCCTCCTGACAGAGGAGGACACAGCAATAAACAAGCAAACAACGGCTCACCTACCCAGCATGATGCACCTTACAGCAGCAAGGATACACTCCCACAGACAAACATGGAAACCCAGGGGTGGGAAGTGGTACCTCAAACAACATCTTGGCAGAGGCACAGAAGTCAGTGGAGGGGTCACTCAGGACCAGGAACTACGGGGATTGCACCAGCTAGGGTATGGGTGTGTAGACACTCAAGCTTGTGATCCATATACCCGCCAACCTTCAACAGGTCATTGGACCAAATGTTTGTCTTCAGAAACTTTTGCTATTCTGATAATGGGGTTCTGCAGATGTCATAGAGGATAGAGAAGGTGCCAGCGTGGGACCCCTATCAAGAGAACCATGCACTATGAGGTGCCAGTGGGCACAGGTGGGCCCAATAGTGGCAGAACGGCACTGGTCCAGGGGCCAGGGTATGGCATTCTTCCAGAGCCAGGGGAATCCGAAGTCCCCTCCCCTCATCCCAGCCACTCTGTGCAGAGCAGCTCAAAGAGCTCAAAGCTTTTTACAAAATACTGCCAGGAGCCAGGAAGGAATGCAGCAGAGCCTCCAGTCCCGGCACAGGAGGGAGACCATTGGCAGACCTCACTCAGCCTTCCGTCCACTGTCACGGTGACTGTGAGAAGAAATGACCCGACAGGGACAGACTAAGCTGTCCACGAAGTCAGCACAACAGGTGTGCAGGGCACAGGAGACCCAGGCGTGTAATTAAGGGCTCCGGACACCTGGTGTGAATTGCCCATTCACACCCTAGCAGGTGGCTCACACCTCTGAGGAGGAAATAGCAGAGGGAAAAAAACCGTTCTATCTGGAGCCAGAGCCTGGCCAATCTAGCGGCTATCCTTGCCCTTCATGGACAGTTCCAGGAGGATGGTGGGCTCTAGAGTACCAGCTGACTGCATCACCACAGAGCTGTGTGACCCAGGCAAACTGCTAACCCTCTCTGTGCCTCCCAAACTTCGATTTCATCAGCATTCTGGAGGAAGGTTCCACACAGTAGGTCTACATACTCTGAGCATCTTGTGAGACCCACTGGGTACCAGGCTCCCATGCACATCCCAGTGGCATGTGTGTCCTTACAACCTGGAGGGTTTTTGTTCAATAAGCGGGTAATCGAATGCGGAGAAGTTGAAGGGGAACTGGCAGGCAGGCTGGAACACAGTGGAAGGAAGGGACAGACCAAGCGGAAGGGAGCCAGTCAAGGGCACGCCGAAGGGCTTGACCTACACGGCCATAAGTGCAGAGGCACTCATGTGCCCGGTCTGTGCCCGGCACAGGACACTCTGGGTTTCCAACCTCCAGATGAGACTCAGACACAAAGAGACTGGGTAACAAGCCCAGGTCACACAGTTAGGAATGGTGGCACTGGGCTAGGTGCCCAAAGGCCACCCCAGGCTGTGCCCTTTGTTTTACTGCCTTGAAGACTCTGTGACATCACGTCTGACAAGACTAGGATACAGGAGACATCCATGTGATAGTCAGAGGCCTCTGCATGTATATGTGGTCACTCAGAGGGGAAGCTGGAGGGGAGGGGGAAGGATGGAGGGGAAGTCGGAGGGGGCTACAGAGTCTCAATTCTGGCAGATGCTCAAACCCAAATGCCTGTTGGTGGGGTGAGGTGACAGCAAGGGGCTGGGTAGGGGACTTGCTGTTAAGGGCTGTGTAAACAGAGTGGTGGTTGGTGGAACTGTGTGGGGACCCATGCTGATGGGTTTTCCTGTCCTCAGAACCAGGACTTAGGAACCTCTAATGCTGGTGGCTCCACATAAACCAATCCGGGCCATATATGGCCTATAGCTTGTCAGTGGTACCTCAGGTTGTGGTAAGCCAAGTGATAATGACACTCAGCAACAGTCAGGACTTAGGAGCTCAACAGACACAGGCCCCGCCTCTGTGGGGTAGCTTTCACACCCCAAGGGCTCTGTTCTTGGATGATGGCAGCAGCAGGGACACTTCAGAGGAAAACTGAGACAGAGGGACGTGTCCAGGACTGATGGGGAGTTAACAGTGGGGGCCTTCTCACAGAAGGCCAGGCAACTGAGCTCTACAGTGACTGGCTAGTGACTAGGAGAAGTCCTCAGGCTCTCCAGACCTGGGCTCCATGTCTATAAGATGTCCCGTTAGCTATCCAGTCTGTTGCATCAGTGTGGTGTCTCTGAAGACACCTGGTCCTTTCAGAAGGGAAGCTGACAGCTTGCAGGCCTGGGGACAACTCTAGTGAACACCTCTCAGCTTAAGTAAGTTAAGCCTGTCCTCACACAGATGGCCACCTGTGCTTCATGGCTAGGAAGGCAAGGTAAACGACCTAAATATATGCAAGGGGCAGAGAGGGGAGGTGGAGGGAACAACTGTGGGTGCGAAAAGGGACAGCTTTCTTTCCATACCTTGGAGAAGAGGGTGGGAACTTGTGAGCAGAAACTGCCCAGGGACTATGTGGAGGCCCATCAGAGGCTGTGGCTGCACATTCTTCCTGCCTGCCTGCACCCAGGCCTTCCCTTCCACCTTGGACCCACGACACTGGTCTTCCTAAGCCTTGGACATGGCTTTGTGAAATCTACAGTGACCAAGGGGATCCTCTGGCTTCTCTCGCATGCCTGTAGCTCTGTTGGGCATGCTTTCTGTTTCCGTCCTAAAGTGAGGAAAGCTGAGGCCTCAAGAGCGCTGCGGTCACTCTGAAGGAGAAAAGGAGCCATTGGGAAGCCCAGTCTATGGCCAGGGGGCAGCTCTGTGTGGAATATTCCTTTACACTGTGTGACTATGTGTCACTGCGGTTGGGTGAATAAAGAAGCTGACTGGCCAGTAGCTGGACAGGTAGAGGCTAGACGGGACTAGCAGACAAAAAGTGTGAAGGAAAGGAGGAGTCTTGGAGTCATACGAGGAGATGCAGAGGAAGAAGGAGATGAACTTACTGTACTGAGAAAAGGCACAGAGTCTTGCAGCAAAGTGAAGATTAGATATATGGGTTAATTTAAAATGTAAGAATTAGCTAGTAACAAGCCTGATATATTGGCCCAGCATTTATAATTAACAATAAGTCTCTGTGTGGCTATTTGGGAACTGGCTGGAGGGACAGAAAAGTCCTGAAATACGCCGAGGATGACACTGGCAACCCTCCCTCCCTCCTGTCTGTTTGTCCCCCCTTCCCCCAAGTCATGCCCTTTGATGCCAGAGCAGGCATTTAGCAGTGGCAGAAGAAAGGAGACTCTAGACCTTCCTGATAGGGCTGCATTCCCTGGCATCCAGCACAGCGCCTCATACAAGTCACACATTGCCACAAAGTAACCCCACCAAGACAATTTGGGAGTGACAAATCCTCCTAAACCTGGGAGAACAACAGATTCAAAAGATCAAGTTCTAGGTCAGGGCCCCGAAAGTCATGCTAGCCAAGGTGTGCAGACTTGGGTAGACTGTTTCCTTTGGGCATAGGAGAAGCCCTCCTACGCCTGGGCCTGCAAGCACCAAGCAGACTCAGCATGGCAGGCACCAGGCACAGAGCCCAGCACATAGGCACATAACTGGGACGTGGGTTGTGATTTTGATCGTATCTACCAGGAAAAGTCCCCCAAATCCTGCCTGACATAGTAGGTCAACCAATCCTCCTAAGCTCTGAAGCCTTCCCTTAGCGACCTTTTGCTGGTCAGTGGCTTTGTCTAGATTCAGGCCTGAGGCTCAAGTCTTGCATCCCTGGGTAGGCTCACAGTGCCCCCTGCTGTCCATCGCTGCAATTGCCCTCAGATCTCAGTCTGCTGGGAGGCTAACAAAAGCAAGGCAGGGCCTGTCCAGGAGGGTTCCAGCTTCAGGGTTTATGACCACTCAGACAGAACAATGGCGGACAGGAAGAGATACCTCATGTAAGTACATTCAGCAGACACTAATTCCCTGTCTACTAAATAGTCGTATAATACACAGATCAAACAAAGCTCTGTCTCCTGCCTTGCCATCTTTTGTTTCCCTGGATAAATGTCATCCCCAAAACACTGTGGAACCAAGCGACACTGTCATCTTGGAGGGATGTGGTTCCCAATCAGCACACCGGTCTTAGGCACTCCTTCTGATGTGGCAGCAGTGAGACTGGGCTCTTTTTAGAAGCTGAGTCACATCAGGCAAGCACCGAGCCAATGTTCTCACTCTCCTTTTGGCTGATGCGCTGGATCCGGGTATGTGAAAAATGCCCCCTGGCCCCCAAGTGTGACCTGTCTCTTCAGGCACCACAGTTCAGACCCCAGAGGGGAAGGGACGCTGCATCAGTTCGGCTGACCGCAGCTGTAAAGCCCCACCCCAGGGGATGATGAAAAACAGAGACGGGAAGGGTTTTGAAGCTGATTCTCCAAATAGCATCCCACTCTCTTAACCTCACAGCAAGAGTAAAGAGGCGAGTCTCACAGAGACAAATCCCTCTCCAGCTCTGCACTCATCCTGTAGCCACTGTGCCTTACGGGGTACCGACAGGTCACTCTACCAGACACATCACCTGAGAAAGTGACAAGCAGGGACCGAGTGCTGGCGACTGGGCCACTGTAGCAGTGGCAGAGGAGAGAGGGACTCAAGGACCATAAGTACTAAGACTCCAGCTGAGCCTCAGCAATCTGCACAGCGCACCCGACTGATGTTCTGAGGGCACACAGTAGCCCCTTTTCATAGGGTCACAGAAATGTCTCCTTCAACTTGGGGTTCAGTGCAGGGCCATCTAAGCAACCTCCCATCAAAACGTTCTACTGTACACGTATGGGATGGCCAGCCGAGGCCTGTGTGGTTTGCTTTATAGAGTCCATCAGTCCTTCTGGGATCCTCTGTAAGAATTCAGACTGATGGGGGCACAGGAGAGATGGCTCAGTGGCTAAGAGCACTGTTTGCTCTTCCAGAGGACCTGGGCTCTTTTCCAGGGCCCACATGGAAGCTCACCACCATCTGTAACTCTAGTTCCAGGAGATCTGATGCCCTCCTCTGGCCTCTGAGGGCACTGCATGTGCATGGTGCACAAACGAAAGCAAAACACACACGAAAAAAAGGTTGGGGGGGGGGAAGAATTCATACTTGAAACAAACAAACAAACCTCGAATCTTTCAACCATGAGCAGAATGGGCCTAACTAAATCTAGGTTCCTGCCTGCCGTCATGGCCGGGAGAGAAGAGCCCTGAAGCTTCCACCTCCATGCTAGTCAGTTTGTCTCCAAGTCTCACCGCCTGCCTGGCCCCAAGTCTACCTCCCGTGTGACAGAGACCATGGCCTGTGTTCTGTATGTCATCCCCAAATGGCTTTTTCCAGAGAGCGACCAAGATCAACAGTCCTATTCCCATCAGGACATTAGCCCTCCCCCGAGCCGGTCCCACTGCCTGGGCCCCTCCTTGAAGGCACTGACTCTCTGGAACAGAGCACACACAAAGGGGTGTCAGAAAACCCCACAGGAGAACCACAGGCTGCAGCTGTCCCTCCTGATATTTAGTGACAGCCCTGGGATGCAGGCACACTCCTGGTCATCCTCGGAAAACCTCACTGTGCTAGAACAGTGTGGTCAAGGCCCGGGTGGCCTTCCAGCCTCCAGCCGGTGCTGTGCCCACAGCCCAGTGCCAGGACCCACCTGAAAAGCTCCCGGATCTCCCTCTGGTTGGCCTGGAAGGGGATATTCCGCACCAAAATCTTGGAGGTTGTCTGCTTCTTGGAGACCTGTTTCTTCCGAGTGGGTGTCAAGGCCGGCCTGGGGTGAGATGGCAGAAACAACAGGTTATTTGGGGTGTCAGCTGCTTGTACCAATCCTGTTACCTTCCCCCACAAAATACGCCTCCCTGTCATTTCAAGTGGCCTACTGAAGGGCCCAAGATGGAAGCAGAGGAAGCGAGCCTGTTTTCCTTGGGGTGACAGGGACTGAAGCTACCTTCTCTCCCAAACTGCTCTGGCTCCCTGGCCAACGAAGCCCATTGCTGCTATCTCATAAAGGACTGTGAGAAGGAACCATATGGGGGAGGGCCTTATACATTCCGGGCTAACACTATGCTCCTGAGTTACACCTCCAACACCACCTGCCCCTCTATTATAAAAACATGCCTGCATGTCCAGGCTCTCTGACTGGTCCAGCTGGGCAAGGAAATGGGTATCAAAGCTCGTAATGAAACCTTCATTGGGAAGAACCCCAAATGGTGACGAACTTGGGGTGTGTAGGGGTATTTTATAGTCAGGCAGAGAGAGCTGCCACCCATCCAAGGAAAGAGGAGACTCACTTGGTGGCCCGTTCGGAGATCCGCACTTCCAGTTTATGGCCGTCCACAACGTGACCCTAGAACACAAAATGACCAGGCCTGGTCACTTACCCATGCTTGCCCTTCTCCAGCACTCAGTCTCTTGTTTGATGACAGGGGTGGCTTGTCCCAGACTGAGGGTTTGGTGGGAATCAAGGACTGAGATAGCTTGAACAGAAAAGCTGTCCCTGAGCCAAGCAGCAGGTGGCCAGAGACCCAGCCTCCTGATGTACTCATCTGGCCACCCAGGGAGTCACTTCTACCACTAGAAGCATTCTCAGAGAGAGGAGCCGCAGGTCTAGCTTGCAGACAGCTTGCTCTAGTTTGCAGGCTCTTTAATGAACGTTCTAACCCACCCGAGTCATGCGTTAGCTGGGCTCTGACTGCAGTCCCCAGTTGCAAAGCTGGTGATTAGCAGAATGACCCTGGGAAATCCCTCAGATATCCCAGGAAATACAGCGTGTGGGGCTTTGGATGCTCCATCCCTGACAGTGATGTGCACACACGTTCGTGCACAGAACAGCACATGGCATGCATGCAAATGCCTGGCTACCAACTCTTGAGAAACATGAAAGAGAAAATATGGACCATCATTTGCAGCGCTGAATATGAGTTAAATGAAGACACGGGGTGCAGGAACAAAGTAGGATTTCTAGTTCAAAAAACAAACACCCCCTGCCCCCCCCCAAAAAAAAACCCAACTTCACAAGGCACATGCTGAACTGTGTCCTCTGCCCTGCATGGCCTGAGATGATTGTCAATGCAGAAAGCTCTGTGCCCTGCTATGCAGACCAGGCTGGTCAGGAACCCAGAGATCCTCCTGAGTGATAGGTCTGTGGCTGTCTTATTAAGCAAAGCTCAAGTCCCTCTAGGGCTGCCACAGGTCCAGTCCACCTCTTTGTCTAGACACTTCTCAGCCCCGCCCCTAACTTTCGCCTTGCTCCAAACTAGGGTGATGTCATGAGAGGGGTGCAAGGGTTCCCCAGTCACTTCTGGACTGTCCATGCCACTCGAAGTAGCTCAGGGAACTGTTCTAAAACCCAACTCAGAGCCTCAGTCTCCCACTACCTTTGGGCCAGACGCTAGCTAGCCCTCCAAAGGACCTATCAGGTGGTCTAGCCTTCCACACCTCTTTCCCGGAACCCTGTCCCATCCTGCCTCCATCCCACCTGCCTCTCTCTGCTTCTCCACCATACAAAGCTCACTCCTGCCTTGGAGTTTCTGCCACAGGCCTCTGCACTCACCATCCCTACCTCCTAGCTGCTTCCTCCCAGAGTTCTGGGCAGATGACCTCTCTGCCATGACAGGTATCAGCTCACCTGCCACCTCCTTAAGGAACCCTCTTTGTGTTTTCTGGAATATTCTGGTGGGGGGGTGTTATTTTCACAGAGCACCCGACTCGCTCTTGCACATTTGTTCAGGTCAGAAGCTTGTCTTTCTCAGCAGAGGAAGGAGAGAGTCTAATTCACAGTCATGGTCTCACAGACTATCTGATAGATATAGCCCCACGTGCTGCACTTCCTGGGATATCTGAGGGATTTCCAGGGGTCATTTTGCTAATCACCAGCTTTTTGTCTAGGGACTGTAGTCAAAGAGCCCAGTTCCATGTAGCTCTGGTGGGTTGGAATGTTCCATAAAGAGCCTGCGGATTACAACAAGTATGTATGGAAGCATGGTAAAAGAATGGATGCGTCAGAGTGACTGGGGGTGGGGCTTAATCTTTCTTGGGCCACGGTCCCACCATGTTGGCCCAGAATCCCCAGCTTACCTGGAGCTGCTTGAGGGCTTTCTGGGCCTTCTCTGGCTTCTTGTATTCCACAAACCCAAACCCCATTGAAAGTAGCACTCCTGAGGGAAAGAGGGAGAGAGAAAGGGGGTAGAGCTCAGTACAGACCAGATCACTTGTGAAGAGGCCATGGAGGGACCCACACCTAGTGTCTCCTCCTTTCTCACACCCCTTTATTAAAAACAAACAAACAAACAAACAACCAGCTCGTGCAGACACTTAGGACCAGGCATAAATCAGCAATGGGGCTGCAGGGCTGCTACCTGGGGTCTTCTTGACTAGTACCTAGCAGACAACTGATGCCATATTAACTTCTTAATTGGAGTCTCCCTTTAAGAGGGAGTGGGAAGTAACAGGGATGACCATGGCTGTAACAAGCAGCAAAGCCTCAACCTGGCCAGGATGCTGCCATGCCTGAGGCTGAGGTGAGTACGGCTATAGACGGCGTGGCCTCTCTCCTTCTATACGCATCTGACATCCAATTATACCTGGGTCCTAGATAACAAAATCTGGATAGGGAGGCTGACCACAGCTCTTTCATGTTCTAGGGTGCGAGGGGCAATAGTTTAGGTAGCAGGAGTTCTCAAGGACGTTCCACCAGACTCATGCCTTCAGAACAGACATGTCTTAATGTGTACACTGCTGTATGTGCTGGTGTTCCACACTTGGTGGGAAGCTCCTCAAGACCAAGAATGGCAGGCAGTACTGGGTGCTCTAGGTCTTCATGTAGAAGCCCATGTTCCTTAGGATGGGACCCTGCTTGAGACATGTTCTTGACGATGGTAGTAGAGTAAAGTGTGATTATCATAGTGTACCCTAGTCCAGTACAGTCGGGGTCCTTCACAAACTGGGGAGAGACCAGACATCGTGACACATGTCTATACTCCCAACACTTGGGAGGCTATGGCAGGATTGTGTATTCAAGGCCAGCTTGGGTTACACAGAAAGACCCTACCTCGAAAATAAGCTAAAATTTGAACCCACGACAGGCGTACACAACCAGCATACCATAGGGATCTGGAGATGGCTACCCACAGGCTAGGGGGTGGGGAACTACAGAACTCCATCTTCACTGGAACATACCTGCCAGTGCAGGAATATTGATCTTGGATTTCCAGTCTCAACCATGGTGAGATGACACATTGGTGACTTTGACCCCTAGACTAGGGCTCTCTGTCACAGCAATCTGAGTGGAAGGGTGTCATGGACCACATCTGTTTACACCCCAGTGGCTCCCGCTAACATCTGGCCACTGTAGACTTGTAAGGACATGTAAGTCACTTCATTCCTTGGGCTCTGCCCACCCTCCTAGACCTCCTCCTACCACTTCCTCTACAGGTTCACAGTGCTCTGAGCTTGAGGCCTCTGCCATCTGATGGCTCTGTCTCTCCGCCATGAGCGCTGCTCTGCAGGGCTTCTGCCCACCACAGCCCTTAGCACTGTGCTGAGTGCACTGCCTCATCGTCTGCAGAGTCTGGACAATCCTGGGGACAGGTACCTTGTAACTAATGGTCTGCTTCCCATCTGTGGGGAGGATCTCGGGACCTGTCTGAGGTGTCATGGCTATCCATCACCACCCAGAAGCAAGCTGGACCAGCCTACATTGTATCCCCATCAATCCTGCCTAACCAAAGGGACTTCAGTTGGGGATGGCCAGGCCCTACCCATCTCTTACAGGAAGCAAGGAGGACCTCCAGAAAACTCAGGATAACTCCTGGGCCAAAGAAAGGCGTGAGGCCTAGTTACACCCTGGCCAGGGAGGCACAGGATTAATGAATTGGTAGAATGCTCTAGAACCTGCCTCTGGATATTTCCCTTGGAAAACAGGAGAGAAAGTCCAAGGCCAGTCATTCCTTGACATGCCTGGGAAAGTTCCAGAACACAGAGATAAAGGAGGAGGCGGAGGCTTCTGCCCCACACAGTTGATCCTGAGGAACTCTTTCAAAGCCACTCACTGTTGGGGAGAAAGTTCTACAGACAGAAGAGCCCAGTGTGTTCAGCTGGGTTTGCTGAAGAGCAGGAGGCCTGAAGCAGACCAAGGACCAGTTTGGACAGGAGGGTGGTGACACTTGGAAAGCAAAGAGGAGATGCCTTGCTGGTGGTCCCGTCTCCGTCCCTCACGGGCTCCTGCAGGAAGCGCTTCTGCTGAGTCAGGGTAAATACCTGCTTTATTCTTCTTCTTGGACACAGTGCAGCTCTTCACAGCTCCCACTTTGGAAAACACCTGCAGAGACAGACGCCTGTCACCGGCTGCCTTCTAGACAGACAGTCCGCAGCTACCACCACTCCATTACGTGAGGACCCCGCCCCTGAGGTGAACGAGGGGTCGCAAGAGTTACAGGCAGGGCAGACGGTATGGTACGCTGTCATTAGGTCGCAGACTAGGGGTTCACATCCCTCCACCCCCACAACCTCACTCACTTCCTTCAGCGTCTCCTCTGTGGTGCTGAAGTTGAGGTTCTTAATAAACAAAGTGCATCCTGGGACGCCTTCTTCCTCCTCATCTTCCTCTTCTTCCTCCTCCTCCACACCTGTGGGGGCCTCTGCTCCTTCCTCTGAGGCCTTCTCACCTTCTGGGTCGAGAACTGGCCCTATCAACAAACAAACCAGTGCATTACATGGGGTCACTGCAAAGGCACAGAAGTCTCAGGGACCAATTAAATAAAGCACAGAACCTGCTAGGTAAAAGGGGCCCTGCAGGCGCTGTTGGGCCTCAGCAGGGGGAAGAGAGAAGGGAGAGGGAGGGGGAGAGGAATATAAGACAGGCAGGCAGACACACAAATACCCTGCTGTTGGCCCCATTTGAGAGAGAACAGAATATTGAACACAAAAACCTGAGTGTTCAACAGGCCTAGGCCGCACTAACTTAACTTTAAATTACTATGTGGACTATTTTCTTGAACCAAAAACCTAAACGAAATGTTATTTTTCCTCAAAAACAAAAAACCAGGGTGCTTAATGAACTTTCAGACTAAAATCCAATCTTAAATTTCCCAAAGTTGCAGAATGGGGGTGAAATGGACCCTTCTCAATAACCATGGGCCCAAGGGATTCGACTCAAGCCTCCGGAAGCACTGCTGAGAGATTCGAGCCCAAGTGATGGCGACAGCTCTTAGTCCAGCTTCTGAGTGTGGGTGGGGCTTCTGTCCCGGTGCTCAGTTCTGTCCATCTTCCCACCCTTTGGTGAAAGCCTCAAACTAGGTGCAGCAGAGTATCAACACCACAAGCCCACGGCGGAAATCTGGATGGCAATGGTGCAGTGACACTGCCCCCTCTCTGAAACAGTGGGAGATGTCGCTGTGCCTCGACTCTTCCAGCCTAGCCCAGAACCCAGACTCAAGCCTTGGCAAACAGATACGTCTCCCGGCAGTGCCGCCACAGTGCAGCTGCCTGCACTTGCAAAGCAAAGAGGAGGAAAAGCGTGACTCATGACGGGGACTGGGGACATCAGGTCCCAGGGAAGATTTGGGAGAAGAATAGCTTTAGACAGAATGACAGTCCCACCCACTAGTTCGCCTCAAAGGAGGCTTGTGACATCTCGAACACACGGGCCAAGACCTTGATGAGGTGTTATATCACGAAATGAGAGGCTACATAATATTCTGGAGGCTTCTGCATATGAGCCCTAGCCCTCAGGCAGCCTCAGGTTGGTGCAAGGGTCCATCAGAGTCGGGAAAGACATTTCCACAGGGAAGGAGACGGTAGGGAAGATGATGGCTCAGAAAGTGTGCAGCCCACTAGAGAGGGTGTCCCGTCTTGGAAATGGGGAGGTCACCTCGGTGTGACCAGAAAGGTGGATGGAGTTTTCAAGAAGAAAATGTAGCTGTTTTTCAAAAGCCAGTTTATCAATTCTTGCAACTTAAATTGGTAGCACTTGGCCAGCAAAGGAACCAGCTTGCTAGCCTCATGTTCTACGCCCTGGCTGCCACACTACTGATCCTGCCCTCCTTCTGTCCCTGTTCTGGACTCAGCCAGTTCTCAGCAGCATCCAGGGGACAGAAGCCTGGCAGCCCCTGCCATGTGCACCTGGGACTCTTCCCTGACCTGTGCCTCAGAGTGTGTTCAGATGGTCACAGGGAGACAACACTCAGCTTTAGCAACACGCTGAGCTAAGAAAGGCTGTGGTCAGTATCCAAGATGGGTAGGTCCTTTCCTAGCAGGCCAGCTGCTCCTAGTCCCAGCCTCAGAAAGTAGAATGGCTAGCATCTATTCCTAGGTGTGCAGCTGGTCTGGCCAGAAGAGTGTCAATGGCCTCTCCAACTTCCAATGAGTCGACCCACACCCTCCCCCAACATTAGGAAGAACATCCCACTGCAAATACATGACATGCTTTAGTACTGCAGGCCCTCTTCTCACAGCTTAGGCTCCCTATGCTCATCCTGATCCACGTGGTACTGGAAAGGTAGGGAAACCGAGGGTGGCATGGGGCTATGACACATGTGCAGGCCATACTGGTTCTGCCATGCACTAGCTATGCTGGAGCCAGTGGCTGAATCCCTGCCTTAGCACCCGCCTTCAGTGTGGCGTTTACTGAGACTGAGCGTAGTACACAGGCATAGGGCACACATGCATGCATATGCACACACATACTCACAGTGCACCGGGCCGTTCTGGAGTACATCTGTCCATGACCTCATCAACATGCCTGAATACTGTCTCTGGTCACCTGGTTGCTGCCCCCCCCCCCCCACTTGGGGCTGGCCCCTGGCTTATCAGCTACTCATGACTCATCCCTGGTTTTTCTCTGCTCCACTCACACTAACTGTGCTGGCCTCTTTGCTGGCCGCCAGGCCTACCAAATCCACGCATGCACGGGACCTTTGCACATGCTGTCCCCGCCCACTCCAGTCATATTCATCTCCTAGAGCCCCATCAGGTACCATAAGCATTCTCCCTGAGAGCTCTGCCTGTCTACTGTGTTACAAAGGACTCAGCTAGTCTCTACTACTTTCCTTTACTCCCTTCTTTTCAGAACCCCAGCCCCACCGGGAAATCACCCCCCACTGGCTCATGTCTGTGTGTCTCAAGTAGGAGGGGAGCTTACCAGTAGTGGGTCTGGGTCTGGGAAAATGATCTCCATTCCCTAAACACCACGGAAATGTGTCTGTCACACTCAACCTGATGCTGGAACACAGGCTGGCAACCACACTGACTGTGCTTCCGAGCAGCTGTGGGGCCGCAGACACAAGCTCAAACACTGGCCTGATTACTTTGAATCACACACTGTCCGTAGGATCCTCATGCAGGTCCTGCAACCTCTCCAGGCTTCCCTCTTTCTCACTGTCTGCAAAGTGTGTCAATAGAGGCTCTGCTTGCAGAAGGCTCTGAGAAAGATCAAGGAGGAACCAGGGAACTGGCCTGCCACAAGCATCCAAGATAACTTTCCTGATCCATAACCTCCCTGTACTGTACGTTGCTTGATGGGCCCTCCTGGAACTGCCAAAGGAAAAGCTGTGAGTCCCTATAATTCTGAGCTGACCTCTCCCCGTCTCCTCTCTGTGGGTTCTGAGAAAGCCTGCTATCATCACATATCCAGGAACCTGACCTCATCCCAGCCACCTTAGGCCTAACTACCAGCCCTGCAGTGCTCTGCACCTGGGCCAAGGAAGGGCTGGAGGTGGCTTGAGCACCAGAGGGGTGAAAATGAGGACTTTTAAAAAACTGTTTCTGCTTTAACCCCACGTAACAAAAGAAAGAAAAAAAATTGGGTACCATGGAATCCAAATGGATGATAAGAAAAGCAAGAAGAACCAGAGAGGGAGGAAGGAGTAAGAAAGGTGGAGGGCCGGGCAAGGGCTGGTCGGAGTGAGAAGCTAGATGCAGGGTGGGCTGCAGGGACCGGGAGGAGCAGGGAAAAACCGCTCCTACCTCAGTACAATGACAGCCAGTCACGGGTGGCCACAGGGGGCGTCATTATAATCAGGCTGCAGGATTCCCCAGTCCCTCCCCACTCCGGGCTCCTGTGAGGCCCACAGCGACAGCCTGTTATCAGCAGCAAGCAGCTTTGTGGGACCTCCCCTGACTCACAGCCCTTTATCTGGAGGTGAGGGTCTTGGTTGTGGGAAGATAAAACACGCTGTTCCTCTCCCTCGGGACCCATGCAGGGAACAGAAGCTCACTGCAGAAACCAGGGGGGCTCAGGAAAAGCCTCTCCTTCCCCTCCTCCTTGCCTGTGAGATCCTAGCCTGAGGCCCCAGCACTCAGGTCCTCACACAACAGGGACAGGAGAGCTTGTGGTACCTCAGAAAAAATGTGCAATGGGCAGGGGTTGAGGGGCACAGAGAACTGGGGACAGAAAGGGGACTGTGGACTAAAATAAGGGTGAAAAGAGCCACGGGGGCCAAGATGGTTCCAGGAAGTGGCAGTAAGGATGATGCAGATGCAGTGGCCATGCAGGGGTGCAGCCAGGACAGCTTCAGACAGGGGTGCAGCCAGGACAGCTTCAGACAGGGGCGCAGCCAAGACAGCTTCAGACAGGGGTGCAGCCAGGACAGCTTCAGACAGGGGTGCAGCCAGGACAGCTTCAGACAGGGGTGCAGCCAGGACAGCTTCAGACAGGGGTGCAGTCAGGACAGCTTCAGACGGGTACAGACAGCTAGGACAGCTTCAGACAGGGGTACAGACAGCCAGGACAGCTTCAGACAGGGGTACAGACAGCCAGGACAGCTTCAGACAGGGGTGTAGCCAGGAGAGCTTCCCGGTCCAAATTTGGGTGAGCAGCTTGGCCCTTCTCCTAGATGAGGACCTTGGTGCAGGTCACAGGCTGTGGTCCTGGAAACCAACCCCTCCCAGGGTCAGGGCCTGGTAGGACAAGGCAACAGAGCACCAACTCCAGCCCCACCCCCGCCCCTGACACCGGTGTTAGGAAATCTCTCTAGCTCTGGAGAAATGTCTTCACCCAAGGCCACTAGTACTTCTCAGCCTTCTCAGTCCCTCCCCCACCCCACCAGGCCAGCTGGGAACTCTGGGGAGCAGGCTCTGTGTAAGTAGCTACAAGAGCACGTGGAGTGATGCCACTTGGCTCCCAGCCTGTGGGTGACCACAGTGACCTTGGTCATCCTGGTGGCCATCAGCCATGCTACAGACATAAAGACAGAGCACAGGGAAGGGAGATGCTCCCCAGCCATGGCAAGGAACACAAGGCCGCTCACGCACTGGGCGGCTCGCATCTCCCTGAGAACAGCGCCACTACCGTACCTTTAACTCAGAATTCCACTGGCCGCTCACAGGCTCCGGCCACAACCACCTGAAGTCACCTTCACACCTCAGTGTCACTGACCATTCATTGGTTGGAGCCACCAACACCCAAAGTCACTTTCAAACCTCGTGCTCCAGAGGCTCAGGACATAAGCACCACCGTAACCCAGACCTCCCTGCAGAGGAGGGAGTCACATCCTTCCCACAATCTTTCACTGCTTTGCCGTCTATCTCTGCAGCCATCCAGCCCTACGCTAATGGCTGCATGGGACGCTGAGCACCCAGGGTGCAGTGACAGTCTGGCCAGTATCACCTGGGGGGTATTGCATCAGGAGACATAGACCAGGTGAGCAAAGTCACACAGCATCTTGGGTGATCCAGGCCTCACAGGCTGATGCTACTGCCCAGCCAGGAGACGGACTTCCTAGGGTGTGTCTTCAGGAACCATGGCCCTGGCTAATTTTAGTGTTTGACATGGAGTATTTGCCTTATGCCAAAATGAATCATGCAGGTTCAAGTGTAATACAATGCCAAGAAGGAAGGCAGCTGGAGGTCTGGGGTCATGTGGGGGAAGAACTAACCCAGACAGAGGTGGCCAACTCAAAGCTCAACACCTGCAGCACAAGCACCTGAGGTCCTACCTATAACACTAATGAAATAACAAATCCAGGGCCACGAGAAGGGACGGCTCTTGACTTATCATAAGCAGGCTTGAGGAAAGGGTGTGGAGAAGGTCTCACCAGCTACACAAACCTGAAAGCCACAGAGTGTCAGGGTCAAAGGGCAGAGATAGAGTGACTTCCCACCTGGAACTATGGCATGGGGAGGACCCTCAGTGGACAGTGTGAAAAGATGTCACTCAATCTGAGCAAGGATCCAAATCCTGCATCTGCCACCCTAATTACTCGCCTTTGCTTTCCTTTCTGCAATATAGTCTTACGCCCACACACATTACTATACAAAGACCACAGGGAATGGGATGTGGTGGCACACACCAATACCCCAGCCTGTAGTTCCAGCACTCAGGAGTCAAGACAGGGGCTCTGCTGCACAAGGTCATCCTCAGCTATATGGGAGGTTTAAGACTACCCTGAGCTACGTAAGATACCAGAAACAAACAACAAAAGACAGCAAACTCCAATACACCATGTCGATAGCCCCTACTTCACAGCAGTCTGACACGCCTCAGGCTTGCTGGCTCCACTGCCCAGGGTGCAGCTGGGATGTTACCTGGATGCTTCAAGTTCTCAAGAGTGACTGAGCTGTCAGTCTGAATGGGGGAGAGCTATCCTGGTCCTGATGTCATGTACCCCTCCCTCCAAATGAGGCACAAGCTAAGGGGACCTTTCCTGACCATGCAGTCAATAGACACTAGGGGGCACTGTGATACCCAAGCCGCTGCAGAGGGACCATTTCTTCCAGCAGCCACCTTGATGATGGAGACAAGGTTCCCATAGCCTCTTCCATCCCTGACAACAGACTCAAAGATTTTGTCCCCAAAACCTTCCACCAAGAGCTAAAAGTTGGCCACCTCATGTGACAGGATCCCAATGGCCTACTTTTCAAAGGGCGTTTGATGCGAGCTATCTGGAGAAAGAATGAAGGGTATCTGGCCGGAGGTCTAATGACAGTCTCAGCTGCCCCTTGCCCTCCTCCCACAGATGCCACGACACGGTGACCCCAGATTGTGCTCTTACCCGTCTCTGGCTCTGCCTCGGTTTTCTCTGTAGCCTGTGTAGGTTGGGAATCTTTCTTCTGAGGGGCTGTGCCGAAGACACCAACTGGAGCCCACTCCAGGTACAGGGGAACATGATGAAACTGCAGAGACAGGGGTGCCAAGGTTGTAGGTTGCCATCAAAGAGCTGGCTTTGAGACTCAGTGCCACCTGACAGAAGGGCCTGAGGGACAGAGGTGATAGCACCAGGAGAAGTCAGACACAGAGCCCTTCCTGTGTCCGCCAGGGCCAGGGCCCCTCGTAAAGCCAGATGCCAGGGTACAGCCTACAGAGGTCTGTGAAGTATAAAGCACTCAGACAGACAGAAATTCCTGGCAGCTCCCCAAGATATGGCCACACCTTGACCTTGAGCCCTAGAGCCTGTGACTGATCTTCTTTGCAATATGAGGCAGATTCTGGAGTGAGACCGCCCTGTGTTACCTGGGTGAGCTCTAAATTTAATAAAGAAGTCCCTGGGCGGGGGGGGGGTGACACACATCCATAATCCCAGCACTCGGGAGGCAGAGGCAAGTGGATCTCTGTGAGTTCCAGGCCAGCCTGGTCTATAGAGTGAGTGCCAGGACACCCGAGCTACACAGAAACCCTTGAAAAACAAAAACAAGGAAAAGTCCAGAGGGAGAAATGGGATAAGCAGAGGTGACTGGGTGCGTCTGGAGTGACTACCAAGCCAAGGGCCACTGGGACTATCAGAAGAAAGCAGGGGACAGACTGTCCTACAGCTGGCAGAGGGAAAGAACCTATTGCTTGGTGGCTTGGGCTCCTGGCTGCCAGCTTTGGAGTGCCCAGACTCAACAGTCTGATGCCACCAAGCTGGTGGCCACTTGTGCCAGTAGCCTGGGAAGCTCACACCTGATAATTTTTCTTTTATCAGAAGTCAGGAGGCAGCCCCGGGTACAGCAGTGATGGCCAGCTCATGGCCAGCTCACAGCAGCAAGCTCCAATGTGGGTTTGGGCGAGGCTGTGTATGCCAGGCCCAGGCCAGCTCGAGGGCAACTCTAGCTCTTGGTGTCTAAGGCCCCACCAAGATCAGCAGCCATACCTTAGAATAGGCCAGGTGCCTGAAGGCCTTGCGGGCCTCCAGGGGCTCCAGGAACTCTACAATGGCCGTGATGCCACCTTCAGGCAGCAACACACGGCCCAAGCTGCCAAAGCGACCAAAGATCTCCTGGAGCTCCGCCGCCAGTGTACCTGCAGGGAGGTTCTTAGCCAGGATCACAGTCTTACTTCGCTCTGCTGCGGCCTGAGGGGAAGAGATGAACATGTGTGTGACAGTAGGAAGGTGATCTCAGCATGGCTTCAGTACTGACCGTTGGTGGTGGCCTCCAGGAGAGAGGCCCCATCAGGGCCCCTTGTGGACAGCCTGAGGGGTTGGGGGGCAGGATGCACATGCTGATTCATTGCTAATTCCACACCCGTACCACAGCTCCAGAACTACACCTCCCCCAAATCACAGATTCCAACAGTCCCCAACCTCAGCCCAGACTGGTACTCCCAGGGTGGCCCCATGGGCTTCCAAAGGACAAGAGCCACACCTCAGTGGCCAGGTTCCTTCCCGGCAGCACACCCCTGGGGACACCCTACCCTCTGCAGGGGACATCCTAAGGGGCCACTCCTGCGGCCTCCTCTTGGTTCAGGCTACCATCACCCACAGGATCCATCACATCTCTCTGGTCTCTCAGGAAACCCTCTCCCAGCTCTGCAGAGGCCACTGGCTAGAGCATTCTGAGACCTACTGTGTGTAGTAAGGACTCACCTGGCTGAAAGAGTCCAGGCTGACGCCATTGTCGATAAGGAAGCTGCGGACCTCCTGGACCAGCTGGGTCTCCCCCAGAGCCACGCGCACAGCCACACTGCCCTTGGTCTCCTGTGGGAGGAAGATGCCTGGTATTGTCAGGAGGTGGCTCAGAGGGAAACGCCCGTGGTCCACACCCATCATCCTCCACACTGGAGGCTCCCAGGACTATGACTCCTCTGGACTTGCACAGTAAACCCTGGATCCCTTGGTCCTTTTCCAGCTTTGCCTTGTCCCGATGGCTCCCAATGCCATTCTCTGGCTTTCCTCACATAAGGGCCCTGGTGTTCTTCTTACAGCTCACTGCCTGCAGGGGCTTCAGTCTCAGCCAGCTCCTACCCCAGCCTCTTGTGTTTGTCACCACCTTGCTGAGCAGCCCAGGATGGCTGTGATCTCTCATTTGTGTCTCCCTCCACTAGAGGCCATCAGAGAGCAAGTCCCCTTCTGTCCTGGGCATGGCTGGGCTCCTTAGCAGCAGCAACTGTCCCTCTTGGTCAGGCTGTGGCAGCTCAAAACAGTGGCCAGTGTCACTAAAATGCAGCCCACTCTATTCAGTCCCGTGCCAAGTGTTAAATACACACTGAAGAAGGAAAAAATGGCTTGGGTGGTTTTCATAATGGGTGCATGTTCTAATAGTAGCATGTTAGATATGCTGGCTTTAAATGTCATGAAAATTAACCCAGCCTGCTTCCCCTTGCTTCTCTGAAACACGATCACCACCTGTGGTGCTGTGCTTAGTGTACAGGGACAGTACTAACCCCGTGTCTTGGGGAAGGGGAAATGACATAGGTGGTGAGGTGTGTTCGGTGTCCAGAGTCAGTGTCCCTTTCCCTTCTTGGGGAAGGGTAAATGACAAGGGAGGGGCAGAACTATGAGTAAAATCAACAGGCTTCCTCTGTTGACCGGGCCACAGGCATGTTCCCACCTCAGGTTTGGCCTAAGGTAACTCTGCAGCGGTCCAGGTCCAGCACCTGCCCCGGGAAAGAATACTAAATAACCCATACACGCACACACGGAGGCTTTCACTCACGTGGTCAAACACTTGGCTCTTGGTGGCGTTGTACTTCTGTGCGATGGCGTCAGCTACGGCATTTGGGCCCATAAACAGTGTGTTCCAGTTGTGAGAGCTGAGGAGCAGGGGCAGAACAGAGGTCATGTGGTGGCCCCCCTCCCCCTGCCTCCCACTCCTTGCCATAGGCCAAGCCCATGAGGCCTGAAGACCAGGAGACTGAGGGAGGCACCAGCAGTCTCTCAAGCCAAGTGTCAGCCCTAGCTGAGGGCAGGGACTGTGAACACATTCTGTCTTACGATGCACCCTGTGCTGTAGGTGGTGGGGAGACCTGTTTCTGCTCTCCACATCCCACAAGTGGGAAAACTGAGGCCCTGAAAAGGCCTGGACTAGGAGCACCAGGAAGAGGGAAAGAGAGCAGCAGACTCTGGAACTGGGGCCCAGCAGCCACTGTGGGTTGACTAGGACCTGGAACTGTTGGCTTTGTCCATGGCCTCCTTCTTCTTCTTGTAAGAGGATCCCGGGGTGTCTGCATCCTGGCTGGCTTCCTTCTTGATGGTGGAAGGGAGGACATGGAGCATCCTGCCCTGGAGGGAATAGAAGGAGGATGTAAACATAAGCTCCGCCCTCAAGGATGCCACCGGTGGTGGTTAAAAGGAAAATGGCCCCCAAAGGGAGTGGCACTATTAGGAGGTGTGGTTTTGTTTGAGTAGGTGTGGCCTTGTTGGAGGACGTGTGTCACTGTGGGCGTGGGCTAAAGCTTCCCTCAGTGTGACATTCAGTCTACTTCCCGCTGCTTGCTCATTAACGTGGAGCAGCTCCTTCTCCAGCACCATGACTGCCTGCATGGCTCCATGCTCCCCACGGTAACAATGGACTAAACTCCTGAACTGTAAGCTGCCACCTCAATGAAATGTTTTCCTTTTAAGATATGCCATGGTCTGGCCAGTCGGTGGTGGCACACGCCTTTAATCCCAGCACTTGGGAGACAGAGACAGATAGACAGATGGATCTCTGTGAGTTCAAGGCCAGCCTGGTCTACTAAGCGAGTTCTAGGACAGGCTCCAAAGCTACAGAGAAACCCTGTCTTGGAAAAAAAAAAAAAAAAAAGAATTGCATCACGATGTCTCTTCACAGCAACAGAAATCCTAACTAAGATAACACCTATGGTCACAAGTACACTAGATCCACGGCTGACTGGGGGGAGACAGCAGAGAGACCATATTCAAACGTTTGGTCCCCATGTGGAACTATTTGGGAAGGATTAGGAGGCATGGCCTTGTTGGAGGTGGGCTTTGAGGTTTGAAAAGCCCACACCATTTCCAGTTGGCTTTTGTCTCTGCCTCGTGCTTGTGGATGGAGACGTAAGCGCTCAGCTACTGGTCTAGTGCCATGTCTGCCTGCTGTCATGCTTCCCACCATGGTCACAGACTCAACACTCTGAAACTGTAAGCCCCAATGAGCTCTTTCTTTACGAGTTTAAGACATCCATGTGACACAGGGACCTGTCACCGTAGTGAGGCCAGCTGACACCACTGCATGCAGAAAACACTGTGTTTAAAAAAAGATTTAATTTTATGTGTGTGTGCCTGCGTCTGAGTGTATGTATGTGCACCATGTGTATCTGGTCCTTTGAAGGTCATTTTTCTTTTCTGATCTTTTTGTTGTTGTTCCCCTGCTTTTGAGACAGGGTCTCAGTATATATAACCCTGGCCGGCCTTGAATTCACAGAGATGCACCTGTTTTTGCCTCCTGAGTACTGTGGGTCCAGATCTGGAAACTGTACCCCTGCCTCCCCTTGTTTACAAAGACATCTGCAGCTCCAGGGCCCCACAAACCTAAATCCTGACCTGTCTATCCCTTCACAGCAAGAAAACATGAGACCTACACAGGTAGGTGCAGGTCTAGCCTGATAACAATGACATCTATAAACCAGGAACAAATAAGCCAAACAGGCAGCCTGGGACTCGGACAGGTGTCCAGTACAAACTACCTGTTACCATGAGCAGATAGCTGGAGGTGTTTGAGAACACCATGGCTACCATGCTTCCCACTACACTCTCTGCCAAGAAGTGTTTCAGGAGGCACACTTTTCACTCAACGAATATTCTCAAAGTACCCAGTGTGTGCCAGGCTGCCACGGACAACAAATGGCAAGGCCAGACCCCTGCCTTTAGAAATTCCACCCTCTAAAAGTTCACTTGAGGTGACAGCATGGCAAGTCACTGTGGGCACTAAGGCCTAAAATGCACAAGCACATACTCATGCATGCCCCCTGCCCCCCCCCTTCCTTGAGCCCAGCAGCCTGACTAGTCCTGAGCAAACTTACCTGGAATACCTGCCCATCTACCTCAGCATATGCTTTCACCGCGTGCTCAGGGAACATAAAAGTGACAAAGGCAAAGCCCTTGGGCTTCTTGGTCAGGTTGTCAATGGGATAGTGGAGTTCTGACAGGGGACCTGGAGATGGGAGAAATGTCAGTCAGCTGTGATCCAGAGCACTAGTGCTAGGCCCTGGCCGGACAAAGGCCTGGACTGCTGAGATCAACAAACAGCTGTCTGGGTCCCACAGGAGAGCATGCTGAGTGACAGTTGGCTTACCGGTGCAGTGTTAAAGGCACTAATGTGTGTCAATCCTCAGAAGAGGTGTGAGCTAAATATCCACTCTGCTATCTGCTCTATATGCGGCCTTCCCTTGTCCCTATATGGACACATCACTTAACACACAGGGGCCTGTTTCCTCACCTATAGAATACCACAAATTCCCTGGCTCACAGGACAGGTATGGGGTGAGCTGTGCTAACACAGGAGTATAGCCAAGAGTGCCTCCTACAGGTGGTGACATGTAAGTGCCATGACATCACCTCACCAGCCAGGCAGTGCTTCCCACTCTGAACACAGGGCATGATCACGCTCTTACCAGGGGCCCCTATCTTCCCAAATGGACACCCACAGTCTAGGACAATCCCTCTTCTGTCCAGTCTGGTCATGTCAGGCAGGAGGCAGGAGGGTCTGGCTGACAGGACAGCTGTGGGCACACTGGGGGGTTTCACCACCCTGCCTCCTCACGGGTCCCATGGAGCCTCCACACCCAGGCCGTCCTTGGAAGAGCTACTGCAGGCATGCTGCAATTGTTACGGTCTTGGCCCCAGGTAGAGCCCTGCTGCCCTTTGTGTGATAACCCTGACCCCATGAGCAAATACAGCCCCGTGATGAGACGACCTACTGGCTGGTGAGTTTTCAGCATAAGAAACTACAACAGCGGCAACAGTGAGTACAGTTCCTCTGCACTGGGGTGTAGTTCAGTGACCAACATGCAAGGCCTGGGGTCCAGCCCCAACACTACTAGGAAGGAGGTTAGCTCTGGGAGGGACTAACCAACTGGTCCCCAGAACAGGACACAAAGGACATAGTCGTGGTCTCTATAGCCAAGCCAGCTCAGGGTCCTGAAAGCAGGATGGGGAGTGGATGAAAAGAGGATAGAATAGGAGGCAGAGGTCAACCAGTTGAGACAGCTCACATTGGCTTCAGGGGCACTGGCGCCAGGGGAGTACATGTAGAGGGCTGTTAACCTTTCCCCTAGGGAACGCTTCAAGTTCAGGGCACTTCAACTCCCTGGCATAGTCTTATATCTTTCTTCTCCTCTTGAGACAGGATCTTACCATGTAGACCAGGCTGGCCTGGAACTCAGAGAGATCCACTTTCCTCTGCCTCCCGAGTGCTGGGATCAAAGGCTGGAGGCGTGTGCCTCTGCGCCTGGGCATAGTTTATGCATGTATTTGTTATGGCCTGAGATCTGGGCCTCTACGGAGAATGTGTCTTTTTCCTGGGAATGCCCACCCTGGGGGAAGCACAGAGAAGAGGACAGTAGAGGAAGAGGGAGCTAGGAGCTGCGAGGGCCAGGGTCACTGCTGCTGGGCTTGGCTCCTTCATCTGCTAAAGGGTATTCCTGCTTTCTGTCTATTCCAATTAAACTCCTGACTGCTTGATGTGCATGTTGCATCTGAATCCCCTTTTAAAAGCAAGAACCAGAGTTGAGGCTGGAGGAGCCGAAGGCTCCCTTTAACATAGTATCATACACCCAACAAAAAGACCAGCCTCATGCTGGTGCTTTTAATCCCGGCACCCGGATCTCTGAGTTCGAGGCCAGCCTGATCTACAGAGTGAGCTCCAGGACAGCTAGAGCTACACAGAGAAACTCTGTCTTAGAAGAAAAGAAAGGTATCCTAGTACAGGCTGACAATACCTGCACTCAGGAGGCTGAGGCAGGAGGATTGCTGGAAATTCAAAGTCAGCCTGGGCTGTAATAGTAAGATTTTGTTTCTAAATTAAAAAGGACTCTGATAGCCAGATGCCCTCGGTGTCTAGTATGGACAGCCTGAGGGAGACACCACTCTCCCCTCTGCTCCACAGTCTGAGAGGGTAGAGACACCATCCACAGGGCAGAGGTGTTGGCTTTCCAGAGACTGTAGCTGATAGATGCAGATACCACCCAGGACCAAGCGGAGGGAGCACCCACCATAGGCAGAGAAGAGCTTCTCCAAGTCTTCCTCAGAGCTGGTGTAGGACAGGTTCCGCACGAAGAGCCTCCCAGAGTCGGCCAGGTCCTCCTCCTCCTCATGTTCCCCAAGCGTGCGGCCCTGCCAAGGTGTGCTACTGCTCTTTGGGGGACCATGGGCTGTGGGGGCCTTCTCCCTGAAGACCTCGATATAGCGTCCACCTGCATGAAGACAGGGATCACAGCTGTGGGAGCCTGAGGTTGGGCGAGCCTCCCGAGGGTCCCGTTAGCCTCTGCTGTGCTGCTGTTCAGAGCCTGCTGTCTCTATGTACGATCTTGTCTGCAGCAGGCTGTACCCCAGTGCGCAGCTGGATCCACTGGGACCTCGCTCACCTAGACAATGCTGCCACAGCCCCGAGGAGCTTTTAGGGAGTCAGTGGCTGGGTTCTGGGGCCTCCCTACTCCCCACATTGGCTGATCTGCTTTGGGAAGACGTCACATGACAATCCAACCTGGGGCATTGAGCGATGCCCCAGTGAACCATTGCACGAACCACACATATCAGGTGTCCACCCCGCTTCAACCGACACCCATCCTCCTCATCCACTCAGTGCTCCGTCAGAAACCACCACCTGACCTGCCTACAAGACTCCCATCCTCCCTCAGTGTGACTCCTCTGTCAATGGCCCTACCCTGCATCTAAGCCACTTGACCATGCCAGGATGGGTAAGGATGTGTCCTCCCAAGTCCGCCAGTGTCACAGGCTGTTCTCAAGACCCAGAAAGCTGTTCCAGGGAGCCAGAGCTCAGGTCAACACAGCCTGCTCCTCTTCGTGTCACCCAGGTGGATTACATTATGTGCCGCTTTCCCGTGTTCACTCTGTGGCTTCTCGAGTGTGTGTGTGTGTGTGTGTGTGTGTGATGACTGGGACTCTGCCCCTGCTGGGTCCCCGGGAGTATCTCAGCACCACTGTGTACAGTCAAGAGAGGGACGGCCCTCACTGATGTCCACCGCACCCTTACCCATGTATTCCCGGTTGCACTTCAGCGCTCTCTTCACTTCCTCTTCGCTGCTGAGATCCACGAAGACATACCCTGAGAGAGGACGGACACAAGGGGAGTCACAGGCAGAGAACCTGTCTGTCAGCCTCCGGGACACAGACAACCCCACACCCCAGCAGCTTCAGACCACAGGGCTGCCTGTGTAAATGGAGAAGTGAATCCCAGGAGTGAACAGCAGGGCCTTCCTGCCGGTGCCAGCCCCAACTTGTTCCAGAACATTCTATAGAGAAGTGTCAGTGAAGGCTCCTTTACTGAGGCCCTGTACCCCCCCCCATGCCCTCTTCAGAACTTAAGGCGAGAACTGACTTGATACAAGATGTGATAAAGACGAGACACGGGACGGTGACCAGACTGCCCCAATGCAATGTACTTTATCCCCCAGTGCTCTGCCCAGGTGGCCTTTTCCTGTCAAGGGCCCCTCACAGACTGCAGGTTGTGAATTTCCAGGCCACAGGGCCTTGGTGTGGCTCCTCAAAGATGCGGCTACAGTCCTGATGCTGCATCTCCATAGCTTCTTCCTGGTGCCGACCTCCCCCAGCTCCAACTCCGGCTGACCACCAGACTCTCTACCTTATGACAGCCCAACCCAGTGCTCTGAGACCAGGAGACCCTGGCTGACCAGAGTGTAATCCTGGGAGAAGTGGCCAAAGGCCACATCACATACACTCAATAAGGTAGGACTGCCCTCTGGACAGAGCAGCCGACCCTGGACCCGTTCCCATCTGTCAGCAACCCATGTGAGCCTCAGTGTCGTGGAGCTGAGAGGGAGGGAGACGCAGCTGGAGAGGAGTCACTGTATCAGGCCACCAGACGCAGGGACAGGAGGCCCTTGTCTATGCACTGAACTACACAGAACTGAGGGCAACAGACGGCAAAAAAAGAAACGGTGTCCTTAGGGCAGCCTGTGGTCGGCAGCCTCAGCGCAGGGTGGTTTCTCTCCCTCACCTGTTTTGTTCCCATGAGCATTTCTCACTATTCGAATGGCCACTGGCTTCAGGGGTGCCAGGAACTCTGTAACATTTTTCTGGAAAGGAAAAGAAATGTGTTTTCCCCCCTTTTCTTTTTCCTACAAGTGACATATTTCATTGAACAATTAACAATTAGCAGTCGGACAGCTAGCAACTCTAACATTTTCTCTTAGGATTCTAAGCACTTGACAACCCGATCGGGAACATAGTTCAGACACTGAGCTGTCTCTCCACCCCCCTCTCCCTTTTAAACAGTGAGCCTGTCCACCCTGGCACCAATGTGAGGGAATGAGACAGTCTTCACACCGCCACACCTCTCTTTCCCACGCTGGTGCCCGGGGTGTTACTCAGCAGCCTCCACGTCCACTTCTGGCTTGTGGCTTCACCTGACCCTGGTGTCCCACCCTCTCTGTCTTCAGTGAACACACACCTCAGTGACATTGAACGGGGCTCCCCGGAGCTTCACAGTGTAGGGAGTGGTGGGTTCCTTCTTGCTGGCTGGCTTCTCTACCTGAGGGATCACAAAGAGAAAACTGTGTGGGGAGCACCCGATACCCACATGGCCGGTGGTGGCTGGGACACCCTGGAGCTGGGGCACCTGGACAACCCCACAAGCATCCCTGGCTGCTGTGAGCTGAGCTTAGCTGGAGACAGACCAGGCAGCTGCAGAGTCTTTACTGCACCTGAGACAGAGCTGCATGCAGAGCCTTGGCCACAGGAAGAAAGAAGACATAGCATTGAGGCTGAGCTTGGCCTGGCCACACTGCCCAGCACTTTCCAGTGTCCATGTGGGCAGTGCAGTTCTACAGGAGTGCTGAGGTCAGGCCCAGAGTTCTGGGGTTCCAACAGCTCTGCCACTCCCAGTTTCCCCTTTGAAGCTCAAACCTGTCCTTACTGGAATTTTCTTCCTGGCAAAGCCCTGTCCTGGGCTGTTGTGTACCCCTGACTTCCTTCACCACACGAACCCCAAGGGCTGCCCTGGCTCCAGCTGCAGGGCACAAGCAGGGCGACTATACCACAGTCGTCCTCATGCATCTGAACGACCAACCCTGGCACCATAGGGGCACATGCCATGAGTCCAAGTGGAGATTAGAGGCTTGTGGGGTGGGCACATCTCACCCAGGGGTGACAGGTACGGAGGGTCAGTGCTGCAATGTGAGCTCCACACTGCTGCGTATCCTGGATAGGGCATGCTGGTTTGACCGGCAGTGAATCAAGTGAGGAGTGGAGGCCTCTCTCCCTCTCATTGCAGAGCAAAGAGCAGGGCAGGAGATGGGATGGCTCTGGGGGGAGAGATGCAATCCCACCCAAGCGTCCAAGTGTCCTGTCTCTGCAGCAGAGAGGACCTTTCAGTGGAGGACTTGCGGGGGCGTCATCAAGGTCTGGGCCATCTTTGAAATCTTCAAAGCTTCAGCATGGGTGAACCGTTGCCCCTCCCAAGACCTGCTTCCTCACGTGTGCAGAGGACTTAGCCAGCGAGTTGCCAGGAACATTGCCCAGCATGCAGTGAACCCTCACTGACCTCGTCTGTCAAGGCTAAGCTTCCTCACATCTACCCATCTTATTGGTAAGTACATGGCAAGACCCAGCCGGTTCATCGATACCCCACAACTCCAGCAACAGGAAGTCTCCCCACACCAGTTCAGGAACCTAAGCTGCAAGACACCCTGTGGGTAAATAGCCTTCCCTCCCAGTCAGTCCCCTAGGAAAGGGGCTACAATGATGCTGGGTGACCCAGGCCAGCCTCTCCCTCAGTCCCCGGAGATAACACACACCTTGACGGCGGCTTCCTGAGGTCTCTGGCTCCCAGGCAGGGCTCCCCGGCTCACACTCTCCTGCTGGGCTGGGGAGGCAGGCGAGCCCTCCTCTTCCTCAGCCTCACTGCCTTCTTCACAGTTCACTGCCTCATCTTCACTGTCCTCTTGGTCCTCCTCCTCAGAGGACACCTCGGCCTGCTGCACCATCTTGGATTTCAGGTAGTCCATGTCGGACAGTTCCTTCTGTGTGGCTGCCTTCGGCTGCGGGCCTTGTTCCTCTGGGGACACAGAAGGTCAGCGACCTTAGTGAGCAGAGACAATACGCCCACCATGGCCATGGCCCTCACACAAATCAACTCCAGCCAGTTCTCTGATGAGCAACACCTGGCAGTGGACGAGGCCACACTCGACTTTGCGTGTCTTTCCATCCTGCCCATGACACATGCTGATGTGTTGCTTCTTTCACTACCCTGGCCCTTTCCAGCCCTCCCTCCCCCATAAGATTTAGTTATACATGTGTCTCTGTGTGGATGTGTGCATGTGAGTGCAGTGCCCACAGAGGCCAGATGAGGGCACCAGATCCCCTTGGGCTGGAGTTACAGGCAAATGTGAGCCACTGAGGGTTCTGGGAACTGAACTCAGAACTTCTGGATGAGGGGTAAGTTCACTCAGTTGCTGAGTCAATCTCCCCAGCTCCCCAAGATCTCCCTTGTACATTCATCTTCGAACAATATTGAAATAATACATGCAACACAGCTCATGGCAGAGGCCACTATAATCTACTGGTTCAGCAAATTCCACGTGAGGGCCGAGGACGGTCCTTGTCAGATACTAGGCTTCTTCATGTGTCTGTGTTAGACACCTGCCACTCTGTGTCCTTTACTGTTGGTGTCCCTGGTGAACAGTACAGGTAACACTAATGTGCAAAGGACACCTGGTGGACAAGTTTCGGGAGAAGAAGCAGGCACGGGAAGCCTGTCTGAGCAGAGGAGAGATGGTCATCCCTTACACTGCAGCCTGTGTGACCCTCTGAGGACACCATGGAGCTGCAGCTCTGTTCAGCACCCTCCAGTGGTTTCCAGTGCTCAGGGTGGAGCTAACCCTGGCTCCCTCTGCTCTAACCTGTAACCAGGCTGTGCCTGCCTCTCCAGCTCTGGGCCGTCCTCTCCTTTCCAAGGCTGTTCCCTGCTTCCTCTGCCTCTCCATCCTCAGTTCCATGGTCCTCAATGCAGAAGACTTAACCAGGCTGAGCTGAGTCAGCCCCACATCCTCACCGATAAACCAGAGCAACTCTTATGGCAGGTCACAGCACACAGGGCTATGTTCTGTACTCTGATTGGCTACTTATCAGTCACAGCAGGGCCCATGAGGACAAGATACCCTACCACTATCCGCTAGAGCTGAGGAGCCCTTCCAGGAAGCTTTCCCACACCCTGTCCTGCCTCCTTGACATACCTGTCACCATACATATTCATCTGGGAGCGACCTGCCTCTGTCCCTCTGCGCTTACTGGCAGGCCCACTCTACAGGTACAGGGGATGTTGGAGTCTTTTCTCACTGCTGTGTCTACAGTCCCCAAAGCTGTGCCTGGCACACTGCACATGTTCAGTGAATACTTGCTGAGCGAGGTGACCAGATTTGTCCAGGGGAGACACACCTGTAGGCAGGCTGGTCATCCCTCAGATGGCTAGAGGGAAGCACCTGGCTGTCCCTTTTCTGTGTCACCAGAGAATGTCACACAAAGTGTCCTTTGTATGCTTATGCCAAGTATATCATACTTGTGCCCATCAGGTCAGGGCCAGGCAAAGGCCTATGTGTACCCAGGGTGCATACTCACCTTCAGGTTCCTCTCCAGCCAGCTCCTCCTCACTCTCCTGTCCTGAGTCGGAGCCGGAGTCGAAGTTCAGATAGTCACTTGATGCCTTGGTCTTTGCTCTTGGGAGTTCAGCATCCAAAGCATCGTTCGCCCATGTGGCCACCTGGGTCCTCTTCTGGTGAATGGACAGGAACTCCTGGAACTCGGCATCTTTCTTCAGCTGTGGCAGTGCAGCCAGGTAGGAGAGGCAGAAGGAGCGATGTGAGGCAGAGGGTTAGGAGGTTCAGTTCTCCAGCCCTCCATGTTCCCAGCCCTTCCTCTCTACCCACAGAACACTCACCTTCTCCAGGTCACTGGGCACCTTTTTCTTCTTGTCATCCTGAAAGTGGAAGGCAGACAGGGTCACAGAGATGATGGGGTAGGGAAGACGCAAGTGCGCTTCCCTGGGCACACCCACCCTCCAAAACCATCCAAAAGACACTTTCAACTCCCTCCCAGCTAGGGTCCACCCTGCCAACACTGGGCACAGGGCTGCGGGCTCTGCCTACATACTTTTTTAGTGTCTGAGGAACTGGAGTCTTGCGATGGCTGCTTGGGCTGGCTTGGCTTCTGGGCATGCTTGCTCCAGGCTCGGGGTTTCGTTGGGTCTCCAAAGGACTTGCAGAATTCCACCTGTATGGGAAAGAGAGCCAGCTTCCACAGCTGCTGCGATACCCAGGCACATGTGGCCCCTTCAGCTCCAGGAGCATGGGTTTCCCAGAATGCAGTGGTCACTGACTAGCTGAATGCATTAAAGCGAATTACCCAACCTAGACATTGTTCTCCAAAAAGTCATTCTGGCTGCTGCCATTTACAGAGGGATGAGCTCTGCCTCCCACGCTCTCCAGTAGAAGGTGACAGGAAATGCTACTGTTCCCTCTGCTCAGACCAAGAGGTTAAAGCAGAGCCTGGGTGGCCCAGAAAGCAGGTGACAACAGAGCAGAAACAGAACTTGGGGCACATGGGGATTGGGAGTCCACATTCATCTCCTAATCTAATAAAGGATGTCAGGGAGGTAGTACCTGCCTGTCCCAGGCCAACAGGGAGTGATGACTGTTAGGGTAAAAGGCAAGCTCAGTCACAGCAGAAAACAAGCCCAGGGAAACAGGGACAGCAGGGTGGACATCAGGAATGTGGAAGAATGCCAGGACCACACATGAACTGATGTATCCCTTGGCCCTGGAACCTCAGATACACACTCAGAGGCAGTTTTTGGAGGACACTCCCATGAGCCACACTCAAACATTCCAGGCTGTTATTGATCAGCAAACCACTTTATCCCAGTGGCATCCCTTGAGAAGCAACTGTTTCTATCAGTTCCACCATAATTGTAGCGTGTTCAGGGTACAAAGGTCAAACAACAGAAAAGAGTACCATGAGGGCTAAAAGCTTTAGTTCAGGACTCTGGAGAGGGCCCAGGGAACAGTTAGCAGACTCTCAGGCTATGATGCTTGGGTACTCGAAAGCTTGTGTATCCCTGAAATAAGGCCTAGACTCTCTATGGCAGGCAGGATTGAGACTCCCTCAGACTCACTGTGATCCGGGACGTGTCAATAAAACTCCGGTTGAAATGGCTCAATGCCGCCTGGGCCTCTTCCTCTGACTTGAAACCTATAAAGCCAAACTTCCGGAACTTGCCATCTTTGGTGAATTTGAGGCTGCAGTCAGTCAGTGTGCCGAAGGCTGCAAACAGCTGCCGGAATCGCTCTTCCTTCATCTAGGACAGAGGGGTATAATGAGCGGAGCTCGGGATTCCCAGAGCAAAGGGACACACAAGCTGAGAATCTAGAGGTCCTGGAGGGTGACCTGAGATGAAAAGATGGCAACATGTGTGTTTTTTGGGGTGGCCAGGTTTCAGCTCAGACCCTGATACCAGCTGAGCACCCCTAAGCAGGTTATCCCCTTCTCTGATGAGGAAATGAGACCCTAGAACAACTCAAATGCGCTGTCTCTTATAGTGTTCCCTGTGCGGTCCATATCAATGACAGCATCCATCTGTGGCTGAGGCTTGTCCAAATAAACAAATAAATAAGCAAAACGGGGTAATTGTTTACTAACCATGGAAGAGAATGGAGTCCATTAGAGATGCCCACACCCTGATCCCCAGCACCTGGATTGCACTGTGGAACACTACAAAGGGAGCATGCAGCCTGGCTGGCCTCAAACTAGAGATCTACCTGCCTCCTTTCCCAGTCCCAACAGGCGTGTTCCACCAGACCCAGATATTTTGAAAATGATATTTAGGATATGTTTAAAAACCTGGTGGTGAAGCCAGACATGGTGATGCCTTTAATCCTAGCACACTGGAGGCTTAGGCAGGCAGATTTCTTTAGTTGTGGGCCAGGCTGGTCTACATGTCAAGTTCCAGGCCAGCCAGGGCTACTAACCAGACCCTGTTTCAAAAAAGAAAAGAATCCCGAGATGAAGCTGTGTATGGTGAGGCAGAAGCAGGGGGGTGGCAATTTCAAGGTCAGCCTGGGTTACAAACTAAGATTCTGTTTTTCATTTTTCTTTTGGTTTATCAAGACAGGGTTTCTCTGCATAGCCTTGACTGTCTTAGAACTCACCCTGTAGTCCAGGCTGGCCTTGCACTCACAGAGAACCGCCTGCCTCTGCCTCCCGAGTGTTGGGATTAAAGGTGTGCACCACCACCAGTTTATATTCTGTTTTTCCAAAGCCCCCCCCTCCCAAAAAAACCAAAACCAAAATCCCAATGAGAGAGTATTCTGGGTCTCCTGGTATTTCAATGACATCATCAAGGTAGGGCAATCAGAGTGAGGAAGATGTTGGGGAGAGAATCAGAAGATCTATTCTGGACTTAGAAGGATGGGGGAGACACAAGTGGCCATGAACCAGAGAGAGCAATGCCAAGCAGATGCTGAGGAAGCCTAAACAGACAGGCTGGCAGCCAAGTCCGACCTGCAGCCTGCAGCCATGGTGCTGTCGTGTCAAAAGGTTAGACACCCCTGCCTGCTGCCAGCATCTGACAATACTTTGACATTAAGCTTGCTGACCCCTGACATGATAAAAATAAAAGCAACAAAATACAAATATTGTTTCAACCACTTTACCAAGGAAGCAATGGGAAATCAACATGCTATTACTATAATATGGTTTAGAAGTCCCACAGTGTAGACGGCTGGCTCCTACCAGTCTCATACCAGCCAGATTTGTGTGTGTGGCGGCTCTAGGGGAGAGGTTCTCCACTTGTGGGTCTCGATCCCCCCCTTGAGGGATGCATATCAGATAATTAGATTACAATGATAGTAGTAGCAAAATTACAGTTATGAAGTAGCAACAAAAATAATTTTATGGTAGAGGTTCACCATAACATGAGGAACTATATTAAAGGGTCGCAGCATTAGGAAGGCTGACAGCCACTGCTCTAAGTGCATGTGGCCCCACCAACAGCCAAAACAAAGTATTTATTTGTTTGTCACACAACTTGCTATGTAAACCAGGCTGACCTCGAACTTGCCATCCCATCGGAAGCCAGCAACGGTGTGCACCACCACATTTGGCTTTGAAACAAGTCCGTGGCTGAGCTTGCTCTGTGATAGTGAGACAGTAAGTGTTCTTTTCTGCTTCCTGCTGTTGCCATACATAGCAAGACCAAAAGCAACTTGGGGAGGAAAATGGCTTATTTGGCTTACATGTCTCAATCACAGTTCATCATTCAGGGAAACCATGGCAGGAACTGAAACAGAGACCATGGAGGAAGCCTGCAGACTTACTCGCTTGGCTAGCATTTTTACACAGCCAAGGATCTCTTGCCGAGGGGCGACACCACCCACAGTGGGCTGGGCCCACGTCAATCACGCATCAACGTTTCACGGTCTTGTCCTCAGGGCAATCAGACGGGAGCGACTCATCAATTGAGGTTCCCTCTTCCTAAGTGACTCCGGTTTGTGTTAAATAGACCAGAATTAGCCAACACAACGAGGAGGGGTCTCGAGTGTTCGGCATCTAGTCGCCTATCACCACACACACTCCTTGGTTTCTTTCTTTATCTGGCACGGCACGCAGTTACCGAATGCCTGCCAGGTGCCAGGTTCAGTGATCGAGGAGGCTGGGTGACCCCGTCTCCACCACCACTGGATGCCGTTCCCGTCACTCAGGACCTTAGGGTCACCTCCCCTCCTGTTTCCCACAACGGTCTCGGGAGAGAGGACTGCGGGGATCTATCGGGATCAACAGCGGCATTGAAGAGACCGGGGTCCGAGGCACAAGGTGGGGGCTGGCATCTCCCTGGAGCAGGACTTGGAGTCAGGCACCCATGAGGTGACAATAATCAATGGTGACAATTATAACGATAACAGCCTCTTTTCCCGCTCTCTAGCAGTCAGAACAGGGTCCCGCCCCATTGGGTGCCCGACCTCCCTAGTCCAGCCCAAGCCTTAAAAATCCCTCCATCCCTTCGCCTCATTTTCCGGACCCCGCTCTCACTTCCGGAAACCTCCCCCGACTCCTGCTCACCCCATTAGGGAGGTTCTTCACGATCAGTCGCGACATGGCTCCCAGGTCCTCTTCGCTTCTGATTCACGCACCCCGCGACGCCGACTTTCCACAAGTTTTCACGCTACTTCACTGGGCGCCGCCATCTTTGGCGAGTCACGTGGCCCTTGCTAGGTTCCGCCCGGAAGTGGGTGTGGCCTCATTAGAGCTTCTCCAGGGAAGCCACGCCCTTAAGTGGGAGGGGGGAGGACTGAGCGCTTGCCTTCTACGCAGGCGCAGTTTCTCCTCCGGGGCGTGGAGATGCCGTTGCTCAACAAGGCTGGCAGGGAGCGCTAGTGGCCAAGGCCCGCAGGATGACTACTGAAAAAGAGTAGGGATTTTTGCTTAAGAAAACTCTTTCCCCAACCGGGCGTTGGTGGCACACGCCTTTAATCCCAGCACTCGGGAGGCAGAGGCAGGCGGATCTCAGTAAGTACGAGGCCAGCCTGGTCCACAGAGTTCCAAAACAGCCTCCAAAACAATTCAGAGAAACCCTGTCTCGAAGAAAAAAACCACCTTTTTCTCCACCCTCTGCCCCCGGCAGTGATGGCACTCACTGCACTCAGGAGGCAGAGGTTGGCAGAGCTCAAGGCCAGCCTGGTATACAGAGCGAGTTCTCTGGCTGTTATACAGAAAAACCCTGATTCGGGAAAAAAAAAAAAAACCAAACAAAAAAAAAAAAACAGACAAAACAAAACCATTTTACAAATTCATTTATTTCTTTTTTTGCGCATACATTTGGCACATGTTCCAGGTTTGACATGTGATGGCCAGAGGACAACTTGCAGGCGTTCTTCTGATGGGTTTCGCGATCAAATTTAGATCATCAGGCTTGGCAGCAAGCGCCTTAACCGGCTGAACCGTCTCACCATCCCCGGTGCTTCCCTTTTAGGATAGAGAAACTGAGCCTTAGAGAAGCTGCCAGGCACTGACTCGATGGATGAGCATGTTCCGTGGATACTGTTATAGGGTGTGAGTGCTGGCCATTACAGCCTGTTTTGCAGGCAGGTGAACCGCGGGCCTGATGTGTGGTGCAACTTGATTCAAGACATAGGTGCTAAGTAGAAAGGCAGAGATTAGAACCCAGAGCCCTACGGAGAGTACCAATAGGTTCAAGGGCAATCGTATAGGCATCCTAGGCGCTGGGGGGGGCTTTTAACCTCTTATCTGCCAGCCTGGGGGCTCAGTTCTTGGCCAGACTTGCCTCTGTGGGTCTGTGCCTGCTTCAGTTAGCTGGGTTCTATCCTAGGGCCTAAGGGTGTCAAATTATTCAGTTCTTAACATGTTGTTCCAATGCGTTCTGGAACTTTCTCTGGACCTGCTCTTAGGCAAGTGATGTTTTAGATGGAGACCCCTGTTTTCTCTACAGAAAGAGCACAATCTATTATCATTATCCACGATGCTTCCGCTGCACCCTGACACTTCCCCCAAAGCCTTTGCGATTTTCTTCTAAAAGACATTTTGCCCCACTTTCCCGTATCCTTTGTCGTTACTGCTGGCTGGTTTATTAAGACAGAGTTCACACGCCACACAATTTACTCACTTAAAGTGTGGTTCTGGCTGGCAACATGGCTCCTAGGGCAAAGGAGCTTGCAGCCAAACACGTGTACACACACACACACACACACACACACACACACACACACACACACACACACATTTTCGGGAATTTTCTAAGACATCGCTGCCAGGAATATATTCTGCCGATTTCTAAGCCATAACCAAGGAGCCTTTTGATTATACTTCCAAAGAGGCCTCATCAGACCCACCTTCCCGAAGCTCCCCACCAGGAGCCAGGTAGAGTCGGCAACAGCTGTTTATTGAATGCTAATCGCTGGTGGAGTTCCCTATAGTTCAGACATCTGGGTGGTTTGTGAACAGAGCCTGGTGGCTATGCCTGGTCTCTGAGGGAGTGAAATCAGCAGGAGGCGGATGTGGCACTTCAGGGGATCCAACTGAAGAAAATCTGAGGGGTGTGAGCTAGAATGTGGCTGTTGTGGTGAATAATGGTGGCCCCTTCTGAAAGCTGCCCCTGTCCTGGTTCCCCGGAATCCCTGAGAAATCAGCTTGGAAGATCTGGGTGGTCCCGGATCTACTGATAAGTGTCCCTGGGTGGGAAGATGGAGGCCGATACGGGTGGATGTCACCCAAGACAAGCATGGTAGCTCCAGAAACTGGACCAGGTGTGCAGAGAACCTTGAGAGGGGTGCGGCCCCAAGGAAAACCACAGCTCAGGCTTCTCACTAGAGACCTGAGAGGGACAGCAGCCTATTCTGGCCTCCACGGGCACCGAGCTCACATGCACAAAACTACACACAGACATGCATATGTACACGTCCTCTAAAATAAAAACAAGATGTTTTTAAAAAGCAGGAGAAACAGCATGCCCCATAGCACAGGGTCTAGCAGTCCCCTCCCCCACAAACCGAACTCTGAAGGGTGGTGCACAGGGCAGAGCCCATGACAGCTGGGGTAGTTCCCAGGGACTGTGGGGGGGGGGCAGGGCATCACAGTTCGGTCTGCCTGCTCCCCTCCATTTCCCACTATAGTCTCACACTGGGTCACCCAACCAGAATCTGGGGGCTTGGTGACTGTCTCAGTCACTGTTCTGTTTCATTGGAGAGACACCACGACCAAGGCAACTCTGATAAAGAGAAAGCACTTAATTGGGGACTGGCTTACAGTTTCAGGGGCTTAGTCCATTATCATCACGGAGGGGAGCATGGCGGCACATGAGTAGGCATGGTGATTGTGCAGTAGCTGAGAACTACATCCCCCCCCCATCACAGGTGGGAGGGAGGGGGAGAGAGAGGGAGGGGGGAGGGAGGGAGGGCCTACTGTGGGTTTTTGAAACCTCGAGTCTGCTCCCAGTGACACACTTCCACAAGGACACACATCATCTATCCACAAAGTGTACCAACTGGGGACTAAGCCTGCAGATAAGGGAACCTATGGGGGTTATTTTCATTCAAACCACCACACTGACCAAGGACAGGGGTATGCAGAAGGGGCACAGGGCAGAGCGAAGGAGCAGGGATGGCCGACTAGGGACCAGCTACTAGGAATGGCCCACAGGCAACCTCTATGATACACTGGAAGACAGAAGCAAACCAAGTACCAAAGACTGTCACGTACTTCATCTTCCAACTATAGGGGGCGGGGCGGTGGCATGGAAACAGGACGTGCACTGTCTTTGCCATGGCAGCCTCACACGTAGACACGGCTCCTGGCTCTCCCCTCCTCCTCCTCACAGGGCACTGCCTAGCTGGGTGTCTAGTGTTCCTTAGTGCTCATCTTTGTTCCCCCACACACATCGCACTGCATCCTCCTTCTGCACACTGCAAGACCACGCCTTGCCTTTTCTCCAGGGGAACTGACGATTTCACTTAACCTCTGAGACCCTGTCTCCAAATAAGGTTCCCCCATGTGGCACTCAACGTTAGAGTTAGGAAGGTCTCAATTTCTAAGTGTTTTCCAAACTCTTTTCCCTGCCTTTTTTTAAAAAAAGATTTATTTATTCATGTATTTTGTGTATATAAGTGATCTGTCTTCATGCACACCAGAAGCGGGAATCAGATCCCATTACAGATGGTTGTGAGCTGGGCGTTGGTGGCGCACGCCTTTAATCCCAGCACTTGGGAGGCAGAGGAAGGCGGATCTCTGTGAGTTCGAGGCCAGCCTGGTCTACAAGAGCTAGTTCCAGGACAGCCTCCAAAACAATACAGAGAAACCTTGTCTCAAAAAAACCAAAAAAACAAAACAAAACAAAACAAAAAACAGATGGTTGTGAGCCACCATGTGGTTGCTGGAAATTGAACTCAGGACCTCTGGAAGAACAGACACGTGCTCTTAACCACTGAGCCATCATTCCAGCAGGGGGCCCCCCATTTTGAGACAGGGCTATATATTTCTCTATATAGCCCTGGCTGTACTAGAGCTCACAATGCAGACCAAGCTAGCCTGAAATTCAGAGAGATCTACCTACCTGCCTCTGCCTCTCAAGTGTTGGGATAAAAGGTGTGCACCACCACCTCCAGGTTTATATTCAATCTTTAATAATCTCATCAGCCACTGGGTATGGTGGTGTACACCTTTAATCCTAGCACTCTGGAGGCAGGGGCAGATGGATCTCTGAGTTTGAGGCCAGCCTGGTCTACAATTGAGTTCGAGGACAGTCAGGGCCTACACAGAAAAACCCTGTCTCAAAAAACAAACAACAAAAAACCCCAAACCAACCAACCAACTAAAAACAAGCAAACAACAATAACAACAACAACAAAAACCAAGCCCCACAAAACCCAATTGCATTAGCTAAGATGATCTCACAGGCCCATGAGGTGGTGACAGGAGGTATTGCCACTTGTGGAAAGAGAACAGAAGTGTGCAGGTGGAAGACATCTTTTTAAAAGTATTTATAATTTGTGCATGGGCAAGAGAATGTGAGTGCAGTGCCCTCAGAGGCCAGAAGAGGGCACTGCATACCCTGGAGTTACCAACAGTTGTGAAATCACCAGATGTGGGTGCTGGCAACTAAGCTTGGGCCTCTGCTAGAGCAGCAAACACTCTTAACCACTGAGCCATTGCTCTAGCCCCCAAAAGACATCTTTTATATTGCGTAGAGATTTGTCCTTTTGATCTTTCCAAACACCAAAACAACTACTGGCTGTTTTTAATAAATAACAGTGTTAACTACATGTGGATATAGCTATGGTGAAATTAACACAGAATCCGGTCAGCAATGATGATCATGGAGGCCATCACCCAAGGCATGGAAGGGTGTAAAAGGAGTGATTCCCTGTTTCTCCCTGCTTATATCCTGTTTCTTCCCAGCTATGTCACTTCCTGTCTGTCTGTACAGACCTCCAGACCGCTATGGTTAGTTCATGGCAAGCTCTAGTCTCTGACCCCCAGACAGGCTAAAAAAGATATCACCACAGTAGGGGGCACACAAAAGGCAAAGATTGTCAACTTGGATGGATTTAGGAGACACACATTAGGTGTATCTGTGGTTTAGTTGTCAAAAAGACTTAATTGAGGATGGGAGACCCACAAATGTGCATAGCATCATCCCTGGGGCTGGGGTCCCAGTATCCACCTCTGCTTCCTGACTTCAGATGCAGTGAGACCAGTTGCTTCATGCTCCCAATGCCATGCCTTCCCCACCGGGATGGACTGCACCACCAAACTGTGTGTCAAATAAACCCTTCCTGCTCTCGTGATGCCTTAAGTTGTGCCCATCAGGTCTTTTGTCCCACAACAAGAAAACAAACGAATACATGGGTTGATTGAGTTCCCCTTAAAGGGCAGAGGTTTGGTATTTCAGGTTTGGTGAGCTACGCCGTCTCTGAGAAGGGTGCTCAATTCTGTTCAAAGGCAAGTAGAAGCAGTGGGTGTAGACATGTGGATTTACCCTGATGAGAACACACTGCATGCATAGCTTTGAGCACGTGTTGACTCCTAACCTCTAGACCACCAGACTGCTGCTTCTACATACATCTATTCAAATGTTACACTGTATCCTACATGCAAATATATCCATCAGGCTGTGGTGACAGCTTAGTGGGCAGTGCGCTTGCTGCTGAAGCTTGAGGACCGGAGTTCAAATCCTTGGAACCCATGTATAAGCAGGCACAGTAGCACACGCCAATAATCTCAGGGAGGCAGACAGGAGAGAATTCCTGGAAGAGAAGCAGCAAATGACAAAGGGACCTTGTCTCACACAAAGTGGACAACAAACACTGAGATTGTCCTCTGAACTCCATGCATGTCATGGCACCCACACACACCCACACACATGCATGAGATTAAGAAAATACAATCATTACATGTGAACCATTATTATTACTGTTTTAATTTAAAACATACCTTCGATTCTGGGGACAACGCAGGGTCACCGTGTTTCAAAGTTGTTCCTTGACTCTGTCCCATTTCTTTTCAATGTACTGAAATGTCCTTAATAAGTGGCAATGAGGGATGTGACCACACCCCGAGACCCTGCCAGGATAGGAGGCTGGCTCAATCTTCATGGGGGACTCTGGGGGCTTAGTCTTTAAGTGAAGGGCATGCACAGGCGGCTTCCCCAGGTCCCAGGTTCATAGACTTCGATTTTATTATTTTTCATGAACTGCTGTTATTAAAACATACAACTAAATATAGCCTCCCCCAGAGACACCTCAACTAAGAAAGGTGTTTTAAAGGTATTAAAAGAAAATGGAATGCTCTTTATGAATCCCATGTCCCCACGCTGGTCTGGGAAATATGGTTGCCACATGTCTGGAAGGCCGCTCTGTGCGTGGCCTTCTGTCCCCATGCGTTAATAAGCTTGCTCGCCTTAGCTTTATTGTGCCCTTCTTGCCCTGTCTTCCTGTCCTGCCCCCTACCTCTTGCCCCCTTTTCCTCTCCTCCTAGCATTTAGGGAGGCATCTGGAACCCCCAGGTTGGCCTCTGGAATTAAAACAAAAACAACCCAGGGTGGTCCCAGCAGCTCCAGCCACAGTGGTTCAGGAATGAATTTGGAACCTGAGGCACCAGAACCAGGGAAAGGCAAGCCCCAGGGAGATTCTGGAAAGGTCTAGAGCAGTGGTTCTCAACCCGTGGGTCAGGACTCTTTCAGGAGGTTGAACGGCCCTTTCACAGGGGTCACCTAAGACCATCAGAAAGCAGATATTTACATCACAATTCATAACAGTAGCAGATTTACAGTTATGAAGTAACAGTGATAATAATTTTATGGTTGGGTCACCATGATGCGAGGAACTGCATTAAAGCTTCGCAGTGTTAGGAAGGTTGAGAACACTGCTCTGGGAGATGGAGAAAGGAATTTCACAGGAGCTCTTGGTTTCCTGTGTTAGCTGCTGTTTGTCCCAATGAAGGGATCACCCCGGAGGGGCTGCCAAGACCCCTTGGGTTAGCATTATTTGAAACCGTTACTTAACCTGTGTCTCTCTGCATGTATGTATGTGAGTACATATAAGGGCATACACATGGTGTTTTCCTGAATCCCTTCCTCTGCCTCGCCTCTCACTGAATACTGAGTTTCCAGATTCAGGAGTCTGACAAGCCAGTCAGTTCCCGGGATCCCCACCCCAAGTTCTGCAGTTAGGGATTCACTCACCCAGCTTTTCCACGAGTTCTGGGGACTGCACTCAGGTTCTGCTATTTGCATGGTCCCAACTCCCACTCATGAGATCTACAGGTGTCATTCGAATGTCCAGTGAACATGCCTTTTGTGACAACCACATCCCACCTTCCCTCCAGCCCACACTCAGCAGGAGGGAAGCAGAGGGGAGCCTGACCTGGCATCAAATTCAATCTCTGACACTTCCTGCTGTGTGAGCTTGGATAGGTCAGTCATCCTCTCTGGAAACTTCGTCTGTCATTTGTGAAACAAGCCTACCAACACTCACTTTCAGCGTAGGGTGTGTGCACGTGAGGACCAGGGAGAATGCATCCACACTAGTTATCACGAGGTCAACAGTGGTAACAACAAAACCATGTCTTGGTGCGTTGTCGAGACTAGCTTCCAAACCTCACAATAATCCATGCAACTATGGAGGACAAAAATGGGAGCATGGTAAGGCAACTTGCCCGAGCTTCCCCAACTGGGAGCATTGGTCAGGGCTGCAGCATCGAGTCCTACCCGCCATGCCATCTGTAGTTGCTCATGGTTCGACCCCAGCATCCCTCTGTCGCACTGGCTGGGTCTGGATTTCTGTCCTCTTTGCTATCTGCCACCCACAACACCGCAAGTCTTGTCTTACCTTGCGAGGCTGTTAGCAAGGCTGCCTACAATTCCACAGAGCTGCCAGCAGGCGGAGCAAGAGGACCGTGGAGTAGCACAAACCAATCCTGCTTTCTGGCTGGGACCATCCAGACCGACACAGGGCAGGCTGGTAAATACTTCTGCAAACATGAATAGATTTGAGAATACCGAGTAACTGAAAGAAGCCGGAGAGTCATTTGGATGGGGACAGCAGGATTTGTCAGGGATGGGCAAGCCACTTGAAGGAGAGTTGGTCCCCGGAGGGAGGTGTGGGCACAGTAAAGGACACCAGGGGAGGCCAGGGAACCTGGACCTGCAATGTGCGGTCCGCAGTAGCCTGAGAAGCACTTCTCTCCTGGGGGAAAGCTCCCTTACAGTTGTGGTGAAGTTAAGGGCCTTAAGATGGGAAATTTTAGGGTAATGGCCCAAGGGTCCCTTGTGCCATCACTTGAATCCTAAGAGGGAGGAGGGGGAGGTATGACAAACACAGAGAAGGCCATGCAAGGACAGGGTCAGACTTCAAGATGGCAAGGGGTGGACCCTTCAGCAGAGGGAGGCTTGGAACATCCCACAAGTGGAAAACCCAGGGCCAGCATCTCCCCTCCTCTAAGGTCTAGGGCAGCCATTCTCAATCTGTGGGCTGAGACCCCTTGGAGGGAGTTGAATGAGCCTTTCACAGGGGTTGTCTGAGACCATCAGAAAACACAGATATTGCCATTGCAACTCATAACGGCACAGAATTAGAGTTATGAAGTAGAACATCACTGTGGGATTAACTTTGGGTCTTTAAGGACATGTTCCAAAAGGTGCCTCGACTGGTTGTGTATGTGTGTGTGTGTGTGTGTGGTTTCACATATCTGATTGCAAGCTTCGATTCTGAGCGTGGGAAAGCTGGGTTACTGTACCTCTAAGAGTCAGGAGTCCCATCCTCAAGGGACCTCCCAGCCACCTTCATCCTGTCCATATGCTTCACAAGCAGGAGACCTGCAGGGGACAGAGTATTTGATTAGTAGGTAGTGGGCTTAGGCTGTCAGGATGGGCTGCCATCTGAAACAGCAGCAGCATCATTACCACCAACACCACCAGGAGGAGGAGGGGGAGGAGGAGGGGGAGGAGGAGGGGGAGGAGGGGGGGAGGAGGGGGAGGAGGGGGGAGGAGGGGGAGGAGGGGAGGAGGGAGGGGGAGGAGGGGGAGGAGGGGAGGAGGGAGGGGGAGGAGGGGGAGGAGGGGGAGGAGGGGGAGGAGGGGGAGGGGGAGGAGGAGGGGGGAGGAGGGGGAGGAGGAGGGGGAGGAGGAGGGGGAGGAGGAGGGGGAGGAGGGGGAGGAGGAGGGGGAGGAGGGGAAGGCCAGTCCTAAAGTCAGAAGAATGGATAGAGGCCATGGACCTGTTTTCACCTATGCTGGAAACTCTACTTCTGCCCTCCAAGCTGTGTTACCTCAGCGATGATGCTTTACCTCTCTGTGCAGGCTAAACTTCTCCCTGGGCCCTGCAGGACAGCACCAGAGGTCTTGTGACTGCCTTCCCTGTTCGTCATCTTTCTAAACTCCAATGCATTCTGGATCTCCAGGAAGAAGGCCGCTCAAGGCACCAGGGGCTGAGCGACTGAGGTGCACTGTGATTTCTTGGCCTCTAATGGCTCCTCCTGGCACCAGCAACCTGGTCCATTCTAGTGGAGCCTGCAGATGAAGAGCGGGGCTCTGAGTATAAGACCAGGATACTCCGGGTAGATACCTGGTGGGACTGGAAAGACTAAAGAGAGACAGTGAGGACGTAGTTGGAGACATGGCCTCATCCCAGCATGAGGTGGTGGCCTGTTCCTACAGAGGGATGGAGGAGGGGGAAGCTCAGGAGGGCGGTGACCACACATGAGCAGGGAAAGCTCGAGACAGGACTTCAGGCCGTGACGACTTCAGATAATCACATCTCCCTTCCTGAACTCATCCATCACGGCGTCTTTGGCCAAATCCACATGGAGGCAGACTCGAGGGATGGACCACAGTGTGTCCAACGGGTGCTCACGGGATAGCGGGAGCAGAGAGGAAGCTGGGTAGGTGGTGACATTGGGCTGCACGTCATCATCTGCTTTGGGGGCTCAGAGTTATCTGTAGGGTCAGTGCCCGGCTCTTAGGTCAAGGAGGAACAAACTGTTGACTTGCTGTCATGTCTTAGGAGCTCAGAGGCCAGAGGCCCGGGCCAGAGAAAGGAGAATGAATGAAAGTATGTGTGTGTGTGTGGGGGGGGCTGTGGAGGTGGCCTGACTTATCAGCTGTCTCCCAGGGAGCCCGGCCTGCAGGAAAGCCAGACCCCTCAATCTGAGCCAGACTGGCCCAGGGTATTCAGAAAGGCTCAGAGAATGCTGGCTTTGGGGGTTCAAAATCCTGGTGGTAAATTTAGAAGCTGTGTGGTCATGGGGTAATCACTCAACTGCTCTGATTTGCTCTGAAGAGCCAGCCTAGTACTCTGTCCCCATGATACCAGTGTCGTCACAGAAGCAAACCTCTACCCCCAGTCCTAGGTTTCAGTCCTGTTTCAGCCACCGTTCAGGTGTGTGATCTTGGGGAGACACTATCTCTCCGAATCTCAGTTTGTTCATCTTACTTGGAAAGTGGGGCGCCTGCCTTGGTTCTTTGTTGAATGGTGTTCCTTCCAAAGAAGTGCTGGATGGCTAATTCCTGACATCCGTAATGTGACCTTATTTAGAGATCGAGGGGATCACATTAATATGTGGTCTCAGTGGGGCCTATAATTACATTGGCGTTTTTCTAAGAAGATGACAGCAGAACACAGGGTCAACAGAGCAGCAATTTCAAGGACACACTGAAAGACACGGGGTCTCAGAGACCAGGCAGCCAGAGACCCCACATCATGAAGGCCCCTTCCTTCCTGCAGCCGACAGTTACTCCCTGTAGCCACCAGAGGGCGCTCGACCCAGTGCCCAGCAGTCCTGCTTGTAACAGCCAAGCAGAAGCACACCTCTGTGCTTGCCTTTAGCCTGGACTCCAGGCCATTTTAAGCCACACTGACTTTGGTTGCCTGTGACAGAAGCCAGAGAAAGATGTTCAACCTCAAACCAGAGCTCATTACTCCTAGGTGTGCATGAGTGACAATTCATACAGCATGGGATGCCTCTATTTAGCTCAGATGGCCTCTTTCTACAGACTCATGTGGACTCCCCGAGTCCACGGATGGGCTCCTAGGGGGAGGCCTGACAAAAATAAAAACTGATCCACCTGAGGCTGGGCACACCCAGGGAGGCCGAGGGACTTGTCTAAGATCACATGGCTGGCAAACAGCAGAGCTGGGACTTGAACCCAGGACTCTAATGTCCAAACTTGGCCTTTTGTGCTCCAGCGAGCTTGGGTGAAGTACCAAGCCCAGAGGGCATGAGAGAGACCAGTCCAGTTCGCCTCTTTCCCATGCTGTCTCTGCCCCGGAGACGCTGGCTCCTCACACGTACACAGCTGCCAGGGATCAAAGACCTCTCCAAGATGTATTTGCTGTGACTTCCAAACAGACGGGTGTTAGCATGTAGCTAAGAGAAACATCGGGAGGACACGGCGTACAAAAGCCGAAGGGCCTTTAAAGTCCTGGTGATTGATGGGCCCTGCTTTGGTCTCAGGCTCTCTGGGGGCTGGCGTGGAAGGGTGAGGAGCCCGAGGCTCTCGGAGTGCAGGGCAGAGCCGCTGGCCACCGAGGCAACACCTCCCACGGCCTGATCCATCTCTCCTGCTAGCGTCCTGAGGGTAAACTGTCCAGGCTGTGAGCCACAGACCAAAATCTGCACAGAAAAATATAAACCCCTCTTGGCTTTTGCCAGGCTGTGCCAACCAAGGGGGGGGCCACATATGTGCTGTGTCTGGAAGCCATGACCCTGGTGACCACTGAGGGCCCGGAACTGGCTTCCAGAGATGCTGGGCTCGGCTCTATGCTACTGATCAAGACTGTGAAAAAGCCCATTATGGCGCTACACGCTTTTAAACACAGCTCTGGGGAGGCCAAGGCAGGAGGATTGCCAGTTTGGGCAAGCCTGGGCTACATAATGAGACACTGCACTCAGGCTGGGGACTCCAACGTGGCTCCAGTTTCACCAGACCTTGGCTGTGCTAAGAGCTTTGGACATCCCCCCAAAGAGCTTTGCATTCCCAAAGCAGGATTTAGGGGGGAGGGGAGCAGGCACAGGTCTGACTTGAACTGTTGGTGGCCTGGTGAACACCTTCTCAGCCCTGATTCTCCAGTTTCTACTTCATATAGTCCAGGATAGCTTCAAACTTGTTATGTAGCCAAGGATGTCCTTGAATTTCTTGATACTCCTTCCTCCACCACTTGAATGCTGGGATTGATTCTTGCCATGCTCACCCAGTTTAAGTGGTATTGGGAACCAAATTTGGCTTTGTGGGTGCTAGACAGGAACCATAGAAACTGAGCTACATCCCTCCCCCTCCCTCCCTCCCTCCCTCCCTCTCCCTCCCTCCCTCCCTCCCTCCTCCCTGGATCACCCTGTGCATATGTGTACCTCAACACTCACATAGAAATCAGAAGACAACTAATGAGAGTCAGCTTGCTCCTTAAAAGGCAAAAGATTTTAAATTATGTGTCTGTGCACATGAGTGTAGGTACCCACAGTGGCCAGAGTAGAGGGCAATCAGATCACGTGGAGCTGGAGTTACAGGTGGTTGTGAGCTGCCATGTGGATGTTGGGAATGAACTCAGCTCCTCTGAAAGATCTGCCAGTGCTCTTAACCACAGAGCCATCTCTCCAGCCCTGGCTCTCTCCTTTTACCACGTGGTTCCTGGTATCAAACTCAGGTCATCAGAAATGGTGGCAAGTTCCCTTACTCACTGAGCCATCTTGTCAACCTCCCTTTACTTTGGTAAAAGCATGCTGGTCTCAAATCTCAACCACCCCTTCCTAAGCTTCCCAAGGGCTAGGAATATTATGGGCCCAGCAAGTTTCAAACTATCAACTAGAGATTTCTTTTCTAACCCTACTCACGTGTCTTGGGCAATAAAATATGTGCAGACTAAAGACAGGCTGTTTCTATTGAGAGGCCAGCTGGGGCACTGATGGGTTGTGGGTCTCTTTGCCTTTCCATTCCCAAGACTCCTGGGTAGGTGTGATGTTGGGGCCTTGGCAGGTATTCCAAAGCTCCAGTGAATGTCCCAGCATCTGCTGGAGGAAGAGGAAGTTGCCTGCAAGTCTGCACACAGCCTGGTTTACAGGAATAGAGTCATGAGCTGGGCGTGGCTGCACAGACCTGTAACCCTAGCACTTGAGTCAGGGAGCTCATGAACTACAGCCCAGTCTGGGTTATATAGCAATCCCATATCTCACAACAGGAGAGAGTGAGGATTGTGGCCTGGGGTTTAGACCACAGAGTGTTTGCCTTATCATGCACGAAGCCCTGGGTTCTACTCCATGTCTAGTTCCAGCCTGGAGTGCACAAGACACTTCTCAGAGAAATGCCCAGAATCCAAAGGCTCACATTATACACTGAACACATCACATGCCCCCACCCCTGTTGCTGACCCTCATTTCATTTTTTTTTTGGAGACAGGATTTCACTGTGTAGTCCTGCCTGTCCTGGACCTCGCTCTGTAGACCAGGCTGGCCTAGAATTCACATAGATCTGCCTGCCTCTGCCTCCTGAGTGCTGCGATTAAAGGCATGTGCTACCACCACCCAGCTCCTCATTTGATTTTTACAAAGTAATCTGTGTGTGAATGTATGTTTCTGTGTGTACGTGTGTGTGTGTGTGTGTGTGTGTGTGTGTGTGTGTGTGGTGGTTTTGGGTGTCCTCCTCTGTGACTGTCTATTCTTTGAGACACCGACTCACTCTGAACCTGAAAATTGCATTTTCAGCTAGACTGGATGTCAGCAAGCCTCAGCAATCCTCCTGCCTCTGTCCCACTTGGGGTTGGGGTTATAGGCGTGTGTAGGACAGCTGCCTGGTTAAGTGGGTGCTGGGATCCGAATCCTGGTCCTCATGAGTGTGGAGCAAGTGTTCTTAACCTCTATGCCAGATCTCCAGAAGTCAGGTATCTCCTTCCACAGTGTGGGTTCCAGGACTGAACTCAGGTCTTTAGGCTTGGCAGAAAGTGCCTTATCTGTTGAGCCATATTGCTGGCTCTTTGTTTGATTTATGTGTCTGAAGGAGTTGGTACTTTGTGGCTGAGACAAGGCTTGGGTGACAGTGTGGTGCTCTTGCTGTGGTTGAGTTAGGTGTGAAAAAGGATATAACTATGTAACATAGTTCATGCTCTGATCCTCCATAAACCACAGCAGGTCTCTGAGGGGGACAGTTCCTGCTGTGCGGGTCTGGAGAGATGTTAAGAGTTCAGAGATCTTGCTGCTCTTGCAGAGGGACCCATTTCCCATCTCAGTGCCCATGTAGGGAGACTCACAGCTGTCTGTAACTCCAGCTCTGTGGGGGGACTTGACATCCTCTCCTAGTCTTTGGGCGATTCCCCTTCCCATAAATAAAAATAAATGCATTTAAAAAAATTCTCAGTGTGTGACAATACTGCTGTGGTCAGTCTTTGTAAGCCCGTGTCCTTGAATATGGAGCTGGGTTTCCATTGTGTAAATTTCCCACTGACCAGAGTGAATAAAATGTAGTGAAACAATTAGGAAGTAAATCATTCTGGGTAATACCCTTACTTTAATGTAACTTAGCTGTAAGCTCGTATACTTTCGGGGACAGCGCTGGAATGGAACTTGAAGACACTTTGCAAGTGACCCACTACTGAGCTACGCCTCCAGCCTCTTATTTTAAATTTTCAGGTGATATGAGACAGTCTTGTGCACTCCAGAGTGGCCTTGAACTCACAGGATAGCTGAGGATGACCTTCAGCTCCTGATTCTCCTGCCTCCACCTTCCAAGTGCCAGGATGACAAGCTTGTGCCACCATGCCAAGCTTTTCATTTAAATCTTAATGCCCGCGTTCAATAAATAGCTCTTGGGATTCTTGGTTACTTGGCACTATGCTGTGAGTGGACAGCATCATGGCAGTGTGAGTGTGTGAAGCTAAGAACTTTATGGTGGATAGGAAGCAGGGAGGGAGCGGACTGAGGGAGGGGAGAAGGGTCCTTGAGTGTGTGTGTGTCTGTTATATGTTTATGTCCTGTGTGGTGAATTTATATATATATATATATATATATATATATATATATATATATATATGTGTGTGTGTGTGTGTATTTGTTGTGGTATGGGTATATGTGTGGGAGTATGTACGTTCATGTTTGCTGTGCATGTGTGACCATGACAAGATTCCTCCACGGAACCATCCCCAGTGACCTACAGACTCACCTCCTAAAGTCTCCCCAAACCTTTCAAAATAGTGCCAGCATCTGGGGCCAACTCCCTAACACATGAGTTTTGGGGGGCACTCCATAACTAGCTTGTAACACTAGCACCTCTTTCTCTACTTAAATAGCTTATATCTTTGAGAAAGTTTTATCTGAGTAAGCACATTAATATTTGCCTCAAATTTTAAGACTCTTTTGTATAAAAACAATATGTTAGGGCTGGAGAAGATGGCTCAGTAGTTAAGAGCTCTATCTATACTCTTGCAGAGGACCAGAGTTCAGTTCCCAACCCCCCACATGGAAGCTCACAAACATCTGTAACTCCAGTTCCAGGGGATCCAATGCCCTCTTCTGGCCTCCTCAGGAACTAGGCATGCACAGACATATATGTATGTATGTATGTATGTATGTATGTATGTATACATATACACACTTATATATGTGTATGTATGAATGGTAAGACACTCATTTGGATAAAAATAAAAATTTACTAAATATATTAATTGTCCAAAATAGAAAAAAATCTCATTAAATTTTCTTTTTTTGTGTATGTGTGAGCATTTGTGCACCTTCAAGCATAGAAGTCAGAGAACAACTTCCCTTCTCTCCTACCATGTGTGTTCTGGGAGTGTTGGGAGTGTTGCTCAGGCCCAGCCGCCCCCTCCCTGCACACGCCTGACCAGTGTTCTGTCTCTGAGCTAAGCATCTCTATTTGAGACATGGTCTCACCATGTAACCAAGGTCAGCCTTGAACTCACAATTCTCCTGCCTCAGCTAACCCCAGTGCACAGTGCTCACTCTGCTTATTATTGGTAGACACTGCAGCTCTTGAAGGCCCAGCAAGGAAAACACAGATGGAGCCAAGGTTCAGAGGCTGGCTAGTGAGGGAGTCATGGCCGCCAGGAAGTGCCTGGGAGCCTGCTACCTCTCCGAGTTCTTGCTTCAGGGTTCCTTTTGAGTCAGGCCCCTGCCACCAGCACCAGCCATCCCTAAGCTTCTCTGACCAGCGGCCTTCCTCCTACTAGGTACCCAGTGATGGATGGAGAAGGTCCACCAAAGGCCCCACCGAGCCCCGCCCAGCCAGGTTCCACGTCTGTCACGTGTCTGTCCCACATGCTCTGGGGAGGGTCTAGGCAGCAGCTGCCTTTGATCAGCCCAACATCTGGGCTGACTAGTGATCAAAGATGGGAACGTTGTGACAGCTGAGACTTGGCAAGGACCCAGCCTGGCTGAATGTGTGGTTGGGGGAGGGAAAGGAAAGGGCAGGGGTGGAAGGTTGGGATGAAGGGGGGCGGGTGGAGTAAGACACCCAACTGCTACCTGACAAAGGGCAAAAGTTAGGAGCGTAGACTGCTTCCATAACCTTGAAGTTCCATGCCTCAGTTTCCTTTTCTGTAAAATGGGGATAGAAGATGTGGCAGAATGAGCTAAGACATGTATAAGACAACCAGAGTAGCGCCCCCTGCCGGTGCTACATGGCATTGCTATTCTTCCTTCAATCCCTGGAAACCATGGCAGAGCCTGGGATGACCCTCATTTGGGGTCTCAGTTTCCCCAGACATAAAGTGAAGACCCAATACAGGACTTTGTAAACCGGAAACGATCATTTTTCCCTAGGCAGGTGGAGAAACCGAGGTCCTGCTGATGGAGGCCCCACAAGGAGGAAGCTGCTTTTAACCAGCTGGGTGTGAGCCCAAATGGAGAGCATGGACAAGAGACAGGGACCCCAAATAAAGTCCCCGGTGTTTTGGCATCAGCCAAGAATCCTGTCCTGGTCCCCTACACCTTCGAGTCTGTAGTGTTATCATCAGCAGCAGTGAATTTAATGTGTGTGTGTGTGTGTGTGCTTGCACGCTCCTGTGCGTGTGGGGGGGGGGAAGGGGTGAGGATAATATTGGCTTGTACTTCTCATAAATTGTTCAACTTTTTTCTTCTCCTCTTCAGAATGAAAAAAGGTGTGTGTCCAAGTACATTGTGTGAGTGTGTGTCTGTGTGTGAGCCTCCTGAGGTGTGCTAAGAGCTCAATGCTGCTTCTCTGCACAAGGGGCAAGCACTCTTAATGACCGAGCCGCCTCTCCAGCCCCGTTTTGTCTGTTTTTTTGTGACAGGGTTTCTGGATGTTGCAGGGCTTATGACTGGAGGAGGCTGGCTGGCCAGTGAGTCTGTGGGACCCATCCATCTCTCTCCAGTCCTGGGATTACAGGCATGTGCCATCACACCCAGCTTTCTTTATGCATGTGCTGAGGATCAAGTGCATGTACTCACGCTTGTGAGGCACGTAGCCAAATGGTCCAGACCCCAGCCTCAGGCTTATTAAAGTCTGAGGTTTGTTGGCGAGAGTGCCCCAAGTCAACATGCCACACTGTCAGGATATAGACTCACCTGTGGAACCAGCACCCCCGTGAAGAGTATTCTAATTCCTAGGAGTCCTCTCCATCTTCCTCGGAGTCACCATTCAGTTCTAGAACAGCCCTCCCTGAGGACCCCATGGGCAGGTGCTAGCTTTCCAGGCTCTGTCCTTATAGAAACCTTGCAACAGCTCAGAGCTTTTGGCCACAGGTTCAGGGATATTGGTCCGGCATGGCAGGGAAGGAAGGCTTGGGAGCGAAGGTTTGGTGGCTGGGGTGGGTCTGTCCTTGGTGGCAGGAGTTTGCAGTGTAGCTTGTTCACATCTTGGTGGATCAGGGAGCGGTCATAGGGAAGCTGGGCTCCTGCCTGGAAGCAGGACAATGCTAGAATCCTCAGAGGTGAACCCCAGGGACCGCTTCTGCCAGATCTGCCTCCATCATAAACGTCTGTTTGTCAATCTCCAAAACAGCTCCACGCGCTGGGGGACCAACCCTTCAAACACATGAGTCTGTTGCCATTTCAAAATCAAACCCGGACCTCAGGTGTGGACTCCCACATATCAAACCATGGGTCAAATGTTTCTATTGCTTAAGCCTTCTAATCTGGTAGTTTTTTTTAGGGTGGTCCCAGTAAGCTGACAACTCCCTCAGCAAATGTAGCAATTGTGCAGAGGGGAACTCTAGCCTTTACTTTTTTTAAAATTTAAACAATTGTCTATTTTTTATGTGTGTAGATATTTTGCTTCCATGTATATCTGTGTACCATGTGTATGCCTGTTGGATAGAAGAGGCAGTCAGATCCCCTGGAACTAGAGTTACAGACAGTTGTGAGTTGCCATTGCTTGCTAGGAATAGAATCCTGATTCTCTGGGAGAGCAGATAGTGCTATTAACCACTGAGCCATCTCTCCAGTTCCGGAACTCTAGTCTTTAGGCTTGCTTTTGGTCTCATGTAGCCCAGGCTGGCCCTTGAACTCACTACATAGCCGAGGATGACCTCGAACATCTGACCCTTCTGTCTCTGAAATTACAGGGGTATGCTATCATGCCTGGTTTATGCAGAGCAGGAAATGGGACCCAGGGCTTCATGTGTGCTAGGCAAACACTCTACCCACTGGGCCTCACAGCCCCAGCCACTCTCAATAATATTTGGAAAGCCCCTATACAGTCTCAAACTCCTCCATGGCTTAAGGATGACCTGGAGCTGGTGAGCAGGCCCAGAGCAGGGTGTCAGGAACCAAGATGCATCTCTGGAAGCTCACACAGCTCCCGAGCGTTGCCGTAACTTCACAGCTCCATAAATCATATGTGGAAGTACAAATTATGATCTTTCATGGAGGAAGAGACAGGAGGAGCATGGATTGTTGGCCTGGATCCGCTGTGAATGGCCACCAGAGTCTCATCTCTGCTCCTGACTCAACCTCCCCTTCCCCTTCTGCTGCCTCCTGGGAAGGACAGGCATACATATGGACAGACAAGAGCATTTTGCAGATTAGGAAGAGCCTCGGGGGCTATTCATTTAAACCGGATCGTCTGGGCTTTTGGCAGGTTCTTTCGGTTTGGGGCCCCGCCTGGGTTCTCCGTTCCTGTGCGGAGCCTCACTACTGAGAGCTTGTTCTTCCTGGGCTTGCACCATCTTCAGAGGTCTGCTCGTAGCTGCTCTGTCAGCCCAGTGCTGATGTCAGAGCCAGCACCACTCTGGGTGACCCTCAGCCAGCCACCAGTTGACTGGGAGTATGTAAGGCCAGCCCCTCCACCGCTATGGAGCCTGGCTGGCTTGTAGCTGCCGTGCCATCCTGCAGAGCACCAGGGTAAAGTGGGGCTGCGCTGGAGCTCACCAGGGACAATCACCCTCGAGCTCCCCTCACCACCTAGGCTCGCCCGCAGTAGTCACTCTCTAAGGCTCCTTGAGATGCATCCTGATTCTGCATTCTTACACAAGGCAGGTGGTTTCGTGCCCTATGGGAACCCCAGACATTCTGATATCCTGGGCTTGGGCTGTCTTCTGTGGCCCTGGTTCTAGATGTTTCCATGGTCCATGGGGAAGGAGTTCAGTATTAGGAGGCAGAAAATGTCCCTTCCATTGGGAGCGGTCGTCCAGACTGGGGAAGGTTGTGCCGTGGAGCTAGGACGATCCTTTCCAGCTTGGCCTTTGGTATTTTCCCAGCATCGTGGGACGTTGGATCTCTGACCTCGGCTCACTAGAGGCCAGCGCTGCCCCTTCAGTGTGTAAACAGAAGCATCTCCAACGACAGCCTGATGTCCATGTCCTCCGTCAAGGAGCTGCTGCATCAAACACCAATGTCGGAGAGCCCTCAGAGCGGGGTGGGAGGCTTGAGTCACCAGTGACAGCTCCCCAGGGGAGGACATGAGGTGTGTGTAGCACAGCTCTCAGGTAAGGGGTGGGTGTGACCAGGATGCAGAGAGGCAGGGACAGGGATGTCAGCCACCCGTGTTTGTGGACCACACGCACGGGCCTATAGAAGTGTGTATGTTAGCGTGTGACATACCTGTTCCAGTCCATGTGGTGATAAGGACTGGCTGAAGCTGGTTCTAACAATTTTTCTTCCTAATGGCATCAGACAGTGGTGACCAGGTGACAGTTTCTCTGAGCCTTAAAGGAGGAGATGCAGTGGCTGAGTGCCGGGCTTTCTGGGTCACCCCGCATCTGCCAGTTCCTTCATGGAAACACAGGGTCTCCGCTTTCATTCTTGCCCATTTCCCCTCCTCCTATCTCCCAATCTCTTTCAAAACAGAGGCTTCCACATTTACAATTCATCAGGGTCTCACCCCGTTGGAACTGACCCTGGCTTTCTTCTTCACCGGGCAGGAGTGCAAACATCCCTCTATGGCAGGGTTATCCCAGACCCTCCTGGCTGATTCTGCAGATGCACGCAATCTCCACCTTCCCTCCCAAGCCCAGGGCTGGGCTGTCTGGAGAACAATGAGCCACTTGTGAGATCTGGAGGGACAGCTTTGCCCAGGGTGCTCCCTTGGAGCCTCTGCAAATGACCTCCCCTGCCCTGGTTGGGCTAGCCCCATCCAGAGCTGACCGGCCTGCCTGGACTTCTGTTGGCTTCCACTCGAGAAAGGCAAACCCCACACCCTCTCTGCTCAGGCTTTTGCGTTTTCTTGGAAGCACTTGATGAAGGTTTGTCAAAAACCCTATTCTGCTCCTTTCCCAAATAAACACTCTATAAAACGATCGGCAGAGGAAGGATGTATACCCAGGTTGAGGACTACTCAAATATGGGGAAGTTGGTAAGGGCTGGCCTTTTTTTTTTTTTTTTGCTCCAGGCTTAAAGATACTCAGAAACAATGTATCGTTCTGTTCTTAACTTAAATATTAAAAAAAATTCTCTCTCTCTCTCTTCCCTTCCTCTCTTCCCCCCCTCCCTCTCTCCCTTTCCTCCTCCTCCCCCCATCTGATACAGTGTGCAGTAGCCCTCTGAGGCCAGAAGAGGGCATCAGGTTCCCTGGCACAGGGGCCACAGGAGGCTATGATCCCAATGTGAGTGCTGGAAACTGAACGGGTCTCTGCAAGAGCAGCAAGTGCTCTGAACCTTGGAGTCAGCTATGCTGCCTTCTGTTCTTAACTTCTAGAGAGGACTTTGGGCTCCCTCTCCAAATGTGCCTCTTAGTCTTCTTGAGATGGAAGAGTACTGCAGTGTAACCCTGGGGCCATTGGTCTGTTACACTTACACCCTTTCAGATTGGGTCCAGCACACAAGTTGGGGTTCAGTGAGGAGATACCAGAAGTACCCAGGCTCCAGGCCTTTACCCCAAGGGACCCAGGAAGCCTGCAATGTACAGAATGGCAAGCTTTTTTTTTTCTTCAAAGAAACAAGAGCCAAGGAGGTCATATCTCCTCTAGCTGAAAAATGCTAGGCAGTTCAGAAACAACCTGACCTCCCCTCCCTCATCAGTGACGCTGGCAGAACCCTGCCCAGTCCGTCACTTCATGCAGGAAACAGCATCAGTTCTAGTCAGGTGTGGGTCCAACGGTGCACTTCTGTAAGTGATCCCAACCCTTGGGAGGCTGAGGCGGCAGAATCATGAGCTCAAGTCTAGCCTGGGCTACAAAGCATATTCCAGGACAGCTTGTTCTGTATAGTGAGACTGTTTTGAAGAGTAGTGACACCTGAGGTTTGGAGGTATCTTAAGCTGGAGTTGAGGTCCTCTACTGGGGAGGTAGTCCCAGGACATACAGTGTGTCTGTAAGCATGACTTCCTGGCTCAGATCACTGCACTTTCCTTACAGTGCAGATCAGCAGGGAGGAGTTCCCACATGAATTTAGCTTGGAGCTATCTGTTTACACAGAACACATGACAGGTGCCTGTGTAACATGGCTGTGGCATCTCCTGATGATACAACATCTGAGTCTTCAACGGTTACCAACCTGCTCTGGGCCAGGATTCCAGCAATCATATCAGGCAGGTCCCATCCTCATGAACCAGTCAAGACACAAGATTAAAGGCATTTTCTTGAAGCTCCCAGAGGGAGGTGGAGAAGGGGCTGTGTATCCACCTTACCAGAGAGGAGAGAACCTGGGGGGAGGGGTTCCATCCTTTCTACGGATGGAGTCCAGGAATAAACAGGGTGCAGAGAAGAGCTCCGAGACAGGTTGGACACACCTTCAGGCGTGACTAATATCCTAGAGATCCCCTTTTTGTTTCTCCAGGTCTAAAGTGAGAATTTGTGCTCCATTTTTTTTCTAGGAAATTATGGCCCCCCATCATTTGTGTCAGAAATCTCTCTTAGTCCCAGAGACAGGGTCTTTTCTTAGGACTCTCAAAGCCAGTTTGGGCTGGTTGCTTCCAACATAACAAGTGACATTCCACGACCTTAGGGATTATTTCCTGCCAACCTTCCCCCTCCTTCCTCACCCACTCCTTTTCCATGAAGCAATGTGACATATTGCCACAAGGGGGCGCCCGAGTTCTTTATGGGACGCATAAGGCGCCATTAGGAGGAAGAGAAAGACAGGTTTGCATCACCTGGCTGTCTTCCTTGGTCTCTGACATTCTTGATAAGGGATTTGGTCTTCCTATGCCTGTTTTCCTATCTGAGAACTGGGATGGCATGGTTGCTTATCCACCTATCTAATCGCCATGGCAACCCCACTGAAAGATCCCGAGCATGGTGCCTGGCTCCAAGCAGGCCCTACCTGTGGGACCACTGGGTCCTCATGCCTCTGAACCTTCCTTTGTGAACAGCGGGGTTTATGATAGTGCCACTCGCTTGTGGGATGTAGGGGACAGTTAAGTGAGACCGTCCCTGTGAAGGATCCAGGTGATGATGCCAGAGGATTGGATTTCACCCTCTTAAACCTTTAAAAACTCACATTTACTGCTGTCATCATGACACCCTGCCAATGCTCCCATTTTACAGAAAAGGGCAGGAGATAAATTAGGCTAAGCACTTGACAGGGGCTGATAGTGACTTTTCTTTCTGTTCAGTAGACTAACTACAGCAACAGGCAATAGGACCGGTTCCTTGTCCATGCTCCCCAAAGGTCAAGCAGCAACCCCAACTTCTTGCAGCCTGCCTGTCCCAGCTCCAACCCCTTCTGTCTTCTCCGTGTGAATCAATCTTAGCCCTTCCCAAGGGACACCAACTCTGCGGGGTCGGGTCTCCCCCATGCCCACTTGCCCATCACATGGCCATCTTGGGAAGCTTCCTTGTCATTTTCGGAGAAGATAAAACCAGGTTCTCTGCAAGTTCATCAGCCGGGCTCTTTCCTATCAGTCTAAAGATGAATTACTAACAAGGGCAAGCACTTCATAAACACTGGCCGCGTTCCCAGCCTGGATACGAGAACACCGAACGTACACAGGTTACGTAAGAGACGGCAGGACCCGCCTCCCGCACACCGAGTTCTCTGACCCCCAGGTAGAATGGACCATGATCACTTTCATTTGGCAGATGAGCCAGGCAAGGCACAGGGTCTCTCCCATCAGCCCTCCCCCCCCCCCCCAGCTCCTCTGGCAGGCAGGGGCGGGGCAGTCACACACAGGGACCAGCTGAGCACAGAGCCTGGCACTCACGGGACATTCAGCACACGACAGCTGTTATCACGGGAGGCTCCGAGGACCCTAACTAGGCAGCCCAGGGGGTCCCCTCCTCTCCGATTTCCTGTGGGAGAGCTGGGGCTGTGTTATCTCATGGTGCCCTTTCAACCTCTCAGAGGGCCGGGGTCAGGGCCGGGGCAGCAGGCCTGCTGGGAGCTGGAGGGCTGGCAGCGTGGTGTGTGTCAGTGTGAGATATACCAGGGAGATGGTTGGAGATGGCCGGGGAACAGGCAGGGAGAGGAAGACGGGGACATTAACAATGCCCATTGGGGGCAGGGTAGAGAGGACAAAAGGGTACGGGGACAACGGTGCGTTTCCACCACCCTGGCTCTACGTTGGCGGCTCACAAAAATCTTTAAAAAAATTTAGCGTGTATGTGTATACATATATGTGCAGCATATGGAGGCTAGAAATGAATCGTGGGCGCTGTCCCTCAGGAGCCACACATGTAAGTTGTATGTTTGGGACGGGGTCTCACTATGTAGCCCAGGCCAGCACAGCTGTCTTAGATCTGGTCTTGCTAAAGTATAGCCAACAACATACTAGAGATCCCCCCTCTTTCTAATTTAAACTGAGAATTTGCACCATTTTCCTCCCTAGAAAATCATCCTCTACTCAGCTTTATATAGAGCAGGCTGGCCTTGAACTCAAAAAGCTCCTCCTGCCTCTGCCTCCTGAGTGCTGGGATCAAAGGTGTGCACCACCACACCTGTCTCCATGGGAATGATTGAAGCTGGGTCTCTCTCTGGAGTCTCAGGCCTGCTGATTCAGCTAGGCAGCTGGCCAGTGAGCCCCAGAGATCTGTCTCCCATCCTCCCAGGGATTGAGCCCAAGCTCTCAGGCTTGGTGGCAACCTCCTTTACCCATTTAGTCCCCTTAACATGTCGTTTGTGGCTTTGAAAACCAGCAGATGAATCCCCTTAAGAAACTTCAGGAAGCTGAAGCATCTTAACGGAGCCCATCAGTCACAGCTGCGTGTGAGCCTCTTGCCCTCTTCCGTGCTTACACAAACTCGCACAGCCTTGATGGCCTTCTGCAAAAGGCGATTTACATGATTGCTATTTCTCCAATGCACGTTGTTCATTCTCGTCTCGGTCACGCCTTCAAGTTAAAAATCTGTGGGCCAACCTTATCCTTTTTACTAGCTGTATGCTAGTCCCTCTCTCTGGCTGTGTGCTTGTTTATCCCGTCATTTTCCTGCCAGGGCTCAGGGGGTCACATCTAGCTGCCACAACATCCTCATTTGAGTGCTTTGAGGTCTGGTTGTTACTCTTCTGGGGGGAGGTCCAGAAGTGGGTCAAAGGCCACTCAGCTTGCGAATTTTAGGTATACTCCATGGTTTCCCAAAGAGACCCTAGGCTGTTCAGCTAGTGCTCCTCTGTTTTCACCCTAAGCCACTGGTGAACCCTGAGACAACAAGACAAGGTTTGTTGCTCTTTTGGGAATGTGACTATGACTTTCTAGTCAATTCTTACCTCATTTTACAAAGGGGAAACTGAGGGCACATGGGTCATAGGAGGCAAAACAGTTGGGGCTGTGGGGTAGGGTACAGTTCTGAGGGCTCGGAGTAAGATGAAGAGTCCAGGAAGCAGGATGAGGCTCACATCCTGAGATACCTGCTACCTGCCAGTGTCCTGACTCCTGGCTTTCTCTGCTTCTGTGAACCCGGTTTTCCAAGAGTTTGAGGTGGAATGTCTCTGGCCTCAGTTACAGAGGGACAGGAGTAGGTGAGGCTTTGCTACCACCTTAGAGTCTGCTCCAGAAGCACAAAGTCAGGAAGTGTTCGTCTGCAGACATCTTTATTTTGCAGCCGTTAGCAGTAGTGGAGGGAGCTTGCATACACACTGCAGAAAAGGAAGTTGCAATTTGGGGTTAGGGTTGAGGGCTTCCCAGACTGCACCAGAAACCTGAGGGTTCGGGTACTCCTTGCTCTGGTCCTTCAGCAATGACCCTGAGGGTTATCAACCTCCCATGGCTTTCCCCATCTGGATAGTGCCATTAGTGCCGGGGTCACAAGGCCTTGAGGAACAAGGATGACAATGAACTTTACTGCTCACCCCCATGCTGACTGCTCCAGCTGATGGATGCTCAGCCACTCCTTCCTGTCCATGAGACCTTGGACTACCACACCTCCATTTCTGCAACTGCACCTGTCTTTAGAATGTAGGAAGGATCACATGACAGAGCAGGTGCACCCATAGAGAAGGGACCTAATATGTCACTCCTGGGTCCCAACGGAGATGGGAGGAGAGGTTAGAGGCATACTCACTGGTGGATCCAGGGAAAAAAGGATAACTTTGTGTGTGTGTGATGCCTGTGTATGCTCAAGTGTGCATTCAGTGTGTGCATGCGGTGTGTGATATGTGCGTGTGCATGCTTGAGTGCACTTGATGCATGTGTGTGATTTGTGCATGTACAAGCATGGTGCATGCGTGCGTGGTGTGTGTATGTGTGTGTGTGATGCGTGTATGTGTGTGTATCATAAAAATGGAGTCTGTTGTTTTAAAATCTTTTGGACATGGGTTGGAGATATGACTCAGAGGTTAAGAGCACTGGCTGCTCTTCCAGAGATCCTGAGTTCAGTTCCCAGGAAACACATGGTGGTTGGTTCACAGTCATGTATAATGAGATCTAGTGCCCTCCTCTGGCCCACAGGCAGAACCACTGTACAGTAAATACATTTTTTTAAAAAAAGATCTTTTGGACCATGTACCCTTTTATTGCTTGCCCCTGGGTTGGTCAGTTCCCCCACAGCCTCCTCCATGCATGTAACCAACATCTCTTTTTCCAAGTATTAATGTGCTTCACATCAGGACCTGGGCATGATGGTTTGTGTACTGTAATCTCAGCTATCATGAAGCTGAGACAGGAGGATAACTGAGTTCAAGGTCAGATGGGCTCTGGCGTGAGAACCTGTCTCAAAAACAGACAACAATGTGACAAGTGATATTTTCATATTTGCTCATTTATTTTCTTGTGCACGTGTGTGCGCACTCACACCTCGGCCCTCATGCAGAGGTCAGAGGACAACCTCAGGAGTCAGTTCTGTTCTTTTACCATGTAGGTCCTCTTCGGATTGAACTCAGGTAGTCAGGCCTTGGTGTTAAGTACTTTTACCTGCTGAGCTGTCTTGCTGGCCTTCTCTAAAGTAATCCTTATGTGGATGCCCCTTGTTACAAATCCTGTTTCCAAATTGTATTCCTATCCGAAGTGCAAGAGGTCAAGAGCTAGGTTATGTAAATACTTTCATTTGGAACTAACTTCATGAGATAATTGTATGGTGGTGCCCAGTGCCCGACCCGTTGTTGGCACATTCAGTCCTTCATCAACACCAAGTCCCAGCCTTGACATGTTCCTGTATGTACCACTTTGTTCTGTCACTGGGCCCTGATGTAAAACTGCTGAAACTCCTCCCTTCCTGTCCCCAGGTCTTGTCCAGGACCAGCTGCATGTGATCATATTTGCCTTAAGTTAACCCTCACTACCTGTGGTCAGTGTGTCCCTGTCCCCCTCCAGTCCTTAGGAGCCCCCACTGCATGTGGGCAGCATCACATGTCCTTCAGCCCTTAGGACATTCGTTCATCTGGGATGGGGGGATATGGAGAGCATGGGGGATATGGAGAGCATGGGGGATATGGAGAGCATGGGGGATATGGAGAGCATGGGGGATATGGAGAGCATGGGGGATATGGAGAGCATGGGGGATATGGAGAGCATGGGGGATATGGAGAGCATGGGGGATATGGAGAGCATGGGGGATATGGAGAGCATGGGGGATATGGAGAGCATGGGGGATATGGAGAGCATGGGGGATATGGAGAGCATGGGGGATATGGAGAGCATGGGGGATATGGAGAGCATGGGGGATATGGAGAGCATGGGGGATATGGAGAGCATGGGGGATATGGAGAGCATGGGGGATATGGAGAGCATGGGGGATATGGAGAGCATGGGGGATATGGAGAGCATGGGGGATATGGAGAGCATGGGGGATATGGAGAGCATGGGGGATATGGAGAGCATGGGGGATATGGAGAGCATGGGGGATATGGAGAGCATGGGGGATATGGAGAGCATGGGGGATATGGAGAGCATGGGGGATATGGAGAGCATGGGGGATATGGAGAGCATGGGGGATATGGAGAGCATGGGGGATATGGAGAGCATGGGGGATATGGAGAGCATGGGGGATATGGGGGGCTGGGGATATGGGGGGCTGGGGATATGGGGGGCTGGGGATATGGGGGGCTGGGGATATGGGGGGCTGGGGATATGGGGGGCTGGGGATATGGGGGGCTGGGGATATGGGGGGCTGGGGATATGGGGGGCTGGGGATATGGGGGCTGGGGATATGGGGGGCTGGGGATATGGGGGGCTGGGGATATGGGGGGCTGGGGATATGGGGGGCTGGGGATATGGGGGATGGAGGGTGGGGTATGGAAGAATGAGGATCTGGGGAGGTGAAGGTATGGGGGATGAGGTGATTGAATATGTGGGGATCAGGTGATATGGATTATGTAGGGGTGAGGTGGGAGCACACAAGGAATGAGAGGATGAGATGGGAACAAAGGGATGAGGTTAAGGGGCAGGGGTGAAGGAAAGAGGGATGAGAGATGAAGGGATTGAAAGGATGAATGATGGAGAGGTTGGAGAGGTAGTGTGTGGTAGTGGACACCTTTTCACACTCAGACACGGATCCCTTCAAAGGGACATTAGCCTTTATGACAGCAGCCACATTTCCCCTTCTGTTTCTAGAAATGCCAGGCTCAAGGGGAGAGGGAGGTTATTCACTTATTCAGCCGGGGTCCCCCTCTCTTTTTTCTTCTGAAACAGGGTCTCATGTAACTCAGGTTGACTCTGAACTTTCTAGGTAGCCAAAGATGACTTTGAACTTCTTGATTCTCCTGCCGCCATGTCCCCAGTCACCGAATGCTCTGTTCACTGAGCTCTATCCCAATGATACACCATTATCAATGACTTCAAAAAAATCTCAATATCCACTAAGATTTCCCATTTTTCTCCAAGATGAACAGTCCAGAGTCACGCAGGTTGTTCTGTGGCATCTCCACAACTTCTCAGATGAGGTCCCCAGTGGTGACAAAGCCTTTTTCAGAGTCCTGGAGTCCTTGGGGTTGGGAATTGGAACAGTAGCTAGACAATGTCTCAAATGTGACATCTTAAACTGTGGTCCGTGGAGTAGCAGCTGTGGTTGCTTAGAGATGCAGAATACCAGGCCCCACTCAGACCTCTGGAATCTCTCCCCACAGTTGGACAAGAGCTGCAACCACACCTACGCTGTGCTGTCTTAGGACCATATGCCTGGGTGCGGACAGGGGGCCAGTCACTCCGACATCTCTCTAGATTTGGAGGATGGTTAGGAAGTGAGGGTCTTGGAAGGCATGGATGGGAACAGAGATGGCAGCAGGTGGCTAGAGATGAGTGGGTGGGCTGAGAGAGGTGGGCAAGTGGCGGCCCGTGTCCCCACGGCTGACGGATGAGCGGGCAGGCCCCGGGAAGATGGATGAGAGTGGGGACGGAGTGATGGATGGACTGGGGGCAGCGAGGGTTGCTGGACAGCTGCAAGGAGCAAAGGGCTTAGCACACGAGGCACTGCGCTGTGGGTGGCAGAGAAACCAGGCAGCCATGTGCAAGGAGCAGGATCACCCATGCCTTCCCTTCCCTCTTCTAGGAAAAGTAGTTCAGGGGCCTCGAGTACGTTAACATGGTCACACAGCCATTGCCACCCACCTCCAGAACTCTGCCACCTGCTAACTCCTGTTCCTCCCTATGCCCATTGGCCCACTTTCTCTGAATTTGCCTACTCAAGGTACCTCCTATGTGGGGACCTGTGTGGTTTGGCCTCCTGCAATTTCTTTCTGGATCCAAAGCTACATCCAGGAATAGAGGGTGGGTAAAATCACTCCCCTTATGATGCCGATGAGGAGGAGGGCGATGGTGATGGGGAGATGACTTGCCCAGTGCCCTCCCCCCAGGGTACCAACAGTCAAGAAATTAGGAGGCTCTTTTAGTCTTCCATGGAACTTTCTGGCCTACCCATCTTCAACCTTTCCTGTGTCTACCGGTGGACTGAAAAGGAGATAGCCTAGGTTTGGAGAAGAGAGGAAAGGCGCTCCCAGGAACATGCAGTGTCCATGGGGCTGTGTCTAAGGCTGAGACAGATGCAAAGCGCATAAGGAATGAGTGGTTCTGGCTCCTGGATCTCCAGCACTGCCCCGCTGTAGTAAAGATGATTAAATGTCTGAATGAACAAACCCCGCTGCTTCCTTTTGTTTTCAAGACAGCATCTCACATAGCCCAGGCTGGCCCTAAACTGGCTAGGTAGCTCAAGATACACCCCCAACCACTTGCCACACTCTCTCCATCTTGTTGGCATTGATGGGATCAGTCACCATGATGTATAGCTGCCAAACAATGGGGGCCTCTGTATCTAGAGTCTGCAAGAGACTGAGTCCTGCTGGTTACTTCAGAAGCAGGGGAGTATTACCCCTACCCTCCGGACACCTCAAAGTGCAGGTTCATGTGACCCTGGTTCCAGGGTGCTGGTCTGACCCACAGAGCACAATGCTCAACTTGGATGCTAACTATTGAGCAGGGTAGCAGTAAGATAATGGCTCCTATTTTGTAGGTGTGGAAAATGGAGTTCAGAGAGGCTGCTTGCTGGGCCTTAGGGGCACAGCCAGGGACTGGCACCACAGTCAGACTTTGCGGTCCCCCACTGTCTCCCATGTGCACATGTCACCCGGTGCTGTCCTTGGGAAATGACTTGCCTCTGAGCGCCCTCCTGCTCTGCCCATCGCCCCTCCTGGGAGGCCAGGGTTTGTAAAACAGTGTCCAGCTGTCAGCACTGGCATTTGTCAAAGGAAGTGACTGCTCTTGGGTCCCCCGCCACCCTTCCCAAAGTGGACAATGCTTTGGAAGAGTGCGAATGAACAGGCTTGTCAGGCCCGGCCAGGGGGAGGGGTGGGAGCTGTGTTCTGAGGGACAGATAAGGGAGTCAGAGCCTAGGGCAGAAGTGGCTTCTTTCTCTAAAGCAGTTCATGGGTGGGGTGTGGTGTGGTGGGGTGGATAGTGGGCAGTGGGGATGGGCAGGGCAGAGACCCCTTCCCTCCAGGTTTTTATGGTCAGAGACACAGTTGGAGAACAAGTGATGAAGGGCAGGGGACACACAGCCCGTCTCTATGGGAACCAGTGATGTGGGGGCAGATGGGGAAAGTCCTTTCATAGAACTCAGCAGAAGCCAAAGGATTCCCTCTCCATTGCAGTGTAGGGAGAATGGGGTACAGTCCCCACAACTGTAAGAGTTAGGATCTGAGTTTGGCGGGATGGATGCCCCTGGGCTATAAGCAGTTGGTAGGTTGGATGGTGAAGGGGGCAGTCTCAGAAGCAAAGACTGTGTGACAAAGTGACCTGTCGATACTTTCTAACTAACCCCATAGTCCATGGGGACAGGTAACTGGATGAAGGGATGCACACATGTGTGTCGTTGCCAGGTGACAAGAGACTATGGGTGGGTTACTTAGGACCTGGAAACACCAGCTTGGCATGGTGGCCCAGGCCTGCCAGCCCCAGCACTGGGGAGGTAGAGATAGAAGGATCCTGAGTTAGAACTCAGCCTGGGGTACTTAGATCTGTGAAATTACAAAACCTTCAGGAAAATGGAGGGAACTAGAAAAACCTATTGAATGAGATAACCTGGGCTCAAAAAGACAAACCTCATATGTCCTCTTCTTCTATGTGAAGTCTAGCATCTATTTCTATAGAAGTGTTTCTGCGGAGGTGAGTGCGTGTGGAGGCCAGGACACAGAAAGGGGTGGGGGTGGTGAGGGTAATAAAACACACGTGGTTTAAAGTGGAGGGGAGAATACTGCGGTGGATTTAAGAGGGGTGGAGAAAAGGGAGATGGGGAGGGGAGAAAGGCAGCCAGTTAAGTATGTATGAAGATCCCAAACCAATTAGAAATACTAAAAAGAAAAAAAAAACCCTGCAATGGTGACCAAGGCCCCATACTTGCTCAAGTGGATGCTATAACTTTTTAATTCTTAAGCATTTTCTGAGTGCCAGGTTTCCGGTTAGATTTGGGGACACAGTGGGATCAAGGTGGACAAAATCTTTGCATGACCAAGCTTTCCTCCCAGTGAGGGGAATCTAGTGGTTGTGTAACAATGGGTCCCAACTTTAGGTTCCAAAGGCAGCACATATACCGTCTCATTATGGGCCCTGCTTTCAGGCAGGGCTCAGCTGGGTGGTTCTTCTATGCAGTGTGGTGGGAGTAGAGGTCCTTTGTGTGCTTACGTTTGGCTGTTGGTTTAGATGGAACACAAGGATGGCCTCCCCTTTTCAGGGGTTTCTAGACATGTGGCCTTTGTCCCTGAAGGTCAGGTCTGGACTCCAAGAAGAGGAAGTAACCAATCTTAAGGGGGTTGCAAGTCTTCCAAATACTGTGTCTATCACAGCCCATGGCCAGGGCGGATTCAAGAAGGGAGAATGATTCATCCTTTTGGCTATGAGCAGTGGTGAGTGCGAGGTGGGGAAGGAATGGTTGGAGGCAGCTTGAGTGGAGGTGTGGGTCCATCTCACACCTGGATACAAATTGATACTTATGAGCTCATTTCATGCTCAAGCTTCTGTTGCTCCCCAAGCATTAAATGAAAAAGTGTCACCCCATTTTATATGTGACAAAACAAAGAGGGTGGTAATGTGACTTCTGATGACCTGGCTAGTTGGAGAATGTGAACCGGAGTCAGTCTATGACCTCCTGGCTCTTTTTTTAATAATATCTCAGATATAAGTTGTGGGGGAGCTTGGTCAAGATCTCTGTCTCATTAGATTCTTGCATCAATTCTCAGACATGTCCTCATTTTCGTATGATCTCCTGGCCACTATTTTCTATTTATAGTTTTGCATCTATTTACTTATTTTTGTGCATCTGTGCTCCATGTGTGTGTACCGTGGCGTTTGTGCGGTATTCAGAGGACCAACTGGGGGAGTCAGTTCTCTCCTCCTGCCATCTGGATCCAAGAGATCAAGCTCAAGTCATCAGGCTTGGCCTCAAGCACCTTTTACCCACTGAGCCATCTCACTGGTCCTTAGTCCCTGACTTCTCATCATAAGCATGATCCTTTGAGATAGATGCTCTCAATTACCCCTGCTAAGTTCAGAATGGATTTAGTTGTTAGGAGAAAAAACTATAATTCACTGGTCTACACCTCAAGCTGGAAAATCATCCTGTATTTGCTTTATCTGTGATGCAGGCAATTGCCAGTAACAGTCACTCCAAAATAGGCGACACACTTCTCTTGAGCCAAGAAGTGACAGTCAGCATGCTTTCACCTGCATGTCTCAAGAGCTGCAGCACCCTTTGTCCCTGCAATTGCCAGGGACAAAGCTGTTTTCACGGAAGCAACTAGCATGATCATGGGGCGAAGAGTCCCCTCTCTCCTGGAAAGTCCCTCAAGGATGACACCTAGGAAAGCCCAGATGGCCACCATACACACTTGTATCCTGGTTGGGAGGCCCTGGGCTTTAGGTACTGACCATCAGGAGCTCCAAAAGCTCACCTATCTGACCTTTGCTGGAAACGCAAGTTTGTCTTCATTACGTTGGACCCCAAATAAATCTGCCTGGTGCTCCCCAGCAAGACACCAGCTCGGTCTTCCAAGTTGGTTTGTTCTCCAGGCCCTTGAGAAGACATAGTCCAGAACTCATGAAGATCTGACTCAGACACACACAAGCAGGAGATGTGCTAGGATTGTCTGGAGACTCACCACGTGCCAAGCATGGAGCTCTGAACTCAAATGCTCAACTCACCTAGCCCTTAAAGCAGGTTCAATGAGGTAGGTATGGGTATCCCATCTTTGAGTTAAACAAACTGACCTCATGTGGGTCATTTGAGTTTTGTCCTCCAGGGCCAACAATTGGCACCAACAGGCTGATTCTTGGGCCACCTGGTTCCCATAGCAACAATCTTCATCCTGGAACTGTGTGGTAGATGATGGCAAATGGTTCCACAGTTAACTTTTATTTTTAGAAGAATTGTGTATGGGGGGGAGTGGGGGTGTCCCTATAGAGGCCAACAGAGTGTGTAGAATCCACTGGAGTTGGAGTTATAGGCAGTTGTGAGCCTAATAACATGGGTTCTGGGATCTGAACTCTTGTCCTTTGGACAAGCAAGCAAGTGCGATTAACTTTTGTATCATTGCTCCAGCCCTGTAACCTGATCTTAAATGTCTTCTGAGGCATGTGTGTTGGAGGCTTCATCTCTAAGGGGGTGTTACTGGTGGTGCTGGGACCTTTAGGAGGCAGAGACTAGTGTGAGATCTTTTCAAATATTGGATTGGTGCTGCCCTCTTGAAGGGATGTGGGTCCAGGGCCCTCTGCTTCATACTCTTGTCATGATGTCCTGTTCTCACTACAGGTTCAAGCAATGGGCACAGCTGATGGTGCCCCTGGTTCTAAGTTCTCAAATGCCTATCATTAGCTGTGTGGGTCATCTCCAAACTTCACAGCAACCTGCCAGAGGGCCATGGTCATCGGGCCTCTTCATAGACACATGCCTTGTCTGATGTCACACGATGACTAACTTGGGATTCCAGCTCAGAGCCGACTCGCTTGGGCCACTCCCCCCAAAAGATGCTCTGCTCACCTTAGTTCCTGTGAGTCTGCTTGCCCAGGCCCAGCAGCAGTTGCACATCTGCCACATTAAGCTCAGGTGGTCAGGCTTGCTGGCAGGCGCTGAGCCATCTCTCTTGGGAAGGAAACACTGGGAACTCTGGCTGTGGTGGGGTGAGATGGCACTGACCTTGTGGTTTCTCCCAGTGTCTAGTCTGCAGAGGGAAGACATGCTTCTCGCCTTTCCTGCCAGTCACAGGGGTGGGCAGAGGTGGAGGAGGAAAAATGAGGATCCTTCACCATGGAACACAATAGGAAGGGTTGGGTAATGGGGGAAGCAGGAAACTGGGCACAATTAAGAACACAGGCTGAGGTGACAGGGTGCCAAGTTACACAGGTGGGGAGTTGCTGCCCCCTCCTTTTCATATGTCAACTGAAGATGGTGAAACAGGGATTTTTTTTGAAGTGTCAGGTGAAATAAGTCCTGTGTCTCGCTTGATGGCTCTGGTCACATAACTAACCATGTGGCATCTTTAAAAGGGTTTCCTGCTCTCAGCTTTGTCCTCCATTCTCCCAGGCACAGCAGGGTCCATGGAATGCCCCTCTCCCCTGAGAATGATGGTAGATAATGTCCCAAGACTCCACTGCCCCTCCTTCCTGGTGGAAGACCATGGACCCATCAGTGGCTGGTGTGGCTGGTCTGCAGTCCCCGCTCCATGCCATGGTTAGCACAGCAGCGTTCAAAAGTGATCCCTCTTCCTTTCTGTTGCCCCAAGAGGTGAGAAGCTGCCTCCAAGGACCAAATTCTTGTCTGCTGCTGGGCAAGCAGGAAGTACTTGCTCTCCACAGGAAGTGGCGTTTTACTTGAGGGACAGAATCCTTCCAGCTTGGCACTTTGGAGGCTGAGTATTCCAACGGACACTTGTGAACCGCAAGCTTCATGAGAGGCTCCTTCGTAGGCTCAGGGACCCCATACCTGACAGGCTGACATCTGAGGCCTTCCTGCCCACGGCCACCCTCTCTTCATTCTCATCTGCCCCAACATCCCCTCCTCTGGCTCACTCAGCTGCCTGTCACTGACAGCAAGGCCAACCTCAGAGCTGGGTGACCTTTCAAAGACACCAGGTTTTGTTTAATTTTCAGAATTCACCTCTCCCTGGGCCTGCTTATCAGAAGCCGCGAGGCCCCAGCTGGGGATGGATGCTGTTTGGCGCTTCTCCCCGATTCTCTGAAACAGATGGGCAGCACTTTTTCAAGTAGAGACCTTTCCCCCTCAACCATGAGACCTGGAGAGAGAGGAAAGCTGGTAGGGAGTGGGGTGGGAATGGACAAGAGTTACTCCCAAGGAAGGACAGAAAGCCTGCCACATTTGTTATACCATCAGGCTCATTTTCCTGGAAAACGTACCTTGTTTCAGAGTTCTTCCTGCAAGACCCCTTGTGTTTACAGAGTCCAGACACACTATGTGCATAGACCCAGCAACACACATATGGGGAAACTGAGGCATGCAGAGGCAAGTCACTGCCCAAAGTCACACACTATTTGGAGTTATTAAAACCTAGTCTGTAGACTCAGGTCTGCCTACGGAGCAATAGGAGAGCTATATGAAAGCCATCTGGCTGCCATGGTAACCAAGTGTGTGTGTGTGTGTGTTCCATTCCCTTCAAGTTGACACAGGGACAGGAAGGACATTGTAAGTAGATAAGTCTAGTGGCTAATATTAACCAATGCCTAGCATGTGAGGCCCAGTTTTTTTCCTGTGTAAAAATGAAATAGACACTGGACAGGAGAGAAGCACTGACTCTGAACATCAGGCATATCTAGGATCCAGTTGTGAGAGGAACCAGCTTTCAACCCTGTGACCCATGTCTTTGGTTATTGTTATCATAGACATATAGTATCAAACTCATTATATAGCTGAGACTGGTCTTGAATGCCCAATTCAATCAGAATGCTGGGTATGTGTCATCACACTGGGCTCTGTCTTTCTTTTCTGACAATGTCTCACTATGTGACCCTGGCTGACCTGGAACTCTCTATGTGACTAGGCTGGCTTTGAACTCAGAGTTCTACCTGCCCAGTCTCCCTAGTGCTGGGATTAAAGGTGTGTGGGTGCTATGCTCAGTCTTATTTACTCTTTCAATAAAGATCACTGCATGGACTGAACTTTTTCTGAGAAGATGTGAAAAACAGCTACCTCATCTGGGATCCTGATGACAGACCACAGTAGGATTCCACCGAAGTCCAACTTGTTCAAGTAATGGATATATTGGGTTTACTTAGGGAGCATGGGAAGCCCTAAATAGCCACACTATGAAGAAGCCTCACCATGGCATGGTTGAAAACGTTGCCATAGCTGCATAGATGGAGCCTGCTTTAGCTAACTTTCCTTTTCTATACTTCAGCACTTACTGGGCCCTGGAGACCTCTTACAGCTCGAGCAGAGTTACACACAGCTGGAAGGCAGGCCTAGGCAGACATGGTTGAATCTCAGGCTAGGGTCTAAAGACCCCCATCCCCTTTTATGAGGGAAGGCTTGATCTACAGGGTTCCAGCTGCCCTGATGATGATGGCAGTGGTTTATGTTCTCAGAGGACATTGTTCTACAGCAGACGAGACTTGTGGAGACAGCTGAGGACTTGGCACAGAGGCTCAGTCCTGAGCCATGACTGGAGGGTGGTGCAGATCCTGCCCTATTGGAGAAGGACAGTTAAATGACCTCTCCCCAAGAACTCCCATTTTGGGTGGCCAGAGGAGCAGAGTCCCTTCTTCCTGGAGTCTGGCCACCAGAGTCACCTGCTCCTTAAGTTCTTCGAATACAGAGGTTGAGACCTGGACATGTGAAGTACACCTGGTTAAATTTTTTGTTTTGTTTTTGTTTTTCGAGACAGGGTTTCTATGTATTGTTTTGGAGCCTGTCCTGGAACTCTCTGTGTAGACCAGGCTGGCTTTGAACTCAGAGATCCACCTGTCTCTGCCTCCCGAGTGCTGGGATTAAAGGCGTGCGCCACCACCGCCCAGCTACCTGGTTAAATTCGTAAGTTCCCAGCTTGACTTCATTGTGCCCTGGCTCTCTGGAGTTCTCCCTGCATCATCTTCACCATCCTGTCCACTTTCCTAGGTGTATATACCTCCCCATCTTTGCAAGATGCTTCATTTTTGGGGTTACATAGAACCGGACAGTAAGAAGGACAGAAACTGTTCCATTGGTATGAGCTGTGTGACAATCAATGTCTCTGAGGCAGGTGGCACGGGGTGTCTTTTACTCCTATATGGCCTGGCCTGGAAGTTATGTCCAAGTTGGTGCCATCTTTATTTAGAAGCGAGGGCAGGGGTGGGCAGGGACTTTATCTCATTAGGGACTTGCTTCACACGAATGCTGTTATCTTAACCTTTTTTTGCTTTCTGTATCTGTTAACGGATTTATTATCCATTTACAATTTTATTCTTGTTAGATAGGCTAGCAGGCAGGAAGCATGGGTACCAAGGAGGCTTTGTGGTGGGGACTGTTCATATTTGCCTCCAGTAGCTTGTGACTGCTCCTTCTAACAGCATTGGATACACGCCCTCTGAGCATGCATGCATAAATGTGAATATACTCTCAAACAGCCTCATATGCACACATGGAAACAGATGCTCTCACATGCACACATGGTAACACACACAAATGCTCTCACATGCACACATGGAAACACATGAACACATACAAATGCTCTCATGAACACATAAACACACAAATGTTCTCAACATGCACACATGCACACACACATGAACACACACAAATGCTCTCACTTGCACACATGTGAATGTCCTCACAAGCACGCACATTTTTCTATTGAAACTCGAGGTGTGGGTGGATTTCTGAGTCATACAAAATGAAAATGCCTCAACCCTTACACCTTTATCTACTGGAAAGATTTTCTTCAGACTTTTCTGTCTCATGAATGGGGGCATGTGGTAGTCCACAATGTAGTCTAAAAGCTATAATGGGTATGCCATTTGAGGGTCTACCAAGAGCCATGAGCTAATCTAATTGTACCCATGTCTCTACCAGTTCAGTATTGTCATGTCCATGTTCAGAAGGGGAAACTGAGGCTCATCAAGCTTGATAAGTTGTTAAAGGACACATGAAACCCAGCCTTTAAAAGGCAAAACTTGAACCACATCTCATTCCTAAACGTAAGCTCTTCCCAAAGCCTTCCTGAGTATTTTACACAGGAAACCAGCCTCAGAATGATCTAGAATGGTGGTTCTCTAGCTGTGGGTCACGACCCTTTGGGGAGGTGGTAGAATGACTCTTTCACAGGGGTCACCTAAGACCATCTGCATATTAGATACTTACATTACAATTTATAACAGTAGCAAAATTACAGTTATAACATAGCAATGAAAATAATCTTACAGTTGGGGAACACCACAACATGAGGAACTGTATTTAAGAGTTTCAGTATTAGGAAGGCTGAGAACCACTGGTCTTGAATAATAGATGGCACAAGAAATATTTAGAACCAAGGGGCTGGGGAAATGACTCAGCAAGTAAAGTACGAGAGAATTCAGGGTTCCCAGAAGCCAAGAAAAAGTTGGATGGGTGTGATAACCCTCCTGTAATCCTGGCATGCAGAGTGAACCCCACAGAGCAGCTGGCTAGGCAGACTAGCAGGATTGGTGGGCTCCCAAAGGGAGAACAGGCCACAGCCACATAGACAAATTGTCAAGGCATGGTTCTTGAGGAATCCTCACACACTGTCATCAGGAACACATAGATCACAGCATTATCATTCACAGAAATCAACATTAAAACCCTTGATATGGTACTGTGATTTTGCTCCCTGTACAGAGGGAGGAATCCAAGGATGTCCCCAGCAGCTTTGCTCACTGGGAAGCCAGCTGGTCTAAGGGAAAGGATACATTGTGACCTAAGAATGCAACATTGTGACCTAAGAATGCAACATTGTGAAAAGGGGAAGGATACATTGTGACCTAGAACATTTTTTAAAAAAAGGAGGGGCGGGAAGGATATATTGTGACCTAAGAATGCAACTTTGTAAAAAAAAATCCTGTAAGAATTAAACCCGGGAAACAATACAAAGTAACCAGTTGGACCAAAGCCCAGTCAGAGTATAGAGAAGGCCTCAGGAACCCCCACCTACCAGAACTCCGAGTCTAGGCAGGAGTGATTAAGATGTCATTTAGGTAAAACATATACAATTGCTTATTGAGTAAACAACCACCTACCATGTGAGTCTGGACACCAACGTGGGGTCCCAGGAGAGATTAGAAATGGCTTAACCACACTGTGGCAAAGGCCTTCTCTGCACCGCTCACCTTTGCTGACCCTTCAGTCTTCATTCCTGGAGCCACACGGGTTTTACAAGATGGCTGAGTCCATACCCATTTAACCCAGGAAGTTGGGACAGTACAGCAGTGGTCGAGTCTGGGGTCTGATGGCTCTGCCCCATACACTGATCTACACGTCGACCTGTTGCTTCTGGGATGGTTCATTTGACCGTTTTCCTCCTTGTGGGTGAGAAACACATTTCATGAGGTCATGAGGGAGATGGAGTTAAGGTAGATGGTCTGTCTAGTGAAAACCTGGCACACTCATGCATTTTAATCACACTTATTCCCACATTTTGTTGTACATTAAAATCACCCGGGGAGCTTTGAAAAATGAAACCAAACAAGTTCACACTCCATAAGAATCATATGTCTTGCTATGGAAGTCAAGCACGTGTACTTGGAAAGTTACCAGTGTGGGCTGGGAGATGGCGCAGCGGGTAAACTGGCTGTCCAAGCATGAGGACCTGAGTTCAATCCCCAGTACCCATGTAAGAGGCTGGCACGGTGGTGCAGACACCTGTAATCCCAGTGCTGGGGAGACAGAGAAAAGATGAGAACTGAGAGGGACTGAGAAAGGGCACCCAGCATCAGCCTCAGGCCTCCAACCGGACACGTACACATGACAAAGTCACAATATGCAGCAGGGACACACCCATAAGTTCTGTGACTGAGTCACGAGATAGGATTTAGATACAGTTCCCACAGCTCAGGCTGCCCACTCGGACTCCCTATTTCCTGTCAGCTCCTGCTTCAGTTTTCCATTACTTAGGTGCATGGGGTGAACTTGGCCTCTCCTGTGGCTCTGGCAAATCAAAATGTCAACCAGATGTTGGTCATCATCTCCATTGCACTCGGTGCACCCTTGCCACGGGAGGCTTGAGAACCTGCAATCCTGCCTTGACTCTTCCATTTGTCAGATCCAGTCGTGTCTGAGTTTTCTCTAGCTTCTCCCTGGCTTCTGTGTGGAGAGTGAGGAGTAGCCATGCTCACCCCAACCACCATCTTCTCCCCTCCAAACAGCAACAGCTGTCCTGGCCATTTACTTTTTTTGGTGTTCAGTGTACATATATTAGTTACATTCATGGAGGCCCATGGAGGACATCTGGTGTCATGCCCCATCAACTCTCTACCTTACTCTCTTGAGATGGGATCTCATACCGACCCTAGCAGTTGGCAAGTTCCTACAATTCCACCTCTCCAGCAATGGGTCACACCTAGCTTTGCATGTGGGTACCAGGGATTTGAACTCAGGTTCTCATGCTTGTACATCACTCTCTTATCATTGAGTTGGGTCTTCAGCCCTTTCTTTGTCCTTTTTAGAGAGGGTATCATATAGCCCAGGATGGCTTTGAACTCCCTACATATATTTGAGGATGGTCTTGGGAGATGGACAGGGGAGGATCAAATGTCCAAGTGCTGAGGTTACAGGCCTGAATTACCATGCCTGATTTTCAGTGCTGGGGTTGGAACCTAGAGTTTCATGCATGCCAATCAATCACTCTTCCAACTGAGCTATATCCCAGGCCCTGTGTTGGTTTTCTAAACATCTCATTTGTTAAGTCCTCAGCAGATCCCATGGCCATCAAGACAAAGACCATACCTCAAGCCCTGTCCCCCAAGGCTTTGCCCAGCAGTTCTTTTCTAATGAGAAAAGCTATCCCTGGAATCAGGCCTGAAGAGAATATGCAAAGGTCCTGGGGCTGAAGAGTTTAAGGAATTAAAGCTGTCACCAAAGAGCCTATTTTACCCAGTCTTCTCTGAAATCTCCAGCTATTTTATACAGACCTGTTAGCTACTTCTGTCTTGTTTTTCTTTTTCTACCTTATTGCCTGGTACACTCGACACCCCATGGTAGCTGTTAACTGCTTACAACCTCACCTCATTGGATGGTCTGACCCAGACTTTACTGCCTTGGTTTATAACTGAAGAAACTGAGGCACAGAGGAGCTGTGTTGCTTGAGTTGAGGTCACAGGGCTGAACTTGAACTCAGGAAGTCTGGTTAGGACTGAGCGAGAACAGACTACAGTCCTCTGCCTTTTAATTATGACTGTGGTTTGAGCGTGGTAAGCATGTGGTGGTTATCACCAGCGAGGGGGAAGAACAGAAATCACTTCCCCTCTTTATTCCTGAACTGGCTCAAGACCAGGAAAAAAAAGCCAATAGCCAGAGCCAGAGCCAATCCCAGCACCCCTCCCCCCAGCGTCAGGTGTTGCTGGTGTGTACACAGGGACGTGTGTGTCAGTGGGAGTGTATACAGAGAGCCCACTACCCTAGCTAGGCTTCCCTCTGTGGAAGGGATCACCATCCCTGCCTCCCCTGCCCCATTCCCAGCCGCCTCCTCAGGGTCTCTGAACAGAACCACCTCCACCAATTCATCAGGGGCCGTCAGCCTCTAGGAGCTGTTTAGGGCATAAATCAAATGGCGGCAAGGAGGAGAGGCTTAAAAAAAAGGTAGTGGGGAGAGAAAAATCGGGTAAGGGGGTGAGGGGAGAAAGAGCGATGGAAGAGAGGGTGGGGAGGAGTGAGATCAAAGGCAAAAATTCATCAGAGATAACGGAATTATTTATTTTTCCTGCTCTCAGTCTCTGGGCCTTTGAGGTCACACTGATGTATTTGTGCGTCTTGGGGCCGTCTGTTGCCAGAGGCCCCCGCCCCCCCCCCCCCCCAGGCACACTGCTTCTATCAGCAGCAGCTGCCCCTTCTATGTTGCCCTTGGAGCCTTTTGAAGTGGGTCCTGCTGGTGTTTATTCGCCCGCGTGTAAGAAACGTGTGCAGGGTGCTGGCAGTACAGCTGGGGGAAGGAGAGACGGGGTTCCCCTCATCCGTCACCAGCTTGTTTATTTGGGTACCACAGAGAGCCTTTCTCCACTTATTACTCAATGTTCCCTACAGATGATGGCACCCCCATTCTGGGGCATGGGGCAGGAATAACAAACACAGGGCCACCTCTGCTTGAGGCGCCCATTGCGCTCTGGCATCACGCTGCACTTGGCTTTCTGAACGCAGATGGAGATGACAGGCTCAGAACAAGGCATCGATGGGAGGGAGGTGGACCGTGGACCTCAATGCCAGAGTCCAGGTGTTAGGTTTGACTCAAGACTCAAAACCCTCAATTGCTCTTGCTCATGTTGCAGATGGGGAAGATTCAGAGAGGTTAACATATGCAGAGAAAGAAGGATGATATGCAGTGCACAGCAAGTCTGATATGAACCGTATTGAAAGTTGGACAGTTGGCTCAGGGTCGTGTAGGGGTAAACATGGCCGTTGTCCTGAAATACCAGCTCTCTCCTGCTCTTTTCAGTTGCCTGACTAAAAGCTCATGTCATTATCTTAGAATTATCTCCGCAGTACTGGGGCTAGAACCCAGGGTTTTGATCATGCTGGTAAGTGCTGTGTTGCTGAGCTAGCCTCCAACTCCTGTATAATCTGTTTTAATAGATCAGCTAGGTCATGGCACCATTGAACGTGACTTCATGCAACCTCGTGGCAGAACATATCATATGTGTGTACTTTGTATGGTGTGTGCTGTCACCCCGGATTCCTGTGTCAAGAGTTTCAGGGATTTTACCATCATGCCAAAATTTCTGCACTTACAGAAACAATGGCCTCCACACATGCTCCCACACACATGAACCGAGTGTGTCTTTGTTTAAAACAGAGAGATCGGCCTTGGGTGTCCTTCCTCAGGTGCTGTCCACCATGCTTTTTGAGATACGTCTCTCACTTATCTTGGAGATCACCGACTAGGCTAGGCTGACAGGCCATCAAAGTCAGAGATCCTTTTGTCTCAGTCTTCCCAGCACTGTGGTTTACAAGTGCACGCCACCATGAGGTCTGGCTTTTATACATGCGTTTCATTAAAAAAACAAAAACACAAGTTCCATTAGAAACTGAAAATCTGACTTGAGCTTCATTAAAAATTATGAAATACAATATTGGCTTCAGACTAAGGACAGAATTCCCAACAATGTTGGGAATGGCCCTAAACACATACTTTTGTCATTCTGTGTTCTGTATTTACAGGGAGAGGTGCCATCAGCATGGAGGGCTGTAAAAATCAAATGCTATCAACTCTACTTACTGTGCTAGCAAATGATTTGTCCACAATTTGATTGGCATGACAATATTTAATAAATGGCAAAATTGTACACAGTGTAAAACGATCTATTACTGTTACCATTTGTACACCTGTGTCTGTGTGTGTGCACACACGTGTGTGGTGGGCCATGTATATGGGTGTATATCCACATTTCTGTTGGGGCCAGAGGTTGATGTTAGGCATTTTCCTCAGTTGCTGTCCACTTTATTTTTTGAGGGTCTCTTACTGAACTAGGAGAACAGCAACCTAAGAAGACTGACTAGGAAGTCGGAAGGGATCTCCTTTCTTGGCTTCCCCTGAGATGATGGGTATGTGTGCAGCTATATCTGGCTTCAGGGGGTACTGAGCATCCAAACTCAAGTCCTCATGTTTGCATGGCAAGATCTTTAACCCCGGGAGCCATTTCCTCAAGATAACCCCCTCAGGCACTAATATCCCCTTCTCTTGGTGGGGAAACAGACTTAGTTTTTTCAAAGCCATCCTCTGAAGGTATACCTCTAGGAATGTGCATAAAGCCTGTTTTTCAGTTTATAGGTCTTTAAGAGCAGTCCCCATTGTCAAGGTATAGGCTGTTAATGTTTGTGATAGACAGGGTACTTAGAAACATAAGTGAGTGTGTGTGTGGGGTAATGTGGAGAGGGTTCAGGCTGTGGGGTCTCCTATGTCCAGCCACTTACCTGACTCCCCAAAGCCAGTGCTCATGGAGCTGAAGAAATGGCTCAGCAGTTAAGATAGCACTGCTCTTGTAGAGGAACCAGTTTTGGTTCCCAGCATCCAGTGCTGGGCAGCTCACAACTACCTGTAACTCCAGCTTCAGGTTATATGATGCCCTCTTCTGGCCTCTCTTAACACTGCACTCATATGCAGACACACATTTAAATATAAAGCTTGTTTAATGAGCCTATACACAGAAGGGGCTGGAGAGAGCTCCCTGTGGGCATGAGGGGTACCATCCTGCTTCTGATTTAAATGATCATTTATTCAGGTCAGGAACAGAGTTCAGGAAGGCAGATGTTGCCTCATAACCCTCAGGGCTGGTGTGGGAGCTTTCTTGGTGACACAGTCACCAAGAGCTTACAGTCACGTGGCACTCTGGAGGAAATGCAGGCATCCATCAAGATTTCATTTTTATTCTCAAGACACTAATGATGGCTTCTGGCTCCCAGACCAGGCAGCCTATTGAGTTTTGTTGTTGATAGAAGGTTCAAGAGACATCCTGAGACCTATAGCTGAGACTTCAGATTTCTCTCTTCCCAGGGTTTCTGGTGTCTATTCCTTTAAAACACCAGCTAGAAGGCAATCAAGACTTAGGGCTTCTCCTTTTCCTCACTTAACTACAGAAACTTTCCAGAAGAGGATGTGGCTCAGACATGGTCTGACACAGCCTGTTCGCGGGGTCTTTCCTGTTTTTCTATGCACAGACACACACCTCAGTTTTTAAACATAACTTTTATACAGTGGGCATGCTTATCCCATGGTCACAATACCTATCTGCCTCATTCATTTTATGCATTGGCAGAATGCTGATGTACCCTCTTCATGGGCATTTATGTCATCTTCAGTGTCAATCCCCTCTCAGGGGGTACTCCAGGTTATTTCCAGAGTCTACAGCAACAGCTACACAGCGTATCCATATCCATTTTGAGTGTGCCTGAGGTTGATTTCACTGGAGGTAGACCAGTGGGAGAAACCCTGTTGCCCAAGTACTCTTTCTGAGCCCTTAGAACCAGGCTCTGTGTCAGCAAGCATGCCCCGAAGGACAGCACACAGGTAGGGTGTTAGGAACAGCTGGGTGAGCTTGGGGACATTTGAGAGGGGTGGGCCACGCACAGATAAGACAGTGTGATTATCAAACTAGAGAAATGTCATTGAGCTGGAGCAAGAGGGTCTGACTTGGGGTTTGATTGACAGTTACTGATTACGTAACAGGACTCAGTAGTTGGAAACAAAAATGGTTACTGGCAGCATTGTGCAGACAGTATAGGGAATGTTTAATCCTCAGTAACCACACGGGGACTTTAACCTGTGCTTGTCCACTTGCCCATGATATAAGATTTGACTCGTTTCTGTAGGAAGTAATGAGGGGTGGGGACAACTGTATTCTCCAGTAAGATTTTATCCAAAACCAGGCAGTATAATCTCAGGCAGGTGGCATGTGGCCTACATTCTCAGCCAATTAAACTGGCTTTTTATCAGTTTTGTGTTGCATTGGTTATCTTCTGCTCTCCTGTCCCAACACATCCCAGTTCTAAGCACAGGAACTTAACATGGAGTGACTGAAAAAGCCCTAGGCTGGAACTTTTGGGAACCCTAGTTTGTCTATGTGCTCCCATCAAATGCAGCTCTGTGGTGACTCAGAGGTGGGGTCTGCAACCCTGCTGCTATTGTGTGGTAAGTATCAAGGATCCTTTTATCCCTGTCACAGAGGGACCAAGCCAAGACAGATCTCCCTTCAGCACCAAAGACCCACTGTAACCACTGCTTGGCATTTGTGCCCTGGGGTTTCAGACTTCAGTCACCTGGACATTGTCTTGCTGAGTATGTGTGTGTGTGGGGGGGGGGATGGAAGACACAATGGTAAATTTCAGAGCAAGGAGCAAAGGCCACCCAAAGGCTTATTGCAAAAACTGTCTCTGCCTACATCTTTACATGTTTTCATGATGGATTCGCACTTCCAGTCCTGAGCAATTGCAGATGTGTCTTCTTAGTTGTTAGAGCACGCACATGCACACACCATAGTCCCCTGAGTCATTTAGGACCGTGGAGGGACCCTGCCTGCACCAGATGATTGGGCGCCTGTAGACTCTTGCTCTCTCTGGGTTGTCAGCCTGGAAGCTCACGTGAATCAGGGCTTTGAAATCTGCCTCAGATGCCAGCCGAACGCAGGCTTTGCATAATCAAGTTGACAGATGAATCGAGGCCTGCCCTGCTCAGGACAGGCACATCTATATCCTGCTTTAAAAGAAATACTGCAGTTTTAAAGAGGAAAGAAACATATTTAAGAGATAAAGGGAGGAAAAGAGAAGAGTTTTCTGGTCATTAATTATAATAAAATGCAGGGGGAAAATTCACTTTAAAGGCACGGTAAAACCCTGTAATCTTCAAAGAGATAGAGAGGGCTCGGCTGCCCAAGAAGGGAAGTTGGTTGGGAGGCCACCATTTCTAAGCGATTACGAAAAACCAAGGTGAGAGCCACAGCCCAGCGGTGGGGTGAAAGCTAAGATCAGCTCTTGCCTGCATACACTGAACAACTCCGTGTGGTGGAAAATCTCTCAGCCTGCCAAGACTACGGTGTCTCCTGTGGGGGAGGAGAGGGTCTGTCAGACTGCTCTAAGAATCCTAGCAGGCAGCTAGACTCTAAACTGTGTTCTTAAGACTATCAGTCCACCTGGGGAGAAAGGGCTCTGTGGACAGACCCATTGGACCCACCAAGTGTGTGTTTTGATGCCAAACTGCTATTTGCAAAATATGATATATGGGCTGGCAAGATAGATCTTCAGGCTTGGCAGCAAGCTCCCTTTACCTGCTGAGCTGAGTTTTGATTCCCAGGACCCACAAAGTAAGAGGAGAGAAGAGTCCTTAAGGTGTCATGTGACTTCCACACATAAAGTGAGGTATTTATATGTGGGCATGCACACAGAAATAGATATAACTGAAACTTCAGTATTGCTGCACAAAAATATCTTTTTGAGGGTGAAACATCCTCTGTAGACTCACATAACTCCAGCCAATGTTGCGAATTCAGAAGGCTGTGGAGTCTACAGGCAGTGGAATCCAGCTGAAGGAAGTGGATCACTTCGGGAGGAACTCCAAGATTTCATAGGGCAGCCCCACGTCTCTGCTCTCTGCTTCCTGACCGAAGTAAACTGACCAGTCACTTCTATCTCCGGTGTCAAAATGCCTTCTCTGCCAGGATGACCCATGTTGCCTCAAACTGAGTCAAATACACTGCTCTTCAAGTTGCCTTTGTCAGGCATTTTCTTGGTCACAACAACAGGACAGAGACACGCTTGTGTCATTCTCTATAGGTCACAGGATCCTTTACAGACCCTGTTGGGGGGGGCTTTGACACTGAGATAGGCTTTGAAGGATGTCCCACCTTGGAGCATGGAGAGATGGACTGCATGCTACATAGACACATCATTGAGTGGAGTGGCCCTGTAGAAGAAGCTCCTGGAGAGCAGCAGGTCCATGGGTCACCAGCACCCCAGACTTACAGCAGCCATGGGGGCGATGTCTCAATCCCTAAAAGGGAAAGCCTTCCTGGGGTACCATGGTTTACTAGGATACCTTGGCAGTCCTTATTTGAGTTATAGAAAATGTGATGTCAGCTTGGGAAGGAACCCAAGCTATCCCTCCTGGAAAACGACAGGTCAATACAGCTTCCCCACAACTCTGACAAGAGTGTCTTAGACACAAACCAGTTCCCACATGTGTGACTCCCTTCTCCCCACGGAACAGGGGTGCATGCGTGAGCCCAGCTGAGATCAGAGCTGCTCAGCCAATTCAGCTCACAGTGGTAACATGGTCTTTTTCCCTGCTGCATCCAGCATCCATTGGCTGAAGCTTGGTCCTCATATGGTAATCCTTATGAGGCAATGTGGAGATGTAAGTGGGACCTTGAAGGGGCATAGAGGGGTCTAGGGGAAGGCAGGTCATTGTGAGCATGACCTTGCTAAACTCAGGAGAACAGTCTGTGAGAGTGGATGGCTATAACAAAAAGTGCTCCTCTAACCTTGAACTCAGCTTCCTGTCAGGCCATGTGACCTCTCCCTCACACAGGTTTCTGCCATGATACAATCTTGTGTACTATGATGACCGTGAGGGCCCTCAGAAGCTGAACAGATAGGACCAACCTGACTAACAGTAAAACAATGCAAGGACTTAAGCCCCTAGACTCATTTTGTTATAGAAATAGTAAAGAGACGGCCATTGTTTTTAGAAATGGTATAGGAGACCTAACCTCTTTTAGTTTTGTTTCTTTACAGAACAGTCTGTCCAACACAGCCTCCCTCCAACTCCTGCTAGTGCCTCCATTTTCCATCCAACTTCATTACTTTTTAAAGTTATCAATAACCTCATGAATCCAGTTAGTGTTGCCTATCTGTGTGCATAGGTATGTGGCCATTCAAGGGCATGGGTAATATTAACAGATTTAGCTATGGACACAAATCCCAGCTAGCCTTCACAAAGGTACAGATACCAGCCAGGTAAATTATTCACTTTTGTCCCTATCAATTACCACAAAGATTAAGAAGGGGGTAGAGGTGGGAGGAGGATCACAATTTTAAGGAAAGATCTTATGAATGTGGGATGGAATGGCGGCTACCAGGGAGCAGAGGTGTTTGCTGAGATGTTAGTCAAAGGACGGAAAACTTCAGTTGGGCTTGGGAGATGGGTCCTCATGCTTGCACAAGTGCTGTCAACGCCTGAACCGAGATGGAATCCGAAGCACTTATACAGTACAAAGCTTTGCACGACTGTATCTGTCACCTACAGCAGGGGTTGGAGAAAAGAGGGTCACTGGGGACAGTTTCAGGTTCAGTGAGACTGTCTCAAGGGAGAAGTGGGGACAGGGCACCCCAAAGCTTCCTGTGGCCTTCCATGTGCACACAAATATTAGCTGCTTCTCCAATCTTTGCAGAAAAGCCAAGGGGGCTGGTTAGACAGAGCAATGTCTCCACACTCCAGTTGTCTCTTATTGTCACTTCATCTGAAGGGTTATGGTTTCAAGCAGGCATGAAGAACACTCTGGCTAGGGGAAGCATACTCAGTGGCAGGCAGGTCACCTTGCACCGATTCCTTCAAAGTAGCCAATAAGGCAACGTGGCTGAACGGCCACATAGTGCCTCTAAGCTAGGAGACTGACTCACAGCATGTACTCAGTCACTGAAGGTTCAGAGAGGATCTAGCACAAGCTGGCATGTTCCTGGGACCCCATTCGAGTGAGTCTCCCCTATCCTCCCCCCAACCAGCTCTCCCCCTTTACCACTTGAGCCCATAACAGCCCTTTAGTGTTTTTGGTTTTTAGTAGCATAAGTGTTGTAAGACTGGGGGGGTCCTCCCAAGGGAGCCTAGGAATAAGCCTAATGCTTCAAGGGGATGAGTGGTGTTTAATCATCGTGCATCCAGAGAGGACCACCTCGCCCAATTCTGCACCAGAGTTGCAAGCTTAAGATGCTGCTGGATTTTATTCTGGTATGCTCTTGTGGTCAGTAAACCTTCATGCTAAGGTTCAGGTGCTTTGAGGTAGAGGCTGCCAGTGTGATAGGCCTGGGACAAGTTGCAGGTAGTGTGCATTTGTAAACCCAATGGTGGGAGACAGTTGCAAGTGTCCCTGGAGATCACTGCCAGACAGCCTAGCTGAATGGACAAGTGCCACAGGATGCAGGGAGTGTCTCAAAGGGATGTCCAATGGTGAACTCTGAACTTCACACATGTGTATATATGTGGACTCGCACACGTGAACACATACCACAGACAAAATAGAGTTGTAAACAAATTATTCTAATCTTGGATTTTCAAAATTAAGTTTGAGTCATTCAAGAGCCTCGTTTCATAGCTGGAGAACAGCCTACCCCTCTAAGATTTCTTGGAACCATCTAAATGTTTGAGTGCACTGCACATGTGTGTGCATACACGATTTAGAGGTGAGGGAGGCATTGGATCCCAGGAACTGGAGTTACAGGTGACTAAGCTACATGTCATGGGTGCTGGGAACCAAATCCAGGACTTCTGCCAAGAGCAGCAGGTACTCTTAACCACTGAGTTAACACCTCTGCAGCATTCTCCAAGACACACAAGGGGTGAAGACTATCTTCATGTCCTTGGGTGATAGCCCATCTTCTGGGGAGACACATGAAAGCTCCCGGCAGGATAAATCCCTGGCGCTCATGGAGGTCCCCTCTGTGGTAGCTACTCAACTGTGAGCCATCCTAGGGAGCAGGAGAGGGCAGAGACATGAGACAGGAGGTGAGGAAATGTTCTCATAGGTTAAGGTCTTTGGGAAGCAGACAGCCAATAAATTGGCCTAACCAGTCTCAGGATGAGTTGCTGTGTACAGAACCAATATAAAGCCTTATCAATGGGCATCTTAGAAGTCACACAGACCCAGACAGGAATATGCTGAACTCTGGACCAACCATTTCCATGCAACTGAAGCAGGTGGGCTTGGGGGCACTTGGAAGTGGGGGCCGCCTTCATCCACTTAGCCCGGATGTCCTGAGCCAGAGATTGAAGGATGCCGCCCCCCCCACTTCACCCAAACACACCTGGAAGCCTTTAGAACCAAGTCTGGTCCCTTAGATTTAGAAGTTGCAGGCTCCTGCCTTGATCCCAGGGCTGCTCTCTCCTCAGTCCTCCCCACTCCTGCCTTTCTACCTGCTCTGAAGTTATTGGAGCCTGGTGTGAGTTTAGGGACAATAAAAACCATCAAAAGGCTTGGTTCTGAGAACAATCAGAGCAGGAGAGGCTGCAATAAAGGAAAATCCTGCCGGGAAAGGTGTGACTTCAAGGGGAGCCGAGGAGGAGTGACCTCGAGGAGGGGCCTCTGCTGGGGAAGTAGGCGAGGTCAACACGTGGTCCCTAAGTCATTCCATCTGGCCTGGACCCAGCCGGAGATGGAAAGCAAGGCTACTCTGCTGTCCCCAGGATGTCTACTTGGGGCATCAAGGGACCTATAGTGATACATTGGAATGCAGAGAAAGAACCCGAGCTTGGGACCCAATCTCACTTGGGTACACATCCTAGACACCTCGCATTTGAACACTTCCTCCTGACTCCAAGAGTTCACCTCAGCAAGGTCTGATGAGTGATTATTCCTCAACTCAGAGGCCACCTCCTCCAGGAAGCGCCCTCCCCCCCACTTGCCTTTCTAGGTCTCCAGATCTGACTGAAGCCACAAGCCTTTCCCTCCTTGTTCAGCTGCAGACAGCTATCTAGCTGTCACCAAGACCTTAGCCAGCCTGGCCATTCCACTCGCTACACCACCACTTGGTAATCGCCTCCTTTGCTCTACAACACCCATGTGAGGTGTGTGGAAACCTTCTGACCTGGGTTACAGGCTTGAGCATTGTCCCCTTGCCCGGACTCAACCACCATTATCAGACCCCTGGCACCACTCACCCACACCCTGAAAAGCACTCAGCAATGACTTGCATGATGACTCAGCAGCAGCAAATGCAAACAGGGGCAGATGCATTTCTCAAGGGTCAGCATTGCCAGTGCTTTACAGAAGGGGCCTTGGCACTATGGAGTGCCTACCAAGGGAGTGGGTACCAAGATGCATCCAACATGTCCAGTTGCAGGTCACGTACCCAGTTCAGCACCTACCTTCCACACATGAAGGCAGGGCTGCTCAGGCGACCCACACAGTTCCAGGGAGGTCCTCCTGAAGGATCTTTAGGCTTTAATTGCTGACCCAGGATGTGTTGGTGCTGAAGTCGATCAAGTCTTTGAATGCCAGCATTCTTCCTTTTTGGACTCAGAGCCAAAGCTAATATAAACACCCATTCTCCATTCGTTACTCTAATTCCATCAGCAAGCTGACCAGACCTGACCCTGGGCTGCAGCCGCCTCTGATTTATGACCTCACCAACAGATGTAGTGGATTGAGACCCGAGTTGGGTATCTGGGAAACAGAGGAGGCTGGGTCAAGAACCTCATGACAGATGCTCCGGCCCTCATGCAGCAGGTGGGAGGGTCGCTGTCTTCTTGAAAGAGACTTAAGCAGGAGGCGTTGCTGGGTAGGTGGGTGGGAGAAAAGACAAGCTCATCTATCTGGGGCAGAAGCCGAGAAATTCTTGTGTCCTTCTGCTTTCCACTGTTAAGTCACCTTACCCTGGGAGAGAAAAAGTGATAAATACGGAGATTACAAAAGCAACTTTAAAGGAAAGGGTCTATTGGGCTCGCAAGGTTACAGACAGTTCATGAAGAAAAGCAAAGGCAGGAATTCAAAGCAGGAGCTTGCAGCCCTGTGTAAGGACTTCCTTCGAGGCTCACAACTAAGCAAGTTTTCTTGGACAGCACAGGGAGCCTGCCTAAGATCATCTGATGCTCTGAATGGAGTTGTCTATTGCATGAGACTTTGGTCAGCCTCATTTTTAGGTCCCACTCTTCCAAGGTTCATGCTGCCAACTAGAGGTAAACAAGATGACCTCATATGCAGTGGACCAGGATATGCACATACTTAGTCAACTAGGGTTAGGGTTTGGTTCATTTAATTTTTCATGGATTTGGAACACATTTTGCTTTTCATTTCACTTTTTAATGAACAAGGTTTGTTCATTTGAGACAGGGGCTTACCAGGCAGCAGAGACTTGAACTCCAAGTGCTAGAGTTGCAGGCATCAGTGGCTACCACATCCAAGTTATGTGTAGGTTTATCTTCCCTTTCCTAGTGAAGACAACTGTCTTGGGGATGGATAGAGTTTTTGAAACTTCCAACTATCATGGCCAACTTAGGATTTAAAAAAATTGTGCTCTGGGCTCAAACCTTAATACCCCTAAATTTGTTCTTGCTCCAACATTATGTAGCTTTGGTGGTCCTCTCTATCCAAGCTGGTCATTCATGGCTCAACTTCTAGTCTTTTAGACATGAAAATAAGGTGCATAGCTTTTTGGTTTTGTTTTTTGGGGGGTACACATGAATGTTACTCTTTCAGGATGGCATAGTTTATGGGGTCATGAACTTAAAACAGTCTTAAGTTTGACAAGAGCTTCATAGGTGGTTGCAATGGCCTCAGGAAGTGAGTTCATTGATCCAAAAAGTGACCATGCTTCCAGATGGGTCATCCTCTGGCTTGGTCCCCACACCCTGTGCTTACAGGAGAAAGCACATTGGCTACAAGGAGGAAGATGTTACTATGGAAAGTTGTTTACCAAAACAGCAATCTGCATTTCCTGTGTTGACATAACCTGGCCATGTTTATACTCAAGGAAGCCCCAATTTCCCTCATGGGATTCTCATGTTCAGGACCAGCCGTTTCTGTCCCAGGATGAAACAGTCACCGAAAAGGACTTATTCATCTTTAAGCATGTTCAACATTTCAGATCAGTGTTTTGAAAATGTCACACAATAGAAAGCTTGGTTAGATCTCTCCTAGGGTTCAGGGTTAAGGGTGACTTTCACCTTGACCATCTCCAGGAGTGTCTACCATACAGACCTAAGACGGGGTCAAAGTCCTGGCTGGCCTGGATTTCACTATATCCTCCCTTGTCCCACTACCTTCTGCATTGTCCTCAAGACTAACTCAAGAATTTTAGCCCTTCCAAGTCTGGGTCAGGTCAGAGATGCAAGAATTCTATCCATCCAATAAGGATTTCTATCAGGAAGTGGGGTATGCAATCCATCACCATGTATAACAGATATTTGAACTGCATTTGTTCAGAGACCATGTGCTAGCCAATTTTATGCCAACAAATGCTAGAGGCATCCAAGAGGGAGCCTCAATGGAGAAGTTACCTACACAAGGTCAAGCTTGTAGAACCTTTCTCCCACTGCTCCCAGCCACAGTTTTCCCTCCTTACAGTCCATCCCTCCTCCCAGCACCACTCCTTCCCCCACTGGAACCACTCCTCAGTTTCAGTTCCAGAAAGAGTGGGCCTCCCAGGGAAACAAACTGAACACAGCATTAACAAGTTACAATAAGGCTTGGCACAAACGGCATGTCAAGACTGGATGAGGCAACCCCTTAGGATGAAGACGGTCCCACAAAAGCAGACAAGAGACAACCTCCCACTCTCCTGTTAGGAGCTCAAGAGCACCAAGCTACACAACCATAGCATATGTTCAGAAGCCCTATCAGACCCACAGAGGGTGTGTCATTGTCACTTCAGTCTCTGAGGCCCTATGGGTCCTGCTTAGTTGATTCTGTGGGTGGTGTAATGTGAGTTTTCTGTCCCTGCAGGTCCTGCCAACCCTTCTCTGCCCCAAACATAGATGCTGTATTAGTAATAAAGGCTGTTAGCCTTTGGCTAAGGTCTCTTATCCCTAATTAACCCATTTCTAATAAATCTATTATTTCCACGTGGCCTTGTCTTACTGGAGAAAGCCGGACCTGCAACTCCTTTGCCTGCTACAGCCTGACTGCTCAGCATCTCTGGAGAAGAGCAATTCCTTGTTCCTGTTTATATTCCGATTCTTCCCAACTATATATCACTTCCTGCCTGTCTGTTAGCTAGTGGCAGTTTCTACCTAGATATGTCACTTTCTGGGATCACATGGCAACTCCTCTCTGCCTATACTTCCCAGAATCCTTGTCTCCTAGTCCTATCATCCCACCTGGCCAGTTAATGTTTTATTCTTCAACCAATAAGACAAATAAAATACAAAGAACATTCCCCATCAGGGTGTTCTGGTGTCCTCTATGCCTCTGGCTCCTATGATTCTTTCCTCCCCCCCCCCCATTGGTATTGCAGGGTTCCCCAAGCTCCACCTAGTGTTTGGCCGTGGATCTCTCTGCATCGGCTCCCATCAATTGCTGGATGAAGCCTCTATGACAATTGAGCTAGGCTCAAAGTCTGAGTATAAGATTAGGAATCATTTCATTCACTTATTTTGGCCAGTCATTTGGTTCTACCCTAGGTCTCTGGGCAATCCAGCCTGTAGGGTCCTGGTGCTCTAGGCAGTGTCAGGAATGGGCCTCAAGCTGGACCAGTCTTTGGTTGGCCACTCCCACAGGTCCTACACCCACCATTACCCTCAGCAGCGCTTGTAGGCAGGGAGAATTGTAGCTAGAGTTGGGGCTGGGGTTTGAAGTCCCACTCACTACTGGAAGCCTTGTCTTCAGGCTCCATATCCCCTATTACTAGACTTCAGTAGGGTCACATCCTCAGATTCCAGGGAAGTTTCTACTGCACTAGGCTTCCACATTGCCCCCATCCTATTCCCCCCCGGCACCTCCAACTCCATTCATCTAGTATTTCTCTCCCCCCCACCCCGTGTGTCTAGGCTGAAAGTATCCCTCTATGTGGAATGGACTCCTAAAGTCCATTCGTGTGCTAGGGATAAATGCGGATCCCCTCACTACCAGAGGCACCATAGATTTCCCAGGCCTCTTCACCGACTTGTTTCCCAGTTATCAGTCTGGGGGAGTCCATGAGCTCCCCCCCAAGGTAATTTTCCAGTTCTAAGGAACCGCCAATATTTCCAGAGGGGCTGCATTTTCTTAGTGATTGATAAAGGACGGCCCAGCTCACTGTAGATGGAGCCATCCCTGGGCTGGTGGTCCTGGGGTCTATAAGACAGCATCTGAGCAAGCCAATAAGCAGCACTCTCCATGACCTCTATCAGCTCTAGCCTCCAGAAACCTGTCCCCCTGTTTGAGTTCCTGTCCTGACTTCCCTTCAACGACCAGCTGTGATATGGAAGACAAATAAACCCTTTATCATCAAGTTGCTTTGGTCATAGGGTTACTATTTTTGATAAAACACTAAGACAGAGCAAGGCCAACATAGGCAGAGACCCTGACTTCTGGGAGGAAACAAGCTGTGCAGAGCTCCCTGCCGGGCAGCCCAAGACTCCTTGAAGCCCATCTGTCACTTCTGCAGATTCCTAGGTGACCTAGTATCTTGGCTTAGGGTTTCTATTGCTGTGAAAGAAAACATGGCCAAAAAGTTGGGGAGGAAAGGGTTTGCCTTACCTCTTCCAGATCAGTTCATTATTGAAGGCACAGGGACTGAAGCAGGGCTGGGATCCTGGAGGCAGGAGCTGATGCAGAGTTCATGGAGGGGGTGCTGCTCATTGGCTTGCTCAGCTTGCTCTTATGTAGAACCCAGGACCAGCAGCCCAGGGATGACACCACCCACCACGGACTAGGCCTTTTTCCATTGATCACTAATTGAGAAAAATGCCTTGCCTCCAGGAGATCTGGCTGTATTTTCTGAACTGAGGCTTCCTTCCTCCCTGATGACTCTAGCTTGTGTCAAAAGTTGGCACATAAAGCCAAGCCAGTACATCTAGATTATCATGTCCCATATATTTCTTGTATCTTTCCCATACAAGCTGACTTCAGCTAAGGCCTTGAACAGAAGTAGTCCTATGGGCTCTCAACTATTATACCTCCTATGTACCTGCAGCTCCCATTTTCAGTGTCTTATTTGCAGCTGCTTGCTAGTACCTGGGTACTCTACACTGGAGACGGCAGAGGATGATTTAAACTGACCTTGGCTTGGTTTCCACAAACCATAAGTAGAAGCCATAGGTAGAGCCTGGAATCCCTTCCAGCCAGTGGATGGGACCCAAGCATCATGCTACCTTCACTTACCTCTGTGTGCAAGCAAAAGCCCAAGTTGGAGGGGGGAGGGGGAACTTGAGGGAGCAGGTTTGGTGGGTTGGGTGCAGGAGGCTGTTCGGGGCAGGATGAAGCAGGGCGGGGAAATACATCTTGATGGGGGGGTATTTTGGGTTAGGGAGAAACCTGGTGCCATGGAAACTCCCAGAAATTCACAAGGATGACCCCTGACAAGACTGGCAAAAGTGGAGAGGGGTGCCTGAACTAGCCATCTACTGTAATTAGATTGCTGTCTGCCTTAATTGTTAGAGCCCTTATCCAGTAGTGGAAGCAGATAGAGATTCATAGCCAGACACTGGGCCAAGTTCTGGGAGGCTTTCTGAAGAAAGGGAGGAGGGATTGTATGAGCCAGTGGTGGTCAAGGTCAGTTACTGAGGAACCCACAGACAGCTGACCTGAGCTCGTGGGAGCACATGGACTCTGGGCCAACATAGGTCAGTCCCACGTAAGCTCCCTAAGCCCTCTGCATTTGCTTAGTCTGTAAGGCTCCTAGCAGTGAGATCAGGACCCATCCCTGGCATTTAGCTGGCTTTTGGGAACCTGTTCCCCATGCTGGGTTACCTTGCTCATCCTTTAATACAGAGGGAGGAGCTTTGTCCTACCCAACTTGATGTGTTCAAGCTCATGGAAGGCTGCCCCCTTCTGAATGGAGTGAGCGGATGGGGAAGTGTGTAGACAGGAGTAGCAGGAAGGAAATAGGATAAACTGGTCAGTCTATAAAATAAAGGAAAAAATGTTAAAAACTCCATTAAGTGTGGTGACCTCAAGTCAAGCCAAATGAATGCAAGTTTGGAACGTTTTCTAAGAGAAACTTTTAGAAAAATCTTAAGAGTACAACCTAGTAAGCTGTGTCAAGATTTCCTCTGGCGAGGAGTCCTTGGAACACTCAGGCCTCAGACTATGTTGAGGAGGATAATGCAAGTAAGATCCATCCAGGATGGATAAACAAGGAGGCAGTGTCTTCCAGACACAGCATATGAACTAAGACTGTGGCAGCATTCACAGGGTCTGTACAGGTTCAAGTCAGATGGAGTCCCAGTGTTGAGGGGCAAGTGACCACAAGCTCTCATCCCTAGCTGACAACTGCTTGTAAAAGAAAATTAGTTTTCTCCAAAGAAGTCTTTTCTGGGTATACATGTCCCATTAAAGGCAGGCTCCATGGCTTGCAGCAGATGGCGAACACCAAGACATACTGAAAGGTATCTTTGGAGATTTGTCCGATATTGGGCATTTAAGAAACATCTTACTGGTCTTTTGCTTAATTATGGTTTCTGATGTGTTTTGATTTGACTGTGCATGTGGACAGATTGATATTCGAAGATGGATATACAAGGTTCTGTGGGTACCTGACATGACAGGCTCTTTCTGTGTTCTGAATGGAGACAAGGTAATGGCACACCTCCATTTGCCACACCTCCCCTACAAAATCATAGGGTGAGGTGGTCCCTGCAGGTATCATTCAGGGACGCAGACCATGTGAAGAGATAATGGATTGACTTCAACCTGAATCAGGCTGTTTATCCCTAATGTATTTGAAGAGAGGGTTCTGATGTAATCATGCTTCAGGCCCTGGAAATTGTTACATTGAAACTTAATTGCCGGTATATGTCATTTCCTCCAAGGTGGGTTCTAGAGATTCACTACCTGTACTACTTTAACCATTCCTGGTTTTTCTGGATATCCAGAGGTGGATATCCTTCATGCTATGCTCCCAACAATAGGGAGATAGACTGGGGCCACCATTGTGACTTATTCTCAGCTTGATCCTTCTGGCTCAACCTAGGATAAACTCATTTGGGCAATGAAGACCAAATGCACAATGGCATTGCTCGTGTGGGGGAGCGAATGGCCATTTGCATGTACACAACATCAGGGCTTGACTAAGTTATTCTGGTTTATTCTTTTGTGCCACTGGATCATGCTGGTCAATACTTGGGGTTGGAGTTAGAATTTAAGACACTAGTTACCTCACAGGCACTACTGGTGGTCCGTGGAGAGGAGTGAAGCTCAGGAGGACCATGGTGGCGTTGGCAAGCTGTCATGATGGCTTAAAGACCATGGTGGCAAATGGAAGTCAGTGAGGTTCAAGAGAGCTATTGAGTTGAGTGGGTTGGGAGGAGGGGGCGGCGACAGCAAGGTTCACATTGGGAAACTCACTATTCAGTTATTTGGACAAACAAGTGTCTATACCAGTGTGCAAGAGGCAGATAGAATTCTGAAGGTGTTGGGACAGCTCCCTGGGTCCCCTAAACAGATTCCCATGGCCCTCTTCCCATAACATGGAAGGCACCATCTCCATCTTCTACGATGGCTTGGTGACTCAAGCACTTGCGGCCATTTGGGCCAATTTCAAGATGCTGGGGAGTACAAGTTTCTTCAGCCTGGACCTATCATTAGCAACCAGGTAGATTTGACATCAGTTGTTTATTAGTGTCAGTCCATGGGTTGTTGCCTAAACATGCATCAATGTTGTCTAGCCTTTACTGAGCTCCCCTGAGAGCATGGATTTAAACAGTAATCTTCCACATCACTGAAGTGAGAAAGCAGCTCCTGGTTCCTATGTATAAGCCCCATTTTCACCCTGTTTAAGCCCTACGGCTTTAAGTATAGACCATGTTTTAAATAATCAGATGTTGAAAAGAACCATGGTGAAGAGACAGATTCTAGGACAGTGTGACAAACTATAGCACAACTCCTGATTAAAAGCATAGAACACAGAAAAATGGTTTGTTCTGCTCTATGCTGCGAACAGACTGAAACATTAGCAGCTGTCAAATAGCAGGATCTTTAAGGCATTGTTCTTGATCAATTAAAGTTTCACAAGTTCCTCTTAAGTCTATTTTACTTTTGTATACATTGAAAATTCTATTTCAGAGACCTTTAAAAGAGAAATTCATGCTGAATTCAAGTTATACACGATAAGCCAGAAAAGCATGTTAAAAAAAGGGGGAAGGATATTGTCAACGATCCTTCGCCATATGCAGATTTTCTGACTTTCTTGGTAGTAGGGTGAGGAGCTTTCTCTAACCAACCATCTTGTCATTGACGCCTAAAGGCTATACAAAGGCTATACACCTGATCTGGCATCTTTTCCCAGTTTTAAATTCACTGATGCAGCAGTAGGCTTGCTTCAGCGGCAAAGGATCCAATACATCGCAAGGAAACAAGATTGAGATGCCCAGACTCAGGCTTCCATCTTAGTTTAAGAGCTGTGATCTGTTGAGGATTTAGGACACTTCACTACAATGTGCCTTTTGTCCCCCCCTCAAAGACAGACCGACCATCTACTATAGTTGGCACACTTCAAAAGTTCAGAACAAGCTCAATGGTTTCTCACCATGGAAATAAGCAAACTTTCGGTTCTTTTAAATGTTTTTCCTTCTTGTAAGGAAAACTTAGATAAGCAGAGCTCTGAAGCTACCTGGCTACTATGTCATGCCAAAGGTCTTCAAGCAATAGTTTCCTGCTATGAGTTTAATCCATGTTTTATTCATTTGTCTAAGGCGAACTGACTCCAGCTCAAAGCCATGTGATGGTTAGTCTTGATTGTCAGCCTGACAGCGCAGAGAGGGGACCCTCATGGAGACATCACTTCTATCAGGTTGGCTGTGAGGTATTTTCTTGATTGATGCAAGAAAGCCAGACTGATGGTTTCTGCCGATTCCCTCCTGTGGCTTGTACTATGAAACCCTTCCCTCCCCACCAATTTTAGTCAATGTTTTGTCATGACAGAAACAAGCTAGGACAAAAGAATGAACTCTTCAATATTTGTTCAGGGCAGATATGTATCCAAGTCTTAGGTTGTGTCTACTGGCTGGTTCCTTCTAACTTGGCAAGCTGACCGTTATTTGCCCAAGCATCTCTTTGAGTGCCTAACAATTAGAGAAAGGCACTCCTAGATTGTACCTCCTAATGAGAAACAGTCCTTAGTGCAGACCTTCAAAAAACAAGGACATGTAGAGCCAAGGTTTTGTCCATTATCAGTTGATCAAGATGGAAGAAAGCCACCCCCTTCTGGATTTCTTCCATGGGGAGCTTGCCCAGCCTCACTATTGGCCAGCTGTCTCTAGGGACACACCAAGAACTGGTTAAAAAAAACACACGGAAATAGAACACCACACAGGACAATTCAATCCAGCCTTGTCTCATGGCTCATTCTGATAAAACCTATAATCACATGACTTCAGAACATTGAAGTCTCAAATTTAATGTCTGTCATGGGTCTTGGTTTTTGCTCCACCCCGTGGAAAATGGGGATCTCAGGAAGAGGGGAGTCCATGGGAACCCGAGAGTTTGAGTCTGGGTCAGAGTTCAAATTCCCCAGTGTACCAGGCATCTCAGCGGTCAGATATCTGCTTGGACAAGAACACCAGACAAATACAGTATGAACACAACTGAGAACAATGGTATACTCACTGTGTAGAGGGTCCTACCTACCCACTTGTTGGGACCCACAGAGATGGCTCTGATTCATCTTGACTTAAGGGCAGAGTTCAAAACTGTCCTTACTCTAAGGCTACTGTATGTTTGATCTTGGTTATCTGGGTACTAGAGAACCTCAGGAGATGTCCTCAATTCTTCCAGGGTCCCCTGAATATGCCTCAGCCAGACATTTCAGGAATAGTGTCATTCTGAGTATCAAAGGTTAGAAACTAGATGCCTGAGAAGTAGTCACTCCCATCATAGCATTCCTGTCCCATGAATGTGTCAATGTTTGTGATCAAGTCATGTGAAGACAGGAAAATTTCCTTTTAGTGGAGAATTTTAGCTTTCCTTCAAGAGCAGCTAACAGGAAAGTTGGCCCTTTCTTAATGAACTGTGCGCTTTTGAGGTTGAGCTCAAACAGGTGAGGGTTTTAAAAGTCAGAAGGTGGGGAATGCAAGTAGAAGGGGTGCAAGCTCTAACACCAGTGAATTCATACAATCACTAGGAGGGTAATATCAAACCGGGAAAAATGCCAGACAGTTGGTCACTGGCATGTACTCAGAGCAGACACTGAATCAGCAAAGTCACAGGAAAAAGGCAGATGCCCAGTGGCTTCATAGGGATAGTCTAGAACGTTCATTGCCTGAGGATTTCCAATGTCATTTTAGTGAGAACAAGGATCTCATTCTACCTTAACCCAAAGCAGGACCTAGTAGCCTTCCACATAGGTTCTCAGTTCCTTAAGCAGCAAGCTCAGGATCCTTGTGGGGAAACCCCATCTCTCTACACATCACCCCTGGCAGAATACCCGAGAGAACACCTTCACAGAATTATCAGTGTTTTGAGAATACAGGCCAACCCCACAAGAAGCCAATGAAGAGGCTGGATTATCTGCCCAACACTTTGTTCTTTACCTGGATTAGCCTAGCCTGACAGTGTAATGAGGTTCTTTGTCCCGGCTACTTCCTGCCTCCACTTCAGCCCCAAAGAAACAGATGCTGTATTATAAAGCTGTTAGCTAATAAGCCCAAGCCACCCGTCATCTGTCTTAATTAACCTAGCCCATTCCTATTAATTTCCACGTGGTCTTTCCAGAGAAGAGTCCAAACCCGTTACTCCTTTGGCAGCCTACATGGTGACTGTTCTGGTGGGCCCTCTCTACCTCTCCCAGAGTTATCCTTGTCTCCTAGACCCACCTATCTTCCTGCCTCATTGGATGAACAGTGTTTTATTAACCAAAAAGAGAATCATGTACAGAAGGACAAGCTCCCCATCGTGACAGTGTGAAAGATAGGTGGAGAGGTGGCCAAGGGCGAGGACAGCAGCTGAAGTCAGACCTCCTTTCTGGCCAGGCCTTATCTGTCTGAACTTAGTATGGAGAACAAAAGACAGATCTGCTAACTACCAGAAGTTTGGACAATGGAAGCTTACAGGAATGTTGGGGCACTCTTTCCAAAGTCCCATTCATCTGTCCTCTCCCTGTTGATGGCCAGAAAGATGTGAAGCCAGTTGGCTTAAGTTGTTTCTGTCCATGACCTGCTGACAGCTTCAGATTTGGGAAGCAAGGGGAAATCCTTGTGTTGTAGATTAGTTTGTGTTACATTCTTTCATGTTGTAGAATTTGTTTAAATGATGCAAAGATGTGTTGTTGCATGTTTAACTCTGAAGCTGTGTTACTTTGCCTAAAACACCCGATTGGTCTGATAAAGAGCTAAATGGCAATAGTTAGGCAGGAGAAAGGAAAGGCGGGGTGAGCAGGCAGAGAGAATTAGGAGGAACCTGGGAAGAGATCTAGGGAGAGGTCATCAGGGGCCAACCAACCTGCTACACAGCAAGCCACACAGGAAGAAGGAAAGAAAGGTATGTAAAAGCCCAGAAGCAAAAGTAGATGGGCTAACTCAGGAAATCTGGTTAGAAAACAAGCCAAGTCCGAGCATTCATATAAGCCTCTTATTTGGGAGCTGGGTGACAGGCCCTCCGAAGAGCCAGAAGGGTAAAACACAACACCCTTGATTTGTAAGACACCCCACCCCCACTTTGAGATGAGCCTGAAGGAAGTCAGCCTTCTTCCCATCATTGCTCTACCAGCCAGGCTTCTCCATCATTAAAGACTTGAACACCAGAAAGGGATTAAGTGTTGATCTTGCAAGATTTCCAACCCATCCCTATAAAAACATGGGCCCTCCCAGGCTACCCACAACCCGACAGCTATACATACCACTCTCACGTGGTCCCTAGCACAAATGCCTTCTCCATACCCATCCAATCACATCTGTCCTTACCCATCCACCTCCACCCAAGAAGCTCAACTCACCACCACTTCTGAGCCAGTCCTCACATTGATTTGTCTGGCAGGACACCACAATCAGGTTAATAGGTTGGATTATTCTTAGTTAAGACAAAACACTTTTCTGAGCTCTCAGATCAGATAGGACACAGTAACAGCACAGGAGACCATAGCTGGATCATGTCAACTCTTGACCATTATCAGGACTGGAAAGAAGACCCTTCTTGTTGGGACACGAGACCTAATGTAATTTCCTGAGCCTGACTCCAGCTTGGTGACCTGTTTTTGGTCTGTAATTTACACATGAGAGTGACTCAGCACTACCCAACCTAAAGCTACCTCGGCCTAGCAAAATGTCATTGGCCCTTAATCCATCCTTAGACTCCCATCCAACTTTTCAGCACTATATAAGTACCTGCCTGATGCAAAAAGATTGAGATTATGCTTTGACAAGTCTTCCTGGAGAGGACCACACTGAGTCGGGACTTGGAGCAGGGTCCGAGTCATTTACACTCTCCATTCTGCTCAGCCTTAAGGAGAGACAGGCAGGACTGGTTTCTCCACAGCCCTAACCTGCTGGAGGACTGGGTAACTTCTAAGTTGGAGGCATGCCTCTGGAGATGCCTTGGTCTTTTCTCTAGAGATATCCCTTCTTCCAGAAACCATACCCCAATAAATTCCAAAATGATAATCATGAAGCAAAGAATTAGGTGTGTCATTGGAGAAAGCTGACCTATACCTCTCCTGAAGCCTTCAAAACAGACCAATGGTGGGTTATGCAATGGAGGTGGATCTGCTTGCCCAGTGAAGAGGGTTAGGAGTGGGTGAGGAGAGACAGGAAAAAGGTATGAGTCACAGCTCATAGGAAAGGGGCTCCAGCCACTCTTGAGACAATGGCCTCCTCCCTTGTCTAGTTCTGCATGACTGATTCATGTATGGCTGAGTCTGACAGGTTAAGGTCACCAAGATGTAGCATGCATGTTACAGATGCATGCCACTCATGCACGAATACCCAAGAGACTTCCGTTATCAGCCTCATCTCACTAAACAAATTCTTTTGGTGCCATACAAATTCCTAATCAGCATTCTCTTTGGGAATGTCCCAGAAGAATATGATGCTGTTTCTATCTTTAAATGGATAGGGGTGTTTTCCCATTGGCTCAGCTATAGACCCCATCACATGAATCTTCTCCCTTCTACATACATCAGCTATAAAGACATTATGTCCAGAACAGTCCACTCTTCCTCAGAGACCAACACCCCTGTAGAAAATATAAGATGTCCTTCTAAGCAAAGATGAGTAGCTATGAACCAAGTAGGGTGGCCATTCCCGAGTCATAGGCTCCCAGTAAGTGTAATGCACATGTGGACATCAAGGTAAGTTGTATTCACTCAGGAATCATGAAATGCGCTGGATACCCAGAGTTTGGGTTATGCCTTTTGAAGAAAATCTGCCTTGCCTGCTATAGAGGCCAGCTCACATTTAATTCCATTGAAAGTAGTCTGGATCCTGAGTAGTTCTCACCTCGACCCCGGAGAAACCTGGGAGGTGTCATTTGGTAACAGTCACAGGGAACTTGAGAAATTGAATGCACAAGGACCATCTTTTGGCCATGTCTTACACAAAGGAGCAGGACCCACAGGGATCTCATGGCAATCAGGAGGAGTATGGAGGCAGATAGTCATTTAGCTACACTGAAGCATAGACTTATGAATCTCCAAAGCCCTATCCCATTCTGAGTGTCACATCCTCAGTTTTAAAGCAAGCCCAGTGGCCTCAAGGAAAGAAGTCAACCCTACAATGAAGAGGTTATAAGACAAGGGTATATAACCAAGTCCAAGAACCTATGCCAAGTTGAAGGGCAGAACTCAGCCCTTTGACACCAACACTATAGGTGTGTGGCTTTAAAAACTGGGTAGGAGCACTGAAGAATCAGACATCCCAAAGTGCCTTATCCAACAGGATACATAGAAAACTGGTCCATGTTAACAAGTGTTGAATAGCTCCTGTCATGCACAGAATCAGGAATATTCTTATACAAGGTTTACAATTTTACCACCTATGAATGGAGGAGGAAAATCTGGATAGTTTTCCGACATACTTATCACCCAGATGACATCTGTTGACAAGCACATGGGAATTTAAAGTGGGCACTTAAATGATCAATCACCTGAGTCTCAAAACATCACAGGAATGACAAGTCATGGAAAGCTCCTTGTAAGCTATTTCAGCACCTCTGCATGTGTCCCTAGATCATGAATCCATCATTGGTCAAGACATTCAGTAAGATAGAAATGTGAGCATCCCTCAAGAGGCAAGGTGGCTTGCCTTATAGGACATCCATATTACTTAATATTCTGGCTTAATTTTTAAAGAACTCAAGCAGATATGGATGTACATCTGCCCTATTGTCCTTCCTGTCCAGATAGGTGAGCCAAGGACTATGACAGTTGAAGTCAGTTACCATCCCTAAAGCCCATGGGACAATCATGATTAAAAAGTAATCCTATCAGACATGTGGTCAAAGGGCTCCATGGGTAGGTGGGTTCCAGGTGCAAATCTGTCACCCACTAATCGTGGTATATGTGCAGCTGAATGGAATGTCATCCCATGATTATCAGATATGAGACCAAGGAGTGACAGACCTTTGGTCAATGTCTACAATTTAACATGGGCTTCAAAAGCCTCTCCTACATGCAAAGTCCCTATTTCAGATGGATAGCTGGAATCTTGTAGACACTCCAGATGAATTGATCTGAGAGCTGCCCTTGTCTTCATAGCACACTCTAATCCAATTCCTTAAATGAATCTAGTTCTTTAAAAGTGACCAGGAGGCTACACACAAAGGCCATGTAATTAAGTCCCATAAGTCCATATGGGCTTATCCAAGTCTACCACATTAGCCCCATTTCTAAAAGGATGTCCCACAAGTACACTAAATCCATTAGCTTGGCCACTATAAAGATAGGGCACTGAGAAGCAGTCTCCAGATGCGGTTTATAATCCTCTAGCAGTTCTGCAAAGAACTTCCTGGGTTCCACATGAACCTCTATCATGGAGATGACCATTCAGTTAACTATTTAGTCTCATCAGGGAGAATGAGGAAGGTCTTGAAGATGGTCTATACCTTGAGTCAAGATACTCATGATCCTGTTTGGCAACCAGAGGAGATAACTCAGGGTCATTCTTAGTAATTGGGTCCTTCAACATGAACTTCACTGCGATTATGTCTTGAACACATCTCTTCACACACATTGCAGAAGCCATCTCTTGTGTGAACAGTCAAACATTCAGACATGAAAGCTGAAAAGGCTTCTAACAGCAAAAAAAATCCATTGGGCATGTCATGAAGTCCATAAGGCCAGAGTGAGGGTGGCAATCATACTGGTTACAAGTGACACCCAAGTGCCTTTCACAGACACTGCTTGTCTTCCCTAAAGGAGACCAGAACCTGATATTCAGAGTTGCAGACTCAGCTCAGTAAGTGGGGTCTACTTAGGAGGGATTGAAAAAAACATCAAGAACATCAGGAGATGGAGACTGGGTAGTAAAATAAGGGAGGGATACTCAAACACTTAAACACAATGGAATCCGGTTGATAATGACTCAAGATGTGAATCTTGTTCTGTACCAGCCAATCTGATCCTTAACAGCTGAGCTTTGACCTTGGATTGACAGACTGAATTCTTTGAGGTAGTCCAGAGGGGGGAAAAAAAGGTTTGAGATGCAACACCTTTGAGTACTGCAATTCAAGTACTCCACACAGCGGTTGAGGGTTAGGAGCAGACAAGACAAGACCTGATTGCTGGTGTCTTAGAAAAGAGAGACTGCCCTACTCCTGCGGGCAAGAGCCCACACCTAGTTTCTGCATAGCTATGGTTTCTGTGATGGTTAAAGTTAATCCAGAGGCCATTTCAGACCACACCAGTGATAAAATGAGGGCCACTCATGCCCATCCACCAAGATGTCTGTACCCCTTATTTCATTGAACAGGAGAGTATTCTCTGGTCTACTTAAGTATGTTCAATTGCACAGGCTTGTGAGTTCCCAAGACCTATCTTCTGAGGAGCAGGTCTTCACGCTTTAGGAAACACCAATGAAGAAATTGCTATAAACAAATCTCACAATGAGGGTTGTAATAGACAAAGGGTCTATAATGAAGCCCAGCAGCCTACATCCAGTTCAGGGCCAGAGCTAAGCTATTCAGCTCCGGCTCCATTAAGGTGCCAAGTGGTGCCAAACACGTAGGCAGTGTTCCATACTTGGTTTAGAGTGACACCCTGTATCATTTAAGACTTTAAGGGGAAGACCGTGAATGTCTTCAGTTTGGGATGAGATGACTGCAATTGATCACAAAGGAGAGGCAAACCACCAACTCATGTGCCTCACTCCCAAGGTGCCTTAAAGCAATGAGGTGCACAGAGAATGGGTTCATTGTGTTAACAAGATCACAGCCATATTGAGTAGCTGCTATCATGCTCAGCATTAGGAATATTCTCATACCCAAGTGGTGAGTCTGAAGAGAATGATCCTGACATTCGTCACACAACTGACATGTGGCAATGTGTAAGAACCTTGCATTTAAGCTACACCCAGAAATGGAAGATCACCTGTTGTGGTCTCAACCTCATCCCACACAGGAATGACAAGTCAGAGAAATCCCATCTAAAGCTGTGGGTCATTTTCAAAAGCATCTCTGGTGGTGGAACCACCTCTGAATATGGCCCTAGATGAAGGAACCATCCTTTCCTTGGACTGCTGTCAAAATAAGTTCAACCAGATCCAAATGTGAGATTCCCCAAGAATAGTCCAGGTGACTTGTCTTACAGAACACTCATCCTACATTGTGGATGCTTTCTGGCTAAATTAAGAGGGACTCAAGAAGATCTGGTATATTATGCCCTATGTCTTTTCTCTCAGGATAGTGAGGGATGAGGAACTTATCTCTTGCCCAAATTCCTTCTACTTGGAAAAATTGTGATTTAAGAAAAAAATGCTCATGCCAGAGACATGATCAAGGGGCTCCATGGACAGGTTGGTTCTAGGTTCCCATTTTTATCATCCATCAATCCACATATGTGATGCTGAATGGACTGTCATTCCTTAATTTTAAGACCTGAGACCAAGTAATGGCACAGAGTCATCCCTCTTTGGTTATCAACTTCAATTTAACAGTGCCTTCAAAGCCTCTTGCATGCAAGGCCCCCCCCATTTCAGAGGACAGATGGGACCTTGTGGTGAAGACACTTTGAGTTGACTTCTGACTTCATAGCACACTCCAATCCACTTTTCTTAAAGATGACCAGGACAGCCACACACCTCAAAGGGTCATCTTACGTTACCCCACGTGTCTGTAGGACTTTGTCCAGGTTTCGCAGAAGTCCAAATACAGTATCAAGTTCAGCTGCTGTATTGCTCTTTGTCAGGCTGGAGTCAAATGTCTTGCCAGCACACAGTATGTGACATAGGGAAGATGCTTGCTAGCTGTTTCCAACTACAAGGGGTGGGGGGGTGTTGTATATCTAGGCAAGAGGAAAGTACCAACCTGGCTTTAAGTCTACCCATTACAGGTGGTCCAGTTCTTTTAGCTTCCAGGTGTTTTATACCTTGGAATTCAAGTCACCTATTACACCTTGTTGGGGTTAGAAGAGTCATTTTTATTGGGAAACTTTCCTTCCCTACTCGTGCTTGGAATAGAAGTGACAACTAGCCAAAGGAAATGGTCAAGGAAACTTCTTTTGGGAATCCTAAGGCCATGTACCTCATAAGATTGTTACTAGGAGTGGAGTTGTGTTCAGATGAACCTAACCATGCGGTGAAAACATTGGTGAACAGGTGTGTGAATTGGCACTTTGAGCTAGAAAAAGTCAGTGTAGGAAAGATCTTTTAAAAACCACCAAGACAGGGTTTCTCTGTGTAGCTTTGGAACCTATCCTGGCGCTTGCTCTGTAGATCCTCTTGCCTCTGTCTCCCAAGTGCTGGGATTAAAGGCGTGTGCCACCAACGCCACGAGGAAAGATCAAGGGACATTCTGGGTAGAGCTTCTATTCCCATCAGAATTCTCATTTTCCAGCATGGAGAGCTGGATAGTATAACCCTGAAAGGATCAGGGACTCTTTGGAACTAGGCCTCAGTATGAAAGATTACCTACTTGTGTTCTACCTATGTCTTGAACACTGAGTCTAAAATAGAAAGCCATGAGCTCATCTGCCTGGTGGCAGTAACTTCAACACAGGACTCTACAGTGAGAGTATCTAGATGGAACTTGAAACCTAAGGGCCCATAACCCTTTGAAAGGGTAAGCGTTGCCTCAGTTCGCAAGACTGCTTGATTCTTAGAAGCTCCCTGTCCCGATGAACTGGAAAGGGTGTCCATGGAGCTGCTCATCTTTGGATTGTAACTCCTATCACAAATTCCGGCAATTATGGAACTACTCCTCTACACCTCAAATCCAAGTGTTAAAGCAGATACACCCTTACAGGTGTCAGAAGGTTAACCCTGTGCTCACAGATGAGTCACAACTTAAGCTGCAGGATGCTCAACTTGAGACTAGTAAAATTTCCTTCTTCCAGTGGAACAGGTACCAGAGCTCCTAGTAGCATATCAGGTGATCAGGTTACCCTGTGTGGGCATCTGAAGAAATCCACCTCAATACACATTCCATCTCCATTCAGTTTTGGCCATCATGGACTCTACAAGGGTAGGGCCGCACTGACCTTCTGAGATGTGAATATTGCTGTAGCTGGGGAGAAAGTGAATATTGCTGTAGCTGGGGAGAAAGTTCCTAACTGATTGCTTTAGGAAGACAGCAGGCCCAGAACCTGCATTTTACGGTTGCAGAGTCAGACTCGGTCTGAGGGAATTGAAAACAGTTTTGCAGCAAGAATTTGGTAGAGGGGTGAAATACTCAAGATGGATTTTCTTGATATTAACCCTTCAGATTCTTGGATCTTGATCTCAAACAGCCAAGTTCTGATCCTTATGACAGCTCAACTTCAACCTTGCATTGACACAAAGACTGAATCCTTTGGGGATGGTACAGGAGTTAAAAAGGTTTGAGATCAACACCTTTGAATCCTGCAATGAAGGTACTCAGCTCACTAGTTGTAGAGGTTTAGGAGTGGATGAGCCAAGACAAGACCGACCAGAAGTCAGTCTTAGAAAAAGGGCTCCACAGGCCTGTAGACAAACCCACACCTAATTCTGTGTAGCTCGTTTCTGGGATGCTTAAAAAGCTTAAAGAAGCTGACCTGACCAAGTGGGAGCTCACAAACTCCACACTGAGAACTGGGGAACCTGCATAAGACTGAACTAGGCCCCCCTTAACTTGGGTGTCAGTTGGGGGGCTTGGGCAGCCTATGGTGGCTGCTGGTAGAGGAACCAGTATTTGCCACTAGTGCATGAATTGGTTTTTGGAGCCCATTCCCTATGGAGGGAGACATTGGCTCAACCTGGATGCAGAGGGGAGGGCCTTAGGTCCTGTCCCAAGTGATTTAACAGACTTTGATGATCCCCATGAGAGGCCTCACCCTCTGGATGGGAGTGCAATGGGGATATGGTGTGAGAAATGGGGGGACAGGAGGGAGAGTGAATTGGGACCTGTAAGTTTTAAGTTAAAAACTAAGTTAATCCAGAGACCATTTCAGACCACACCATTGCTAATTCCTGGCACTCAAGTTCATATGCACCAAGATATCTCTCATTGAATCAAATAAGATTTAAATAAGATTTTCTGGGTCCACTAAAATGCCGAATTGCCATTCTCCATAGATATATTCTAGAAGGTTGCCAAGTTCTTTTGATTCTTGTGGTATACCTAGAAGTTCATTGCAATCCCTGACACCAGGGTGGGCAAAGTAGCCAAGAGCATTCTCTGCATGACACTCATAGCTCTGTTGGAGAAAGGCATGACAGTAGGAAATAGGTGTCCCCTTTAAGTATGGAAGCATCACCCCCAGGAAGCTAGTTATTCTGGATTCATAGGCTCCCCTGCCCAGGGTTGCATGTATAGGTTGATGAAATCAAGGGCAGGTATACACTAATCCAGAAGTGATGGTTCCAAGAAGAACCACATGGGGAAGCCTTGTCCTCTCTGTAAGAATGTCTGCTACATGCATGACAGTGTCCAAGTCTCTCATACCAGATGAACTTTACAATTAGCCTCTTAGCCACTTTCTCCCTCGACTCTGGGCAGAGGGTTTATTTCCTTTATTGGCATCTAAGAGAAAAGACAATCTTCGGTGAGTGGACATGTGTGGTTCTCACTGTACTTCCTGAAGTGTTCTCCACTGCAAGGTATAACAAAACTTTGATGTAGAAACTGACTTAAAACTTCAACTAGAAAGTCACAATGACCCTCAATGCCTTACCCCCACAACACTGTCCAGCGAACACTTGCAAGATTTCATGTGTGTTCTTCCCATCTGAAGGCAGGACTCTTGGCCAAAGTCCTCCTGATCTATGTGACAATCTGACAAGCAATGCAAATGGGGCAAATCTGAGGTTATAGAAACATTGGTCTTAAATGTGCACATTAGTATTTGGAGTCCTCAATGCAGACATAAGCTGTGAGTCTTCATGGGAGTGCAGAGTTCTGACTTGTGTAAAGGGTAGCAGTCCTTTAATAATTGCTATCACCTCTACTGATGGAGAAGTTTATAGGATCTTTGAGGCATTTTATTGGGAAGGTCATTGCTAACACTCATAGGACCTCTCAGTAAATTGCTTGTCTGCAAAGACAGGCCTTTAAACAAGTCTTGCACAATGGCCAGGAGTCATGGGAATTCCCATGGTTACAGGGATAATGAGAAATGCAGTATCCTACTCAGTGGCTCAGGTACTGATAAACATTAGTCCCCAAGTCCTATCTTCTGTGGAGCAGGTCAAGCTAGGAGACCAATAATGAAGTTGCTAGAAACGCAAAGTAAGTCTCAGAACTGGAGTAGATGAATGTCTAATCAAGTCTAGCAGTCCTGTTTAGTTCAGGGACAGCGCTCAGCCCTTTGACAACTCAAGTGTGGGGCTCACATGCAAAGAAAGCCCAGTGAAGGATAGAGGCATGCCATGCGAGAAAGGTCCAGTGAAGGATAGAGGCATGCCATGCGAGAAAGGCCCAGTGAAGGATAGAGGCATGCAGGAAATGTGCCCTACTTGAGAAAGTGACCGGGTGTGACTCTAAGTCAAAGATCTGAGAAGACTCCAGACAGGAGTCCCTAAATGTCTAGTCACTGCAATTTCTCACAAAGGTGAGGCAAAAACCCCAATCCAAATGCCACATATGAAGGTACCCTAAAGCAATGTGATACCATGGAGAACAGGTTCATTGTTTTCCAAGGCATGGCCATATTGAATGTCTGCTATCATGCAGAGCATCAGGTTATTCCCATCTATGGATTACAGTGTTAATATCACCCATGACTGAAGGATGAAAACCTGGAGAATTGGGTGACATTCGTTCCATTCCTGACAGTCAGCAAGAACATGGAAGTTTAAGGTCAATACTGAAATGGAGGATCTGTGCCATCTTGAATGTCATCCCACACAGGAATGACAAGTCATGGAAAGCTCAGTGCAACCTCCTAGTCATTTCAGCACCTGTCATAGGACAACCTCTGTATGTGGCCCTAAAGGAACCATCTTCATTAATCAAAACATTCAAGTTGATCCAAATGTGAGTATCCTTGAAAATTAGTCTAGGTGACTTGCCTTATAGGACATTCAATCCTATATTTTCTGGCTTAGATTGAAAAGGACTCAGGTAGAGCTGGGGTACTTCTGCCCTATTGTCCTGTCTTCTAGATGTGTGAGGAAACCTGCCAGCCACTGCCTCTTGGCTCAAACCCCACTTGTACTTATAACAATCATGATTAAAAAGGAAATTCTCCTGCCAGAGACATGCGATTTAGGACTCCGTGGGGCAGGTAAGTTCCAGGTGCTGATCTGTCCCATCCACTGGTCTTGCTGAAGAGTCTGCTAGCCCGATTCTCAGACCCGACACCAAGTAGTGTTAAAGGGGATGCGTCTCAGCCACATCCCATTGGCTGCAATTCAACACTGCCCTCAGGACTCCTCTACATGCAGGCTGCTATTTCAGAAGGACAGGTGGGATCTTTCTCTGAAGATACTTGAGTTGATGAAGAGCTGTCTTGTCTTCATAGACCACTATTCCATTTCCTTGGAGGTGACCAGAAAGGCTACACCCCCCAGACGCTATGCTATGTTACCTCATGTGTCTGTAGGACTCTGTCCACAACAATTGTGTGCATGGTTTGCCAATTCACAATTGAGAAAATGCCTCCATCAGATCAGGTTGTAGGCAGGCCTATAGGATATTTTCTTGATTAGTCATTGATGGAAGGGCCAAGCCTTTGAGTGGTGCCATCCCTTGGATGATGGTCCTGGATTCTGTAAGAGCAAGCCATGGGGAGCAAGCCAGTAAAAGCACCCTTCATAGCTTCTGCATCAGCTCCTGCCTCCAGGTTCCTGCTCTGACTTCCATCCCCGATGATCTGTGATGTGGAAGTAGAAACAATCAATCCTTTTCTTCCAAGATTCTTCCATCATGATTTTTAATCATAGCAATAGTAACCCTAACTAAGTTGGTACCAAGATAGTATGGTATTTCTATGACAGACCTGAATGTTTTGGAGAGGCCTTGAACTAGAAAAAGCCATTTAGTGCTGAGAACTCAATGAGATTGGTTATTTTAGGAGCATGGAAGACAATAGGGGTTGGAGATGGCTAAGTGGTTAAGAGCACTAGCTGTTATTCCAGAGGACCTGGGTTCAATTCCCAAGACCCACATGGCAGCTACAACTGTACCCTCATACAGATAGACATGCAGGTAAAACAATGCACATAAAAATTAAAGAAAAGAACATCCAGGGCAGTGCAGAAGATAAAGGCCTGACTTGCAAAATTTGAGGAAACTTAAAGTCTATAGGGGCCATTTGTTAAAGTTACAATTCTATGGTTTTAGATGGGGCTTAATAGTTGACTAAGTTAACAAGAGACCAGAAGTGCTATATATAGTAAGCCCTTTGTCTTACTGGGACAATCAATACTGAGACATTTTGCCAAAATTTGGAGCTGAGAAATTAGCAGTTATGAGACCCATAAAGTCATCCTGAGTGAGGGGACCCAGAAGGACAAACATGGTTATGTGTTCACAAGTGGATATTATAGCTGTAAGAAAACCACACCATGATTCACAGACCCACAGAGGCTAAGTGGCAAGGAAGGCTTAAATGGGGGATACGAGAGTCTTCCTGGGAAGGGGAAATAAGATTCTGAGGGTGAACTGGGGGGGGGCAGGTGGGGCTGGGATCAGGAGGGAGTGTGGGGGGGGGGAGAAAATACTGAGAGAAATGACGAACTGAGAGGCATTTCAGGAGAGAGATGGAAACTTCACAGAATCTGAATAATCCTAGCAAACGTTTCTAGCAATGGGGGACACCAAGCAGGAACCATCTCCTATAACTAGGCAAGACTTCGGGTGGTGAGATTGGGACACCATCCCAGTCACAAAACCTGTGACCTGCAATTTACCCTGCCCATAAGATAGGCTAGGGTAAAAGATGGTGCAGAAATTGTGGAGTGGCCAACCAGTGACTGGTCCAGCTTGAGACCCACACCAGAGGGAGTCCACCCCTGACACTTCCTGGAGGGCGGCCAGGACCGGGAGGGGTAGGATAGTCCAGAGATGTAGAATAGAACCAAACATGACAAAAGTCAATGAAATAATTCCTAGTCATATTCCCTAATGATATTCTGATACACTCAGATTGGTACTCTAGCCCGGTTGTCAGAGAGGCTTCATCCAGCAACTGATAGTAATAGATGGAGAGATCGAGTTAAATATTAGGTCCATCTTGGGAAGTCTTGTGTAAGACGGTGGAAGGATTATAGTATTCAGAGAGGTCAAGGACATAAGTAAAATCTACAGAACCAGTTAACCTGAGCTCATAGAGGCTCAGAGACTGAACCAGCAACGAGGGAGCCTGTTTGGACTGACCTAGGCCCTGTGCATACATGTTACAGTTGTGTAGCTTGGTATTCTTGTGAAACTCCTTACTTGCCTACTCCAGCCTGGACAGACACCTAGTCTTATTGCAGCTTGTTATGCCATGGCTGGTTGGTATCCACATATGAGGGCCTGCCCTTTTCTGAAGAGAAATGGAGTGGATGAGGAGGATATAAAGAATGAAAAAAAAACAGCAGCAGAGGCAAAATTTTCTACAAGTGTTTCCCTAGAGTCAGCACAGAGGCTGTGTTACAGGAGTGGCCAAGGCTGTACCTCAATACCTCAATGCTGGCAGACAAACTTGGTAGTGTTAAGTCACCCAGGTAGTTCTGGGTTGAAGGCATGAAGAGGTCGCAAGAGTAGCTGATGTTTGACATCATGCAGCAACACTGAGAGGGTATTGGAGAAACCCAAATTGCAGCAGAAGAGACCCCAGGATTTGAGATGCCTGTACCCAAAGCATAACTACCAAGAACAGGAGCATCAGTGGAATGGACCCAGGCAGAGCCTGGAAGACAATTGGAGTGTGCTGCAGAGGGCAGAGCTGGAGAAGCGATACAAGCCCCTTTAAGGAGCACAGAAGACTGAGTGAATCCCAGACATTGAGTTTACACTTCGAGTTTGGTTCTGATTTGGTTGTGACTGTGTGCCCTGGATTTTTTCCTCTTTAGGATTTTACAGGGAGCCCATAAGTTAAGAACTCTGGATTTAAAAGATTGGCTTTTGGTTTTTTGAGACATGGTTTCTCTGTATTGTTTTGGAGGCTGTCCCAGAACTCTAATAGACCAGGCTGGCCTCAAACTCAAGAGATCCACACCTGCCTCTGCCTCCCAAGTGCTGGGATTAAAGGTGTGTGCCACCAACGCCTGGATAAGATTGGCTATTTTAAAGACAGACTCAGTGGTTTGAATTAGTAAAGTTTGGATTTTAAGTTTTTAATGTGATATCGTGGGGGATGAACAAGGACAGTTTAATTGTGATGTATTTGTGTGTCAAGTTGCAAAGGGGTCAATCAAGGTGGGAAGTTTTGTCAGACATTAAGATAAAGTCAGAGAGGGAGAGATCAGACTACAGGCAAGCTTGTAGGGAATTTTCTTAGTGATTGATGAAGGCCCAGCCTTATCAGGGGGCTATAGTGCCATCCCCAGTCTGGTGGTCCAGGGGTCTAGAAGCAGGCTGAGAAATACTGGAGAAAACTAGTAAGCAGCACTCCTCTATGACCTCCTGCATCGACTCCTGCATCCAAATTCCTGCCCGGCTCAATTCCTATGCTCTTCCTTTGGTGATGCATTGATGTGACATATAGACTCTCCTCCCACCAAGTTACTTTGTCCATTGTGTTTCATCACAACCAATAGTAACCGACTTAAAGACAACCATATTTAGATCCCCGCTTCTGGTGGGGACACCAGACCTTGAACAGAGACCCACTTCCCCTTCGGCCTGGGAGCAGGCAGCTGTGAGATAATGTTTACTGAAAACAATTCAGTGCTATAAAGCTCTTGATAGGGCTCAGATAAGGGCTTGCTAACTGAAACACCATGACTTTGACACCCCCTATGGCTAGATGCTTCTTCCTGTCCCCCCTGCTGTTTCTCCCCGATGCTGGGGCCAGAGATTAAACCACCAGCCAGGAGGGTGAGAAGTCTGGGAGTGTTAGAGAATTGTATGTAGATAGATGGCAGAAAGTCCTTAAAAAGGGAAGCGTTTTTTCTTGGAGAGACTGCTCTCCTAAGCAGACTTGGGGTCTCCTAAGCTGACTGGGGAAGCATAAGGTTTTCTTAAAGCAACCTACCGGTCTCTGTCATCTATCCCGACCACCTCGCTACATTCTCGGATGCAGGCTGCACAGCAGGTGCGACAGGATGTTGTCCACAAGGACACTATAGTGAATCAGTTAGCACGGTCAGTCTCTTCAGATATTCCTAGTTCTCTATCACTACTAGGAGGAACTTCCCGTGTTTCCACATGTATATCCACTATGAAGGTGTCTGTTTGGCTCTTACAGTTCACACGATAATAAGTGTTGGAAAAGTTCTACTCTTGCATCAGGATGTTCCTTGCGATACTGTCTAGCAACCACAGAGGATAACACAGGCACATTCCTATGTAATTGGGCTTCCTAACAGGAAAGTCTTCACTGCCATTTTCTCTTGCCCACATAGGATACTGCTACTGCAATGTATAAAAATTCAGACATGACTTAAAAGGCTTAGAATAGCAATTACAGCCAATCAGTATCTAAGTCCTTAAGGCCAGGGTGAGGGAGAGATTCACATTTGTTACAGGTGATACCCAAGTACCTTTCACATAAGTCTATAGTATCCAACCTCAGTTGATGGACTCAAAATGTCTTCGTTGCAGTAGTGTCACATGTGAATAATTCAAGTCACTACTACAAGGACAGAGGTGCTGATGTTTAGGTGTGAACTGAGGTAACCCCACCTGCCTTCTATCTATTACAGGAGGCTGAGTTTTCTATCCTAGTTTCCATGTGTTTCTTATACCCTGTAATTCAGACTACCTTATACCTTCTTAGAGTTTTTAAAGTCATGTTTACTGGGAAACTTGTCCCCAAGGGCAAGCAGGGAAAGAAAAGGTGTCAAAGAGCCAAAATACTTAAGATAACTCGAGAACCTTAAGTCCACGTGCCTCACAGAAAATCAGTTAAGAGGACTGGGATTGTACAAAGATGAAAAGGTAAAGAACTCAATGCTGACCTTGAGTCCAAGTACGGTTCTCAGTAAAATACCAAGTGTCCCACTGCAAGTTCTAACAAGAACTTGGATAAAATTGGTGGACAAGGGAGGGAAACTTAAAATTCCATCAACTAGGAAGCAACAGTGAGTATCATGCTTCAAACAACACTGTCTCCAGAAAACACCAACATTCTACGGTACTATTCTTCCTATCTGAAGGAAACACTCTTGGTCAACATCTTCCTGGCCTTATGCGCTAACTGACACAACAGGCCACATGAATGGTCAGTGTAGAAGCTGAGGTGATAGCAAGTCACAATCTTAGTTACCTCAAAATGCTCATATGTAGTCTTTGGAGTCACTGTAAACATAACAAGCTACAACTGCAGAGTTATGGCATATACAAAGAGCAGCAGCCTTCAACAGGATGGCCATCATCCTCTCTACTGAAGGTTATTTCTAAGTTTACTGGGGGAATTGTGGGAAAATCCTTAAAACACAGGACCCTCGCATCCCCTGTCTTCAAGGGTCATCTTTTATTAGGCACAACTTGCTCAAAGGATCAGGACCCACAGGAATCCCATGGCTACAGAGATGAGCAGGGAGAGCGTCTAGCTCAGTGATAGTGACTCAGGCACCCTGACACAGACTTATGAGTCCCTAAGTTCTATCTTTTGAGGAGCAAACTTTCAAGTTTCAGTAATTAAGATGAGACATCCAGGGCCTTTCCTCTAACAAGTTTGGGATGAGGTGACTGCAACTGATCAGAGAGGCAAACCACCAACTCATGTGCCTCACTCCCAAGGTGCTTTAAAAGCAATGAGGTACACAGAGAATGGGTTCATTGTGTTAACAAGATCACAGGCATATTGAATAGCTGCTATCATGCTCAGCATTAGGAATATTCTCATACCCAAGTGGTGAGTCTGAAGAGAATGATCCTGACATTTGTCACACAACTGACATGTGGCAATGTGTAAGAACCTTGCATTTAAGCTACACCCAGAAATGGAAGATCACCTGTTGTGGTCTCAACCTCATCCCACACAGGAATGACAAGTCAGAGAAATCCCATCTAAAGCTTTGGGTCATTTTCAAAAGCATCTCTGGTGGTGGAACCACCTCTGAATATGGCCCTAGATGAAGGAACCATCCTTTCCTTGGACTGCTGTCAAAATAAGTTCAACCAGATCCAAATGTGAGGTTCCCCAAGAAGAGTCCAGGTGACTTGCCTTACAGAACACTCATCCTACACTGTAGATAGCTTTCTGGCTAAATTAGAAAGGGCATAATATACCAGCTCTACTTGGGTCCCATGTCTTTTCTCCCAGATAGGATAGCAAGGGATGAGAGAACTCTGTTGCTCATACCCCTTTTGCTTGAAAGGATTGTGATTGAAAATAAGGGAGAAATCCTTCCAGAGACAAGTGATCAAGGGTCAGGTAGGTTCTAGAGGCCAGTGTCTATCACCACTGATCATGATGCATGCACTGCTGAAGAGTAAGCCAACCCACGATCCTCAGACTGGAGGTCAAGGAGTGACACATGAGACATCTGTTTGGTCATTGGCAGCAATTTAACACTGCCCTCAAGTCTCTCCTGCATGCAGGCCCCTATTTCAGGACAAATGGGACCTGGCTCAGAAGGCATTTTTATAACAGACTCCAAACTATTTCCTTAATAACCAGAAAGGCCACACCCCCACAACATTCATTCTCTATTGACCCATGTATCTATCATTGTCATGATCATGTGGATAATTTTAGGTCCATTTGACATAAGCTCAAGTCATCTGAGAAGGTATTTACAATTGTGAAAATGTCCCCCCCCCCAAAAAAAAGATTGTAGGGAAGTCTGCAGGGCATTTCTTGATCAATGATTGATGGGGTAAGGCCCAGACCATTGTGGGTGGGGCCATCCCTGGGCTGGCAGTACTAGGTTCAGTAAGAAAGAGTTGGGCTGCTGGGCATTGGTGGCACATGTCTTTAATCCTAGCACTTGGGAGGCAGAGGCAGGCAGATATGAGTTCGAGATCAGCCTGGTCTACAAGATTTAGTTCCAAGGACAGCCTCCAAAAGCTACAGAGAAACCCTACCTCAAAAAACCAAAGAAAAAAAGCTGGGTTGTGGTGGCACAGGCCTTTAATTCCAGCCTTCAGGAGACAGACTGATCTGTGAATTTGGGGCCAGCCTGGTCTACAGAATTCCAGGACAGGCTACAAAGAAACCCTGTCACAAAAAGCAAGCATGATGAGCAAGCCATAAACCGCTCCCCCTCCAGGGCCTTTGCATCATGGCCTCCAGGTTCCCGCCCTGCTTGAGTTCCATCATCCCAGCTCAAAGGACTTGGGACAGAAATACAAACCAAAGAAACCCTTTACTCCCAAAGTTGCTCTGGTCACAGGATGTTTCATATTACAATAGTAACCCTAATTTAAGACAACCATGTTAACGCCATTTCTACCATTGACAGAATGAACAGAAGGGCACTCTATAATAACTGGGCCAGCTCTCATTAAAGACAGGATAAGGCAATCTCTTCAGATGCCATTTCTAATCTTGCAGCACTGCTATGAGGAACTTCCTGAGTTCCAACATGGGCCCTCCACCATAGAGAAGTGAGGCCATTCAGCTTACAGTTCACACCACAGTAAGAACTGCATCTGGACTCCTGAAACAGGGAGTGAGTGAGAAGTGTTGCACTCTACACCAACACAATTCCTTGTGATCCTGTCTGGAAACCACGGATTACTCAGGGTCTTTCCTATAGAATTGGGTTCCTCAATACAAAAATTTTCACTGCCATTGTCTCTTGCCAACAACTCTTCAATATAGGATATTGCTACTGCAATGTCTGTAAACAATTCAGACATGGTTCTGAAAAGGCTTAGAATAGCCATGACAGACCAGTTTGATAGCTTTCAAGTCCCCAAGGCCAGAGTGAAGGACATGCTCATGCTGGTTACAGGTGGCTGACAACCAAGTACCTTTCACAGTTCAGTTACACTACCGACCTCAGTTGCTCTACTGTTCTTGGTCAGGTTGGAGTGAGGTGACTTGTTAGCACAGAGTACGTGACATGGGGAAGAGGTTGCTAACTGATGAAACTAGCAGGAAGGGGAGGGTTGGAATTCTAGGGTAAGACAGGTACCAACCTACCTTCCAGTCTATCACAACAGTCTGGATTCTCTAAATTTGTGTTCTTGTACCTTGGAATTCAAGACACCATGCTGTACTTTCTGGAGGTTTTATATGTCATCTTTACTGGGAACTTTCCCAAGAACAGGTAGGGAAGGAAAGCATATGTCAAACAGCCCAAGGAGACTCAAGATTCTAAGAAGTCCATGTACCTCATACAGAAAAAAAAATCAGTAAGAGGACTAGGATTGCCGTAAGATGCACAGAACCTTGGTGTGTCCTAATTCAAACTCTGAGCTAGAAAACATCTTGAATACTCTATAAATAGCTTAAAGGGACATTCTGGGTAGAACATTCCCCATCTTCTAAAATGGAGACCCGCATGATGCTTCCCCTAACGAAGGAGCAAGGACTCTCCCTGGTACTGGGCCTCATTACGGCCCGAGCCTGACTTGTTCTGCCCATGTCGTGAGGTCCGAGTATAAATCAGAAAGTGAACCGATCTGTCTGGTGGTAGTAGTGTCAGCACAGGAACTTTTGGGCTCTGCACACTGCTGCTTGTTCTCATGTAGACCTGCAATGACAGCAGCTAGAAGGATGTATGAGCAAGGCGAAGAAAGCCCCAGTAGTCAAGTTGAAAGCTGCCTGGGGAGAAACTGCATCAAGTCTCAAGTCTCCCATGTCCAGGCTTCCAGCTCTGATGAACTGGAGCCGTTTTTATGGAGTTTCTCATTGGGTTGTGACTCCAAACAAAGGTTGGAGATTATGAGACTTTGTTCCATAAGACACACCTCAAATCCAAATACTGATCATTAGGGCATTCTATGTGAACTTACAGGCATAGCTACTCAGCCACACCTCTCAAAGTATTCCAAGAGGTGTAGGGACTAATGGTGGTTCAGCACCTGCAGAGATGAGGGATGTGTTCTTCGAGCTAGTAAGACTTAACCCTTCCAGAGGAATAGGAAGGTGAGCCCATAGTAACATGTCAGATGCTCACATTACTTCGTGACCAAGTCTGATCACATAAATCCAAAGACAAACCACTTTATTCAGTGCTGGACTCTCTGGGTCCTGACAAATGGAGCTCCAATCTGTTATTTATGAAACTAGAACATCTACAATTGAGGGGTCGGGAGTTTCCCCTGCTTGCTTTGTCTTCCTAAAGCAGAGCCAAACCTACTGAACTGGGCCACCGAGTTGGGAGTCAGTAGTTTGTCTACTTAGGGATGGAATTGAACACAAGAAACATGAAATGGACAGGTTAGTAGTATAGCAAATAAGTTTTGCAGAGGGATGGGACATACCAGATCAGCAACTCAAATTCTTGAGGCTTCTTCTGATCCAGCAACTCTGATTCCTTACAACAGCCCGACTTCAGCCTCAGATTCACAGAAGGACTAGATTCATTGGGGGGGCGTTGCAGGAATAAAGGTTTGAGATGCAACACCTTTGAGTACTGCAATGAAAGGTTCATGGCCCACCGGTTGAGGAGGGTTAGGAGTGGGCAAGACACTAGGGAGTCAGTTCTATAGGAAAGGGGCTCTGCCTTCCTCCCGTGGACAAGAGCCCACACCTAGTTCTACATAGCTGTGGTTTCTGTGATGGTTAAAAGTCATCCAGAGACCATTTCAGACCACACCCAGTGGCAATCCCTGGTGTTCATGCTCATACAAAATTTTCTCATGTCATTGACACAAATGAATATTTGCTGGGTCCACAGAAGTGCTGAATTGACATCCACAGAAAAGCTCTTGTTATGTAGACACAGTGGTGTACCAGTAAATTCATTGCAATATTTGACACACAAGCCCACAGAGTGAACAGAGCCACCAAGAGCATTTTCTGCAGGATGGCCCTGCTATGCTGGAGAAATGACCAGTGGGAAATAGGTGTCCCTCTAAGCAAGGGATGGATGCTGCATCCCAGGAGGCCAGTTGTCCTGGATTCATATGGACTCCTACCTAGGTTGCATATTAAAGGATATTGATGAAATCTAGAAGTGATGGATCCAACAGGAATCCAAGAACACATGGGAAAGCCATCCACCCAACCAACATCTGCTGCATGTATGACAATTGCCAAGTCACTTAGTCATCACAATGTCAGTGATCCTTCTGGGCACGGATTCATAAGGGCTGTAGGGAGAAAGTCCTGGATATTTTCTCAAGCTGGGGATGAGACCACCACAATTGCTCACTTAGAGGCAACCAAACACAGCCTGGTTGCTGCATCTTAAGGTGCCTTAGCAATGGGATACATAGAGAATGGGGTTATGCTAAAAAGGTCAGGGCCATGTTGAATAGCTCTATCATACCCAGAATCAGTGGATGTATTGCCATAGATTACAATGTTCAATATTACCTATAAGGGAGGAGGACCAAGAACTAGGAGAATGATCTTGACATTTGTTACACAACTGACATGTTGTCCATGTGCCAAAAACTTGGAAGTTTAAAGCTGTTTCTGAAATGGAAGACTACCTGGGCACCTCCAATGCCATCATTCAGGAAGGACAAAAACCAGCAAGAGCTCAACCTCAGCCCTCGATCATTTCAGTACCTCCTGGTAGGATCACCTGTTATGTATCCCTAGATGGATGACACATCATTGTATGCTTGTCAACAAATTCGTTTGTCAGCTGATATCCACAGGGGCATCCTGTTTTCTAGTCCTGGCTTACTGTCCCCACATTGCCCCACTGACATCAACATCTAGCAGGAGGAAAACATGCTCTCTTCCACCTGGGGTTTTTCCACTGTGCTGTAAGCCTGTGTATATAAGACTGCTCCCTACGAGAGAGACCTCTTAGCATTTGCAACAAAGAGACACACTCTTCTGGCAATAAAGGCAGCACATGCATTCTCTTAAAACAGCTGAACATCTGGTTTTTCTTTTCCCGATACCTTGGAGTTGTTTTGTGGTGCAGATGACGCAGATCCAAATGTGAGGATCTCCCTAACAGTGATTTGCTTTAGGGGGCATTCATCCTACATTACAGATCACCTTCTGGCTTAATTTGAAAGATCAAGTAGAGATGGTGTGAATCTGTCCTATTGTCCTCCCTTAAGGATAGGTGAGCAAGGGATGAGGAAACCCGATATCCTCAATTTGAGACCAAAGGTTACAACATACTAAGTGACACAAGTAGATAGCACAATGAAGAGTGTAATGTCTATGCATAGACACTAAAGTCTATTGTATAGAATAGTCTAGAACGAATTTGGGAAGTCTAATGTCAAGTTTAGGGCCAGAGCTCAGCCTCTTGGACACTAGTTCATATAGATTTGAGGTTGGATGAGTGTTAAACCAAAGAACACATCATGCAAGGTAATGGGTCATCCTTGATTCAGAGCCATACCCTATTGAGTTTCGTAACCAAGAATTCTACAGGTTTACAAAAATGATGCCTCTAATGTAGAGATGATATTGCTTCAAATAGAGTTTATGTCATTGCTATGTACCTACAAGGTAGGGTCAATAGGAACCAACCCAAGGGCCACAACCCAAGATGCCTTAAAGCAACGAGACAGATAAAGGTGTGTTAGCAAGGTCAGGGCTCCTAACTCTCCCAGAGAGCACCAAATAGGTAGTCTGCTAAATGCATGGCAATTTCTCTTCAGGATCCCCTCTACCTGGTACAGATGCTTGTTGGGTACATGAATGACAGGCAAATATCTTTGTATTGCCATAGAAGGTCACATCTGTTGTCTCAAACCTTCATCACATGGACAACTCAACTTAAGCTTTGGCCATTTTATCACCTCCTGAGGTGGGACAGCCTGCATTCCATGTCCCTAGATGAAGGATCCATATTCTCTATTGGATCCTTGTCAAAAGGTATTCATGATCCCCCTAACATGGCTCTGGTTGAGTCCTAGTGACTTGCCTTATAGAATCATCCATCCTACATTATGGAGTTGGCATTCTGGTTTAAATGGAGGACCCAAGTAGGTCTTTCAGTAGAGTAGATTTGCCCTACTGTCTTCCTTTCCAGATAGGTGAATAAGGAATGAAGACACTTGAAATCTGTCACTCTTTCATACATCTGCCACATGGGCCAATCAAGATGAATATGAACAGAAATCCTTAAGACTGAAACACTTTATAGGGTTCTGTAGAGCATGTAAAATCCAGCTGTTAAGTCTGTCATGCATTCATTCTAGTGGGTGCTTCTGAAATATGGTATCCTCTTATTCTCTGAACTGTGCCCCTCAGTGCCAGAGATACGGCCCTTTTGTCAGTGACTGCAATTTAGCACTGCCCTTCAGTGTCTCCTACAGGTTGAGTTCAGAAACATGAGTGAGCTATTGTTGAAGACACTTCAGCTGAAGTGATGGAGGTGCCACTTTCTTCCATCTTACAGTCCAGCCCCATTCAAGTCAAATTCTTGAAAGTTACTGGGCCATATTTCTCAAATGTCATTCATTTCCCTGGCCCCAATGTGTCATGTATAAGTTAGATCAGGCTATTTTCCATGTCAGCTGCATTTCTCACATCCCGGCAAGATGACCACAAAGGCACTGGAGGTAAAGCCAAAAAACCTCTTCAGATGCAATTTCTCCCATCTTCCTACTAGGAGGAACTTCCTGGTTTCCATGCATTACCTCCCCCCTTCCCCTTCCATGAAACAAAGCTATTCAAAAACTCAAGATTCAAAGTAGCAGGAACAATTAATCACGGCAGTCTGATAAGTCTTGACTGGGAAAAGCTTGCAGGGCCAGCAAGTGTTTTTATCTGAGGGGAAAGCGATCTCTTGAAAACCTGCCCCACTCAAAGGTATTTCTATGGACACTCCTAGGTAATTTGACTTCAACATCGATTGTTACATGGTTGACTGCTTCTTGCCCATGATCACATCAACATACCTCGGGACTTTTGCAGCACCCATGCACACATTCAGAGGAGCATGCACAACATTTGGAGAGAAGCATTTGGAAACAGGACAGCAGAGGCTTAGGATAGCTATGTAGGATCCAGTAGTTAGCAACATGTTAGTTTTGAAGGACAGAATGAGGAATATTCTTACTCTGTTCAGAGGCAACACCCAGAGTGCTTTTTCACAAGAGTCAAAAACAGCCTCAACCTTGGCTATCCCATTGACCCTGATCAAACTGGACTCAAATTATCTTAAATTGGTATGTGGCATGGGATTTCTAGCAAACCATCTGCCACAAGAGGGGGTGCTTAGTTGATCTAGGTTGACTTCATATGATGGGTTTTTCTAGTTGAGGTAGTTTTCAACCCTGAAATACAAACCAGCATTTGACACTGCTTGGGTTTGGAATGTTACCCCTTTCTGGGAAGCCTCTTGTCTTGAGGGCAAATAGGCATAAAGGGAGACAGCAAAAAGGTAACTTTGAACAGGCAGTTCTTCATTTTTACTGGGGATCCCCTCAAGTCTAGCAGATAATACTGAAGATTGGTACCAGGAGTAAGATTTGTTGGTAATGTAACATGAGCTATTGGTTCAGAGGTCTTTGGAACTTATTTGTGGAAGGATGTGGGGGAGTTTGTCAAACTTGGAGATAGGAATCCTGAGAATGGTCAGATCTTTTAGGGTCATCCTGTCGAGAGTCCTCCTTTGAACATTCTGCTCTTCCATGGTTCAGCTATTCACTTGGAAGTTCCAGAAAAAACAAGGACTCTTGGAAACTGGGCTGTTTTGAAGAAATCCTTTCATTCTTCCCAAGTCATGAGAACTCATGGATTCTGAATGTGAAAGACTTTGGTGGTATTCAGGCTGCAACATTCAGATCCATGGTTAGGAGTAGAGATGTTTCTTCCCTTGGTGAGCTTCATATGAACAAGTTTTAAGTTGCCCAGAACATCAGCATACAAAAGCAGTCAAGAGAAACTCCCCATCCTTTGAGACAATGAAAGGCCTCAGAGGACACAGGTCACTGAAGCCTCTAGCCTTGTAAAAAAATGAGTTCATCTTTAAAGGAGAGCTCCTGAATAGAGAATGCCTCAGGAGGACATCCCTGTTTACAACAGCTAATCAGACAAGTGGTTTCACAGGGTCTTACAAGGCTTCTGTGTAACAAGAGTATCAGGCTGTACAACTCATAGCCCATGATTGAGTGGACAGAAAGTGCTCAAGACTCAAGAATGAGGTCATGAAGGCTGGGACCCCTGCCTGGATTGACTGGCTCTCAGGGACAGTGGTGTGGCACAGTCAGTGCCCGAAAGGCAGCTCTCAGCCTTCATCTTCAATTTAACAAAATAACTCCTAAGTTGCAAGTAGAGAACCCGGATGCTGGAGGTGACAGAACCACAAGATGTCCATGGAATGAAGGTACAGGCATAGAATCAATGCCACATGACAAGCTGTGCCATGCTTCTGCCAACCTGGCCTTCCCCACAATGATGAATCGTACCTTTCAAAGTTTTAAAGTGGAGCCCCTTCCTTCAGTGGATCTTGCCATGTTAGCATGGTAGCAATGGAAGAGTAACTGGTACTTTCAGGGAACACATGTTAATACAGTTAAGGGCAACAGAACATTTAAGGTTCTCCAATGTTTATCCCATATAGGAACCACATAACAGACAATGCCGTTGTTCCCATGGGAAAGAATTTTTTTGGAGGAAAATCTCAGCCTTCCCAGGAAGATCTGACCACACCCCTCTAGAGGAACACTACAATAAATACCCCTCAACTTTCACATAAGACTTCCCAAGTAGCTAGAACTTAACCTAATCTATGGCCAGGCTGCCTGAAAATCTCTTCCATATTCTCTATTGAACACATGAAATAGTACCGTGGCAGGGCCTACCTGCTAGACATTATGTTAAGCCTGGGAGACCAATCAGGCTAATGACCCCCATTAGAAGGCAGATCCATGATATCCTTCCTTGCTATCCTCACCTATTAGTGTTACTTTGAGTATGTGAAGACATTAGAGTATGTAAAGATATTAGTTATCAAATTATTTGGACATGGGTTCATGGGTGAGGTGGGGTACACCTGCCACCCCCTCCATCAGATACAGATGTAGTGGACCAAGCTCTGATGAGGTCAGAACTTTGGCCAGTGTGATCCCCAGCACTGTCCAAGACTCCCCTGCATGGTCTGAGCTCAGGTAGAGATGAAATCCATTCACACCATCTCAAAAGCAAGGCACACCTCTGCAAGAGAACACACTAAACTTCCCCCTCTTGCTTGCAAGGTGGGTCTTCCTAGACCCTCCTCTTTGGGTTCCTTTCCAGATTTCTGGTTTGGCAACCTGTTACATCAACTGCACAAATGCCTATTAGTTATTGTCTCCTGTATAGCAGCCACCTTCCTCTTAACTGGCTCAAAGCTCAGACATTCACTAGGGACAAGCCTCTGGGAGGAGGTCCCATATTTGATAGTGTCTACTCTTGGAGGGTTGTCATCTTCACAGCAGTTAAATGTCCCCTACATCCCATTCCTTTTTACTCCTTTCACACCGTAAAGGTTCAGTGTCCACTCAGGAATCCAGTTGCTACCACCATGAGAGTCAGAATACAGACTAGATAGCAGAATGAGCTTTACGGGCCTCATTCTCTGGAGCTGCAAAGAGGCAGCGGCATGCAGTGGGTACCGAACAGCTACCACATGTCGCATTCCCTCACCCTACATCGTCCAACTCATCATGAGCCATGTGGAGGATTTGAAGATGTGTATACCGTCACCTGGTTGGGGATGTCATGTATTATTTTAACTGTAAAGGCGCGTTTCTGCTGCCTTTGTTAACAATGCAAGGACATTACATTCGATTAAAACTTGGGATCTGGAGGCTGAGTCAACTAGCCGACAGGAAGTGGTAGGGAGGAACTAAGTACAGAGAGGGCTCTTTAGTGGGGTCTCAGGACACCCTGTTTTTGGGAGACAAGCTAGGAGAGACCATTAGCTACTTGCTATGCAGCCTCTAAGAATTTTATCTCAACCTTTGAATCTTTAGTTCCATAGAGGGATTGGTATTCTAAGGTTCCTTTTTAGTGGCTGTGATAGAGTTGGTGCCTGTGGGAACAGGATTCCCACCTGGCTGTGGCCTGTGTGGCTGAGCTGTTGCTGGTAGCTGTGGGATTGCAATTGCTTAAGGGGCAGCCACTATATTAAATGAAAAATAGGTGGGCATATAAACAAGCTTCCTAAAGAGCAGTGTTTCAAATACATAGAAGTCAGGGGAACCCTTAAATGGGGGTAGAGCAGTGGGAACATCACACAGCAAAGATACAGCAATGATGTCTGCAGGGACTGGGCTCTTTATCTCTAGAGGTGGGAGATCTCTACCAGAAGGTTCCACCCACCTCCTAGAACCACCGCCCCCCATCTGCTCCAGTACACCGATTCAAACTTAGGACTATGGATGGTACCATGTATGTGATGGTTCCTGTCCAGTGGGGAGTATTGGTCACCCCAAAACTCATTTGAAAGGAACCTTTTCTTTTAGTTTCCTATGTGTGGCTCCTCCAACCTGTAAGCATCAGGACAGTGTGCTGCACCTTCAGGGTTGGAAAATTCCAGTTGGGTAGCCTCAGATAACTAGGAAGAGAAACAGGCAGTGTGACTCTTGAGTAGAAAGCTACCGCAGCAAGACCTCCAGTGCTGCCTAAGACACACACACAAAGCTGGTGCCCAGTGACTGGAGCCTTACTCATGTCCCTTTCATTCTACAGAGGTCTCTCCTGGACTACAGGCTGGAATCCAGTGTCCCCGGGCTCCAAACCAAGGACAGTCTTTTCCAAGAACGTTAAGTGACATGGCTGGTTCAGAGAGCAAAGGGACAGAACTTGGAACTATCCCAGACAGTCCCTGTCAATATTAAGGATATTGACATCCAATATATGGATGCCGACCTGCTCCTGGAACCCACAGAGACCATTCTTTCAGAAACTAAGTGGCATCTGCCCCTGGATTCTGCACCAGGCAAGGGCCCCATGCGTTTTCAATATAGGCTCCCGCGGGGTCAGATGCATTGTCTGTGCTACCCCCCTCCATTTACATCTTAAAACTTGAGTCTTTTGTGACTAGCTGGTGACCAGAGTGGGCTTGCTTCTGTTAAGTTTCTGTACCAAAACAAGCCCAACTGTGCCTGATGTTGACCAGAACTTTCCAAGCTCAAAGCATAAACATGAAAGACCCATAGATTGCTCCTGGTTCTGTCCTTTCACACTGAAGTTTCTTCGATTTCAGTTTAGACCATAACTTCTAAGAAATCTTTATGTAGGTTATAAAGGGGAGCTTTAAACTCCCAGACTTGGATTTGACTGGTTTTTCCACACACAGGGTTTCTCTATGTAGCTTTGACTGTACTGGAACTCTATAGACCAGGATGTTCTCGTACATCAGATCTGCCTCTGCCTCCCAAGTGCCACTACAGCCTATTAAAAGGCGTGATTTAAGCGATGGGCAAGTACTCTCTTCAGTTGTATGGATCTAGACCTGACCTAGAGTGACCTCAAGAGCTTGGGGGAATCCTGAAGCCACTGCCCAGTGAGCACTGTCAACAGGATCTGTGTGGTTAGGTACTGGGTCCCAGCCCCCATGGGGTCTGAGTCGTTGGTCAGTCAGAAAGTATATCCCGTTTCAGTCCAAGCACATCCCGTTTTCTAGTCCTGGCCTTGCCCCACGGACAACATCTAACAGAAGGAAAACATGATTTCTTCCACCTGGGGTTTTTACACTGTGCTGTAAGTCTGTATAAGGGTGTTCCCTCTCTACAATAAAGAGACCTCTTAGCACGAACGACCAGACATCTTGTCTTTCAGTTCAATCTCCAGGGTTTCACCTGATACAAGACTTGCTTGTGGCACAGGCACCACCGTTAGGAACCATGGGGGCTGCTGCTACAGTTGCAGGCAAGAACAGAACAATGGCAAGACAATTTAGGGTTCCTGGCCAGGTTACCTTTTCCAGGGAGCTGAAATTTCTTCAGTTGCTCAGTTTCAAGTGAGCTTTATGTCTCGGTTGACCCAAGAGTTGTTTTTTGCACAGAAAATCACGCCTACATCCCTAGTTATAAAAAAAGGGTCTGATTTGCTTATTTAAATGTCAACTTGACACAGCCTAGAATCAGGAGAACTTTGCCCAGGGATCAGATTTGGCCAGTGGGAAAAACCAGATTGCTGACTTTTAGTCGATGTTGGATGGCCACTGTGGACAGCCCTTAGGCAAGTGATCCTGAACCATGTAAGAAAGCTAGATGGCTATAAAAGCTGGTCTGTGAGTCAGCCAGAAAGCATCTTTTGCCGTCCCTGATGTTACCATTGCAACTTTGTAAATCAAGTTCCATTGTCAGAGGCAGAACTGTGGAACAGGCAGTCACCTTGATTCCCTGTCTCAATGATGGGCTGTGACCTAGAATTGTAAGCTAGATAAGACCTTCTGTTTTGCTTTCATCAGCATTTTATAGCTTCATAAAGGCAACTGGGACACAGGAGAGCCCCATTTTTGAGACTTTACACATTGGATGATGTTAACAGAATGTAGATGCCTCTTCGGTTATCTGGGCCATTTCTATGACCATAAAGCAGTAGTCCAGTCTCCTTGTGAGGAGCAGATTTAGATGAACAAAAGCTTCCACAGTATCCTCCAAGTTGCCCAGCTGGGAGACTGCAAGGACAGGAAGCGGGAGCATACTGGAGAGGACAGCAGTGCCCACGGGCAATACAGGATTGAATTACTCCAAGAGCTGGAAACTGAACAGGTATGATTCCCTGAATTACTCCAAGAGCTGGAAACTGAACAGGTATGAGTCCCTCAGCTATTTCCTATGAGGATGGCAAGGGAGGACAAGCAGGATGCTCGTGGGTAAGTTGAGGGGGAGGTTTTGTACAAGAGATATTCAAGGAACAATTGGTGCCGAAGGGCAGCTTCATATCTGCAGGACCCATCTGTGCGAGTCTCTGCTCTGCATGAGCCTTGGCTTTTGTCGAGGTCAATGTCTTGACCAGTTTGACTTAAAGTGGACAGCAGAGTGATGGGCACCCAGAAAGCCTTGAGTGGCTAATAACCTCCAGGTTCCTCTTTGGTACCCCCATGGTGGGGAGTTCATGAAGACTGTTGGATACTTGATTAACGATCCAAAAAGCATCCTTTGAAAGAGACCCAAGAAAGGCTTCTTGGTTGTCCTTGTTCAGATTCTTAAGAGAACTAGGACTAAGCTTTAGACTTGGTCCTGTTCCTGGAGACAGCGAGTTTTTGGCCACACAATATGTGGGGAGTGTGGATGTTTCACTCCATGAACAGACCTCACTTAATTTGGATGCATTTGTTGATGACTTGGGCTCAACCTCTTGTATGGCGACTTTTGGGAGACCACCTAGTACATCATATGCTGAGTCTTTAGCAGGTATTCCTAAGACAATATGGGCTTAGCATATCTCCCCCTTACAGGACCATTCATAGGACTGTCTAGTCTTCCCATCCAAGTATGCATGTGTCCCAGTGGCCATCCATGATTCTGCCACAAACCTGGAGGGATGCCGAGTAAGAGACAAAGTGCCATGGGCCATTACTCCCCAGGCATCTTAGTTTTGGGCAATTTAAATAGATGCTTACACCCCAGTTACTGTTATTTTGAAAAGTATTTTTAATCAGCCATCCTTAAGAACTTGAGACTAACTTTCCTTAAACCTTGAGTTCCAGCTGTGCTCAGCCTCTATTTGAAACACCAACCTGACTGGTTAGCTCAACCACTTTGTCATGTCTATAAAAGTCATTGAGGCAACCAAACACTACCTGAATGCAGGGAAGTAGAGCATTCAGTCTGGGACAGCAACTTTTGTCAGGAAGTTACACAGGCTTGGTAAAGTCACTTGTAGCTTCCCATCACCAGAGCTCCAAACACAAGTGTAGATCAAGAAGGTAACAGCCATTTAACCGGAGATGCCTTCTTGGCCATGGCAGAAGCCATGCTTCCATTATGAGGGCAGATTACTATGCTCGTTTATCTGGCTTCTGCCATCAAGCATCTTTCGGTCCAGGAAAAGCATGAACCCACAAGCTTGTGAGGCAAGAGACCACATCATTAAGTGCAAGACAGACTGACCCCGACCAGTTAGACATTCTGCAATTTCATTCCACAACTCACTTAGCCTCCATTCAGGCTCAGTCCCCAGCCTTAGCCTGGCTTTGGACAAACCTTAAGTTCAAATACAGCTAAGTCTAGGGCTTGCCCAAGTCTTGGTCAACTCTTGGATACCCAACTTTGTCAACTTTGAGGTATATAAAGCAATAAACATTGCGCGTGCCAACTCACCATTGCACATCTATGGATACTTAGTGGGGACCTTAACTAGGAAACCAAAGCCAGTTGGTGCAGAAACACCCAGGTAGGGTGGTTAACAGCAACTGTTTATTTCAGGGTCACTTTGGGGGAAGACTTGGGTTATTTTAGAATCAGCCACCTGTTCCCATAACATGCTACCATCTCCAGTCTCAGGCCACAGGTAAAAGGGGGAGGAAGGAGCAGTTTCACAGCCCCTCAAGATAGGAGTTAAGACTGCATGAGTGAAGCAACCCCAGAGACACTGTCTTGTTACATCATCTGCCTCAGTGATCAATCTGATCTTCACCAAGAACTTCGATTGCTGCAGGACAGTTCTTGGTGGGCAATCTGATGGATTTTAGTCAAAAAGCATCTTTTAAGGCCATGCCTCACTTTAAGATGGACCCAGAAGATATCATAGGACATAGACCCCCTCCCCTTCCTGCCTGTATCAGCTTCAAGCCTATTTAGCCAACTGTTCAATGGCTTGTGTCTTGTAGCTCAGTGCCCAGCTGTAGTTATTACTTGTGTGCTCAGGGACCATCGTGCCCATCACTGAACAGTATTCAGTGCAGAACGAACAAGCCAGGCCTCATTCCAGGGTTGGAACTCAAGGACCAAGGGGCTGTACCCAGAGGAACAACCTTAAGTGTCAGTAAGTGCTTCATCTCAGGAACTTGACTGGGACCCTGGAGACTGAGAACCATTTGTAATTGGTCTATTTGGATGTAGTAAATCCCATGACAAAGTTCAATGCAGAGACCCCTACGTTTTAGAAAATGGAGATCCTCTAGCAACCTCGCCAGAAGGTCAAGGTGTCCACTGTAGTCTAAATAGTACCAAGTGGCTACTATGAGCCGCTTGCATCTTACCTGTTCACAGGTAGGTTAAGTTACATGCATGCACACACTACAGCCACAGCTTCACCAACCCCATACACCCAGGAAGCACCATCCTCTGTAGCATACTAGGAAGGTATTGCATCTCAGTGTCCAGATACACCTACCCTCAGCAATCTATTCTTGTTTAAGCACCCAGCCATTCAGAAGGTCTATTTACCATAGAGGTTCTTTACCCACCCATGTACCCCCCCCCCACTCCTCAGGTTAGCCAATCGAGTTCTCTAGAATTGAGCTAGTCAACAGTATCTCAAAGAAATGTGTTCTATCAGACTTGAATCCCTCTTCCAGAATGGAGCCAAGTTGTAACAACTGCTCCTTTGTCAATGAGCAAGCCACTGAGTCTTAAATAGACATCTTTACTATATTGCTGCAATCAAGGATCCATGGGCAGATCCTATGGATAGTTATCAGCTTCTGAGTGTCAACCAAAGGTATACGCTGGGAAATGCCATCCCTTCCCAAACCAGTCCGGTTCAAGACTCGGGCTTTGATGTTAAATAGCCAGCAAGAAAGCGGTTTCAGTGAGAGGAAGTCAGTGTTATAGCTACAAAACTGACAGCCAGAGTCATGGGTCTCACGTTTTGCCCCCATTCACTTGTTTGCTCCAAGTGAAGGTGATTTGTCTACCAAGTGAAGGTGATTTGTCTACCAAGTGAAGGTGATTTGTCTACCAAGTGAAGGTGATTTGTCTACCAAGTGAAGGTGATTTGTCTACATGAACAAAGAGACAGTTGCCACCCAAGCCACTTTTGGTTCAGCACAGAACACAGCTGGGAAACATGTTAAGACAGGATCAGGGCATCAATGCAGAACATGCCTGGGCCATCCACGCAGCACACTCTGAACAGGCATGCTCTCACTGACCCATTGAATTGAAAAGGGCTCCAGGGATGCCATTTACAAGGTCGGTGTTTCCACCTGGAGTTCATCTCATTCTCGTTTCCTACATGGGAGGCAAATCTGCAACAAGCCAGGTACTTGAGTCTGAGCTGTCCATTGGGCTGCAAAACCAAGATGATAGAATGCTGTCCCACACCTCAGCCAGCTAGATGGAAAGCAGGGAGAGCCTGAGAGTTAAGAGCCGAGAATCACATCCCAGAAGGAGCACGTCTCTAAACACACATGCCAGAGCTTGCTTCACTGAGATTCAGGAGGGATCAAATGGATTTCTGTGGGGCTAAGACATACAAAGGCATTCCGATTTCTAGTTACGTGCTTGGAGTATGGCGGTGTGGGGCGGGATGAATGATGAGCCTACCAATGGATCTGAAGTCAAGCTTCAACAGTTACAAACTAGATGGATGAAAAGCTGGATGGGAGATGGGAGTTTTAAGGGCTAACCAGGGCCTTCTCTGTAGTAATGTGTTGGGTCGATGGAGACAAGAGGAAAGGAGAACATGCTGCTTCACTGGGGGAAGCCAGACCTTGAAGCAGTTATGGGTCCCCAAGCTGGGAAAGGATGCTCAGGAAACCAGGATAAAGGCTCCTACTTCATACTGTGCAACTCAAGTTCCAGCCCAGACAGCAAGCAGGGAGAGGGTCTGGAGTCAGACCTGTCCCTTCAGATCATCCTCAGAGGCCAGCTCTGGGATCCCTGGACCCCCTGTGGCTCATTACCAAGGCATTTTGACTTTAATCCTTCCCTTCTCCATTGATGCAAAACACACACCATGCTCCCCTTTCTTCTTTGGGATGGGGTCCCCTCCTCTGACATCAGAAGCGGCAGGGAGACAGACTTCTGTTCTCCTAGGTCAGGGAGCAGACGCTCCCGAGATGGCCAGCTCCTCAGCCCCTGCCTAACCCCTTCTGTCCCAAAGCCAGAAGCTGGAGCCACTGCCAGCTCTCATTAGAGGATCTGAGCAGCTATGCTTCCATCCTTAAAGCGACAGACACGGGATAATCATCTCCATGGGGAGCTGAGGCAGGGGAGGGCGCCCTGTATAAGAGTCTTCAGACTCATTAACGCCAGATGCTGGGGAATCGCGCTGGTCCCCTTGTGTTGAGCAGTCAAGACTAGCTTTGTTCTGATGCTTCATCCCAGCCTAGACACTAATTGACCCAGGGCATCAAGGCTCCATCTTGGTGATGCCAAGCCACCAGAGAAAGACATGGGAAAATACTGGCAGGTCCTTCCAAGTGGCCTCCCCCTGAACTCAATGTTTGGAACTTTATTCCATTTGGACAGTAGCAAGGGACAAGATTTGGGTCTGGTCAAGCTAATCAGATTTGGGGAAGCTTACATGTATATTTAAGTTTGGATGTCTGGGATAAAGTCATTTCAGGCCAGTAAAGAGGAATCTAAGATCAGTGGCCAGAGATGAGTTTGTGGGCTTACTGTACCCGCTATAAACATTGAGAGATTCCAGCCTTAGAAACCCAAGGAAGTGCCAAGGTCAAGATGCCTGGTTTGAAAATGTACTCTGGAGATCCCCCCCAGAGGGCCTTACCCTCTGGGGAAACGGGTTGGGGATTGGGTGGGGAACTGGGGGTTGCGAGCGAGGAGTGGAGGGAGAGGGAGCTGGAACTGAAACGTGAAACAAGCTTGTTTCTAATTTAAATAACAATTTTTAAAAATCTGGTTTGAGCCTGCTTTGGGAAGGGTGTAGCAAAGTCTCATGTCCAAAAGAATAGTCTATGAACAATCAGTGGACTGAACCTTCATACCAATTATGATCAAAGGCAGATCTGCAGCAACACCATGCTTGACTTGATTTCCTGGAAGAAAGCATGTCCACACTTTATAACCTTTGTTCATGATTTGGTCCAGCTCATAAACTGAACTAAGGTGTCCAATTTCTATGGAGCATCCCAGTAGAATTAGACGTTCTGTCAAATTGAGGTTGGTAGCATCTCTACAGAAGAATTTCCACAGAAAAGTCAGATGCCCTAAGAAATGCATCCCACCAACCCAGAAGGAAACAGCCTTCTAGAAGCTGTCACCCTACCCTGAAGGCTGGCACCGATTTCAGAGCAGGTTCTTAACCTAGAGCAATCCCACTCTTGTGTGGTTTGGGGGCACACAGGCATCACAGCAGTGGGCACTTGCTCAGACCAAGCTTGCTGTTCTCAGGAAAGCAGTGGTCATTCCCACAGATGATTCTCCAACCAGAAAAGGACAGAGGGCCAAGCTCAAAGGTGATGCTAGAGTCTGAGCCAGAGGATTCCTAGCTGGTTGGGTGGGAATTTAAGAGTCAGTGATGGGTGACATTTAGAACTCTAATGTAGGACAAGGTTTACCCAGTGAGCAATAGCTCACAGTATAGTGAACACTAAAGACGTTTGCCCAGTATCCAAGGTCGGGCCCAAGGCAAGAGGTTTCCTGTGTCATACCCAGGATGCTTTTAATCCATGACTGCTTCAGGGACCAGGGGTCCCCTTTTTGAGAGCACCTCTATGTTTTGTATGGCACACACAGCACACTTCCAATGCCAGGGGGCAAGGTGGTTCTGTGCCCACCTTACCTGTTGCCAAGGGTTTTGCCTACTCATTGTCTCAAAGTGATGAAGCTCTGCTCAGGCAGTCTCAAGCATCAGTAAGGCTTAAGGGCCCAGTATAACAGAAGCTCATGAAAAGTTTTTGGTTTCTCTGTACAACTCTGGTTGTCATGGAACTTGCTCGGTAGACCAGGCTAGCTTTGAACTCAGATCCACCCGAGTGCTGGGGATGAAAGGTGTGTGCCACCACACATCCAGCTTTGAGGAAGGGCCTTTAGATGGCTCAAGTCTGAAACATTTGGTAACCCAATATCTAGAGGCATGCTATTACTATGTAGGCTAGCCTTGAACCCATGATTGTCCTGGCTCACCCTCCTAAGAGCAAGGGTTTGAGATAGGGAGCCACTCTATCAGGCTCACTAAAGCTTCAAATGATTTGAGACAGTTTCATACTACATAGTCCTTACTGGCCTAAAACTACTAACACGGGACCTGCCAGAGAGTGAGGTTGATAGTGTCGATTGCAAATAGTTCCAACCCTTAAGAAAGCTACATGCCCACTTCCTGTTCTCCAGGATGGGATTGTGTGTGGCTTGATGCTTGCTAAACATTGACTTAGAGGTAAGGTCTAGTAGCCCACAGGGACCCAACTATTCCTGCCCTAGAGATTCCTTCCTATGTGGCCTTTGAGAGGAGTTTGAATTGCTTTTGAGCATAGATGGTTCGAACTGGAAAACAGGATCTGCAAGTGCCTCAGCGTGTCATATCCTTATGCCTCCCCTCTTTAGATTTAACCTTCAGAGGCAACTCAGTCATCTGCCGGGTCACCTGAGAAGTCACTCTGCACTTTATTACTGGGGTCATGGGGAGGACAGGCACCCAACACTTAGATGAACCAGGCAAGCTCTTCTTCCAGCCAACGGGGAGGTGCTTGCCAAGCTTCTGAAGCCTTTCCCAGGCAAGGAAGCGAACAGGAGATGCTACTACAGGTCTGCAGATCTATTGTTGCTTTATGCGACTCTCATTAAAGACGAAGTTTCTGGAGTGAAGCATCCCGGGTGGGTCTCACTTTGCCCAAGGCCGAGCTGAGATATGGAAGCTGGAGATAGAAGTCGGAGAGACTGTCCTCGCTATCTGCAATCGTCATTTACACCTTGCGACGCAGGCAGCACCCTTCACTCTGCACGCTGAATGAACTGCGCCTCGTTCAAGTTCATTATCAGCAGGGTCTACTGTATACAGTTGTTGAAAATGGATCCTGCAGATGGGGGACAGCTGTTTGTACTTAGTGGTTAAGTGTCCCTGCAATGCTGGCGGCCTCTGACAAAAGCGCTGTTCTCTGCAAGGCATCCATCTCAAAGCCTTCCTAAATCAGGGCCAGATGTCTGCACACGACTCTTGTTTCTTCTGGATATTCTCTAGAAAAGGGAATTTCATCAAAGTGTGGTATGGGAAGCAGGGAGCACAAGCCAGCATCCTCAAGCTCCTAGAAGATTGGGTGGCAGCCGTGTGCCAAGGACAGTCACAACTGGAGGGGAAAATTGTCCATTGCACAGGTGTGACAGTATAGGCAGGAGACAGGACTTGCCCTAAAGCCTGAACCACAAGACCCACAAAAGCCACTGTACTGTTTTGGGAACTATAAAGCCATTGCGTCAAGGGTTGCTATAGCTCAAGCGGCTCAAAGTCGGATGAGCTTTTTTGCTGTTGTGTCCCCAGAGTTCTAGCAAGCGGGGTTGTCAGAACCCAGATCTGAACTTCCATTCTGCTTGCGCTGATTGAGTATTGATTTATCCTTTCACCTCACTAGCTGAAATACAGGTAGCAGTTGGAGCAACAGCAGCAACTTTGATATGTGATGTGACCCCAGAATGGAGTACCTCCCACGAGGCTCTTAGCACATGCCAGCCCCAGACAGACCAGCTCCTCTTCCAAGGTTTGGGCTTCTCAGTCTAGTGTTCTAGGTCTGGGGATCTAATCCGACACCTGAGCCAACTGGGCTTCACACTATTGAGGGCACCAAGTGATGCCTGGCTCAGCAGAGGCCTATGCGTCTCCAGGTAGCATTCCTCTGTCATCGGGTGATGAATCCGGAGAATCACGAAGCATTTGCAGCTTTGAACCCATAAGGGACAGGAAAGCGAAACCCTTTCAGCCTTCAAGAACCTTCATATATTTCAGCATGTCAACATACTCAGAATGACACTATAGGACTTTTGTCTTCATTTTAGGGTCTGAGTATTAATCCAGGTATGCTTGCATTTTCTCAGATAGGACTTATGTGTCCAAGTATGCCTCACTAGGTAAAGCTGAAGTTTTAAGGAGAACCATTTGTCTACCTCGCCCAAAGCCACCTGAGCTCAGCAGAGAGTTTGGCTTAACCATATAGGGTTTTCCAACCACAGTGCCAGTGGAGCACAGTCCAAGACTTGACTCCATAAGTTCATATCCCCTTCCCATGTGAATTCTCTAGGTGCATCAGTTGGAGCATGCCACTTAAGGGAGGGGAGGTTGAGGAAAGCAGGTGTTAATGGGATCAGTGGGTTTCTTGGCTACAAGATGTCATTGATGTAGCAGAGACAAGTTAGTGCATAGCAGTTCTCAAGGAACAAGCTTGAGCTGCTACGATCCGATTCTGAACACCAGTCTGGCCTGAACTCAGATCACTTCAAGCTACGAACTTCCTTGGATTGAAGTGCAAGGCCTTACAGTCAAGCTCTGCCATGTCGCCACACAGGGCCTTACAGTGCAAGTCCCACGGTGCCACAGTCCTTTGTTCCATGTGTCAGACACTTGGGACGAACAGCTTTCCTGGACCCTACTTCTAAAGTGGCAGCATAACCTGTAAGAGCCCAGGAGGTTACATATTAGGTGACACATCAGCCCCACTAGTGACTGTCACCTATTTTCTATCTTACTGCTCCTCACTTTACAGGGGACCCAGAGTTTAGAGCAGTTAGTCATGCCTTAGTCAAGGTCCCTCAGATAAAAAAGCGTTGAGTTTGAGACTTGAAGTAGGAGAAACCCAGCAGTTGCACAAGGCAGTCAGAACTTTGAGCATGGCTGAGTGGTAGAGTTGGCTCTCATGCAGCAAAATCCTGGGTTCCATTATGAATATCCCAAGAAATAACTGGTTTTCAGGAGTCAGCAAGTCCCACTTTCCCCATGCCTAAGAAATGGTACTGTCTTGGAGAATGAAGTTGGATTGGATATGGCCACTATCACACAAAAGCTCAGCTTCCAGCATTCTTGTCCTTCAGCCCCAGTCTCAAAGAGACTAGTTCCCCCCAAGACCTTGGGGGGAACTAGAAGTGTTCAATTTCTCCTTCTGTGGCTGCTTGGGGCTGGGAAATCACTTCTCCCCTGCAGCCCTTTCCACACCAGCATCTGTGATTCCCCTCACTGTCAGTACCTTGCCAACAGGTTGGAAATGAATACATTTCTCCACAGATGGCTGTCAGAGAGGACACATGTGCAGCACTTGCCTCCCCACACCCAGGAGCATCAGACCTGGCTGAAGGTGGTCCCAGGACAGAGACTAGAGGCAGTGTCAGCCATCTGCCCATCTAAGGTTTCTGGTGATGAGAGGAGGGCTGCAGAAAGAGAAGTTTGGCTGACCTCTGCTAAGGCCCTCATCTAATACAGGAAGTGCTGGGACCCTGTGTGCTCACACCTGGGAAGGGCAATTAGGAATAGAGTTCAATTTACCCAGCCATGATTTCTTTTTGCCCCCAAGGATATGCAAGATGCGGGGAGAGCTCAGAACAGCTGTGCCTTGCTTAGCCAGTTTGCCTCTTTCTCTAGATGGGCTGCTATCATGGAGGCAGGTATCTGGTGGGATGAAGCAATTGCTATCTTAGAGTTTGTCCACCAGTAGGCATACTGAAGCCATGAAATTCACAGGACAGGGTTACCCAGTCAGATACCACTGGGCTAAAAACACTATCCAGGAGTGGCCTTGACCACTACCCCCAGGATGCTCTGGCAGAAAGCTCAAAGGTTTGATGGACACCCTTAGGTTGTCACTTATGGGGCCATCTCTCCAATGTTCAGGTGTACAGGAAAGCTGGGGACTCAACCTCCCAGTCTGTTCTAGAAATTGAGGAACCATCCTCAGATCCTCAGGGTCTGGCAATAGTCTAAGAATCCAGAGTTTGACGATCCAGGGACAGAACAAGTGACAATGGAGTCTGTCAAGATCACAAGACTCCCACAACAGTTTGCAGGGGACTCAGCTCTGTGCAAGTTGTGCAAATTAGGCAGGGCGGGGTGGAGTGTTTCCCAAGGTAGTTTTCCCCCATCCTATTAGGGTTCCACCATGCTATTAGGGTTCCCCCATGCTATTAGGGTTCCAAGAAGTTTTCAGAGCCAAGTAGGACCTTCCATCTAGAAGGACTTGTATAAGACAGTACCCTTGAAAGCTAGAATGGTCAAGGTTTCATGACCACTATCAGATGCAGCCTGGGTTATCACTTTCAGAAATAGATCAGTAATCAGATGGGACTGTCAGATTCCAAGGTGCTTCTCTCCCACCCTACTATCATCCAGCAGAGGTTTTATGGAATGCTATATACATGGAGGAAAAACTTTTGTGATAGAGTATTTTAAGGTGACTTGGTTATGTATTTAAACTCTGAAGTACTGTGTGCCAGTCTAAGACACCTAATGGTCTAATAAATGGTTAGTAGTGAGCCAGGGGCAAGGATAGGCAGGGCTGGCAGGCAGAAAATAGGAGAAATAAGAGCAATGAGAGAACAAAGCATCAGGGGCCAGCCACACAGCAGTCCGTGGAGTAAGAGTAAGATTTACGGAACAGGGAAAGCCCAGAGGCAAAAGGTAGATGGGATAATTTATATGAAAAACAGGCTAGAAACAAGCCAAATTAAGGCTGGGCATTCATGAAGAATAAGCTGTGTGATTTGAGGGTTGGGTGGTGGGCCCAAGAGAAAAATCACAACCTTGTCTGAAAAATTGTCACAATCCTAGACTATCAGCAACTGACCTGGTCATTGTGATTTTCCCCTGCCTATATAGACCCAGTGACCACAGGTTTGAAGAGGCAACAAGATGCCAAGTACTTTAACCATGAGGATATAGAAGCTTGGGTAGGAGAGGCAATCTCCAGAGGTTTCAGAAGATACAGAAATACTAAGTGCTTCAACTGTGGAATAGGACATCTAAGAAGGAATTGTAGACAAGGCATTCCTAGAATAATGCTCCTAGGAATGATTCAAACAGAAGGCCTCAGCCTTCTGGGCTGACACTGGGCCAATGAATGTTGGTCGACCAGACAAACAAGGTAATCCTTTATAATTGGGAAACTCGAGGGGCCTCTCAAAGGCCCCCATGTCAATAGTAGTCTGGTCATTCCCAGTAACGGGAGAAGACAGTCTCTTCCAGGACATTAGAAGAGCTACTGCCTATTGTAAATACAGCTCTAAGTAATAGATTAGCTACAGAGGATGAACTAATTGTAACTGGAGGAAATAAGCGTGTATTTTGGCAACTTCTATACAGGATCACATGCCCAAGTTACCACTTGAAGTGAATAAGGTGATTACCAGAATTTTAGACACTGAAGCTGACATCATAACTCAAGTCTTGGCCCTTCAGATGGCCCCTAGAAGATGTAAACATTCAATTCTTAGGGATTGGAACCCTATTCTTAAGTAAAACAAGATGGTTGACTGTATAGGGCCTGAAGGACAAAGAGGAAGGCTGAGGTCATATGTTGCAGATATTGCTATAAGTCTCTGGGGTCATGATCTATTACAGCAATGGGATACACAGATTAGCATTCTTCCTGTATCACATATGGATCAGAAAACAAGCTCTTAGTGGTAGAAAATATTGTAAGGCACTACAGAAAAGGTGCCAAACATACAGGCTGTACAGAAACAGGATGCTAGTGCCACACCTACAGAGGAACCAAAAGCACTACCCTTAAAAAGGCTAACAGATGAACCTGTGTGTAGGGCAATGGCCCATGACCTGTGAGAAGCTATAGGCTTTAGAAAAGCTGGTTCAGGAGCAGCTAAATGTTGGGCATATTGAATCTACAAGTCCATGGAATTCTCCTGTATTAAGAAGTCTGGTAAATGGAGAATACTTACTGATCTGAGAGCCAAAGATTCAGCCTATGGGTTCTCTACAACCTGGCAATGTCATTACCTTCTCTAATACCTAAGGCACGGCCAACTATAGTGATAGATCTAAGAGATTGCTTCTTCATTATACCTTTGCAAGAAATAGAAAAATTTGCCTTCACATTACCTACCTATAACAATTCTCACCAAGTACGAAGATTAATGGAAGGTTTTGCCATAAGGAATGTTAGTCCGACTTTATGCCAGTCTTGTGCAAAAACCTTTTAGAAATTTTGCAGACAATTTCCACAATCCATAGTTTACCATTGTATGGATGACATACTGCTATCTGAGGAAATGTTGGAAAAGATGTTTGTGGCAGTAAAGGAAATTTTACCTCGCTGGGGATTACAGATTGCACCGGAATACAAGGGAAATTCCAGTCAATTTAGGTTCTACAGAAAATTAGAGCACAGAAAGTGCAGATCAGAAGAGATTGTTACCAGACTCTTAATCTTCAAAAACGTTGAGAAATTTCTCAACTACAGACAATTGGAGTAGAAGGTCATGATTTCAGACACCTGAAAATGGCCCTAAAAGGAGACAAGGACTTGTAGTCCATGAATGTCAGCTGAGGTTGAATTAGAATGGGTAGAAAATATTAGCACATGTGGACTGTGGATCCAAAACTGGACTGCATTCTGGTTATTTTACCATCTAGAGAGTACCCCTCAGGAATTTTAATGCAGAGGGAAGACATTCTAGAATGGGTTTTCTGCCACAAATAGAATTCTGAAGACCGAAAAGATCTGATTTGATATTAAAAAGGTAAGGCTTTGTCAGCTGACTGGAAGGGACTCAGCAGAGACTTGTACTTTAACAAATGAGGAAATTTCCTCCTTATGGAAGGATAATGAATATTGGCAGATGGCTTGCAGTAACCTTTTGGGAACTATTAGTAATAATTATCCCAAAAACAGAATCAAATTCATGAAGAATTTGGAATCTTCCACGTATTAAGAAAAATGCCTATCTCTAGAGTTGTTACATTCTACACTGATGCAAACAAGTTAGGTAAGGCAGGTTATAAATCAGGAAATTAGTTCAAAGCGCTTACAACTGTGTTCAAAAGGCAGAGTTGTATGCCATTTTCATGGTACTTAAGAGACTTTACAGAGCCTCTCAATATGGTTATGGATTCTTAGTATGCAAAGAGTCATCTTATACATTGAGACTGCAGGGTTTGTTCATGGTACAGAATTAGCCTCATTCCTACAAATTACAGGAAGCCATCAGAAATAGAACTCATAACATCAGATCCCATACGGGTCTGCCAGGTCCTCTAGCACAAGATAATGGTGAGATTGTTTATTAATAGGTAATGTGCTAGAAGCTTCAGAATTTCATAACCCCACGTTAACAGCAAAGGCTCAAAGGATTTCTCTCTCACTTGGCAACAATCCAAGTAGTAACAAACTGCCCCACCTGTTCATTCTATAATCAAACTCCATTACTAGCAGGCAGAAATAAAGGCGAAATTTAGCAAATGGATGTTATTTCACTTTCCAGAATTTGGAAGTTTGAAGTATGTACACCATACCATAGACATGTTTTCAGGCTTCCAATGGGCTACTGCTCTTAGCTCTGAAAAGGCCAATTCTGTTATCACACACCTCTTAGGTGATGGCTGTTATGGGCATACCTGTGCAAATAAAAGCTGACAATGTTCCAGCATATGTCTCCAGCAAATTGGAACCTTTTTCAATTATTTAAGACATGCAACTGGTATACCTTACAATCCTACAGGAAAAGCAGTGGTTGAGAGATCTAGCTGAACCTTAAATGCTTCAAACAGCCAGGAGGAACAAAGACACCCAAACACAGGTTACATAATGCCTTATGCTTAAGCTTTCTTAATGCTAATGAGAAAGGACAAACAGCTGCAGAAAGGCACTGGACTACAGAAAAAAGCTTCTGAACTAAGCCAACCAGTGTATTTCAATGATGTTATAACCTTGGAAACCAGGATATGTTATGCTGGGGAAGGGGTTTCACCTTTGTTTCCAACAGAAGAAAAGCTTTGGATTCCATCAAAATTAAGATTCGATCTGAACAGGAGAAACCTCCAGAAGAAGATAACAGAATATGATCTTGTGGATAAGCTATGTGTAAGGAGACCTTATAAAGAAGTGTTTTGCCTTCATAGGAAAAACCATCTCTGAACATGGAGAAAATACTGAACGTATGGATACCTTGAAGAGAGGATATCTACCCAAAGGACCAAACAAAGAATCCACTGTTTGGTATCAATGTCTAACTCTCCATGTCCTTATATTTCTTCTTTACTTCCTAATGCTCTTTTGGTCCCAATTCACTTAAACGGAAGCTGGCTTTGTAGTTGGATTGGCTCTAAATCCAAGCATGTTAATAATTCAGATTTCTGTATTATGTCAAAGCCATTGATATGACAACTTCGGACCAATGAACTGACAGTGCACTTTCTATAATCTTGGCAGAGATTCAGACAAGAGCTTCAATCTAGAACTTCAGTAAGTTCAATCAAGCATCTGCCATACAGACTACTTAAGACTCTTACACATTTTCTTCCTACAGGTTCCCATGAGATTGTTGTCCCATTTCAGCAGGAATTTTGAAAATACTATGCACCCTTTCCCTACTGTTGATATTGCAGGATAGTTTACACCTGTGTTAGTTTTATGGTTGGGAATGGAAAGGTGTTCAGACTTGGGCATCTTTCGGATAAGATATCCCATCTAAACACCTAATCTTAAGATATGGGTAGATTATAGTTTATCATCTATGTATATATGCTTTATACATGTTTGAGACATTGACACAGTTTGTAAGTTTAAAGATATTTAAACTAAAAGGGGAATTGTAGGGAGAGATTTTAGATGACTGCTGCTGACCATGACCACTTTTGGGCATGGCTAGAGGTGTATACAGATGTAATAAAAGGCTGTGCAGGAGAGTCACACTCTTTCGTGATTCCGGTCCAGTCTCGGAAAGCTGCTGACTCACCTGGGTTGTCAGTTTCTCTTTTAAGAACCTTCAACAACAGTTACCTATACCCTCCATCAAGCATGCTATTTTACAGTGACATGTGTACATGACACTTGAAGATTAACTGGTTTAAGACTAAGACAAAGCCTCACACATTTAAAATGTGTTGGACAGTGAGCAAGCCAGAACTGAAGTCCTGTCCGATTACATCCCAGTGTCTGCCCTCTGCAACCTTTGCAGTGCCTGGTAACACTCACCTGTTAGTGGCCTCTGGCTCACTGCTCATGTGATCACTTTATCCTCAGTCATAGCCACAAGGCCAAAAGTCAATGTGCACTGTCTCAATTCTTTGTATTGGTTAGTTTAAATCAACTTGACACAAGCTAAAGGAGCCAGAGAATCTCAAGTGAGTTTGCCTCTGTAAGGTCAGGTCATAGGCAAGCCTGTGGGGCATTTCCCTAGTGATTGGATGTAGGAGGACCCAGTGATGGGTGGTGCAATCCCTGGGCTGGTGGCCCCAGGTTCTATGAGGAAGCAGGCTGAGAAAGCCATGAGGTGCAAGCCAGCAAGCAGCACTCCATGGCCTCTGCATCAGCTCCTACCATTGATCTTCACTCAATGGACTGATTCAGGATGTGTGTGAGCCAAGCAAAACCTTTTCCTTTTAAAGTTGCTCTTGATCGATGATGTTTCATAGTAGCAGTAACCACAAGCCAAGACTCCTAGATTTTAAGGATATTCTAAAATATGGGGTTCAAGGACATTCTACTTGAAGTCCCTGCTACTGTCTGGCAGCATTTGTCAGAGGGTGTGGCTGTTGCAGGAATCCACACCTGGGGGCAGCACCTTTACCCTGTTGGCAGCCTCAAGGGCTTGGCCAGTCTTCAGTTTCCTTGTTCTCTATAGTATCCAGACACTGTCCACATACTTGAGTTCTTGTCCATTAAAACTGGATGAGCCAGTGGCCTCTCAGACAGTAATGTGTGAGGTGTGAGAATCAGGTGCCCTTGCTGTTCACCCGTTTAAGACAAGGCATTTTGTTTAAAAATGGGGATATAGAAGTGATAGGGTAAGAGGGTAGATTGAATCTACTTTTAAACCAAGAAAGCAACTACTAGTCTTAAAATATTGGTATGGGGTTTTTATGTAAATAGTATAACAAAGAACCCCAAATTTGTATGTTAAGATTTTCTCATCGATAGAAATTTAAGGTATTTTGTTAGAGCCTGCTGTTCATATATTACTCTTGTTCAAGGTATTGTTCTATACAGCTTATTTAACAATGCAAAGTTTTAGTCCTTGAAAGTTATTACAAATTTAGGGTAAGTGCAGATTAATGATCACCTATTACAATCATGTTAGGTATGTTTAAGGTCAAAGGGATGTTTTAGACAGGTAGTCTTCAAACACTCCATCTTAAATGCCATAACTCTGTAGATCTGTTTAAACAAGGATTTTAATGACAATGAGACATCTGCTCCTGGCAGCACCAGTCTACTTCAGGGAAGATGGGGCATTGAAGAAACTCCATACGGCGTTTACTTTTGTGGCAAAAGTAAGCCACTGGGCAAGAAACTGCCTTTGCTTCAACTGCTGACATACTATGTTATCCAAATTTGATAAGTAGGATGCGAAAGCAACTGCCAGTTTTTGCTAAGATAGGAAAGTCCTTCAGAATTCCCTGCTTCTCAGGAATTTCAGATACTAGGCACTTGTGGGCCAAAGATGGATGCCCCAACATTACAGAACTTTGGATGACTGTCCATGTAGCCAGATGTCCCTGTCATTAGGCATTTCCTTCTCAGGTCTTTGAAGAATCAAAAACTAGATTTTTCCTTATTTTATAAAAAGGTAAATTAGGTGTTAGACTCAAATAGCATTCTAGTTTTCCCAAATAAAAATGGACTGGACATTGTAACACTTCACCCTTTTAATTGAAAGGGGGATGCTGTGTATAAAGATTGTCCCACTGTGGATGTTTTGTCCATTAAAAAGCTGACTGGCCAATAGCTGGGCAAGAAGGGATTGTGCAAGACAGCCATGCAAAGTACTGGGAAGAGAAGGGCAGAGTTGGGATTCAGATGGAAGATGGGCATGTGCTAAGAGATACCAAGCCACGTGGCTAAACAGATAAAAGGCGGGTTAGATGTAAGAGTTAGCTAGTAACAAGTCTGAGCTATCAGTCGATCAGTTAGGTTTCTGAGTGACTATTTGGGGAGCAGCTGCAGGCATAGGAAAACTTTGCCTACAACCTGATCAGGCTGCTGGCATAGGAAAACTTCCTACAACCTGTACAGGCTGTTTTGTCATCTTGACACAAGTAGAGTCATTTGGGAAGAGGAACCCCTCAATTAACAAGTACCTTCTATCAGATTCACTTGTGGGTGTTTATAGAAATTCGGGCAGCACCTTCTGGGTACGAGCCCATTTCCATTATTGCTGCTGCTGACTCCTGGTAGAACCAGCAAAACCCAAAGCTTTGTCATGGAATGTGTTATACCCAGTGGCTTTACAGGAACTTCCAGTCTGGCATCAGGAGGCTGGGAACTGCTGAAGGTACCCTACCTTGTGGCCTGAGTAACTACATTCACTCCCCAGTAAGAGGCATTGGGATGACTCTTGACTGCCTCAAAGGACAGGGGTATCAGGTTAATCATTTCAGGGAGCTATTTGGCCATTTGTTACCATTTTAAAAGATTCCTTCTGTTCTTGTAAGTACAAGGCTAGATAGCCATGGAGGCTTCTTGGGACTGTCCCATCTTTCCCATAGGGCTGCAGATGAGCATGCTATCACCACTCAGCTTTTATGGAGGTTCTGAGGATTTGAACTCAGATCCTCAACCACTTGCATGACCAAGCATTTTACCCACTGAGCCTTTTCCCAGCATCCCCACATCCTGTGCTCTAGAGTCTGCTCAGTAAATCCATCAGCACATTCCCACCTCATTGCTCTCCAAGAGGCCTGCCTTTTCCCACCCGTGTCTGTTTAGAGCTGCAACTACAAACTCAATTCAAACAGCTCAGACGCAGCTTCAGAGGGTTTAAGAGTGTCATATCCAGGAGATTAAGTTACTCAATTCCTAGCATACCCAGGATTAGTGTATCTCTGCTTAAGTCCCTTTTGATGCCTAGGGCAAAAATGGCATCAAGTTCTCAAATATAAGTGAGGCATCAGGATAACTCAATGACAGGATTGCCCATTAATGATGCCTTTGATCTAAAGGGAGACACCCTGACATCAACTAGTCTTTAATAGGGTGACCAAGGTCTTATTGAAGGCTCCAGCAACCAGTCCCGATTTAGGCATCCTAATGGCCAAGGTTTCTGAATTTTAAAAACAGATCCAACAGGCAAGATTCAACTCCTGGTTGAGTTTAACACAAAAGCTAGGTGAGTCATTTCTGCAATATTCTATAATATTCTGCAAGAGCCAACTTATAGCTGCCAATAGCCCAGATGGTCGAGTGTATCCAATGGTGCCTCTGTTGCTAGCAAAGTACAATTTCCTTGTTGTGGAGGGCCCTAAATAAGGCTAGCATAATAGAAGCCATCTTAGTCATACTGTATTCTTAGAGACTAACACTTAACTTTCTGTGCCTGCTCATCTTCCTGTATTTAAGGCCGGCAAGTCCAGGTTCATATCCTGCCACCTGGCCTGCATTCCAGACTTCCAGCTGCAGACTTGTCTTCGGAACATACCCTGCCAAGGAAAACTTCTACCTGCCTTACTTAAGCCCTGTTGGTACTTTCAATAAAGGAGACTTGATCAGAATACTGTCTTGTCCCCGTCTCTTGTGTCTCTTGCCCCCCCATTGTTACTCTTAGGGTCCCCGTTGACTGACCCCACGGGCCGGGGCACCTCATAACAGGAAGCTGCTACAGAAGTACATTGGGAGAAGCTCCACCTGGTCCTTTGTTTTATGAAACTCAGTTGAATGTTTGCAGATCCAGGCACTATGCTGTTCCTAAGCCCAGACTGCCAATGAAGCCCTGAAAGAGGCCAGTAGCCTTATCAAAGGCATTCTCACACCCTTGTGTGACAGCAAGAGTTCAGTTACAATGACCATTTGCCTGGCTGTGTTCCATCAGTTAGCACAGAAACGTTAAAAGCTGTAAAGCAGCACAACAAGTTGATGTGTGCTGAAGTAAAGGCATGCCTTGCTGATGGGGAGTCAGGCTCAACATGCTCTTCAGCTCAATCAGGTAACATGCTGGACAGAGGCCTCACACTGCCCCCAAGTTAGATCATGAGCTAGGCCAAAATCCCATCCTTGCCAAATAGGTATTCAGGCTGCACTCCCTTCTAACCTGAAGCTAGAGCTCAGATAGGTCTCTTGTCTATGCTTTAACAAGTTTGGCTTAATATCTGATCCTAGTTCAGGTTCTAAAATATGGCCACAGGTCTCTTTCCACTTTGAACTTGGACAAGCTTTCAATATGCTAGTCACCCTCATTAACATACACCCCAGGGAAAATCTTAGACATGGTAGCCCTATTTAGGGGCAGTATCCCTTTAAGGACCCATGTATGAGATGTCAGGCAAAGAACACAGCACTTCAGGTCCTAAACTTGACCATTTTAGCCTATTCCCTTCTGTGCCCTCATGTTCCCAATATGGGCTGATAAGGTCACTGACTTACTGATGCCTTACTTAGGTACCACGGATCCAGCTACCCCTTATTTACATGTTAAGCTTCACAGGATAGTTCATTCCCATTTCAGTAGCCCAGGCTAGGAAGAATGTTTCCTCACACAACTTCCTTTGGAGTCCTGCCATTCATATACACTTTATCATGTAGAGGGTTCAACAGTCCTAGCCTGCTGTGGCACCTATGAACAATGAACATAGCAGGGACAGCCCTGAAACGGGAGACAATGCTACTTGAGGTCTAATACTTTGACTATAGTAATCACTTGAGGTATTTTCCCTCCTATTCCTCACCTGTCCTGCATACCCCTTTGTCCATGCCCCAAGGGTGTGGACAGTATCTTGGGTATGCGATCTTTCCCCTACATAGCTCCAAAGATGCAATAATGGCACTTACATTTTGGAAGAAACCAATAGCTAACTTAAGGCCTTGTGCCAGCTAGTTAAACTAGAGTATTTGGAGAAGGAACCTCAAATTGAGAAAATGCCTCCAATTAAGATCAGGCTGTAGGCAGGCCTGTAGAACATTTCTTAGTAATTGATGGGTGAGGGACCAGGTCACTGTGGGTGGTGCCATCCCTGGTCTTGAGGGTCTTTGTTCTAAGCAAGGCTTCCATGACTTGCTCAGCCTGGGAATAGCCAAGACAGCGTCCCTCAATGATCTCTGCATCAGTTCCTGCCTCCAGGTTCCTGCTCTGAGTTCCTGTCCTGACTTCCTTCAGGTGATGAACTATGATCTGGAAGTGTAATTTCCATCCCAAGTTGCTTTTAGTCACGGCATTTCGTCTCAGCAATAGTTACTCTGACTAGGATAGGCCCACTCTGTAGTAATACATTCATTCCTGGTACTTTAAAACTAGCCAACAACCCTTGGCTGGTGAGGTCATGCCACAGAACCTGCCACCAGCCACTTTCCTAAGCCAGTACAGTTTCTAGCTGTGTTCTACATACTTCTATTTAAAAAACACAGCTAAGTATAGTTGTCACCCTCAAACACTGTTCTTTCCACAACAGGTCAGAATTTTCTCCAACAGAAGACTGTAGGATGCCCAATTCTGATACATCTACAATGCAACCCCTATACCCAAGTCTCACGTAAGACAGGGAGAGCAGGAAGATTTTAAGAGCCAAGAGACAACCTAAGCAATGATCACAAATTGAACCAACTAAAGGGGATGGGGAAGTCTCATAAGCATCTCCCTCAAGTACTATAGGCAATGGCTGCAGATAGAAAGTCAGGGATGAATCACCCTGCCGTAGCTTACCCAATCTCCAAGTGGTCTGATTTCAACACGTAGCACACATGGACATAGATGAACCCAGGCTGCATTTCCATGAGAATATGGAATAGTAGCTAAAGATTAATTTGAGAAGGAGATGAGTTGTGAGAGGAGTGAAGATGTCAATACTTGTATATGCTAAGTCTCGAAGTTTTCAGTTAATGCTGTTTCTAGTGTCTCAGACATTTGTGTTCAGTCTTCCAAATACTTTCTCACTGCTGACATTGAACATCAGGAATATACCAACAACCACCCAGTTTCTATCCTGTCCCCCAAACCCTTCTGAGATTTTGAAGGTGCCAGTTTACCCAGGGCTCTGAGGTTTCCAATTGGCTGCCAAGCTTTGTTCCCAGCCTGCCTAACAATTTCACAAATGCAGGCAATTTCAGGGATTAGAACCCTCACCTCTGGGGACCTTCTCACACTCTGCTAGGTGTGTTTTAATCAACACAAGAGGCCCTGGCTGTCATGTCTCATTACTTAAATATATTATCATGGCCTGGCCTTGGCTGGTTTGGTGGGATTAAAGCAATAAAACTATATGGACAAGTGGCCAGCATTAGTTACCACCCCAGAAACCTTTGGATGATGGCGTACAGCTGTGGCAGTTTACACCCTACCCTCACCCCTACTTCCGCTCCAGCCCCACCCACATCTGCAGCCAGCAGCTTCTGCTCCCCATCAGCAAGGAGGCTGTCCTGGATTAGTCCAGCTTCAAGAAGGCTTGTTGCCTAGCAACAGGCAAGCTTGACTTACACCCTTGCCTCTCCTGGACCACAGGGGTTGTGTTACTTTGGTCGTTTCCTCACTCAGATAGGAAGTGAGGGATGTTATTTATATTTACTCTCATTTAATTCTTGATTGTGATGGGAGGAATATGCATTCCATGATCCAAAGTAGGGCCAGAGTGGAGATCCAAGACAGCTTTACAAAGATGTAAAAACAGGAAAGCTAATAAAGGTATGGGCAGGCCCATGGGACTTTAATTCCTATGACCTTTGTAAGGGTTCCTATGATTTTAAATTGGAAGACAAGCCTTGTTGCAAGAACTCATGACATTCCATTTTTACTGTGTGACAGAACTTAAAGCCACCGTACAGCTTCAGATGAATAGTGATCATTCCAAACCATGACCTCCAAGAGATTGACTTTCTAAGCTTTGACTTTTGGAAACTGCTTTGAGTTCAGGCAGATGGTGGTAAGCAATGGAAATGTTTGAAGGAAGCAGGCACCCAGCGCTATACTTTAAGATAGCCCTTACAGAATCTTGCTTACTGTCACTCAGAGCTAACACCGAAGGAGTAACATGGGTTCAGGAACCAGCATACCTCCACTTGAAAAGCTGGCCCATTTTCTGTGTTGCTTGGCTGGCTCAGCTGGTAGAAAATCAGCCCCTTCATTGCAGTGTACTCAGGAATGCTTGTGTCCAAACAAGTTTCCTCCACTCCCCCCCCAAAAAAATAAGACTAGCTTCAACCTGTTTTCCTGTTTTACAAGGTTGAAACATCAAGACAAGCCCTGGCTTAGGACTTGTCTGCATTGGTGGCAGTTACAGCCATAGGTGTGTAACCTGGCATGGGTCTTGGCCCTCAGCACCAGCATTGACCTTGCTTGGCTTCTGAGAGGCTTTGAATTCAGGTTGGCTTTTTAAGACTGACAAAGCCATGTAAGCGACAACAGGCAAGCCTGGAGCTCTTCTTGCAAAGCACGGAGTTCATTTGTATGTGTGCTTGGTTCTATATATAAGCTTGAACCAAGTCAGAGTAGGAGCCTTCCACTGAGAAAATGCTCCATGTGATTCTTCACAGAAGAATGTTTATGCAAAATATTAGGATTACTGGAAACTACAGTTTTGAGTTTCTGTAGGATTGGAAAGCACTTGTAATCCCTCAAATGGAGTTTTAAGTAGTTGGCCCATCTCTATTCCCCACGTCCTGCAGACTTAACACCAGCCTGGTGCACATCTTTCCACAGCTTTCTATAAAGCAACACAACTGAGAAATACAATTTTGGCTTTATAAGTCATTGTGGGCACATGAAATTCCTCAGCAAAGTGCTGACTAGAACCACCATTGACCCAGCCAAACCACTCTTAAGACTATGTCTGTGTGTGGGCCAAGAATAGGATGCCCGGATGTCTCAGTCTTTTATTAACTCAGATAATAGGAAATCTCAGAAGCCAAGATTTCTTGCTAAGTTGGTCCTTCAATGTTGTCGCCATGTATTAGTGAGTCTAGTTGATTTTTGGAACAAGCCATAATTATAAATCCCAAGCAAGTTCTTCAGAGCTCAGGTTGGGAAACCCTTCATGTTCAACTATTCACTTGGTAGAAGACTGAGGCGGAATCACACTACCCCCCTGGCCCCAGAGACTTCTAGAAATGACCCCACTGGAGAAGTAGACATCACATTATCACTTTGTTTCAAGGATCCTAAAGGGATAATGGGGAGGGTAGAGGTCTAACATGGACTTCTAGGGTTGTGGTCCAAGTAGCTCAACCTCATCTGATTAGCAGTCTGAGCTAGGCCTTATGTCTAAGTCCGATAGAATGCTCAAGACTTATTGGCCTAGAGGGGAGGCACTATTGTAGATGTCCCATCTGCCACCACACTTCCCAGTCATTTGCCAAGGCAATTGCATTAAAGTTCAAGTGTACATCCAATATTCAAGGATGCATTGAGGGATGTAGATACATTGGCAGCTACCCCCAGTGTAATATTCACAACTTATTCTCATTGTCGAGTTTCCTATTGATAGTTGGTCAGTTTCAGACAACTTTACCGACCTTTCCCCGCCCGCCCCCTGGGTCAGTGTGGTTGATGTCTGCTGTCCACATGCATAGGCACTACCATCCTTATTTTTCTGGCTACATACTGTTGGACCTCTTGCCCATTCCCACCTGCGAACTTGATAGTCATGTCTCATTTTCCCCATCCTTATTCTCTAGAGGGTACTCCACCACCCCCACTCTGCTGTTAGTTGGTTGAGCCCTGACCACTGTTCAGTTTTATTCCTGTCTGGATATAATACTGTGGTTGATGAGGGATCTGGCTTAAGTCCAGAGTATGGCAGTGATGCTCAAACTCAGTAAGGTTGACAACTCAGGCCCCCAAGTCAGGTGTTGGTGGCACATGCTTTTAACCCTAACACTTGACAGAGGCAGGCAGATCTCAGAGTTCGAGGCCAGCCTGGTTGACAGAGCAAGTGCCAGGATAGGCTCTAAAGCTACATGGAGAAACCCTGTCTCAAAAAAAAAATCAGGCCCATTACCAACCCATCACTAGCAGGCTTCTTACTAGGAAAACTGGTCAAGAGTATGGAGCTTAGAGGCTTCCACTTACATTTACACATGTATGACTTTGCTGTCCCGGGCAGGCTGGTGATAGTTTCCAGTAAGTGATTTTGCATAAACATTTTCCCTGAAGAATCAAATTGATAATGGCTTAGAAACAGTCAAAAAGCCAGAGTGCAGCATCTGCCTTAGTTTGGATTACTATTGCTGATGAAACACATGACCAGAGCAACTTGAAAGGTCGATTTCTTATACTTGCATATTATTCAGGGCAGGGACCTAGAGGCTGGAGCTGAGGCAGAGGCTATATACAGGGGTGCTGCTTACTGACTTCCTCATGGCTTCCCTGCCCCTGCTTATAGAACCCAGGACCCACTAAACCCAGGGATGGCCCCACCCACAACGGGCTGGGCTCTCCCCTCCCCAGTCACTAAGAAAATGCCTCACAGGCTTGCCCTACAAGCCCAATCACATGGAGGCATCAGTTGCTGCTGCTTTGGTAGAAGGGCTCCCCCTGGGGGAACAAGTGATGCTGGGATTACAGACCATGGGTGAGGGAATTTGACTCAGGAGCACGAGTGACCAAAGCAGGTACACTGGAAGGTAAGCACTGAGCTCAGTGCCCCCCCATTCCCTCCTAGTCATCCAACTCATTTGCACTCTAGCTCCTCCCTGGGACCCCGAGGCCACAGGCAACTTAAGGTAGAGCTGCATATAACTGGCTGCAAGGGACCAGACACCCAGGTGAGGGTCTAGTGACTTCTCCCTTACTCCTTTGAGAGGTTAGCAAGTCTAGCTGTGATAAGACTTTCAGGTGGACACAGCTGGCCTCAGGAGCCACAACTCCATAGTTGAAACATTCCACATATTTCAGAGAGTCCTTTGTGTCCCAAGCCCTAAAACCCCATCCTGTTAAATCATGGATACCTCCCCTTCCTGATCAAACCACAACCTGGATTCCTCAACCACAAGCTGCTTTGCCAGGCCTGGCAACAGCCTTTTTCATGCCCCCTTAGAGACGTCAGGCCTCAGGAAGGCATTAGGCCTATTAGACACTGGCTTATGATCAATCTCGAACTGGCTTAGAAACATGCCCACGTGACAGATGGAGCTAGGATTATGAGTCCATGGCCACACTCCGCTTTTAGTGTGGATGCTGAGCACAAACTCGGGTCCCTCATCGATAGTCGTCCACCAGGTGCTTCAGCCAGAGCCACTTTCAACACTAACTTTCATCTGCTTCTCAAGTCTTGCTTGCAGGAAAGGCATTTGAGTTTCCAGCTAATACAAAAAGTTTCCTAGAGTCAGACAAGACTGCCTGTTAAGCCGTTCGGTCCGAATTTGCCACTCTATAAGCAGCTGGGTGCCAAGAGCTGCAGCCTGAGGGAATTCAGTTCTTTGGCTCCTACTCTTTCAAAGCTACAAAAGGGATCTTATCAAAGTCTGTCCCTCCAAAGAGCTCAGGAGGGAAAGGTTGAGGTGGAATTCTGTTCCTCAGAAGTAGCTTGCCTCTCCTTTGCTTGTCTCTCCGTAAGTCCTCCTTGTCCTCAACTCTCCCCCCTCCAGTTGGCTCCTCCCTACAAACTTCCTGTCAGTTGCTGACTTAACTTCCTGACTGAAGGCAAAATTTAATTAACACATCTTTGCATCATTAAACGTTAAACACACCTTAGCATTTCTACAGCAGTGACCTGGGTTTGTGTCAATGGAAGACAGATGAACATTCTTCCAATCTTGAACCCTAAAACTATGCTTCTGGGAAGATGTTAAAGGGTATTAAACAGACTGTTCGGATTGTACATAAACAGGGCAGAGCATAATAGCTGATCTTCAAGTGTACCAGCAGCTCTACCTTTAAAAATGGTTGACGGACTAGAGAGATGGCTCAGCCGTAAAACCAAAGCTATGAAGTGGTTGACAAGCCTGTGGGGGTGAAACAATGGTTTTAACAGGTATTAGAACTGTACAGGAGCAGTTAAAGGCTCATAGGGAGTCAACTCATCTTTGGAATTCTGTATTTCATTCTCAATTTTCCATGTTTCTTTAGCAGATTTAAGAGCCATAAACAAGGCAATCCTGCCAATGGGCTCTTTTACAGCCTGGAATTCCCTTGCCTTTATTACCTAAGGGATGATCCATTATAGTGAACGACAAGACTGCTTTTTAATACCTTTACAAGAACTGGTTAGAGAAAACAAAATTCCGTTCTGACCCTCTGCACACAGGTTCAAACTCACTAGTCCTAGGAGAGCTGACACCCGTCATACACCTGGAATAGTACACTTAGCAATGCTGACTCTAGTTGGGGCACCTTGTGCTAAGTAGGCAAATGAGGCCCACCAAGTGCTGACAGAATGGCCATTATCCTGGAATTCTAAAGGCAAATAGAATCCATGTCTCCATTTACCATCCACTGTGTACTTGTACATCTTATGTACCAGGCTGTCTACCTGCCAAAGTTTAACAAAACCCTCAAAGACACACTAAGTTAGGGGGAAATGCTGGTTCTAAGGCTGGTCTTTGTGCAGTTGGCCTCCAAATCGCATGGTGTAGGGTGAGGAGTCAGCAGTTTCATGGATCAAGGAAACTACCAACTCACAGTGGTACCTTTATAGCATCAGTCCCATGCATGCCTTCTAGACCATGATCCTCTTTGAAACTCAAGCCTGGAGGTCTGGGGATTGCAGCACAGTTTGTATGAATTGTTGGCACCAGGAAAGAACCAAGTTTCTCGGAAGTTAACTGTTCCTGGCAAAGCCATCGACTTGAACGTGACTGGTCTCCTCTACTTAATACAATCTCTTCTAGTGTGACTTATTCTAGCAGACATACACTTTGATTCCCTAAATCAATCTTGGTGACTCCTGAAGATCAACAGACCAGAACAAAAACAACTGTCGATGCAAATGACCTGAGCCCTTAGTGGTTTGGACATTATTGATCAGACCTATGTCTCAGTTCAATATTTGACCAGTGACTTGGATATAGAGCAAGTCCATTTGGGTATGGTCAAGTGCAAATTTCCCTGTGGAAGTGGCTCATTGATCTATGCTCTGGTGGCTATGTCAGCCAACTCCCATCTCAAGTCTGTGGGCTCGTGTGTTTCCAGACTTGAGAACACGGTTACCTCTGTATATTGGCATTTCTCAGCTTAGGATATTCTGAAGCTTTTGTCAACTGCTACCTTCTGAAGTTCAAATATACCTTTGTTGAGAGGTGGCCCTATAACGGGGGGGGGGGGGGGAGTTCTGAGGCTCACTGGGAATGGTTTTTAATGTCAGCTTGACACAACTCACAATTACCCAGACAAAGCCTCAATTAAGACAATCCCTCAATTCATGGGGAAGAGCCACCTTGAAGTGGGGGAAGAACCTCCTAGTAGCAACCCAGGATAGGCACTTGGGTCGCATTGTTCGAGTTGAATTGCCCTGTTGCTGATGCCGACTTTGTGCTGACAGAACCAGCATTTCTAGGCTTCCATTCAAGTTGATGGAAGGCCCAAGTGGCTATCCAGGAACCCTCTTTGGCATCAGGTTAGGAATTCTAAAGGCACATGGCAACTGTTCTTAGCCCCTCAAGTGAGACCAATTGTGTTGCATGCAAGGATGGATCTATTAGAGTTGCATTGAATTAGTTCTTGGAGAACCCTGACTCGGGAATACATTGGTAGTTAGCTACCTAGAAGCTTACACCACAACTTCTTCGTGGCAGCTCTACCAGAGTTCAGCCACGAACTACTGAATGAACCAAGTCAACCTCATGCCTGAGCCATTAGACCTTCCTAGACTGGGATGTGATTCTTAGTAACTAGGAACCACAAAAGCTAGGTCAAGGTTACCAAAGAAAGCCTAGACTCAATGGCATAAAGTGACAGGGTATTTTAAGATTGTGTTCTAAAAGCAAAAAAAAAAACATTGCAGTCACTGTCAAGATGCCAGTATCTGATTTAGAGGGCTGTGACACTTAATTTAGGGGGAAGCTAGATAAGTTTTTATCATGCTCATTCTATTTGAGATCATTTTCCCTTTTCCTTCCAACCCTTATATTCCCCCTCCCAGCACTCTCAAATTCAGTCTCTTCACTAATTGCCTTGGAATGCATATGTAAGGGTTGAGGCATTCAGATCAGTCCCAGTTTATGGAGGCTCTGGACCCTGTGTCTGAAGTGCTTGGGATCTTGAGCATATGGGGACTTTTCCTCTTAGGGGGACAACCAAGGAAATTGTTCATCCTTTGAAGAGGGTTTGCTAAGGTCAAGTGAAATTCGGAGTGCCTCTAACTCCAGAAAGCCTTGCCTTTCCCTCGAGGCTAGCTAGTGGCGGTGTAAAATTGAATCATCTGGACAGTTTCCATGCGACTGTCCTCTGCTGCAGAATGCAGCTCTTGCTTGTGATGGAGAAGTCTCAACGACCTGGCCAGTCTTAGTGATCAAGTCAGACCTTGAAGCTTTGGTGAACAGTGGAGAATGATAGGTGATAGACCTTATCTAGCCCCACCCAGCGGGGCACTAGCTTAAGTAGATGCTGAGGGAGAAGCCTCTGCAGAAGATGTCAAGGATACCATTCTCTGGCCAAGCACTTTCTTGGTTTTTCTAACCATGGTTGATGGAATTTACTGGGAACTGATGGGAGGGGCCATCAAAAGCAATCTCCCAGAGCCTAGGCCTTTGGCTGCAAGTTGAGTAGAGTACCAGTCTCCAATGTTACAGGTAGAGTACAAAGCCCCTCTAAAGTTGGTTTTGTAGATAAGGCATTACTTTTGTTTATGCTCTGTAATGTTTGGTGCTAAGATGTGTTTAAGCAGAATTCACCTGTGGTTGGAGGTTGAATCAGCAACTAGATGTGATGGGAAGAGGTAGGGAGAAGCCATGTATAGGGTTAAAGGAGCAGGAGGATTTCTAGGACTTTGAGCTAATTGCTATCAGCCTCTGATCAGATTCCACAACCTTTGAATCTTGAGTTTAGCTCTTTTTTGGATGAGTAAGAGCCAGGGGAACTCCCCCCTCAGACTGGTCCTTGCTGCCTAGCTGCCAATAGAAAGATGTAGCAGCAACAATTAGTACATGTCTCCACAAATTCATTGCTATGTTAGACATGTGGCTAAATTTTCCTGTCCTTCTGGCCCTACAGACTTAACTCATCTTGTACTTTACCCATGATAAAAACCCAATCCCTGGAATTGAATGTGTTTTGCTTCTAGGAGGCCAATCTGGATGCCAGGAATTGTGAAATTGTTACATCTTACTTGTCTAAACCCTCAATTTCAATGCCGTTTTGCTTTAGTCTCTCATTTATAGACCGTTGCCAGTGTACTTATGGTATCTAAGATTTTTATCTATTGATGTAGTTGGTTCAGAGCAGCGTGGTTTCTAATAGGCATTCAGTCCTTAATTGCTCTGGAGTTTCCCTGAAAATGGACATTGGGGCCTGTGAGGCGTTTCCCGATAGTGAAGGTTTACACCTTGTCCTGCTCACTAGTTTGATGCCAACTCTTTGCCATACCTTTCAGAGGGCTGGGACCCCATTTGAGTTCTAGAAAAATCTTTTCAGGACCATCTTTGCCTACACAATCCCTTTTCATATGACCTTGATTACCATGATTAGAACATCTGGTTTTGGTTTTCCTTAGTTTTGGATGAGAAGTGATTTCTAAAACAAGTATCACTAAGTATGATATCCAGTAACAGCTGTATTTTGGGTCAATTCATCTATGGGTGCTGGTCTTTGAATTAGTATTTTCAAAAGGCAAAGTTTCAGTTAGTGTTTGTCTAACTTCGATCTGATATTTACAGCTGAAAACTTACAAAAATCTTAGTTAAAAATCAGTGTAGGTCTCTATTGGGCATTGTAGCATTTAAGTGCTTTAAGTCTCTTCCCGATTCTTCAGTCCTATCCCACAAACTCAGCCGCTATGGCATAGAACCAAGGTGGGATAGAATATGGACTGGCTTTACAGATCAGCAAACTGGCCCCTCACTGGGAAGCTGGTCTTAAGGAATTTCTACCTCTGGCTTTACATTTCATTGTTCTATGACCCCCTAGCTGCCTCCGCTTTCCATTGTAGCTGAGGTCCAGATTCCAAGTATTGCTGGAGCTAAGTGTTCAAGCTTTATGGAATTTGTTCCTAAACTCATGAATTTAACATCTGTTTTACAAAGGGTGATGCATACCATGTGAAATCACTGCCTCCTTAAATCTCTTCAAATCTAGCATTTCCACAGGATTCCAGTAAGCTTCTGAATAGCCTTGGGGGGGTGCCTATAAGCTGGTGGTCATTCTTGTATGGTAACTGGATAAAAAATTAAGGTTTTCTAATAGCCTTAGGGCTACTCATGACATTCATAATGCAGAACCTACCATACCATTGCTCCGAGTTACTCCGTATTTTTTCATTAGGTGTTTCTATGGCTTGTACTAACAGTAAATGCTTCTAAAAATGTATCAGTATTAGTCTAGTTTGTGTTCATGAATCAGTATTTAAGGCTTGTACTTTGTCATTTTGGCACAAAATGATTACTGAAACCACTTTAAAGTATTAGCAAACTGATAGTAATTACAAACTATGAACGTTGTCAATCCCAGCTAAGTTATTTATCCCCTCATTTAAAAATTTTCCATTGTCAGACCATAGTAGCACTATGTATAGGGTCCTAGCACCCTGCATTGCCGTGTTCCCCATTTTCTGTGGGAAAGAATTGTTTAACTCTTAACTTCCCAAGCTTCTCACCAGATTGGACTTTTCACAGCCTGTCCCTGGTGGCGGCAAACTCAAGCCCCCCCCTCAAATTTCCAAGTGTGAGGCTTACAGAGTCCCAGCAAGCGGCAGCCAACAGCTGTGAGTGCTTGCACTGAGGCCCAGACAGCAAAAGCAACTGGCAGAGCCAGCTGTTAACTTTCGGTTCGTGTGGGTCATGCCCAACATTGGGCATGAGATGTTTTATCTTTAGGTTTAAGGTACAGCCAACTGTGATGTTATTTCAGCCAGCCAATTGTGATTCCAGTTACTGGTCTTTCTCTTGCAGTATTATCGGCCACTCACACCACAGCCCTGGTGGAATTCTGTTTCTGCAGTCACTGGCTGATGCCACTGAGGGTAGCTTTAACTCTTTATAAAAAGAACACTCGAGATTCAGGTTGGAGTCAAAGCCTGCTAGCTCAGAGAGGTTGAATGGCAAACTAGCTAGTCTTCTCCTTGCTGGTGTCTCCCAAGAAGGCCTGTTCCCCTTCTGCCCCATGTAGACAAGCTATACCACTCAAAATCCCTCCCCACTACTTTCCAGTCTCTTCCAAATGCCCTCGGGTTTTTGTAGTTTATTTTGATAGCAAACTTACAGGACAGCACAGCAGACATTAAAAACATGTACTTGCATGTATGACAACTCAGTATGGTGAATGGAATCTACTGTATGATACAAATGCTACAAGCACCATTTAGTTGCCGTCAAGAAACTTATTTTAAAATCCAAATGCTGGCATTGTCCAGAAAATTCTAACAGGTTTATTTATGCTTGTTATAAAGTTCAACTATTGAGATGTGTTCACTGAAACGTCTTTCTTGCATTAGGCTTTACATCTTGCATTTAAATATTCACACACAAGTGCAAATGCTAAAACTGCCAATACCTTGTTTCTGTCCCCTATTTTTCCCACACGCAATCATACTTAGGTACCTTTTGACTCCATGAAAAGATTCAGAACTGATAACAGGAAGATGAAAAATTTGAGAATGTTTCCCCTTATAGTGGACTCTCCAGCACATTCTCTGTATGCTGCGTGCTAGTTGGGTCTCTTGGCATATATGGATAGCACACCGGATGTTTTAAGATCATGTTCTGTCAACTAGTTGCTAACTCAAGCCTCTTGACCCAGGGTTAGTTTCATGCAAATGCCAATTTGGGGCTCAGTGTGATCAGATATTCAATTGGAGGGTTCCCAGAAGGCCATATTGGAGGAGCCCTCTGCCTTAGTCCCTTGTACTCCACACTGCCGAAGCCCATTTGAGGTCAGAGTAGATGGCACTATGTAGGTGTACAATTTACCTTGACAGTGGGATATAACTGCCATTATTCAAGGACACCTCTTATTTGCAGAGTGGATAATGAATACTGTTCATGGTCCTGAGGCAGAGGTCACATTAGTGTATTCTTAGGGACCAAGTTGGGATAACTAGACCAACAAAGCAAATGACATCTTACGGTGGGCTCCATAGCCTGGTACATACAGGTCCCAGTGATGAGTCATGATATCAGGCATTGTGTGTACCGAGTCATCCGTGTCCAGGAAGCAATTCTCGGGTCCAAGCTGCTATATCCCAACAGCAAGGGTGTATCTTTCAGATTAGGTTGCTATCTTGCTTTCTGGTCTTCTCTAGCTTCTCAGGCTTCCCAGCCCTGTGTTCTTTCCCCCACCTTCAATTCCCCTTTATCAGCTTTGGGTGGAGAGGTCGATGTTAAGAGCTCTGATAAAGCTCACTAAGTGGTAGCAAGCTGTAAACATTCCCACTGATGCCACTTGATTAGCCAGCTGGGAAAATGCCTGAAGGATGTCCTGCCTTGTCACTGAGATACAGCCAGTGGGCGCCACGTGGAGTTTAAGAGCAGGTGGGGGCTGCCACCAGAGTTCTAGCCAAGAAACAGCTCAGTCTGCCAGGGCGGCTGTGGGCTCGTTCTCCGATATATATCCACACCAGGGATGCTGCTTAGCTGATAAGCTTAGTGACCCGTTAGTGGCAAGCTTGGCTTTAAAAGATAATGGCTGCCCACATTCCAGAGCCTCCAACTGGGACTTAGTGCTCTGGTTTTGTTCCTTCCCATCCATAGCTTTTCCCAGGTAGGTGAACGGTTAGAAGCTGCAACCTGCTACTAACTCTGTTGGCTAGACATGGCCCAGGTGGGTCTTAAGCTTTGGAGCGAAAGAGATCCAAGGTTTGGATTATGTGAAGATACCACTGGAGCCGAGTACATCTGAGCCTGAAGATACAGGCTTATACAAGGAGTAACAATCCAGATTCAGGTGGAACAGAATCCAAGTTCAGGTTTCTCCATCTTACATACCAACAGACATTCCCCTACAAGGAACACTAGATGGGGAGTCAGGCTCAGGATTTAAGCACTCTGCATTTCAATTGGATTTGAATGCACCAAGAGTCCTGACCTAAAAATTGCATCAGGCAGTTCAGAGACTTAAAGAGCCCACTCAAGACCACCTGCTTTTCTTTAAAGGAATCAGCTGCCATTTTGCAGTTACATACCACCCTCATGCCCGTTCTCATTAGCATCCCAGAGGGCTTGTCTTCATACTTCTCATAAAACCCAGAATGCATTAGAGTATGGTCTTTCCTGTGAGACAAAAGTCAGTTCAAAGCCACATGTAGCCCATCCCTTAATTGACAAAGTCTACTAGTTTGGAGATGGGCAGTGATTACATCATAGTGTCTTTAAGAGATACTGAATATGTAAAACCATTCTGGTAATGTTAACTCTTGAGGACAGGCCAAGTATTCATTCTAGTGAGAAAAGCTAGATTTTACATTGGTAAAACGAGAAGAGGGAAAGGTTTGGGTATGGTGAAGGGGATATTCAAGAACTCAACTCATCACTAACAGCATTGAGGAACTGAGTGTAAAAGTTAGGTCCACCCAAAACTTCACTCATGAATACACCCTGAGGGCACAAGTCAGGCTAGGGTTGAATGAAGAGCAACTAGCTCCAAATACGTTCCATTACAGACATTCAAAAGTTAGCCATGAAGTCCTAGGTGGACTGCCTAGCCAAAGAGAAATCAACATGGCAATAATCTCTTGTTCATAAGATGGAACAGGTCTTTGTATTGAGATATCCAGCTAGGAACCTGTGGCACTGACCACGCCTGTTTGGGAGTAGTTACAGGTACGCACGGATGTGAGATTTAGACTGGCTCGGGTTATAGGAAAAAACTTGGGAGGATCCTTGGAGCTGAAACCTGTGGCAGCCTCTTTGTAAGTGTAATCTCTCCGAATAAACCCTGTTTAACCTGTACTGAGCCTAGTAAATATCGATTACCATGCGACAGGAGTTGGCAGTTTCCTAACACCAACACCATGCCCATAGCATCTGCTAGGAGTTCTACGTATGTGGAGTTCTTACTCTTGCAAACCCAAGCTAGTTTAAGATGGTTGTTCCTTTTGTCAGTGCAACAGAACTCAGGTTGCTGCTTTTCGCCAGTGTAACAACTCTGGATATGAGGGGGTTTCAGTTGAATTGCCTTCAGATTTGAAGGTGGTCATGCCTACAGAGGCATTTCTCTTGCTAATTGACGTAGGTGGGTCCAGCCCGTTGCGGGCAGTACCATCCCCCTGGGCAGGCGAGCCTGGGCTGTATGGAACTGAGAAAGCCAGGAAGAACAAGCCAATGAAGTAATGTTTTATAGTTTGCTTCCTTTGATGTAGTGTAAAAAACCCTTCCCACAAAGGTTGGTTTTGAACAGTGTCATAGCAACAGAAAGCCAACCAGGAACTGTAGCTCAAAGGACTTGGGCTCAGCCAAGACTATAAGAGCAGACATTGACCCTTAAGACTGGAGTTTGTCTTGGGTCTTCACACTTTTGACACAAGACAAAGTAGCCTTAAGTAGCTTTTCCCAGACCACACACAATCATTTTCTGCAATGTAGATAGTCCCACCCTCTGCGGCTGGAAACAGAAAATGCCCAGACTCAGGCAGAGGATAGGACCCGTTTGTGCCATGTGACCTTGCTATCCAGAGGCCACCTGATTGGACCGAAATGGTCCACCTGACCTTGAGGCAGCAGATTGCCCGTTGAGTGAAGAGTCTGCTTCAGCAGGAAACGCTCAGCCAAGTGAGAAGTGTTTGAATTGAGACTGGCCATCAAGGGCACACACTGATTATCACACCTCTAGCAGTGCAGGAGGCTCCAGGAGCCAGCCTTAAGAGTTGATAGTTTACACTATACTGATTCCTCCCTCATCTTCCCAGATCCTCTTCCCTCTTCATCCAATTCCATGCCTCCTTTCTGCCTCTCAAGCAGGAAAAAGTCAGATTTTCTAAAAAAAATTTCAGTTCGTTTTGTGTCTGGACACCTACTGGTAGGCATGAGATCTGGTCTAAGTGTGAAGGTTCTATACCAAGTGAGGCTTCCCTTGGAGAAGGCCAGTGTTTCTTTCCTGAATAGTTCTCAGTTGAGATTTCTTAGGGATGGGGTTTATTTGTCCGCTTCCCCCTCAGCACTAGGATCCTCATCTGGTTTGGACCTGTGCAGGCCTCATGCATGTGAGAACTTGAGTTGTGACAGCATGCATCAATCCTGTTGTGTCTAGAAGACTTTCTTTGGTGTTACCTCTGGCTCTTCCAATCCTTTCTAACCTTCACTTCCAGTTCCCTGAACTCTAAAGGGAAGGAGTGTGAGAAGACACCTCTGTTTAGGACCAAACGTTCCAAAAGCCTCTCATTTTGGCACATTGCACAGTTGGGGTGTGTGATAGCTTCCCATGAGAGCCAGGCCTTTCCACTTGGTGCCTGTGTATCTTCCCCTCGGTCCTCACTCCACATGCTGTCCCTCCTAACACGAGCCTCGTTCTGACAGCAACTATTGCCCAGCCACTTCCTTCCCTCACCATCTGCAGAGAACGTGATATAACGTTAACTCTTTGTTCTCCATGTTGGTGGGAAAAGATTACACTGTCACGGCCATCTCAATGGATAGGTGTTGGGGAGCACTTTAAAGCATGTTATGTTTTCCCTACTGCTTTTTGTTGACAATTCAGGGATGTGTTTGAACAGTTAACCTGTGAGTAGAGGATGAGTCAAGTAGTAACAGAAGTGGAGAGGAACCACAAGTAGCAAGGGCTTTTTAGTGGGGTTAAAGTACACTGGGTTTTTTGATAGAAGCCAGCAGAGGGAGAAACGCTACTATTCAGCCTCTGGATGAGCAGAATCCTACCTTAAGCCTTGAAGTTTTTCCTTAAGTAGCTTTGAAAGAATCAGTGCCTGAGGAACAGAATTCCCTCAAGGTGTGGCCCTTGTGGCTGAAGTCGTTTAAGGGGCAGCCACTAGATAGTGGACTAGAAACCAGAGATGAGCTGACACTTTACTGCCTCAAGAAGAGGCGGGACAAATGCAGCTCACATGGGATGGGTGGGTAAGCCGAACTACCAGTCATAAAGGTCCCCCACCCAGTGGTAAGGAATGAGAGCACCAACACGAGCTAAGGAGTGTCCTCAGGACTGACCAATGCTGTCAGCCAGCTTTGAGTGGCATGTGATTCTGGCTCTGGACGCCCATGTTCTGCTGTATTAGTTTCAAGCAGCATGATGTCTGAGAACTAGATTGGACACTAACCTGTAGGACAAACTGGAAACTTCGGCCAGCCTTTTCACGATCAAGTCACCCTGCCCCAGGTGCTCAAGGCCAGCCCACCATGAGCACGCACAGCAGGCACTTCCTGCCGGAGACAAACCTGCCTCTACACCTAGAGACTCCTAGACACACCACCTGACCCAGAGACAATGAGGAAAGATGAGTCAGCCTCCTGAGCCAATAGGACCATGAGGTATAAGAGGCAGGCCTAGCTTCTTCAACGAGTCTACAAGCACTCTGCTACTCATTGACTCCCAGTGCTTGAGTCCTTGGTGCTGCATCTTTTCACCCCCTCCCCCAGAGGATGTCCAAGCAAGGTAAACAATTACCTACCCCCGGGCCTCAGGAGCCCAATACTGGATGGCAGACAAGTGTACACTGTATTTAAGAAAATGTTTTCCTTTACATGGAGAATTCAGAGCCTAGACAGCCACATAAAACCAAGATGGCTGCAGGGCTGGACCCCACAGCTGGGTACCCGAGCCCCCCCTCCCCCAAGAACAGTTGCCTTCAGCTTTGTTTCTACAGCTGGACTCCAGCATCTCTTCCCCAAGATAAGGCCAGTGTGCCTGAGGTGTCTGTTACACCTGACAAGCATCCCCTCTGGAGAGTAAAGACAGAATGGCTGTCGACCAGTCACCTCTGGTATTTGGCAGTAAACACATGCTGATGGAAGCTAGGGAGCCATCCAAGCCCATTTGTCGAGAACTTAGATACTATGGAGTCTAGTTCGTTAGTCAGCTTTGCCCATTTAATCACCTTTAAGACTTATGACTTTACCCCATACTGGGAGGGAGCTTTGTAGAAGCCTAGGGGTGTGAAATAAAGATCTGTTCTTTGGGAATGCGACAGAGATCCCCAAAGTCTCAGAATCATTCCTTGTAACTTTCCTGGTGGAAAATGTGGCAAGAGACTCATTGACTATGCTGAAGCCATATTTAAAATGAGTTTCATTTATCCAATGATGTGACCTGGTGTCGAGAAGTGGATGTGTAAGTGAATCCCTGGAACGCATGTAAAAAAAAATCGAGGTAGGGTAGCATGTGTCTAATGTCACTATGCCTCCAGGGACAAGGCAGTGATCAGAGACTCCCAGAAGCTCCGGCCCAGGTAGCCTGGAACATTCAACTCTGAAAACACCTGAGGTCCTCTGACCTCCAAACTCATGCATCTTCAGTACGCACATGCAACTAGTTAAACTAAGTTTACCATGATCCGTTGCAGATTCAGTATGTGTATTGTGCACCTCATGACATGTCCACTTGACATGGGTCTAAGAATGTTAAGACCATAGTTTTAAAACTAAGTTAACCAGGGTTTTGACCTACGTCTTCCCCCCCCCACACCCATGATGTTTTTTGATTGGGAATTTCACATCATGAACCCTGAGCTGTAAACCGAGTTTTGTTCCAGCAGCTCAATCTGTCACACAAGAGCTTATAAACCAAGCACTTGGTAATATCAACTCAAGTTAGCCAGTTTCTATAACTAATTCTTGACTTTGTCTCTAGTACATCTTGTTTCTCTGGTGGCTGGGCTCCATTTCTCCCAACTCTGCCCTTTCTCCCTGTGTCTCCATCCGACTTTCCGACGTAGCCTTATTCTACCTAGCTATGAAGGCCAAGGCAGCTTTATTATCAACCAGTGATTAATATTTACACTGCACTGAATGGCTATCCCGCAGCACTGATCATATTTCCCAGTCCCCCTATACACACCTGGAGCATGTCAAACTCTGGTGGCCAGCCCCTTAAAAACCGAGTCCTGGGCTGGAGAGATGGCTCTGTGGTTAAGTGCACTAACTGCTCTTGCAGAGGACTCAGGTTCAATTCCTAAAGTCTACAATGCAGCAGCTCAATTCCAATTCCAGGGGATCTGACAACCTTCAGACAATACATATGCAGGTAGACACCAGTGCACATAAAATCTTAAAGCCTCAATCAGGGGCCTGCTGGGGAGATGGCTCAGAGTTGAGTGCACCAACTGCTCTTCCACCAGGTTGAGTTCAATTCCCAAGCAACCACATGGTTGCTCAACCATCTAGAATGGGAACCGATGCCCTTCTGTCACCATGTAGGCATGCATGCAGATAGAGCACTCATGATACATGAAACAGCCAAGTCCTTCCCCCCTCACACCCTTGTCAGACCCCCCTTCATTAGTGGGGAATGCTACATACATTTCAGCTACACTTAAATTGATAAGGATCCTGAAGAGTTATGAGCTACTATGTCTTTAAAGGAATCTTTGCAATGGTCCTTTGAAGATTCACGTTTCAGGCTGAAGTATATAAAGTTTGGTTTTTTTAGAAGTGATCTTCAAACCAGTTATTCCCCATCTTAGTCTCTCCCTGCTACAATGCTGGTAAACGGCATGAAACCACATGCCCAGCTGTCAAGACATTCCTGTTCTGTAACTTGCAGATTAGCGGAGGTAGTGTCACATTGGTCCATGCTGTGAAATACTTATGGCGAGTCAGAAGACTCTTTAAAGGAGCCGCATGCGTCTCTAGCAAAACAGCCCATCCGAGAAAAAGTGCTGCTATCAAGAAGCCGTGCTTATCTATTCGGTTTCAAAAATCTCTTTAAAGCTTGTGTTAAGTGGAAACTCATGCCACACGTTGCTGGTGCCATTTTGTGAGCTTTTTTCACATTACTGAGGACTTCCCTGACTATTGTCATGATCAAGGTCTTGTGACTTTAAAAGTTCACCCTCTTAAGTTTGGCCCAGATTGTTATCCTAGTATCTGTAATCAAGTCTTTAATAGAAGCCTGGTCTTAGTTCCCAGGGCCTCAAGCTTCACAACTCTATACCCATTTTCCCTTCCAGTCTAAGGAGTGTTTGTGTCTGAAGTCCTCAGCCATGGCCAGTCACTTATCCAAGACTTAGTGACCAACAGGATTAAGGAGGGGATCCACATCTGGGTCTTCACATAGAATCAAGATGCTCAGCTGAGTGGGCCTTATTCCTTACCTTCCCATGGACGTATCTGCATTGGACGGGCCTGATGGAGAATGCAGGTCCAGAGATTGCCAACAAGCCAAGGGCTACAGGAGTCACCCGTTTAGACCCTGCTGATCAGGAGAAGTAGCCGCATGATTTTCCATTTGCTAAGCCCCGTTGTGGGCTCGGAGGTGCACAGGCCTGCTCCATTTCCTCCCCGGCTGCTCTCAACTGGAGAAGGAAATAAAGAGGGGGTGGGATGTGCTTCAGAAAGCTCAAGTTATCCTGGAGTCCCCATGATAGGCTGACAGGTCAGGGGAAGCCCTGATTTACCGTCCCATCCATGGTGCGGACCATCTGTCCTCATTAGCTAGCAGGGGTTTATGGTTTTTTAATCTTTTCCACATACACAGTAAGCAGACGTTCCACGCCAGTCTTTCCACCATGTACTTTCATGTCCTGGTTATTAGCCTCCGAGTTATGACCCAGGACACAGGTTCCACATAATACTTCATCTCATTCCCACTAATGAGCAGACAGACGTGAGCCATTCCTCCCGACAATGCACCTGGAGGTACAATCAAACCTTGACTGAGGCTAGACAGTCTGGGTCTAGAAAGTTCCATGTATGTTTCATCCAGTTAAAGCCTAGCAGAAAAGACCTTTAACCCAACTAAAGCCCAGTTCATTGGAGTACCTAACAAGGTTCCACATGCTCAGATCACTAGCAGCTAGGCTAGCTCTTATTACCCCACCTTCCAAGTTTAGGTATTCAACTACCTGAACAAGCATGGTTAACCAAAACCACCTTGTTCAGAGTAGCTCACATCCCAAGGACAGAGCAATTTTCTGGATCTGGAATGGACTCTGCTTTTGGAGCCAAGTAGTGAAGGGGTAGGTCAGGTCCAAGTCCATCACCAAGTCCTAGACTTTCCCCTGTACTTTCATGCCCACTTTCTCTTCAGAAGTTCAGCCCCACTGGTGTCTATTTGTACCCATCTAGGACAAGCTAAGATTAAGTGTTATGACTCTTACTTCAAGAACTCAAGTCTAAGAAGTCACTCATTGGCACATGCCACACAAGGCTTGAGACAGGCTGTCTCTATCAATTAGAAGTTTGTAGCATGAGGTCCTACAGCAAAAGATACCCTGCCACTTTCAACCTAACACCCAAGGAATCTGAGGTGCCTGCTTGCAAAGATCAGGCCTGGGGACCGTTGACATTCACTCATGGAAGGGGTGGGTGCAGTCATTGGTGCCTCAGAGGCCCAAGTGCTGCTCAGGGCTAGGCATTCATTTGTATGCGTGATTTGGCTGCAGTTGCATGGAAAGTTCCTCCCTCCCCCGGATACTTAGTACCTGGGGGGGGAATCCTACACCTCTACATGCGTCTCCCCTCCCCCCCCCCCCACTAAGGCTCCCCGACTCTCGAGGGAATAAGGCAGTTTCTATCTGTATGTTATGAGGATGCCCTCATCCATGTTAAGATTTGTCAAGAGTGACAAGTTTCTCGAGATCTTTGTTTCTTCAGTTTCATAACTTAGCAATGAGTTTGGGTCAGAAGAGTGGTAAGGTTCCCCTTAACATGTTGCCTCATATTTGACATTTGTTCTGTTAGGGGACTTCAGCGGAGATTCTAGTGATAGTCTGTTACAAGTATGTCCCCCTGCCACCAACACTGGCCAAAGGGGCCACAGCACATGTTCAGTAATAGGGGATCCCCATAGTCATAGGTTATCTTAAGGAACTACACAGTGGGATCAAAGCTGGTTCTTTCAGCCACTTTGGGCAGGTGGCTGATGGACCTTGGACCATTGTCACATGAGCAGGAGATAATTGGAGTGAAGACTTACCCTGTGCTTAGGCCTAACAAGGTAAAGCGGGCAGGGGGTGGCTTTAAGGCTTCAAGGAAGCTGCCCCTGAGGCAGAATGTATGGGTTTGTGTGATACTGTGAAGTGTTCAGTCTCACTACAGAAAATGCTTGGCTAGTCTACTTCAAGCATCTTGTGTCTCCAGAAATCTCAAAACTTACAGCTCTTGATACAGAGTAGACCTGTTGTCTCAGTTCCAACAGAGGTAGACCATGGTAGACCAAGAGCAAGAGAAAGAACTTCCTATGCACCTGGAAACTTCCAAGTGCAAGCACAGAACATATCTAGAGCCTGTTCATAGTTCTAGAGTTGTGTTACAAAGCAGAAAGGTGGTGACTCTGGGAAGATGGCCCCATCTTTAGTGGGGTCCTGGTTAAGTTGGAATCTGAGTTTTAGACCCAAGTCAGATTCAGGATAGTGAAGGTTTGAGTGTTCACTGTTGAAAGAGTACGACTGAGCTCTGCGGGAGCAGGAGGCTCAGGGACGTGGGAATGAGGACTGTTTCTGGTGAGTACAGCTATTGCCCAGGACCGAGTTATTTGAGCTTAGGATTTGCCACCTCCCCCAGGTGGCAACAATCCAGCTTAATACACAAGGCCTAACCAAGGACTCTGTAGTTCAGAGTTATTAGAACTAGGATGACATCTAATTTAGTCTAGTCACTGAAGTTAGTTACTTAAGGACTCAACTCTTGACTGCTTGCTTGGGAGAAACCCAACTGAGTCAAGTTTCTCACCACTAATGCCAGTTCCTGCCATTAGGTGAACCTGAGCAAGTCCTATTTAAAACACTAAGAGGGGGACCCTCTTCAATAAGACTCAGGGCCACAGAATTTGGGAATTCTAGATAGCTCTACACATAACTAGGGTCAAGAGCAGTGTGCTGGTTTAACCATTAAAAGGCTCTTGGAGGTCAGGAAAGCAATTAGGTGTGTGATGTTCGTTTTGTTAGTCATGCCTTCCAGAGGGCAGCAGCTGCTTCAAGAGCAAGTTAACAGTTCGCTTCACGAACAGCCCACCTAGGAGTTCAAGTCTTGGCTTCTAGGACAGGACACTTAGTTCTAAGACTATGGAATGCCCCACTTGATCCCAGGACCAGCTAAGGATCTGGATTTTCCCCGCCTCGCTTTGCTCCTGAGGTGAAGTGGGTACCCACTGCTTAGGTCCCACAGGCTTTTACATCCCATGCACCCCACACCAAGCAGTCTATTAAAGGCACTGCTGAGTAGTCCCTTTTCTTTCAAGAGCGCTAAGATCTTAGGCTGGAGCCATACCCCCTTCATTGTCTTCGTATCCCTGTTTCTGTGTGACATGACTTTGAGGAAAACGAAGTAGAGGTTCCTGTGCCAAGCCCATCTAGGACCAAGGGACTCTCACCACCGCTATTTAAGAGCGATATCCCATCCACGGAAGGCAGTGTTGTCTTAGGAATACCGTCCAAGACCATTCTGAAGGCGGTCCTTCAAAAGCTCGAGTTCAGATAGGAGAATCTAGACCCTTTTACCCCAGGATCTGCTCAGTTTGGTGTGCACCCCCCCCAAACTCTAAAGGTCAGGTCCTAGAAGCATGGGCTTTTATAGCCACACTTCAGGCATGTAACAACTCAGTGATTGTGTGAGCCCATGAGACTTCTCTGCACGTCTCTGGGAGGGGGAACCCTGACACATGAAAAGGCAGTTGGTTTTAACTCCCCTATCTGGTCCCGGGAAAGTCTGGCTTCTGTAGAGGTCATCTCAGTATCTAACATGTTCTATGTTCTGAAAGGTGTTGGAGGTGAGACTGGCATTCTCATAAGCCCACAGTAATGTTAGGAGTATAAAGCTCATAACGAGAGGCAGAAATAGCCAAGTCCCCTCAGGAAGCCAGAGGGGGCCAGCTGATGCCAGGCATGCTTGCTTTCCCTTCCATCTACCGAGGTCATGCCTGAGTTTGTCTTCCACACAGCTGCCCATCTCCAATGGGCACACATTATTTCTTTAATGGGAGCCCCAAGTATTCAAAGGCATCAAGTGAATCAAATGCCAATGCTTCTGGGCAAGGAATAACTGGCATTACCAGGTATGGTGGTACCCATGTTCCCAGTTCAGAGCTGGGTAGTACTGGTAGGCCCAACTTGGACTGGCTACTTGACAAAGCACCCTGTTTTCCCTATGTACAGAAGGGAGGGAAGGCCAGATGACATAAGGACTCTGGTGAGCAGCCACTAAAGGGATTTGTGAATACTCCCAAGTCAGCTAAAGCTGCCAACAGTTGAAACTAGTTAAGTTTAGCTGGTCTAGGCACCTCCAAGCGAGTTTTAGAATTTAAATAGAAGCAACTCAACCCCACAGGCAGCAATGGGAGCTTGCCGTGGAGAGTACATAGCTCTGGACTTCATTACCTCCCTTGCAATGTAAGCCATCCAAGGCTTAAGATTTGAGAGCAGGAGTAAGGGTGGCCAGAGGCCCTTGATCTTTGGTTGATCCCTGCTTGGTTCTTAGAACATTGGATGGGGTGCTAATTGCTTCTTTCCAGGAGTTGAGAGCCTGAGTTGGGAGCCTTCGGCAAGTGTCTCCCATATCAGCGATGATCCTGTGCTTCCACAGAAGGTTTTGCATGAACACTCAACTTTCAGGTGCTTTCCTGCGTCCCAGCTACAACTTGGCTCTTGGTCTAGTAGCATAAGGCTGGAAGAGGCCTCTGGCGCTGTCAGGCCACTCCTGGAGTCAGGTTGCTCCTGGAAATGAACCTGAAGCAGGCACAGCTAGACCAGAGGAATAACCCTTGAGCACCTTCGCAGAAGTATGGCTCTCCAAGGAGAAGAACCACAATGTAAACTAGAAGCCTTATGGATTCAAGACTAAAAGGGCAGCCTTTGTGGGTTGAGTATAACAGCAGTCAACAGTTACAACCAATCCAGGCCTCCTCCCATCATTCCCTTTGACCACACTCCGGGCCAGTTAACTTCGTTTCAAGTTAGAACAGACCCTACCCAGACTCCTTTGGTCAACCTCCAGCACTAAAACTGGCTTTTCATAAGTCTTGTCAAGTGTTTGAAGCTTTTGTTAGGTTTGCCTTCTCGGCTATCCCATTCACACCCCAGCTTCCAGGGTTTAATGCTCTAATCTATGCTACTTCTACTGAACACCCAACAAGCTCAGTTACAAGTCCCCTACAATCATGGGTCTCCCTTGCCCCCTTCATAAAACTGAAGCACGAATTGGAGGTCCTGGTCCTGAGGCTAAGTAAACACACATTAATCCTATATCCCACCCCCACAGCAACCCCACTGCTATTAACGCTGTTAATCCTGTGCTCACCTCAACTAGAGCAGGTTCAGTCAACTTGCTTCTCTGTACACTATGACAAGCATCCAAGACTTGGCCGCTCTTTCCTGCTTCAACTTCACCTCCATTCTCATCCTGTCTTTGCCAGCACTAAGTCTCCTCTTCGGGGTAAGACCCTATACAAACCAAGCTTGTTCCCTGTGTGATCTGCTCAAAGAGCCAGAGGCTGAGGAACACCAATGCATTTAAGTCAGCTCAAGAGGATAGAGTCGCCCAGAGTCTCTGCCCCTGTCCACCACACTTCTATGTCTGAAAGGTCGACTGAGCTCCATCCAGTCCTGTTCTTGGACTAGCCCAAGTTTTCTAACTAGTTGGCTTCCTTTGGATGCACTTCCAGCATCTTTGCCCAAACCCCAACCACTCAAGCATTAAGTGCTTCTAAGGCTGCAGTATTCGTTGGACTGCCAAGCCCCAAGTGTCAGTGACCCAGTGATCCGCTCCTTCTTAGAGCATAACTAAAACCCCTGGGAGGTCAGGTAGAGCTTATGGAGTCAGCACTGGAGGTTCCAAGTGCTCAAGTGGCTCTAAGTGTTGCTGTCTAAAGCTCAAAGGCCACGATCGGTGGGCTTCAGAAAATCTTAGTGCCCCCTAGGAATGGCAACATGACTTCGTTATCTGAAGTGTTTGGCACCAGCAGTACAGTGGCATATGAGAATCCAATCCTTTATTGATGTTTCCTCATACAGTGGGAAAAGACATTTTAGAGTGACTAGGCAGAGGGATTTGTCATGTGGACAAGACAAAGGAAGCCAGGTATTTAGTACCCAAGACTTTTGAAACTAAAAAGCCAAGATGGAGAGCCTCCATAGTGGTTGGAGCATGACGAGCAGACTTGTTTGTTCAGTGATTCTGTAGCCACTCAAAACTAAAGTTCCTGGTGCTGGAGAGGACAGAGCCCCTGTAAATTTAGGACTTTAAGCTACTGTATAGTGGCTTTATCTGTGCTCCCCTTTCCCCCCTTTAATGGTATGGCATCTAAAGGAATATTAAGGATGCTATTGGAATGTAGTGAAATTGTTTCTAATTTAAATGAAGCTAAAGAATGCTACTGGAGACCTGGTGTGGTGTCAACATAGCCTTTCAAACCCTAACTCTTGGGAAGAGTCGGGCAGATCTGACTGCTGTACCCTGCCTGGGACATAACTAGTTCTAGGCACCCAGAGCTACATAGCAAGACCGTCTTAAAATGTCAAAATTCTTTCGTGAGACAGTTGGGAGTAGGGTTGGAGACATTGTTTAAGTAGAAAGCTCAGTGGATTCTGACGGGGGTGGGGGAGAATGGGGACGACACGACTGTGTGACTAGGTATCACTACACTGAGTTAGGAGGATCCTGTTTGTCTCTAGAGACTTCCAGGCCCTCTGATAGTCTGAGAACAGGAGGGGCATTCCTTTCAGGAACCAGGTGTGACCTAGATGGGAGGTTTCTCTCGCCCTTCCAACAAGAGTATGCCACGGACACACTGGTTTTGCTGAGACTCCAGGAATAAAAATGGATCCCACTTCCCCCAGACCATCTGTCAGACAAATGGCTAACATCACATAGCAGAACCCTCAAGTCCTGGTTAAGACAGTATTCCTGGCTCCAAGTTTGGCTTTTACTATGGAGTATACAAGCTTTGAATTTCATTTGCCTGCTGAACCCTTAGGAGGTCAGTGTCTGCATCCCATGGCCATACACTGCAATGGTCAAGTCAACCTCAGGCATCCCACAGCAGCTGGCTGCTTTTAAAACCATAGCCTCAGACCTAGAACTGACATTTGGCTAGGGTTCCTGGACATGAGTTCATGAATCCGTCTACTTTCTCAGAAGTGTGCACCATTTAATTAGGAATTTGCACTCATACCTGTGTTTAAGCCCACCGAATCATCTCCAACTCCAACTTTGTTGAGGGCCCCAAATAAGGATAGCATAATAGAAGCCATCTTAATAGTCTAATACAGTATGAACAGTTAAGTCTGTTCCTGCTTATCTTCCTATACAGCATATTTAAGACCTGCAGTCCAGACTCCCCCAGCTGCAGACTTGTGTCCTTGAAACATACCCTGCCAAGGAAACCTTCTGCTCCCCTGCCTTAAGCCCTGTTGGTACTTTCAACAAACAAGACTTGATCAGAATCCTGTCTTGTCTCCGTCTCGCATCTCCATTCTCACTTCCTCCCCTAGAGTCCCTGTTGACTGACCCCGCAGGCTGGGCAGTTTCTGGTAGAGCAACTTAGACACTTAAAATCCAACCCTCAAATCCGGGAATGTTTAGGTGCCACCTTTAACCCCAGCATTTAAGAGGCAGAAGTGGATCAATGGAGTTTAGGTCAGCTGGGTCAGTACAGCTAGCTCCAAGGCCAGCCAGAGGGATGCTTTTTCAACTCAAACCCAAGTCTGAGCAGGGTGGTTAGACCTTTCAAACCCTAGACAGGTTTCCTCCAAGTCCACCGTCTCTGCTGGTCTGTGATGTACTTGGATGACCAGACCACCTTTTCCCTCATTCTCATTGAGAACCCTCCACTTTGACTTCAGACTTTCAAGTCTCCCTATGGTCATAGGCAATTGTTACATCAATGCTGGGACAGCAGTCCTAAATTGGAGACAGTCTATAGTGTGCTACCAAAACTGATTTGCTGAGACCAACCTAACCCAGAACTGGGCTGAATCTGACAGAGGGCCATGACCTCTGGGAACAAGGACTAGTAACGCATAGCTGAATCCATTATCTAGAAGATGTGACTATGATGTGTGGCAGCTGAGACGTCTAAAGACCGAGAGTGCAAGTGAGATCCTCTGGAGAGGAGTCAGTGCTATGTTAGGACCCTCAGGAGAGAGGTCATACTGCTGTGCGAGGACCCTCAGATGATTGAAGTACAAGATGTTACATCTTGTTCTGCCCAGAGGTAAACAGGGCACCCAACATCTGAAACCCACCAAGAAAGGGGTTCAAAGCTTACCCTAGGCCATCAGAGTGGCTTCAAACCTTGGCAGTTGTGAAGCAACGGGGCCCAAAACATGGACAATATACGGGGGTACTACCTACCTGCTTGATGAGATGAGGTGGTGGCTTAGAGCTGAATATAGTTTGGGCTTCAAAAGATTGATAAGCACCCACCCACAATCCCTTGACCAAAAATTTTTTGGGGTCATTACAAGCCCAAAGCTGTGGTCTAAGAAAGACCTACTGGATCTGAAGTTGAGCCTGGTGTGAGCATCTACCTTCATGGTATAGAATTGCTCTAGATATCCAGCATGAGTTTGTCTGCACTCATTAAGTGATCACACAGGAGCAACTAACCTGGCAGAGGGAGAATCCACCCAGGCTATGAAAGTAGCTCACTAGTGTCAGACTAGAGTCCTGAGTGAGCCAAGTCACAGGTCAAAGAGTACTAAGCAGCCGAAGACGTCAGTCCATCTGTCCTAGTGTCTGTTACACACCCTGGGACCCCAGCAGCTAGGTCAGTTTGCCAAGGCTGGCTTCAGATTTGTGGGGTCTAGAACTGGGCGGTCAAGATGTTCTAAGCCAGTAGGAGAGTTCCTGCTCCTGGGTCCTACTGGTTTCCATTTTCTCAAATCAGGAAATTCTCCACAAACTGAAAATTCAGCTGTGATAGTTAGACTTCGTTGTCAAGCCAACTGCATACAGAGAATCAGGACTCGAGTTGCTGAGGGGGTCAACTCTTGTGAGGACCTTTCTTGATCAGGTTTAGAGTCAGAAAAACCTACCCTAGGATCTGGGTGGCATGGCTTACATGAAGCTTCAAGCTTTTTACCTACTTGCCCCTCATCTCATTGTCAAGTTCTGTTGCTGCAGCACATTCCTTCCCGTTATCAAAACTTCTGATATTCCAACACAGCCTGACCAGTTGTGTCAGGGGTTCTCCAGGATTCTAGCACCCGATTGGGAGAACCCAAGACATCTAAGTCTCAGTGATTTCAAAGCATTAAGCATGAGGCAAAGCACTGTAGGTTACTGGATCACATATCTCGTGAACCAATCAACAAGTCAAATTCTGTTCCATTGCTTTTAGAGGTTGTGTTAGATTCCAGAAAACTGGAACTGCCAAGATTGAGAATCTAGCAGATATGGTGAGTGGAGCAGGCTCTCCCAACTTGATAGTTTCTGACACCCCACTGTTGTAGAACCCTGGAAGCCCAGATTTCTAGAGTATAGTGTCCCAATTTCTCAGGAAAGGAGGGCAAGTTAAATGATCTCTGCCACAGTTCCTGCCTCAGCTTCTCCAGCACGGGACTGAGATGGGGACCACCTGAAGCCAAGTAAACTTTCTCAAGTTGCTCACGTTATGGGTCTTTCTACTACAGCAGAATGGGCAGCCAAACAAGCCTAACGCCAACCATCTCCCTTGGAGAGCTCCGTCTTGGCTCATAGGAGTACACATTGGGTGTCAGGCACATTGACCTAGCACACGTTCCATCTTCTCCCATCTATGCCTGCCTAACCCAGTCAGGCTATTGTTTTCTAGACTTTGTGAAAAGCAAAACTCGTCTAGGAGCCCCGCCCCCAGTGGAAAGCCTTTGTTCCACATGACCGCCTCCAGTTGCGGGTTCTTTCACATATTTCCCCTACTCAGGGCTGGAAGCATCCCCTTCAGTAGGGAGTTCAGAACAGTGAGACCAACAGGGGGAAGCCAAAGCTGGTGGCCTCAGACACTTGAGGCCTGAGTGGACTGACACATCAGCACCTGCTCTACCTAGGTGTACAGGTGTGCAAGCTCAGGGTAGGCACATGTCAGCGCCATTGTTTTCATTCCTTCTGGGTACCCAGGATGGGTTTTTCACCATCCAGCTTAGCTACTGAGAAGGTGCTGCAGCAGAGCCCAGGTGCCCCGCCTCTTGTGAGTACTGTCTCCCAACTATGTCATCCAACAATACGGTTACTGGATCTCAGCGTGGTTGAAGCCAGTTGCAGCACCTCGATTTCCGGCAGATACACACGAAAATGAGCATCCCATTGTAATAGTTAAGTGCTGACCCAAGAAAAGTGCTCTGAACTGTAAAAGCTACTTTGAGCAGCGCCTGCCACCCCCCTTATCCTCGATGTTTAGTTATGTGAGCAGTCAGGAATAGGGTAAAAATTGAGGCATCCCAGACTGCTTCAGAGCCATTAACCGCTTCCACCTGAAGTCAAAGTGGCCACACCTGTGACCATCTCGGAGACCCTGATAAAAGGTAATGTCCACCCACGGCTGGGGCCGGGTGCTAGCCGATTCATGTAGACACCTGGGGGTAGGCAGCTGAACACAGCCCGAGGGCATAGGAGGAAAGTTAGGGGCTGCCTCAGAGTGAAGTTGCGCCTTAGGATGTGTTCCAACAAGACCTTTTCCACAGGACAAACTCTAGTCTCCTGCACTCCCTGGGGGTTTCCCTCGGTTCTAAGGTCTGCAGTAACCAAAAACCCCAGGGTTCTCTTCCCATGAGAGGGGCCAAGTGCGGAGAAAGACGGCTCTTTGGATTCCAGAATCTAAGGGGTCCTTGGAGACCAGTGGGTGTACCCTTGTAGGATACATGAGGGCTCAAAGTGGCCCTTGGTGGCTGCACCCTTCTGAGAAAGGCTTTTGAGTTCTCACTCTGCATGGAGCGAGACGAGACTTAAGCTTTCTCATGAGCGCCATTTGAGCAATATTCAGCTCAGATAACGAGGCTAGGAGGCCATGTTACAACCACTCTTGGTCAAAGGGCAGAAGCCTGAAGGCCTGTCAACTCCAGGATCTCGGGACAAGGCAGGCCGACTGTCGAGTCCCAGGCACTTGGAGCCTTAGTTTTCTGAGCCTGCAGGACCCCAGAGTAGCTTCAGGGACATCTGAGTACATCTCCTGCTTTCTGCTATTGGGTGTTGCCCTGGAAGTTGAATCATTAGGCAAAAGCTGAATCTTTGAAACACCAGGACTTAAGAGGTACAGCCTCCAGTCACCAGTGATGATTCAGCCCAGCTGACTCTGCATACGTAATATGGTGTGCTCTGTGTTCGAGCATGGAATTTCTTCATAACTGGAGATGGAACCCAGGGGCTTCATTGTTCAACAAGCCTACTAAAGGGGGCCCCCACCCAAATTCAAGTTTACCAGTTTTCCCACCCTCCTGTCACCAGGAAAAGTTCAAGTGACTGACAAGTTCCTGGATTTTTCCCATTCTGTCAGGAGCTACACCAAGCCTTGGTACTGAAGCTATCTGTTGACTGTTCCAGTGCCATGAAGACAAATTCTTGATCTTCGGGAGCCAGGAACTTCAGTATGATTGTGTTGGGGTCATGTTCTCTCCTTTATTCCATTACAGCTGGGTTCAAGACAGGAATCTCTAAGCAACAAGCACCTGTTCCCAGGTAGCCTCACTGGTTCTCCTTAGGAAAGTCAGGCTGAGAGGAGCTCTAACACTAGAGAGGACGGGCAGAGGCGAGCCTCGAAGACGACAGGTGTGAGCCACCAACACCAGTTGAGAGGTTTAGCATCCTGGGAAGACACTTCAGTCTGGAAAGCACTCAGATCGAATGCCTCTGCCTCCAGAACGTGGAGATTAAAGGCTAATTGTGGCCACCCCCAGCTTCATTCAGTATCCCCAGCTACATAAGCTAGAACCTCAAACTCCAAAGCCATCAGCAGGTATCCTGGACTCTCATGGACAAATATAATAGCCCTTTATTCAAAGTACTTAGAACACTGAACTAAAGCTACCTTGAAGTCCCCCTGTACTTTGGGACACTTGTGGGAGCAGTCAAAGGAGACGGCATGGAGGACAGGGCTAAGATAGGAGGGGCATTAATGCTTTAGAGTCATTAACATTTCCCACCCGAGAAGCGGCCTCTCCTAGGAGCATCTGACACGGGCCAGCCGCTGCAGCTAGAACCTCCAGAGCAAAGGTGGATGGCTGCAGCTAGAACCTCCAAAGCAAAGGTGGATGGCTGAACCAATGCTAGTACCTTATACCTACCCTATTCCCCAGGTGTCTACACTTAGTCATACCTCACAAGGGCACAGCAGAAAATAGGGTTGAAGTCTGGGGAAACCAGAGACCCGGTGTTCTTTCCACCATAAAAGGTGCTGAACGGAGAACGAACAATAGATTCGGGAACTCGAGGAGTCAAGGAGGCCTTGGGGATCCAGGCCCAGCCCTCCCTCCGTCTTCTCTAGATCTAGTTAACCAAGGCTCTTGTAGATCTAGGAGAACTCAAGTAGCCCATGGAGGCTGCACCCTTGAAGAGCTGGATTCATCCTTTCTCCATTTTACGTGTATGCAGCAACATTCATCCGGGCAGTGAAACTGGACACCACAGCCCCTCTCCGCCATGAGGGGAAAAAGCATGAGTCACCCCAGGTGCTCAGGACAAGTCAGGCTGGCTTCAGAGTCCCAGCACTTAACTATTCTCTTGACCCTGCAGGATGTGAGAGTGGTTTCTGGTACAGCCAACAAACACCCCCCCCTTTGCTTGGGGGGTTACTTCCCCGCCAAGCTTTATTGGTACTTGACAATTTCTGAAGCCCTTGGAGGACAAGGTAATGGAACAGACTCTGAAGCATCATCCCACAGTCAGCCCAGGTGGCTCCACTTAGGAACTCGCTTAGAAATAGATTGACCCCCACCCCCCAGCGCCGAGATGGGCCCTAGGAATTCCAGTTTGGCAAACCTACTGAGTGAGAAGCTTCATAACTGTTTGCTCCCTCCTACCCCCATCAACTTGGGACCTTCAGAACCCAGTTTCGCCAAGTTAATGCGCTTAGAGATAGAGTGGCTGGAAATACGTGCCTGTGTCGATAGGTATTTGTAAGGGTCAGATCTGTCTGCCACACACACTCCAGCTTAAGCAGACCCCATTTTCAGACAGCACCCCTCCGTTTCTGTTCCCGTACAACATTGTGTATGAGTACATGGAAGATGAAAGCATAGGGGACTACCGTGGACTTCAGTGACACAAGCTGGAACAGAACTTTAAGTCTCCACAGAGCTCCCAAACGCGCAACAGCAAGCTCGTGGGGATTTAGGATAGCCATCCACAAGCTTTTTCTCCCTCCCTTGCCCGTAGCTATCAGGGGCGCCAGCACCCAGAGGAAATTTCGTTAACAGACAAGATTCTTCCACGTAGCCACCTCTGAGTTTCAGGTTGTCCCAAGGTCACACACACAACTCCCCGCTCATAGCTTGCTTGGTATCTCCCCCCCCCCACCTCGGAAAGCTTAAGAAACCGCTTTAGGCTTTGCTTATGGGCTAAGAACAGCTCGAGAGACAGAGAAGGTTCAGCAATTCTTCCCGTCCCCCAGGTAGACTTAGTAAGAAAAGAGAGAGGAATGCCAGCTGGGAGACTGAGCCGGCCCAGACTACTCCTTTTATCCCTCCCTCGATGCTGCCCTCTTGCAGCCCATTGGCTGGCAGCCTTCTCCGCCCACAGGCTGGCTGCCTTCCTCCCGGATGTCTTTCACCTGGTGGAGAAGTGGCTCCTGGGTGTGATTCAGCCCAGGTGCTGCTTGTGAGTAGCTTGACCTTCACTTCTGGGTAAGTTCACCCTCTCTGTGGAGTCCTCGGTGATTTGTGTCACACTCTCAAATGTAACGATTGTCCCTGTTGATCCTACAGTGTCTAACCACAGCCTGGCAGACGTCTTCTTCTACCAGAAGGACAACATCGAAAATGAGCCTATGGTGCTGGCAACACAGCTCAATAGGTAAGAGGCTTGCTGCCAAGCCCAATGACCTGAGTTCAATCCCTGGGACCAACATAGTGGAAGGGAAAACTGACTCTCGCAAGTTGCCCTGTGGCCCCTACATGTGCCATGTTGTGCCCTAGTGTTAATACATGCATGCAAAATAAAAGTTTGAACCATTTAAAAAAAGTTTTTAAAAGAAGCTGGCCTCTAAAACCCAACTAACCCAGATACACCTGTGAGTTTGGCTGCCCCAAATCCCTGTCAAACCTAGCCTAACAAGATCTCCCTTTATTCTATGCCCCTACAATGCCATGTTAGCTGCCTGGATGTTGTTTTGTGCCTTTAACTTAGGGTGCTATCTGGGTACCTGGATGTGGGGTTGCCAACTGTGGGCTCAGGTTCTTACTAAGCCACATGTTGCTGAGTCTAAACCCAAGCTCTGACTGGGCCCTTTCTACTCAATCTGTCTGCTTGCCTTCCTTTGTCTCTGTTTCCCAATCTGAACAATGCCATAGCACAGAGACATTTTAATGATCAAGGAGTTTATATCTGTGAGTCTTTAGAATGGTACATAGAGTGTGGTCAGTGTTGTAAAGGTGTCTATTAGCAATGAAGAGATGTGAGGGTGAACAAGGGGTGCATGCCTGTAATCCCAGCCCTTGGGAGCTTGAGACAGGAGGGGTTTGGGTTTGAAGACAGCCTGGGGTGTATAGCAAGAGGCTGTCTCAAAAGATAAGTAAGTAATTCATAGGTAAGTCTGGTAAAATGACGCAGTGATTAAAGGCGCCTATTGCCAAGATCTGAATTCAATCCCTGGGACCACATGGAGGAAGGAGAGAACCAACTCTTGCAAGTTTTCCTCTAACCTCTACACTTCTTGCACTCTGGCAGGTATGTGTGAGTTTACACGCTCTCTCACACACACATTCACACTCACACACCCACAAGTTTAAAGACATCTGTTACAATTGTGAATAACACCCTTAGAGACAAGAAGCAGGTTGGTGGTTGCCAGGATCTTGGCGGAAGAATGAGAATCTGGATGGTGGGTCAGGGACTTTGTTTTAGATTGATGGAAACACTTTGGTACATTGTAGAAAGGGTGACTTCAAGATGCTGTGAATAGACCAAACACTACTGGATTGTAACTCTCAAAGTGGTTCATTTTTATGTCATGGGAATTCTGCTAATAAATGACCCCCTAACAAGCCCACCAATATACAGAGGAAAGGGAGCAGCAGAGAACAGCAATAGGGACCTGCAGACATTCGTGTTGGCTTCTTTGGGCTGACTCATTCCACCATCTGCATCTCCCTCTAAGAAAGCGCAATGGGGCAGTTGCTTTTCTCCCCACTTTGCGGACCACATAAACTAAGAGGGGAAGACATGTGCGAGTTTGAGTTCAGAGACCTTTTGTGGTACCTCAGGACACAGGTTGCATCTATGCAAAACTTAGACTCTTGGGTTTCAGGGACATCTGGCAATCTCCCAAAGCTAAGTCCCCTATTTATAACTGTCCTCACTGCATGTACTTTGATGGCAATGCCTCTTTAGACATCCTATCTCTAGACTGAAGAGGGGATGTGAGAGAGTTGATGTGCCCCTCCTGTGTGTCTTCTCTTAGAGGACTACTTATCCATTTCAGAAATATGCAGGGTCAAGAACCCTACTAACCATGGGACAGTTCCCATTATTAGGGATGATCAACACAACCTATCTTAGGAGAATGCTAAGTTCAGCTGGGGGCAACATCATTACATGTCACTACAAGGGCAGATCCCCAGGCAGGAGCCACTCACTGACTGTTTTCTTCACTGCTGTCCCATGTCCGGAGTTATTACTGACACATAGTGTTTGTAAATATACAGATATCATAACTGAGTGAATTAGCAGAGGATGATGGATGCAGTGCGGACCAATGGAGAAGACAGTAAGATGGTGCTTGCTGTGCAAGCATGAGGACCTGAGTTCAATCCCCAGAACCTGTGGAAAATAAAAAACTGGGGGGGAGGGGACAGTGCACACCTGTGTTCACAGTACTGGGGGGGTGGGACAGAGACGGTGGAATCTCTGGGACTCACTGGCCAGCTAGTCGAGCCAATGGGTGAGCACCAGGTTCAGTGAGAGATCCTACCTCAAAAGATAAGGTGGAGAAATGGTTGAAGAAGACACCAATGGTAGCCTCTGGTCTCCACGTGTGTGTGCACAGGTGAGTGCACACACACACACACACACACACACACATACACACACACAAGATGAACAAAGTCCAGGTCCATCTAGTTTGCCTGGGGTCATGGTGAGGATAAGAGTCCCAACTTTCTATGCTTGTAAGTGTCTGCATGCATGTCTATGCACCATATGCATGCCTGGTGCTCAAAGAGGTCAGAAGAGGACATTAATTTTCTGAAACTGAAGGCATAGATGGTTGTGAGCCACCATGTGGGTGCCTAGAACAGACTCTAGGTCCTCTACAAGAGCCATCAGTGCTCTAACCACTGAGCTGCCCCTCCAGCCCCAAGAATGCTGAAGGCTTTGCAGCTCAGGAGATTATGCCTTCTGGGTCAAGCAGGACAAGTGGGCCATCCTATCCACTGATCTCCAGAAATCCAACCTTATGTGATGTCTTCGGCTTCCTTGAGCCTCAGTTCCTAGAGCTGTAGTGGGGAGTGATACCATATGCCTCTCCCTTCAGGACTCCCATGGGGAAACAGAAATAATACCCGTTTAAAAATAGCCTCTGTATTGACTGGTGGTGGCTTTTCTTGCTACCTTTACTTCAGCTGACAAATGGAATTATAGGTGCATCTTACATCTCCATAGATGCTTCTGATTCCCCTTAAATTAAGATGCAATAGTAGTGTGGGGTAAGCTTGGGGGTGGGAGGGAGGCTGCTGGGGAAGTGAGCCACCACCATCCAGAACCATCAGGGATGGTGTTTCCTGTACCATTCCCTGCAAGGAAGTGGCCTCCTCCTTCTCCTGCCCCCGGTGTGTGTTCTCAGCCATCATATCTAACTGCTTCACCCTGATTCCCACCAGATGTTCCTCCACGAAGTTTGCTGTAATCTCAGGGCCTTAATATAGTGCCAGAATGTGATAAGTTCGAAGCGGCTGTCATCATTCCCTCATGAGGATGGTCTGGTCATTGTTTGGGACTGTCCCTTTCTGATTGTCTCTTAAAGGAGAATGTATTTTCTCCCATCACCTCTTTGCCACATATTCCCTGCCTCCCCACTCCCCACTCCATCCTATTCCTGACCAAATAAAAAGTATGCATTAGAACCTTCTAGAAAGCACTTGGTAATTGTAAGGAAGGGAAATGACAGGGGGAGGAGGCTAGGTGAGAAGCCTGGTCTAATCTGAGCCTAAAAATCAATACTATGAGGCTGTAGATTGCATGCTGCTGACTCCCGGCTCCCTGGGGACACAAGGCAGATGCTCACTGGGTGTGGGGGGGAAGGGAAGAGCTGGAACAAGGCGGCTGGGGAGCCAGCGGGGAGCTTCCATTTGCAAAGGCTCTGGGGGCCCTAATGAGAAACCAGGAGCCTTCCAGGAGAGTAGGATGAAGCCGGGGATGGAAAAGTGTTTGTACACCCTGTCTGATTCTGCTGTGTTCATCCAAATGATCTCAGAGTCTCCGGTGGGAGGACAGCACAGTTTGACCAGGCCAGCAGGGCTTCCTGAAGATTTTCTAAGTGTCTGGCATCATGTCTGACACTGGGTACTAAAGCTAGGTCCAACCCACAGCTTGTAAGGAGATGAAACAAGGAACTACATTGTCTGCTTGAGTCTGCTTGCTGTCTGGGGTTGTGTTTGCCGGCAGCAAACTCTGGTGCCACAGCTGGACATGTGTGGTTATCAGAACACAGATAGCCTGGATTCAGAAACCTGAAAATCTGAACTGCTTCCAAACGGCAAACTTCAGCATGTCAAAGTAATGCTGGAAAGTTTTGGATTTGGGGCTGGGACTGTAGCTCAGTGTTAGAGCACTTGCCTATCATGCATGAGAGACCCTAGGTTCAATTCCCCAGTCCTGCTATGGTGGGAGGGGAGCATTGACTCGGGACTGGGAATGTGGCCTAGTGGGTAAAAGGCTTGCCATACAAGCATAAGAACCAGAGTTCAAATCCCCTGCACTCATGTTGATGCTGGTTCCTATGCTTGTATGGCCCACTTGTAATACCAGAGCATAGGAGATGGAGACAGGTCTTTGGGACAAGCTGACTAGGAAGACTAGTTGGATAAACAAACAAGCCAGAGACCCTACCTCAATATATGAGGTGGAGGATGATGGAGAAAGACAACTGACATCAACCTCTTTCCTCCTCCTCTGTCTCTCTCTCTCTCTCTCTCTCTCTCTCTCTCTCTCTCTCTCTCTCTCTCTCTCTCTCTCTCACACACACACACACACACATACACACACACACAGGTGCACACGTGTGCGCGCACACACACGTGCACCCACATACATTCACACACCACATGCATAAAAACATTGAGGTTTGAAACATTATGGATTTAAGATTTGGGGACTTGGGGTGTCCCATGAATAAATCCACATAAATATCCCCAAACATAAGATGACTGGAGTCAGGAACAACCTGTTACAATAACAATAACTTGAATAATAATACATTAATAAAATAATAGTAAGTAGCTGAAGCCATTTCTGAATGTCAGTTTAGCCATAGGTACTAGCCAAGGGTGCTACATACATGATTCTTTTCAAATCTTGTCATAACTTGATGTAGATGTCTCCAGCCCCTTTGGTAGGTAAAATTAACTCATTTGACCAACATGAGTGGCCTTTAAACAATTTGAGCTTAGAGGCATCAGATGGCAAAATCTAATTCTTCTGATGTCTATTCATCCACAGCCTAGGGATGTGTGGTTTAGCAACAGGATCTAGCTGGAGATTTATTTCTTTATGACACTTAGAGGAAATCTATTTATCTCCATGCCTAATAAAAGAATGAGGCTGGATTTTCCATTATGCAATCGGAGGAGAACCCCAAGAATCTGTTTGCACCAAGATTTTCATTTTACAGGAATTAACCTGTGCCCCGTGGTCTTTCTCCCTGCCCTAAGCCCTCCGATCCTATGCTATTCACTTGGGAGGTGTGCAATTCATAGAGAATTCACCCCCAAAGACCCGACATTAAAATTCTTCCCAAATGGAAATTGCACTGCTTGCCACATTGAAGGAGGAAGAGAGAAGAGTTAAGAATGAAATACAGCAATAAGGAGAGGCCAAAAATGGCTCTCTTGCAGGTAAAGGAACTGGGCTCAGGGACAGCAATCTTGTTCTGCAAAGGACCAGGTGGTAGGTGTCTTAAGTTAGGGCCTGTTGTCACTGCTTGACTCTGTCACTGCTTCGCTGAAGGTTTAGACACCATTTGAACACATGTGCATGTGCTCACTGATGTCTCAATAAAACTTTATTTGTAAGCAGAGTTGTCCACCCCTTGGGTGAGTTGGTAGCACAGTACTTGGAGGATTTGAACCTGGAATCCTCACCTTATCCCATGTCAGCAATTGTCTTAGTTGGGATTTCCTATTGCTGTGAAGAGACATCATGACCACAACAACTCTTATAAATTTAATTTGGGCTGGCTTACAGTTCAGAGGTTTAGTCCATTATCATCATGGTGGGGAGCATGGTTGTACAAAGGCAGACATGGTGCTGGAGAAAGAGCCGAGAATTCTACATCTAGATTGGCAGGCAGCAGGAAGAGCAAGAGTCATTGGGCCTGGCTTGAGCATTTGAAACCTCAAAGCCCACCCCCCCCCCAGTGACACACATCCTCCCAACAAAGCCACACCTCCTAATAGTGTCACTCCCTATGGGCCAAGCATTCAAATCTATGAGCTCATGGGGCCATTTCCTTTCAAACCACCACAGCAAGCTTTCTGGAAACTGAAGTGAGATCTCAATACATACTCTTACTATTAGCTCCCTTTTGTGTGTTGTCTCTCGGAACGTTCTCCTGGACTTTAGGATGCAGCTTCTGTCTTTGTGGGCAAGAAGGGATGTGTTTAATAAAGCGGCCATGTACAAAGAAGGAGGCAGGGTTGGTTGCAGGGCTCTGGGGGAAGTGGTGGGAGACAGAATGATACCCTTCCCAGCAAACAACCCAGTTAGAGGGTTTGAAGTGGAGTTCTCCTGACTAAACTATGGGAGCAATGATATCATAAGGAGAGCATGGTGGGAGGGGCCACCTGCCAGGAGCTGTGTTCTGGGGTCATAGCATGCAACTAGTCAGAGTGGGAGGGACCAGGGAAAAAAACTTCTGATCTCTGTCACTTCCCTCTACCCACTCTCTTCCCAACTGTTCAGCCCTAGCTAAAGGGCAGTGGTCTTGGAGAGTTGCTAGGATAATGGAGGGGAGACAGACAGCCCACCGGCAGGCCATTAATTAGGATGTGGCCCATGCCTAACAACACAGTCAATGCTAGGTTCCAGAATGGTGTAGTCGCACTTTACCTGCTTGCTGTAATTTTTTGGTAATGATTTAGAGTCTGTTTTTAAAATTCTATCCCCGTCAATGAGATGGGAAGAAAAATCCCCTCCAAATTAGGGTCTGGGGTGGAGCTCAAGGGTGGAGAGCAGCCTTAGCATGTGAGAGGTCCTCCATTCAGCCCTCATCTAGATGAGCATTTACGTAGTGCTCTGGTGATCATTTGGGTCAGTGGTTCATCAGTTTAAAATGCAAGTAATTCTTAGATTCTTTCCTGGTTCAGTAAAGCATAGCAAACCCAGGATTCAAACTCAGTGGCCTCTGGAATTCCATGATCTCCCATCAGCCTTTCTATCATAGAACTCCTCTTTATCATTTAACACTATATCACTAAAACAAGTCAGTAGTGGTTAGTCCTCTTCCATGATGTATTTTGAAGGGCTGACTTGTCTTCATCTCCCAACGTTTGTAGGACCCTCCATTCACTGCTTTGCTTGAGACACTGGTTAATTTTTAGGATCCCCCACCCCATATATAACTCTGTCACGAACATCTTTCACATAAATCCTGCGTATTTCTTGATCAAACATGTGGCAATTTTACAGCGCTGGCTGGAGCCGGATGATACGGCCTCAGGAATGGTTAGGTCAATTTAATTTATTCACTACAGCTCTTTCCAGTGAGTCATTAGTGACCCTCATTTTGTGTGAGTTCACCCCTGAGCATTGATTTCATTTTCTCTAATTGGAAAAGTGTTGGGCAAAGGCACAATCAGGACGGTCACAAATAACCCCTTTGATCTGCCCCGGGAATGCCAGACCAACTTTGCCCTTTTCCTGCAACTTAGAGTTCAATTGTCCAAGGAGTCTCTGTCCTGCCACCGCTGACCTTGGGGACACTGAAGATTGTCCTGTGCTGAATCTGAAATCGGGGAAGCCCAAACCTTGAACCTAGTGGTGGAATACCTCCAGCCCAAAGCCAGACAAAGAACCAGGCCAAGCTCTCTGTGACAGTGCTTTGTCCCAGGATAGACAGCATCCATCACTTCAGATTCCATCACCTAGCCACACTGGCGTCACCTGACTTTGTGTGAGCAGGCACGGCAATGTGTCCAGGAGGACAAAGTCAGCTAATGCTGTGTTTTCCAGAATACACCCCATGTAATGTGACTTTGATTGGGTTCCCTAGAGAAGTCGGAGATGGAGAAGTTTATCCCAGGCAGTCACTGAGGAAGACTAATAATAATGATAATAATAATAATAAAGGCTGAGTAGGTGTGTTCAGCTGAAGTCCAGTCTAAGCCTCATCCTTGGGGAGCTGAGGGAGATGGATGGTGTCATGGGGCTGTCTCTCTACAAAAGTAGGCCAAAGGCTTTTTGTATCCCATGCCAGTGATTCCAAACCACTGCCACTGAAATTGGGATCACAGTGGGGGGGGGCAGGTCTCCACATTTGCTTATGAGACCCCACATAAGCAAAGCCAGGTGTGGTGGCACACAATTGTAAAGACAGGAAGGGGATCCCTGGGGCCTGCTGACCAGCCAGCCTAGGGTACCTGATGAGTCCAAGCCAGGGAGAGACACAGGCCCAAAAACACAAGGGAGAGGTGGTAGGAGACGGGTGAAGGGGGGCTCCTGGGGAATGACATCAGGGGCTATTCTCTGGCTTCCTCGTGCGCCTGCATGCACGTGAACACGCAAACGTGTAATCAGGTCCCATCCCTTTGCCTCTACCATAGTCACAGCCTCCCCTTGACTTCTGGAAGGGGGTGACTAGAACCCTAATTCCTTTCTTCTTCTCTTTTAAAAGTTCTGAGAATAGAGCATAGGGCATCATGCATGCATGCTAGGCATGTGCCCTGCCCCTGATCTACCTCCCCAGCCCTTTACATGCATGTGATGTGTGTGAACATGTGGATGAGAGTGCATGTGTATGTGTGTGCTCATGTGTGCAGGTATGGGTCCTGTTTCTATCTCAAACAAAAATAAATACATAGGAAAGAAAAAAGTAAAGCTCATGCTTAGGAATTATAGCTTTTTTTTACGTAGAATAATATTAAGTAGTAAGTATTTAGAAGAGGCACCATGGTAAGTCGAAAGGAAATCACTGAAGAAGAATAAGCAGCTTTCTTGGGTGGGTTACATGGCTCAGCAGGGAAAGGAACTTGCTGCCAAGTCTGATGACCTGAGTTTGAGCCCAGGAACCCTCAGGCTGGGAGGAGAGAACTGACTCCAGGAAGTTGTCCTTTGACCCTCACAGCTGTACTGTGACAGACACACACACACACACAACACCCACCCACAACACACAATAAGAAATATATAAATAACCCCCCCCAATTTAAAGAAAACCCTTGAACAGCAGTAGCTTCCTGCTTTGGGAACAGAAGGTCCTCCCTGCCCATATTAATTACTTTGCTCCTTGCTGTGATCAAATCCCAGATAAGAAACAGCCTGAGAAGAAGCATGAGGGAGTGCAGTGCATCATGGGAAGGGGTGATACGGTGGTGGGAACCTGAGCAACTGGGTCACATGGCTCCAGGAAGTGGGGCTGGAACATAAAACCTCAAGGCTCATGCCCAGTGACTAAGACTCACTTCCTCCAGGGAGGTTCTGCCTTCTAGTTACACATATTCTCCCCAGAAATGCACCATCCTCTCAGGGAACAGGTGTTGGAACTCATGAGCCCCGGGAGGACATCTTACACTCAGATCACACCAGTGTGACCTGCGTTGTTCACAGAGCCCTGATGATTACCGAGCCTTGCTCTGTAGACCGGACTGTTTGCCCTAAGAGTCCGTGTGTTCTTCTGTGTCCTGTCAGCATTTAGCTTGCTCTTGGACATTCTTCCTACCTCTCTCTCTCTCCACAAGTCCTCCTACTTGTCTAGGATACCAGGCAAAGGTCTGAAAATGGAAGACAGATGCCACGGGAGCAGTGTATTAATGCCACATGGCCCCTGGGAATAAAAAGGTAGGCCATGGCGCAGGGCTCTGTGTTGTGTGTTACAAGGAGTGGGCCATCTGGGGACTGTGTTCCTGTCCCTATTTCTGCATGTCTTGGAGCCCAGCCCTTCATGGGGTGATCCATAAGCCACACAACCCCAGATTCAAGGTGAGCAGACAGAGGAAGGGTCAGGAGTTGGGCTGCCCCAAGACCATGGTTATGATGGGTCTGCCTTCCAGTCGGTTATTAACTTGAATGCCTGAATCGATGAGGCAATGCACCTTCCAAACGAGGGTGTGGAAAGTTCTGGGAAACCAAAGGAGGAAAAAAGGAGTGGCCAGGTTGGGCTTTTGTCCATCTCCTGTGTTCCTTTGGCCAGGGCACCTTGAACCAGACCCCAGATGGTCTCCAGACATACCAGGGCAGGTCCGCAGAACTGGGTCATGCCTTGGCTCCAGGGGACCAATAACTTCTGCACCTGGGAGAGGTACACATGGCCCCAAATTAATATAGTTAATGAAGGAAGCTGAGGGCCATGCTGCTGTCCGGGTCCATCTGCCTTTGCTTGGTCTCCTGGTCTCCATCTCCACTCACTCTTAATTCCCGAATCATGTCATCGGGAAGGGGGGAGTCTACTTCTGGAACATTCTAGGGTTGTCCTTTGGATGTAGACAAGTTTACCACAATCCAGCCAAGAATCAGAAGACCCACCCCAAGGAAAGCCCATGGTCACCCATCCTAGGGCTCAGGTTATCCTGGAACAACCTTTATTAGAACTCTCAGAGGCCTGCATCTACGCAGTCCTTTCTGGACCTTCCAGGATCCTCCTTGGCTGGACTGAGTCTGAGGGTAGGATGTCACAGTGTAGAGTCAGGGAAGGAGAAATATAAATTTCAGAAACCAATCTGGACCCAATCCCAAATCCAGACTCTTGCTCATTAAGTGTCTGGGGACATGGGACTGTGCCTGTCTGAGCCCCACTTTCTTCCTCCCCTGCAAAATGGGTAGGAGTAAGACCTGCCTCAAAGGGTTGTTGGGAAGTTTGGGTAAGAAGTATAACAGCTACTGATTACTCAGCCTGGATGGAAGGAGCAGCTGGGCACCGCTCAAAGGCCACTACAGAACTATCACCTCGACTGTATTCATCTGACTTAGTCACCGTGACAGAATGCCTGTGTCAGACAATTCAAGTCAGGAATCTTATCCCTAAGTCATCTTATTAAGTCTGGTCTTATTTAGTTAACAACAAATGGCTTTTGAGTTTAATTCGCTACTGTATGCTTGGTTGCCTTGAGGGTAATCCCAGAATCTGGCTTTCCAGCACATTCATGACTTCATTTTCTTGAATAGGGGACACTTAGGTAATTTTCTGAAGGAATCCAACCATTAGCCCAGCCATTTCCACAGCTCCACGAAGAAAGTCACCTCATTCCCATTTCACAGATGATAAAACCGAGACCCAGAGCATCTCAGCCATTTACCCTTAGACCCACAGCAACTATTTGGTAGTGGCTGGTATTGAAGGGCCTAGGTTTGGGGTAGCATTAATAACTATCACTGAAGAGTGTTTTGTGTAAGTTAAGGATTTAACCACTGCCCACAAAGATCAAAGTCTAGCCCACGTGTGTGGCTGTGGTTGTTTGTGGAATTCTTGCTGCTGATATTCATACTGTGTGTTCATGCCATGTCCCCACTGTCCCTGGTAACTGATGCCTCCCTGCTAGGATGCTGGAATCCATACCCCACAGGGGACCCAGAACAAAGAATGCAGAAGGCATTTTGCCTACTCCTGAGATGTCTGAGTGTGCCTCCCAAGGGCCCAGCTTAGCTTTGGAGAGGGGTTTGAGAGGTGGAGAGATTCTGGGGAGGGAAGCACCCTCACCCTCCATCCCCAGCCTCATAAACCAGGCAGACCACATGCCCCCCACTGAGGATTCACATGCCCTGGCATCCGTCCAGAGCAGAAGAGGCCGCACCTGTTTGCAATGTAATTTTGTCATTATCAGCCTGTACCCAGCTGAAATTCAAACACTGGAGAAGGAAGGGGGCGATGGGGAGGGGGCGGCAGGCTGGGATGCTGGAGAGGAAGGCCGATCAAGTGTCCTAAATTGCCTGCACTTTAATGCTTGATATAAAAAAATTTCCTGTAATGCGTGTTACCATAAAGAAGAGCGTGCCGCACAAGCCGCAGCCGGGTGGCTTCTTGCTCAAATGCTCCCACACTGTCTGCAGCTTGCAGATGATGCTGTAAGCTGCCTGTTTCTTTCTGGCCTTGCCTAGCTCTGTATGGGAAGCATCCGGGATTCAGGGTCCACAGACCAATTCCCAGATTCTAGCTAACCACCTCCATTCAAATCCACAGTCCACCTGGAGGGCTGCAGACCAACAGTGTAATCCCCAGTCCTGGCTCCACAAAACCCACAAGATATTGGGGTCACTGGGGTGCACTCGGACCATTCCAAAAGGGATGCATTCAGGATGCACCTGGACAGTTGGCCCGGTTTCTCTGCAGGGGCAAATGATAGAGGCAATTTCCTCATTGGTAAGATGCAGCTTCCTTCGTAGGTTTACCATGGACTTGCTGAATACCTGGGAACTGCCTGGGGCTGCTGCAGAGGTGGCAGGCATGACTATGACAATGATGACAGGAGAGGAGGAGGGAGAGAAAGGAGAGATGAGGGTGAGCAGGGAGAAATGGGGAGGATGGGCAGAAAGAGAAGAGGATGTGAGCAGGAATGGGGAGGAGGATGAGCAGGGAGAGAGGAGGAGGCTGAGCAGAGAGAGTAGGGAGGTGAGAAGAGAGGGGAGGAGGGTGAACAGGAAGGGAGGAGGAGGGTGAGCAGGGAGAGGAGGAGGGAGAGCAGGGGGGAGGAAGAGAGTGAGCAGGAAGGGGAGGAGGGGGAACAGGAAGTGTCATCACTTTCGAAGCATCTGCTATGTGCATCTGATTCTCTGTGTGATGCCATGAGTCAGGCATGGGAACCATTTACGTCCACAGACAAGATTGGCAGAAACCAGAGAGTAGAAGCTCTGTCCACTCCATGTCGGAGGATCCTTGAAGGCCGACCTTGAACACAGAGCTCCTTTCTGACATGAATTTGGAAAGTGGTATTCGTTAGGACTGGAAGAAGGGGTTATCACCCTCCAGCCTGGCTTGCCACAGCCTGCCTGTGACATGCCTCACTACTTGGGGCAGTGAAAGGCATGACCAGAACAACAGGTGGCAGTGGCTAGATTCTTCTGGTACCTTCCACTCAAGCTTCATGCACAAAGTGAGGTCACCGTACATTCTGGAGTCAGATGCGTACAGTAGCTCAGGGGTTTGGGCATGCAGTGAGACCGCAGGCATGTGGACTGTTTAAACGTGGAGCCTGGCCTCTAACTTCAGACTCAATACGTCCGACTATGTCAATGAATGAATTTCTAGTATGTGTGCCCCCAAAGTCTGTGCTATAAAAGGTGGGGAGACCTGAGCACCAGCATCAATGTCAGCTGTGGGGTTCTGAACAAAGTATCGGGCTCTTTGCTTCCTTATCCACCAAAGAATTCCAAGGCTGCCACCTTTGAGTGCTGGAACAAGGATGTTGCCAGCCCATGGGCTGAAGTGGTCGCTTGCTCCATACCTCCTTAGCTCATCTCTGTCTTCACTCTTAGCTTGTCTGTGTGGAGATCAGTTGGCTCTTTTTTCCACCAGGTGGGACTTAAGGAAGAAATTCAGGTGTAGATGACAGTGCCCTTAACCACTGAGCCATCTTCCCAGCCCTAATCATTGTTGTTTGTTTGTTTGTTTTTAAGACTGGCTTTCCCTCTGTAGCTTTGGCTTGACTGGAACTCTTTCTGCATCCTGCATACCAGGCTGGTCTTGAACTCAGAGAGACCCACCTGCCTTTCTGTCTGAAATTAAAAGTATGTACCACCACACCCAGACATAACCACTGTAGTTTTAAATAAGCGTTTCATTTCTTGCTTGATTTGCTCCATATGTTTCATTTTTTCTCAATACAAGAAAACACACACACACACACACACACACATGCGCGCGCACACACACACACCATCCAGTAGTATGCCATTTAATTTCTTCCCTGTTCACTGTGAAGAATTTGGGATATTGTGGTAAACTGGAAGCAGGTTGGTGCCTGATGGGTAATCTGTCTGGAGCAGGGGTTTACAGAATGACTGTCTGTGTCACACTGCAGTTTCCATGATAAGATTTTTTTAATTTTTCCCCTTTTTAATTTTATTCATTTTTTCTCTTAAATTTTGTTTTATTTGGGGGTGATGGGGGTGGAGGGTGGATGTGAAGGGATGGGGAAATGAAGGGGATCAAGATACATGATGCAAAAGATGCATAGAATAAATAAAAAGATAAAAAGAGAGAAAGCCCATCCCAGGCCGGTCTGCAGCAGGGTATCATGGGAGGAGTTGCTGTGCAAACATGACTTCCCAAGCCCACTCCTGATTTATGTTTCTTGAAGGAACTGCCTCAGTAGCCATGTCTCCCTACCTGGCCTAAGGAAGGAGAGTGGGCTGCTCCTGGAGACACAGGTCCACCACCTACTCCTTGCCTTCCAATTCCGTGGAGCCCCTGGCTGGCCCATTCGATGGGTCTTTCGTTTCTCTGACCCCGGGGTCATCTGTTTCAGAGCATGAAATATGACTGCCCAGCCAGGACAGAAGCCAGAGAGAGGTTCGCCAGTGGGGAGCCTCCTGTCCAGCAAGCGTGACTAATGATGATTGGGGTGTTGGACAGGGCAGAATTCATCTGGCTCCTTGTTCCCCAGGGGTTAACTCTTGGTGGGCTCCTGAGCCTCTGGAGCCCAGATGCCTGACTTTCCTGCATGCTGGGCTCCCGATTCTGCTTACCCAAGTGCTGAGACCGGTGGATAGTGGGCAGCCAGGGACAGATCTAAGGTAAGAGGGAGAGGAAAAGAGGAGAGAAAAGAGGGAAGGGAGACGGTGGGGGGGGATAAAGAAAAGAAGTAAGGGAGGAGGGATGGAGACAGGAAGGGAGGAGAGGAGGAGATGGGAGTTCTAAGCTGTTTTGGACACACCCTCCCATAATAAAATAAGCACAGGGTTACTGCTCCTTCTGTACATGCCTGGCACTGATGTTAAACCACAGACAAGCGCCATCTCCCTAACTCTTGACAAATCTACCTACATCCTGTCAAACAAGCCAGGAGTGGACCTGGGCTGGGTGTGGCTGGGTCAGGCCTGGCCTAAGGCTGCCCATGGAGTTCCCTCATGTCCTCTAGTGGGTCACTGACCAAACAAGTCATGTGAGAGATGTCACAGGATGGGGATGGATGCATATGACAGCTGAGAAGCCAGGGGGACACTAGATGGGAAGTATGCCCATGTATGGGGGACGGGGGGCGGGGGGGGGGGGGGGGGGAGGTAAAGCACAAGAAATTTGTCAGTACACACACACACACACTTTAAAAATGTATTTGTTTGTTGACTCAGAGTCTCATGTAGCCTAGACTGACTTCAAACTCACTATGTGGTGGAAAATGACCTTAACCTCCTGATCCTCCTGCCTCTACTTTGCCAATGCTGGGGTTACAGGCTTGTGCCAACACCCCCAGTTTATAGATTGCTGAGGGGAGAGCCCAGGGCTTCCTGTATACTAGGCAAGAATGCTACTGAGTCCTATCCAAGCCCAGTGAGGCTCTGCTCACATGGTGATCAGACTTGGAAGCAAGGGAGCCCATAGCAGAAGCAGAAATGGGAAGGACCTTCAAGTCCTGTGTCTCAGGGACCCTCTTCCATCAGCTAGCTCAGCTAGCTCTTACAGCTCCCAAAGTCTCATTACCTCCAGTGATGGCTGATTGTCATTGTCAACTTGACTGGATTTAATATCACCATGGAAACATACCTCTACATGTGTCTGTGAGGTCGTTTTTTTAGACCAGGTTGACTGAGGAGGGAAGACCCACCGTATGTGTGGTCAGTTCCATCCAATGGGCTGGAGTCCTTTGCCGAATACAAAGGGGGAAGTGAGCTGAGCCCAGGTGTTCCTCTCTCCCTGCTTCCCGACTGAGAAGGCCACGTGACCAGCTGTCTGATGCTCCTGCGGCCATGATGAGCTATATACCCCACTACCATCAAACCATGAGAACAAATAAACCCTTCCTTGCTTAAGTTGCTTTGGTGAGGTTTTTTTTTTTTACACCAACAGGAAAAGTAACTGATATATCTCCCAGAACAATGCCAGCAGCTGGGAACCATGTGTTCAAATGCATGAGATGAGCCCGTGGGGGAACATTGTACATCCAAGCCATCTCCATCCCTTTAAAGCCTTAGATACAAGTGCTTCTCAACCAAGGCTATTCTGCCCCCAGATGTGTAGGGATACTTGGAGACATTTTGGGGTATCACAATGGGAATGGTGTTATTGGTATATGTGGGTCGAAGATCAGGGCTGCTATTAAACACAATGAATAGGAGGGCTCCTCAACAAAGGATTGTGTGGCCCCAAAATGCCTAGAGAGAGGCTAAGAGACCCTGACCCCAAGGCTGGGGAGATGGCTCGGTGGTTATGAGCACCGACTGCTCTTGCCGAGGATGGAAGTTCAGTTCCTCCCAAACACAGGGCAGTTCACATCCAGATGTCACTCCATCTCCAGGGGATCTGGTGCCCTCTTCTGGCCTACATATCATGCATACACTAATGCACATGCACACTTGATTTTTTTAATTTTAAGAAGAAAAGAAATCCTAACCTCCATCAGTGATATCCCACCCTGGCAGCTAAGAAACCTAATGTGAATACAGAGTTCAGGGGTCCTGATACATTGTTTCTGTGTATAGTATTGGGAATGAAGCTGAGGGCCTCAAGCATCCTAGGCAAGTGTCTCACCCTCACTCCATCATTAGCTACACCCGCCAGCCCTCTTTTGACTCTCTTCCAGTTTGAGACAGGGTGTTGCTAAATTGTCTAGACTGGACCCAAAATTAAGCTCCTCCTGCCTCAGCCTTCCAAGTAGCAAGGGTTGTAGGCATGGGCCACCAGATCCAGCTCTAGCCCAAAGATCCTGGTTGGTAGAGGTGGGCTAGTGCGTACTCCACCATCTGAGCCTCTAGTCAGCAATTTTAAGGGGGATTTGCTTTATGAGTCAGAGCCCAGAAACAGTGACCTTGGATCCCGGTGGTACTCAGAGAGGCAACCGAAATTAAAAAAAAAATCACTCTAGGATCCACACAGAATAGTCCTCTCTTGAGGCGTTCCCAGGTCTGCTCTCTACCAGGACAGATGCATAAACTGGACAAGCTCATCCCCCCCGTCTCAGAGTTGGGGTGCTCTGCCTTGGGGGTGAATCTCTAAGTGGTCCAGGCACTCTACAATGTCATTGCCTCATCTACCTTTCACTTTTAAAACTAGGAGGAATTCAGAGAAAATGTGATCCATATGTCAGCTTCCTCTACACTTAAATCATGAAAGCACGGCTGTGGGTTTTAAGAGCTATTGATGTCCGGAACACCTTGCGGAGATCTTTAAAATAAGCGTTTCTGAGTGTCTTTTTACTTTTGGTCGGATTTTGCTCTGGGTAAGTGAATTCAAACAATGTGAATTTGGGGGGCCGCCAGAAACCCCAGCCATGAAGCCAGATGAAATCTGACCCTTTTCTGTTCAAGCCTGAAGGTTCTCTTGAGATGTAGCCATTCGAGGAGAGAAAGTGAATCCTCTCCCAGTGAGGATTACATGACTGCTCTCAGGGCTGTTAAACATCTTCCTTTGCATTTTGCCTCTCAATGTCAACTGTTTCAGCTCTGGATAAGGGAGATCCAACCCACCCCTCCTCCAGTGGGTTTGTTGTTTCTAAGCAGGAACAGCTTCAGATTTAGCTTCTTCGTCAGGCACCCAGAGGGCCACTGAGTTCTAGACTGGCCATTTCCTCATGTACAGGACACAGTACACCTATGGAGAAAGGTGATTTTGCAAGCTATGTAATTTTCAGGACAAAGATTATGCCACAAGGAGAAACATAATTCTAAGTGTGGAGCAATAAAACCTTGCAGTCAGCACACACACACACACACACACACACACACACACACACACACACACTTTCCCAAGAGACACTGCTTTCAGCCCATTAGTTAAATGTGTATCCATGGAAACCTCTGTTACCCATGCTATGGGGAAAGAGCATGACAGAGATGATAGTAGGAAAAGCTGAGGTTCCACGTGATCTAAAGGGAACAGGTGTGTGGATAGACAGTGTTTATGGAAGAGCAGGGAATGATGCAAAAAGTTATGGCAGAAATGGAGACCCACAGAAGTAAGAGGAAGGAATGAGGGGAATAAGGCTTGATCATTAACAAGAAGTTAAGGGAAGAAGAAAGACATAATGTGAGGGGCACAGGACCTGGAGAAGTCTCTACACAGACCTCACACTGGCATGGGTACTGAATAAGAAGCCTAGCTCACTAACTTACTGGTCTGGGGGCAAGAAGGCCCCGTCTCTACCCCTCCTCAGAAATCACTTCTATCCCACAGGAAGCCTCTCCATCCATCTCCTGGCATCAACACAGAGAACTAAAGGAGAAGCCTGGTCACCTGGAAATCTCTGGAAGGGTTGACCTAAGGTGACCCAGTTCCCTAGTAGAGAGAGGAGAGCAGAGTTGGGCTCTAAATAAAGAAGAAATTGGGACTGGAAAATGTCACAGCAGTTAAGAGTGCTTGTTACTCCTCCAATTGACATGAGTTTGGTCTCCAATGCCCACATCGGGTGGCTCACACTACCTATAACTCCATCTCCCAGGGGATCTGCTGCCCTCTTCTGGCCTCCTTTGGCATGTGCACTCATGTGGCACATACACAGACTCAAACACATACATTCATACATACATACATGCATACATACAAGGAAGGAAAGAGAACAAAGGAATAAACTTAAAACTCCCTTTAACACCAGGGAAAAGTCATGTCTATCTCTCTGTCTCTCTTTGTCTGTCTGTGTTATCTGTTTGTCTGTCTCTGGAAGGAGCTGGCTTCACTGGGTATAGATAGTGTAGGCATTGGGAGACTTGAAAAATGTGTCTTCAATTGGGAATGGTGGCCGCTGGAGTTAAGGTAAAGGATGTGATGAGGTGTTCTTGTGACATGCTGGGCCACAGCCTGCCTGGCCAGCACTACCCTCTGTGCCACTGACCCATTATGGGCTTGGGTAATTGGCAGGCTGCTCCCGTGGGAGGGACTGGTCCATTGGTCCTCATGCTTCAGCTTAAAACCGGGGAAACTGAGGCCTGGAGTTGCTGGTGACACACCCATCGTCTATTTGGGGACGGTGGAGCCATACCAGGTCTCCGAATGACAGCCCAGAGCCACAGCCACTCCTTGTCTGAACTACATTCCTATAACCAAGCCAAGGAGGTCACTCAGCATTTGCCCTTGATCCAGCTGGAACCTGGGACCCTTTAATGTCACGGTTGCTTTTAACATAGTCCTTTAAAATTCAAAGACTCCACAGTTTTCTCTCTTGTGTTGTTGCCCTCTAGATACTCGGTGGGCTTTATCTGTTGCACTTAAAACACACACACACACACACACACACACACACACACACACAGAGAGAGAGAGACAGACAGACAGACAGACAGACACAGAGGGGGGGGAGGGTGATGAAGACAGAGAAGAATCCGTGGCCCTGGAATCTTAACGAGCAGCTCTGGCTCTTATCATCTTCAAAACGTCCTTATTAAGCTTCGCCAGGCTCGTGTGGCCCAACTGGCTCTTTACAGGGTCAGATCAATCAGCGGCCATTTCTGACTGCCAACTTTGAGCCTACTGTGTGAGGTGGCAATATGGGGGGGTGTACTGGAGCCTGACCCCAACACCATGCCAGGCATGCCAGGGGGAGCACATGACAGCACTAAGCTTACACACACACACACACACACACACACACACACACACACACACACACACACGCTCAGGCACACAGAGGCCTAATGGTGGCAGTTCTCCTCCTGTTGTCCCTCTTTGAAGTGCTCCCCACTTCTAGACCCCACAGAAGCTTTCAAAGCTGGATGGTGAACACCAGTCATGACAGAGGCAGAGCAAATGGCAGCTGTTTGGCTGTGCTGTGTCCGGGACCATGGTTGGCCCTCACAGCTTAATCAATGCCTTGGGGAGACGTCAGGGACATTCAAGCAAAATGCAGGGGATGAAGGCACTGGGTTCAAATCCTTGCTGCCTTTCTGCCTTGGGCCTTTGGACAAGCTACTCATCCTCTTTTGACCTCCTGTCTGTCACATGGAGCAGAAAGTAAATTCTGGACACCCCACAAGAAACCACAAAGGACCTGGATGACTTATTCATTTAGACATTTCAACTAATTGTTGTTTTATTTCGGTGTGTGTGCACTTGTGTGTGGAGGCCAGAGGACAACTTCTGACGTCACTCCTCAGGATGCGATCTACTTCAGTTTTTGAGACAGGATCTCTCACTGGCAGCTGGGCCTCCACGATTTGGCTAGGCTGACCAGCCAGCTAGCCCCAGGGATTCATCTGTCTCCCCATCTCAAAGCCAGCACCACACCTGGATCTTTTTCACATGGCTTCTGGGGATCAAACTCAGGTCCTCATACTTACAAGGCATACACTTTACCAACTGAGCCATCTCTCCATCCTCTCAGAAAATTATTGATTTAAGTACTTACTGTGTGCTGGATTCTCAGATAGTTCCAACACAGCCATATAAGATACAAGATATTTCCCCCCTCTGCTGGGGCTTTGTAATGGAGTCTCAAGTCTCATCCAAGGCCTAGGTTCAACTACCCTGCAGCTGTAGACTCAATGCTAGGTACTGTGTCACCCATGGGTGGGTAAAAAGTAATTTGAGGTCTTGGGGATGGACCCAGGACCCACCCATATGAGGCCAGCACTCTGAGCTTTTGGCCCCTGGAACATATATAGTTTTTATTTTGTTTTGTTTGAAATTAAATTTAACGACATATCCTATAAGAATGTTTTCCAGTCCCTTGTCACATTTTCTAAGCGTGTGTTTCATTTTTGTGTGGCCCTTGTCTCTGCGGGCAGGACTGAGAAATGGATGACTCACTGGGAGTCTGCGTTACCAACAGAGAAAGACGCTCCTATTCGGCAGCACAGAGAAAGCTGTCTCGTGCTTGCTTCAGCTGAGAACAGAGGGTGCAAATATCATATTCCTGGGAGCAGAGAAAAACTGCAGTGCAGTGGAAAGAACCTCAAGGCCCCATGCATTCTGGGCCAGCACCCTACCACTGAGCTGCAGCCCCCCAATTCTTTCTCATCATCACTGGGCAATGTGCCTGAACACTCAGCAGGGCCCATAGGCAGGTTCCCATCCCCAAGTCTCATCAAAGAACACTGAGGTTTAGAGAAGTCGCTTGACTTCCTCTAGGTCACACATAGTAGGGGTTTAGAGAAGTCGCCTGACTTCCTCTAGGTCACACACAGTAGGTCTCTACTCAGGCCACCTTTGTTGTGCATACACCTAGCGTGGGCACTCAGAACAGGATTAAGCCTGTAGCGGAGCTGTTTTGACACACACATCTGCGTGTGCATTCGTGTGTGAGTTCGTGTGTAAAAGTGTCAGCCCATAGTAGGTGTTCATCTTAGTTTCCTAGTGATTAGCCAGGTGTTTAGAATATCGCTAACAATGCACATTTCTGACCTCTTGATTCCCTTGGCTCACAAAGATGACCTTCTAGGGATTTCTGGACTGAGTTTTCCTCTTGAAGACGTGGCTGGGGAAGAATCAGCTCTGGGTGTGTTTGTGTGTAAAATGACTGGTTCTCTTCTTCCATATGTCTCATAGAAGAGCTGGCATTCCCAGGGCCAGCAGGAGGGGGCCCTGACATCAGGATGGGCTAGCCCAGTTCACCTGGTTACACTGGGCCCATCCAGGGTAATCTCCACCACCCCAATTCCCTCTCTCCCCTCCTTCCTGTTTTTCCTTCCCCTTTCTTTTGTGGTGCTGGGAGTGGAGCCCCAGGCCAAACCCACACAATATACCAATGCACTACCACTGAGCCACACCGCATCCCTCATAATCTGCCTTTTTATTGGTTCAAAGCTCCATTTCACAACCTAATCTATAGAATAACGTCATCTTTGCCACACCCTATTGACCAAATGCAAACCACAGACTACAGGCATCTTCAAGGGGGAGGGCATCATGCAGGCCCTGAATTCAGGGGTCTAAGAATCATGGTGGCTGCCTTTGGATCTGTCCACCTCAGTGCCAGCCAATGTCTGGTGACAATGACTGGATGACTGACAACACACATGGATGGATATGTATATGAAGACTGACCAAAGCTGAAGACAGAAATGTGAGCGCTCCCTCTAGCAACATAGTCCGTGATGCCTCCTGTCTCCTCATCATGGAAATCATCTCCAGTTTTGAGGTCCCCAATTTTTCCACCAAGATCAAGTCCCTCAAACCTGAACTTGGCAGGGAATAAAGCACCCAAAGCTAGCAGCCAAGGAGAGGCAGAAAGCCCGTATATCACGCAGCTGCTGCAGGGCCGGGAGCCTTGTTGAAATGCCGACAGTGTTTTTATGTTTGGAGGATGGTGGTAATGGGGAACACATTTGCAGTAGATAGGGAAGCACCAGGGTGCCTGGCAGCCGCTATCTCCTAAACCTACACAGTAGGTACTGATCCCGGGCCAAGGGCTGTGTCTCCTGGGAATTCTAAGTTATATCCACCCTTGCTTCCTAAATACATTCCATGCCCTTGCGTTCCACAGAATTCTTTCCATTGGAAGCTAGCAGGGGCATGAGTGTGTGTACCTGTGTGCATGAGTGCATGAGTGAGTGTGTGTGGGTATGTGTATGTGTGTGTATGAATGAGTATTCATGTATGTGCATGCGTTAGTGTATGTGTGTGCATCTGTGGGTGTGCATGCACAAGTGTGTGTATGTGTGTGCAAGCATGAATGTGTATTCATATTAGTGTGTATGGGTGTGTGTGCATATGAGTATGTGTGTGCGTGCATGAGTGTTCCTGTTTGTGCATACATAAGTGTGTCTATTATGCATCTGAGTGTGCATGCATGAGTGTGTGTTCATATGAGTGTGTGTGTGTGTGTGTGTGTGTGTGTGTGTGTGTGCAATTTGAGGTATGGAGTGGTAGGATGCTGGGCTACAGTGTGGCCTATGGACTCAAGCCCCCTTTCCCAGCCGTTGGTGTACCTGCTGGCCCTTCCTTAGCATGTATCCTGCTGGGACCTCTGCTAAGCTCTTGTGTATGGAGAAGACACTGACCCTCTCATCAGTTTTGACAGGGATTGCATCACCAATTCCATGGCGCAGAAAGACCAGCAACTTGCCCAACGCAAGCTCTGGAGCAGGGAAAGCCAAAATGTCTAGAAAGCGCCCCCCAAAACAAGTGGTGATGTCATGATTGGTGACTATGATGATTCTCATTTAGTCTACCTCCAGCTAAGACAGAAGTCCATGGAAGCAAGTTTCAGAGTTAGCCAGGCTAGTCCACATCCCAGCTCTACCTCTGATTCCACCACAGTCTAGTTAGGCCTGGGTGACAGGGATGGCCAGTGCAAAGGTCCTGAGGTATCACAAACCTCACCGTGCTTCCTGTTTGCAAGGCTTCCCCATTGCCTAAACTGCCACCCAGCTTCCTCCAGCAGTTCAGCTGGATGCTGCCTCCTCCAGGAAGCCTTCCACTACTGCTGACTGGTCTAGAGCCTTTACCCCACCCCGAGTAACCACAGTCCACCAGTATTGACCCATCAGGGCCATTTTGCCACACCGATGTTATTGACACTGACTGTGTCAATGGCATCAGAGTCCCCAGTTCAGCACTATCTTTCCTCTTTGAAGCACTCAGAAAACAATGACAAAAGGGACAGAGAAAAGCTAGCAGTGGACAAGCCACTTCAGCCCTTTGGGTCTGCTTCTTCCAATGTAAAAATAAATATTAAAATAAAACCTGTAGGTGCCTTGCTCTGCTCTGTTCCTTTGTGACTCTAAGGAAGGAGCCTCGGAGGTATTGTTAAAGAGTCATGTGAACTGCCATCAGTTTTCCCTAAGAATGACTTCCTAGTTGAATAAGCCTCAGTCCTCCCGCCTGCCCTGCAGAACCCAGGTCCTACCCTCACTCTCTGAATCCACTTATCTGTCTTGGGCTTTTCCAGGCGATTAAACGGAAACACAGGGATGGAGCTCTTAGCCCACAATGCTTGGCATACAGTGGGTGCTCAATACATGCTAACCATCATTACTATCATCAACCCTTCATCTTCCTTGTGTTCATCAGAGTGATGGAGGTCATTTGACAAGTGGATTCCAAGGGGCCCGGGAAGAGTAAAACCCACTGAAAGAAAGAAACACCCAGAACAAGAATAAAAACCCACTGGGAGAAACACCCAGAACTAACAGGAAGGCAGGAGAACTGGGCCCAGCCCCTGGACAGGAAGGAAGGCATCTGGGCAGCCAGAGCCCCCCACCATTCCTCTAGCTGGGGGATCACTAACCTCATTCCCTTTTATGAGTCTGCCCCTCCCCCACCTCTGAAGAGGAGTGTCCCTGTCTTAACAGATAAGACAGACCAGTCTGCCTTAAATATTTCTATTACTTAAAAGTTCATAAATCTATTGGTTTAAAACTGTCAGCAGGATGGGAAAAAGCAGAGGTGGAGCCACGCTTATCGCCCGGCGAGGAATTTGCCCGAAGTGGGGGGCAAGCTGGTGAGCCGAGGGCACTGGCAGTGCCCAGAGGCCAGCACCTTCCTCGCCTTCCTCTCTGCCTTCTGCCCAGGATTCTAAACTCCCATCGTCTGAGCCAATGATGTCTTCACCTGAGACTCTGAAGTCCCCGAGGCTAAGCACGATCTCACAAGCAACAAAGGCTCCCCAGGCAGGGACCCTGTCCAGACTTTGTACACCGGCTCCACATCCCTTTTCATGAAAAGAGAGGATGCCAGAGGCAGATGATACTGCCCCCCCCCCCAGCAGAGCAGTCTGGGGCATAAGGAATAAGACTTTTCCTGAAGCAAGTTGGGAGAAACCTCATTCTGTGGCGTAAATACTGCTGTGGTTGCTCTGCCAGGAGCTGGGGGAAGTATTGCCGTGTTGCTGGTACCTTACTGAGCAGATTCAATGGATGAAGGTTGCCTTAGAACGGGAAAACCACGAGTTCCGACTATTTTGTCACATTTGCCGCAAACATGACATGGAATTTTTCAGCTGAGACCCGGTCTCACTGTGTAGCCCAGGCTGACCTCAAACTGGCTATCTGCCTGGCTCAGCCTCCCGAGTGGTGGGATTCCAGCGGTAGACACTATGCGCAGCTTTCAGCCATGCTTTCCAGCAGTGTCTAGGTTTACCTCTGCTCAGTGAAGTCCTGACCCGAGCAGTTGACTCTGGCAAGTCATTCCAAACCAGCCCCAGCCACACACTGGCCTCCGCGCCTCCTCCAAGAGGGTGACTTGAACACCTGCTCTTCCCCTTCCTGTCCACGGGGCTTTCTGTGAGTGTAACTTTGGACACTTATTGAGTTCAGCAGGAGTTGATATCAGGTGCTTCCAAAGAGCTATATTCTTCTCCTGTAGGATCCCCAAGGCAGATCCTATGATCACCACTCTTGTGGGTAGGAAAATTGAGGCCCAACCAGACCAGGTGGTATTGCCTTTATTTTTATTATTTATTTTACTTCTACACATGGTGTCACTATATAACGCAGGCCGGCTTCTAAATCATGATCCTCCTGCCTCAGTCTCTGGAGTACTGGGATTACAGGGGGACATCACTACCCACAGCTTGGAGTGGATCTGAAATGTCCCCTGGAAGTCACGAGTTAAAAGCCTGTTCCCTAACCTGTGACTCTGTTGGAAGGCAATGGAATCTTTAGGAAGTCTGGCCCAGTGGAAGGAAATTAGGACATTGGACATGACCTTGAAAGGGACTTTCACCTGTGTGTGTGTGTGTGTGTGTATCTGTCTCTGCTTTTCTCTGTCTATCTCTGTCTCTCTATATGTCCATCTGTCTGTCCTAACTGTTCTCTCTCTCTCTCTCTCTCTCTCTCTCTCTCTCTCTCTCTTTCTCTCTCTCTCCTCCCCCCAGTGTGTGTGTGTGTGTGTGTGTGTTGAGTAGTTTCTTCCCCCACGTGCTTCAACCATGATATTCTGCCTCGCCCCAATCCTGAAAGCAATAGCTCTTAGCAGTCAGACAGACAGACAGATACCTCTGGAACCTGGAGCTAGCTAAAGCAAAGCCTTCCCTCCCCTCTTTCAGCTGTTTCTCTAGGGTATTTGGTCACATAGCTGGAAAGCAGACACTCCAAATGACTTTGCAAGGCCCCCATGTGTGGGTGGTGTCGAGTCTGGGAGGTGAAGCTGGAGGCTCCTAACCACTGCTCCACCCTGCCTCTCAATGCTGCTCATCCAGGCTCCACCTCCACCTCCACATGCAGATTCTGTCCTGTGTGAGGACAAGGGGTTATGCGAGGGACCACTTGGCACACAGGGTCACCCATGTAAACACAGTGGCCTTGGTGAGCAAGCTGGGTGGGGGACTGTGGCACCTCCTGGGTGTGCGGGGACTCCTGAGCAGGGGGAGGGCTGGCCCGGGTTCTATCAGCTGGCTGGGAAGAGCAGAGATGAATCACCAGCTGTCAGTCTATTCTTATCCAGGCTTCAAGCACCCAGCCTCTTATCTGCAATGGCTCAGTTAAAATATGGCCCCTCCCACGAGACAGACCTCAGGGTAAAGCGTGTGTGTGTGTGTGTGTGTGTGTGTGTGTGTGTGTGTGTGTGTGTGTGTGTGTGTAAATACAGGCAGAGGATTCAGCCTCCATCATGTTCCAAGTCCCTCCAGCTGGTGCATGGAGCAGCACCTGGAAGCTCATCTCTCCTCCCGGCTCCTGCCTCTGGCTGCACCAGAAGCACCAGCTGGTGGCAGGAGACCTAAGAATGCCTCTATCTGTCCCTTTGAATTGTGGGCTGGAAAATCTCTACCTCTCCCGGCTGCCTGTCCTCACCCTGTCTGTCCTGGGAACCTGTGTCAAAGTGACAGCTCTTATGTTTTACTAGGTTTTGCCTACCTTTCTCTTAGGTATTCATTCTCAGAAAGTTCTGGAAACCCTTGTCACTCTGTCCATTCAGATTTCAAGGTGGTGATGATTTGAATTTCTTCTGGTTTGGCCCCAGTCTATTTATCAGACACACAGCCCCACACCCAGCTTCTAATGAACCCTTTTGTTCAGTTCTCCTTCCCTCATCTTAAGGGTTTACCTGGTCCCTGCCAGGATAGCAAACCCTCCTCTGAACCTCAGTTTACCCACCCAAGGAAATGGGTCCTCTCCCCTTCTTCCTAGTCCTGTTCACAGAGGTTGTCTCCAGAGCAGAGCAGGCAAGGTGGGAAAGGCCAAGTTCAAAGTGCCACCCAGAAGCCAGGCATCTGTGTTATTAAGAAAAGCCAGATAGGTCTCTTCTGCCTCCCTCCTCCCCTCCCTGTCGACCTCCCTCCTCCCCTCCCTGTCTCTGCTTAACAGACTCCTCCCTGGTTGACAGTCCCACTGAAGCTGTCCCCCTCCCCCACCCGCCCTGCCCCTTCTGCGTCTGCAGAGGGATGAATCGCCCAGCTAATATAAGTATGTTTACATTAAAATATAAGGACAATGCACCCGCCATCTAATAGTCGGCTCTGTATATGTTAGCGAGTGCTTAGGACTCTCTTTTAGAAACCCATTATGTCCACGTGACTCCACTCAAAGCCTTTCTTCAGGATTTTGTTTTGACAGGAGGGCATTAAGGGCCTGAAAGTGATAGCACAAGGATACCAGTTACACACTTTGATCAAATCGCTCCATAAGTCTCCTGAAGAAAGTCTTGTATATATTAGGAAAGGAAATTAATTTTATTGCTGCTGTGGCTTGGCTGGTTAATGGCCCAGCGAGCTGGCTAGCTTCAGAAGGCAGCCATGGGGGTGAGTGGTTTGCCCCACCCACTTTCCTCCCAGACTCGCCGGTCACAGCCACAAGGAGGGGACCAGCCGGTTGGCACCAGGCTGACAGAACCCCGGAGGCTGCAGGACTTGGGGTGCAGGTGGCTGTGACCTGTTTCCCTGACCTTGCTTCTCACCAGGGCTCTTACAGTCAGAAGGCTCGTGGGATGCTTGCTGCCAGCTGTGGAGCTGGCCGGGCCCAAAGCACATGTCACAAGCGATCAGCGTTGGGAGATTCATAGACTCAAATATAGAAGGATTAAGACAAAAGCTTCCCACTTGCTGTTCTCAGAAGTAAAACTGAAGACAAGCAGGGAATAAAGGCAGCTGGAGGAATGGAGACATGGCTCAGTGGTTAAGAGCACTGGCTGCTCTTCCAGAGGACCCAGGTTCAATTCCCAGCACCCACAGCTCACAACTGTCTGTAACCCCAGTTCCAGGGGATCCAATGCCCTCTTCTGGCTTCCATAGGCACCAGGCATGCAAGTGGTGCACAGACATATATGCAGGCAAAAACACTCGCACACATAAAACAAAATATAAGCTGGGGTGGAGAGTGGCAGAGAGTCAGAGCATTGAAATACCAGGGACAGAGATCAAACAACCATTCAATTTAATGATGGCCACTTGACTCCAAGTAAGTATAGTATCCATTGTCCTCAGGTGGGATGGGGTCTCCCAATGCCTTCTTGGTCCCTGCACGCCTAGCTTGAGCCTGGAAATTAAGGTGATGGCATTTTGTATGGCACACTTCCAATTGCCAGCTGGCTACTCCAAAGGAAGGAATTCCAAGCTGTGCTCAGCCCCAAAGGACACAAGTGATTGAAAGAGTTTTTGATGACTGGAAGACAGCTCAAGTCAGTAATGTGTGTACTGTGCAGGCGTGGAGACTTGAGTTCCTGTTCCCAGCACTCAGGTTCAGGAAGAAATAAAGAAATAAGGGAAGGAAGGAAAGGAAGAAGGAAGAAAGGAGGGAAGGAGAGAGAGTAAGAGAGAGAGAGAGATTGAGAGAGATTGAGAGATTGAGAGATTGAGAGAGAGAGAGAGAGAGAGAGAGAGAGAGAGAGAGAGAGAGAGAGCAGCTTCCATGGTGGTGGTGTGTAAACCTAGGCCTGGAAGACTGTAGACAGGAGGGTCCATGAAGCCCACTAGCCTGTCAGTCTGACTGATTGATGGATAAGCTCCAGTCAGTCTAACTGATGGATGAGCTCCAGGCTCAGTGAGAGACCCAGCTCAAAACTAAGGATCAAGGAAGACAGCCAGGCTTGGCCTCTGGCCTCCATGTTCTCACACACATACACAGGCATGCACATTCGCATGTACTCAGAAATCTTTGAATCATCAGACAGTCTGAGGTTTTCCGTCATTTGCAATGGAGAATTCCCATACAGTTGTCGGTAGAGGATTCTCAAACAATCACTGTTGTTGATAGTACTGTCAGTCCTAGCACCCTGTTTCCAGATAGTACCTGGGTTAGTGTCCCATCGCTGTAACAAATGCATAAAACACTCACCTTAAAGGTGGCAGTGCTCATCCCACTCACGGTATCAAAGGGTCCAGGGTCATTTGGGAGCCTGTGGTGAGTCGATGTGTCGTGGTGGAAGTAAGTAGAGGAGCTGACCTCACTTTGCTGAAGTCAAAGAAAGGAAGTGATTGGGCACATCCTGGTCCTCAACATACCACACACTTTAATTCCAGTACTTGAGAGGCAGACGCAGGTAGATTTCTGTGAGTTCAGGGTCAACCTCATCTACATTGTGAGACACTCTCAAAAAACAAAGCGCATCACCCCCCAGTGACTTAAAGAGACCTACCAGGCTCCACCTCCCCAAGGTTTCACCATTTCCCAACAGAGCATGCTGAGACTTCTAGTCTTACCACATAGACCTTTGGGGGACCCTTGATCTGGACATGGTGGTGCACACCTGCACCCTCAGCCTTTGGGAGGCAGAGGCAGAATGGTCCTAAGTTTGAGACCAGCATTGGCTACATGGCTTACACAACATTCACTTGGGCACAGTGCATGCAGCACTCTGTGTTTTTGTTCTAAAGTGTGAACAAAACTTAGGCGATGTGGCTGAGCCAGCTTTGCTACCTGCATTAGTTACGGTGTTTCTTGCTGTCAGCATCCATGCTACATTATAGACTTGACTAAGGGCTGTGTTCTGATGCGGCTGAGTGAGGAGGAGGTTTGTGATGGTGGAGAACAGGAGGAGATGGTATCCTCCCAAGGAGGTTCCTGTCAACCCCGTCCCTCGCTAGAACCCCTGGCATATGACCAGTGAAGTGGCAAGTCCTAAGACCCTAACCCCCTTAGGGGCAGGCAGAAGGGCCATCTATGCTTCTGGAATCCACCATGGCAGCAATGGGGTGTAAGAGGTGTTAGACCAAGCTGGGTTTGGGGAATAGACCCACATCAGCTCATACCCCATTCCCCCTTGCTGGGTGCCGCTCTGTCCCCAAATGAATGCTGGGCAAGTCCATGCGGTCACTTTACTCTGGGTAGGAAGTTAGACAAGGCAGTGACGGAGCGCCAGTCAGCTTCTCACCACTGTGACACACTCCCTGAGAGGAGCACCTTATGCAGAGAAAAGTCTTTTCTTGGCTGTGGGTTTGTTTGTCACTGCTGCTCAGGGCCTGTGGTGACACAGAACATCACGGCCCCGGGCATGCATCGGAAGGAGCTTGCTTACCTCATGGTGATCAGGAAGTGAAGAGAAACACAGGAGTTCAGGTCCCAGTATCCCAACAGGAGCATTCATACAATGACCTAACTTCCTCCCATCAGGCCCTGTCCCTAAAGATTCCACCACTCCCATGAGTACCACAGGTCAGCCACCAAGCCTTCACCATGTGGTCCTCTGGAGGGTACCCCAGAGTCGTACCAGTGAGGGGTGGCTTGTGGGACTACAATATCCAGAACTTTAGCTGGGAAGTCATGTTAAAAGTGGTGATTTGAACCTCAGGGGGAGGGGAGGAGGGAGAGAATGACCTGGAGGCATCCTAAACATGTTGGAATTGTCTGGGCTGGGTGTCTGCGTACAGCTGGTACTGCCCTAGCCTGGAAGCTGGACTCTGAGAGGGTATGCTGTGAGGGTGAGCCGGAAGCAGTTGGGGCCTTTGGAAAGCTTGCCACACTGGTTCTGAGTGTCCCCAAGCCAGCCCAGGCTCAAGGGGACCAGTCAGATGCCATCTCTCGGTGGAGAAGTGGCAGGTGACCTTGCAGAAGAGCCTGGCAAGCAAGTGTCACAGCAGCCAAGAGGAGCCTGTAGACTCTGGTCTACAAATACCCGCATCATATCCAGGGAGACACAACTCTAAGCACTAAGAACATATCCACTCTCTTGTGAGGCTGTGGCTGTCTTTATACTCCTATCGGGATGGAGGCTCAGGGAGGCTCAGAGATTTACTCAGGGTCACCCAGGATGAAAGTGGATGCTCCTAACTTTGGGTCTAGCTCTTCTTGAGCCTCTCCACCTGCCTGCAAACCCCTCTTCCTTGTCTGCTGTCTTAGAGAGGTGGCCCCACTTTTGTCTGATCCCATGGAGATGCACAGAAATGAACAGCCGAGATACATATAGGGAAATGGACTTGGTATAGTCGGGGTCAAGGCCATTGGATCAAACTGCCAGTGGAAAGGGGGGCGCTGAGGGTGTGGCTCAGTCATTGGAGAACAGGTCTAGCCTGCAAGAGCCCCGGATTCAAGTCCAGCACCATATAAACTGGGGCAGTGGTATTTGCCTATAACCCTGGCACTCTGGTGGTGGCAGCAGGAGGATCAAAAGTTCAAGGTTATGCTGGTATATGGCAAGTTGTTCCAGGCCAGTCTGGGATGTATGAGACCCTTTCTCAAAGAAAACAGTATCACTCAGCTTCAGGCATATGCCCCGCCTTGGACAAGCCCCAGATGGGACTTTTCTGAGGGGTCCCTTGGCCTGTGTGCCTCGACATGACACAGCAGCCCTGCCTTCAACCTTTAGTCGCATTCAGTGAGTCCCTGTGTCGGCTCCCATGGCTGTCAAGCTCATGACGGATAGCTTTCCTGGCCCCTGTGTCTCCCCATCTTCACCCAATCTCCCTTTCCTCTGGCCAGCTCCAGCCAGGCGCGGGGCCTCCTCAGCTATCTCATCCCCACCCAGGGTCAGGGATTATGACGCATTCAGAGATCGTCCAGCCCTGAGCAGTGTTTACATAGGAGGTTAGCATTTATCTCTATACTTTCAACCTCTCTCCCCAGCTCAGCGCTGCTGTCTGCATTGAGCAAGAAGGCACGGCCTCCAGGGATGAGAGCCCGCCAGGCTGGGGCCACCACGATGGCATCTGGAGCCCCTGGACCCTCTTTCCCACCATCCTTGGGGTCAGTCCTCCTCTGTGGTCCCTGGCTAATCTCTGAAAACCGAATTTCAAAGGAAGCACTCAATAAAAAACGAAAGTCTGTGGTGTACTTTCCCGCAGGCACATTTACTATGGATATTTGAGTCTTGTGAACCCTTTGACCCAGAAAAGATTTTTCTAGAAACCTTACTCTGCAGAGACTTGCATATATGTGCGCAAAGGTACAAACATCTTCAATGCAATTTTTTTTGCATCAGCGAACAATTAGGGGAAACTATATATCTTCATTAATACAGAGCAGACTCATGGATCTCGCTGAGCTCTGCGGCACCAGCAGCCTGGACCAGGAGGCAGCTGGTCGCAGCCACAGGGTCAAGCTGGAGATGGGAAAGATGCTCTGATTACAGTGTTTCTGTAGGGTCCCAGCAAGAAAGTATGTCAAATTGAAGCTGGGGAATTCGAATATGTAGATGAAGGAAGTGTGTGTAGAGGAGGTGGGCCTTAGGGAAACCAGAGAGGGGCCTGGCAAGACTGTGAAGGCGCCATTGTCACTCTGAAGCTCCTCATTGTCCAAACCTTGTCAGGAACTGAAGGGCAAAGGATCCTGATAACACACTCCTCCCTGGGCACTGAGCAAGGTGGAAAAGGATTGAAGGGAGTGAATGTACTTGCATCTCTAGAAGCTAAATGTGTTCTGTGCAGATTTGGCTTTTTCTGGGCTAGGAATTTTTTCTTTTTAAAATTTTTTTATTTATTTATATTTTTCCTTTTTTAATTAATTTTTTACACGTCACTCTCAGTTCCCTCTCCCTCCCCTCCTCCCCCTGACCCCCAATCCTCCCAGCCCCCTACCCTACTCCATCCTCCTCTGCTCCCCAGGGAGGGTAAAGCCTTCCATGAAGGATTTCCAGTGTCTGTCATATCAACCCGGGAAGGGCCTAGGTCCTCCCCCATGTGTCCATGCTGAGAGAGCATCCCTCCATGTGGAATGTGCTCCCAGAGTTCAATTGTATGACAGGAATAAATGCTGATCTACTCTCTAAAGTCCCACAGATTGCCAAGGCCTCTTCTCTGACACCCAGGTTCAGGGGTGTGTGGTGTCTGGATCAGTCCCATGCAGGCCTCTCAGTCATCAGTCTGGGGTCCATGTGTTCCCCTTGTTTAGGTCAGCTGCCTCTGTGGGTTTCCCCACCCTGGTCTTGATTCCTTTGATCATCACTCCTCTTTGCAACTGGGTTCCAGGGGTTCAGTTCAGTTTTTAGCTGTGGGTGTCTGCCTCTGCTTCTGTCACCACTGGATGATGGTTCTAGTAGCCCAGGCTAGCCTCCAGCTCAGTGTGTAGCTGAGGAGAACCCTGAATGCTTGATTCTGCTGCCTTCACCAAGTGCTGGGATGGCAGGCATGTGCCACCATGGCTGGCTTATTCTATGCTAGTAGATTGAACCCGGGATTTTGAGCGTGCTACCTGAGCATTGTAACTATCTCTAGCCCCAGTTTTTATTTTAATTTTTCAATTTCAAATGGATTGAATTTACAGTAAATTTAGAGATCTCCCCTGGCAAGTGTGAGATGCTGGGTCCAAAGATCAGCATCACACATGTAGACACACATAAAGAAATAAAATACAAAGTAATTCTTAAAAGGGAGTTGAGAAATAATTCTTTTCACTCAAGAGTGAAAAAAATCTAGTCAATGCTGACCACAATAAGAAGTTTTGGGTTTTTTTTGTTTTGGGGGGCTTTGTTGTTGTTGTTTGTTTTTGGTTTTTCACACACTAAAAGGTCCCACTTCCATTCCAAGCTGTCCAGCCAACCTAAGCTGTCATCTTTTCCTTTATTAAGATGCATTCTCTCTCTCTCTCTCTCTCTCTCTCTCTCTCTCTCTCTCTCTCTCTCTCTCTCTGTGTGTGTGTGTGTGTGTGTGTGTGATATGAGAATGCAAGTACCTGAAGAATGAAGAAGAAGCAATTAGATCCCCTAGAGGGGAGTTATAGGCAGTCATGAGCCATTGATGTGCATGTGAGATCCACAAAAGCATTATTAGTATACTCTCAACTGCTGGGCCATCTCCCCAGAAGAAAGTGTTGCCTTTCTTCTGACCAGTGGCCATGACAGCAGTGTTCTTATGGAGATGACTGTAGAAATAATGTTAGAAATAATGCATTCCAAACAATCAAGGGCACATCAGACAGCATGCAACCCTGGCCATGACTTCCATTCGTGGGTTCTGTAACATCTTTCTGGAAGGTTCTTCCATCAATCCCAGTCACATATATCCTTCTCTTTTTGTATAACTCCTTCCATGTCCCCAGCTCTCCAATCTGTGGGTGTCCAAGGTCACTGGGCAGAGGCTCACATGTGACTCTTTCTGACTGAGCCCTCCCCACACCTCTGATGGGACCCAGCTGGCTAGGGAGGAGAGAGTGTGTTAGATAAGAGAGACCAACAAAGGCTACACTTTGTATATGTGATATGTTTGACCTGGTTCCGGGGACTCAATAGGGACAAGTTCTGAGCAGGGCGTGGGGAGGCGTTTCCTATCTCTTGCCCCTTCTCCATTAACCTGATCAAGGTCACCCCTCACAGGCATGTCCAGGAATTTGTCTCTGCTGATTCTATGTCCTGTTAAATGCTAAAAAGGTGCATACTATTTTTAAAACGTTATTCAAGGGTCTAAAGGGACAGCTCACTAGTTAAGAGTGCTTGTTGCTTTTGCAGAGGACCAAAGTTCAGATCTCAACACCCACGTCAGGTAGCTCACAGCTACCACTATTGCCAGGTCTAGACAATGCAATGCCCTCTTCTGGCGTCTGACAGTACAGCACTTATGTGCGTACACACACAGAGAGAGAGAGAGAGAGAGAGAGAGAGAGAGAGAGAGAGAGAGGGAGGGAGGGAGGGAGGGAGGGAGGGAGGGAGGGAGGGAGGGAGGGAGGGAGGGAGGGAGGGAGGGGGAGGGAGGGGGAGAGGGAGAGGGAGAGAGAGGCAAACACAATTTTTAAAATTTATGAAGAAAAAAAAGTAGTCAGCATGTTGATGTCATTATTTTGGTCTTCATCAAACACAGACTGTCAGATGTACAGGGACAGATTTCCGGTCTGTTTTGTTTACTTCTAAATTGCCAGCACCTTGGACAGTGCCTGGCATGTAAAAGCTGCTTAAACCAACCATCTACTTACAGGTCTTTTTCCTTGAGAAATCTCTTTGTCCCTCCTTGGTTTCTGCAATCCAATCAAAGAAAGGCAGTGGGCAGAGGGTCAGCTTCAAGTCTCTGGGTTAGAGATCTGCCACCTATCAGCTTCAACATGGTTAAGTGACATCACATCTCTGAACATCAGGGTTGTTTGGCTCTTATTTTGAAAGTGTCCCATAAACCCTCCTGAACCCTCCTCCCATGAAACTATCTTCCTAAGATGCAACTTTTGTCTTGTTTTGTTGTTGTTGTTGCTGCTGGTGGTGGTGGTGGTGGTGGTGGTGGTGTGTGTGTGTGTGTGTGTGTGTGTGTGTGTGTGTGTGTGTTTTAGGGAGCAATGTTTTGGAGAACCTAGGGTTTTTTCTCTACAGCTGAGCTTCGTAGGTTTTGCAGCCATCATTTTCTTATTCTCAATTATTTGATCACATATCCCCACATCTTTAGACAGCACATTGCCTTTGCATGCCTTTTCACATTTCACAAATAAGCAAGGGGTCTTGTGTTTGGGCTCAACATCTCATTTTGGACAGCTTCCCATTTTGAAGAGTGAGACTGCAAGTCATCTGCATTCTCCTGTTGGTGGGAGCTTTGATGTGTAGATGTGGTACACTTTAGCTATCCATTCTGCTTAGCATGGGCTTCAAGGTTGGTTCCTGGCTGTCGCTACAACGAGCATGGCTGCACTGCATGGCACTAGCCACATGGAAGCCGCTTACTGAGCCATCAGCAAACCTTCCTGGTCTGTGTGTGAAGCAGTGTAGATGGAACTAGAGAGGTTTATGATGACCAGACTCAGGCAGCCTTCTCCAAGCAAGTTCCTCCCTCATGTGTGCTCCAGGGACAGCCACATTCTCTCATCTCTTTATAGCCAGAATGCATTCTCACACACACACATGCACATACATGTACACACACATGCACACACATGCTGCATGTACACACACAAGCACACATGCATACACACTTTTTCTTCTACTACTCTGCACAAAAGATTCTCCAACAGAGTGTCCAAACTTCATACTCACACTTTTGTAAACAGTGTCCTTATTAAATTCTCCTTGAATTACCTAATGGAACGTGTACCATACCATTTCCTTTTGAGGCCCTGAGTGAACTATTTTTTCACTCAACAAACTTATAGGCCAAAGTATGCTGGCCAACTTAGGAACCTAAATCAAGCCAGGCTTTTTTTAATTAACAGGAAACAAGTGCACATATTTATAGGGTACAGTATGATATTTTAGGACACCAAATCAGAGAACACCTCAGTCTTAAGATACAGCAGCTATGATGGTTCCCAAACCCCTGGGGCTTGAGCAAGAACAGCAAGTTCACCTACCTGTGAGAACTCAGTTCTGACGGGTTCTCTCTGTCTCCTTTCAGGGATAATTCCCTTCTAAACCCTGCTGAGGAAAAAGAGCGGAGGTGGGGGTGATCCTGTGCTTTGGCTTGGTCTGCCAGACACTGTGCAAAATTTAGAAGTTGAATCTCAGTCAATGTACACTGTAGATTCAATTATTTTTATAAGGCCAGCTGTTCCTTCCCCATAAATGAGGATTGGGAAGGGAGAAGGGAGAAGGCTTAAGCCAGCATTGGTTGGTCCTGCTGGCCACAGACTAGGCAAGGCAATCCTCAGGTTTCTGTGGTAGGGTGCAGCCTTTGAACCCAACCCCACTCACTGTCAGGCTCCAGTGATTGCAGTAGTGAAGGAAGGTCCCAAAACTGCCAAGAAGGATCCAGAAGCTGGCGAGGCACAGCTCCAGCCCATTAGTTTTGAAGCCGGACACTGTTAATCCTAGTTGAGAGGGGGCCAACCCAGTCCACTCAGAGAAGGGTCCAAGCAGCCTGTTTCTTTCCCCTCAGGGGAAACCTGTCCCTTGTCCAAGTTCCAACTTCCTTCCTACAAAGTGTGAAGTTACCATGGCAATAGCTGACCCTGTTTATTTTGCCTGAAATACAGTGCTGGCTGGAGGAGTGACAACTGGATAAAAACAGGGTATTTAGAGCATCTGCTCTGATTGCTGGGTGGGGGATCCGAGTACAGACGGAGCTGTGGTCCTTAAAGTGCACTCAACTGGGGGAAGCTGGGGGATCTAGTCCTTCCATCAAAGGCTTGCCCACTCACAGAACCCTTCCACCAGCCTTTTCTAAATCCACCACAAAATAGCAAGGAAGAGAGGCAAAGTTACTAGTCAAGTAAGGCATAGCCACCACAGCAATGGACAAAGTAAATGGGGCTTAAATAAAACATAGATTTTCTTCTCTACCCAGTAAGAATTTGAGCCTAAGGGATCCAGGCTCTTGGAGTCATTCCACAGAGTGGGAGACATGTGATCTTTGCATTGGGTTTCTCAATCATCCCCCATCTGTGACTTCCATTGACCATAGCCCAGAAATGCTGTTTCCACTCAAGGCAAAAAGTTAGGAATAAGATGGCACAGCCAGGAAGTTACATTTACCTACATACATCTCATTGGTGAGAATTGGTCACATGGTTATAAGTAGCTGCATAGACATCTGGGAAATGTAGTCTTTATCTAGATGGATGCGTTCCCAGTTGTAGCCTGTAAGTCTATACCTGCTTCTGCCCATAGTAACAAGTGGGTTTGTAGATTTAGGGCTCAGGAAGTCTAGCTCTTCTACACTTAGTGAAGCGTAACAGTCCATAGCGGCCCTTGGAGTGAAAGAGGAACTGTGTAAGAGGACTGGGGAGGATATGGGTAAGATGGATGGAACCTAGTTAAAGTCTTGGGGGTAGTGGGGAGCCATCAAAAGTGCTTGAGCTAGAAAGGAGTGAAAAGTTTCTGCACCCCGATGAGCTTCTCTGCCAATGCAGCAATCCAAATCAGACCAAATGGAACCGAATTAGAAAAAGCCCGTGCTTAATGGATACAACACTCCTGGATGGCCTTCCAGTCCCCCAGAAAGGAGATGGGAAAGAGAGACTGGAAAACCACAAGCATATTTTCTGGGAGGCAGTTTGAATACCCTGTGGGAGTAGGCTTGAGCATCTCTGGGGGAGGGAGTCATCATTTGGTGATGTAACAGGGTTTGAGAGAGATAGGGGAGGGGACTTGAGTGGAACTTCCACCATAACAAGGAGGAATGTGATCAGGGCCTGAGCCAAAACTGATCATTTTAGTGCGTGTTTCCGGGCCTGCCCACTCTCAGGGACTCGGGCTCTCCTTTTGCCTTCTCTAGGAGTCCCTGGTAGAGCAGAAGTCAGTTTGCTTTGCAAGGGACCACATGGTAAAGGTGTTGGCCTCATGTGCCCATCAGTCCAGGCTGCTGTTCACTCAACTCTGCCCTTGTCGTAGGTGGCAACGACCACAAGCACTATGCAGACAAGTAAACATGGCCATGTTCCACTGAAGCATTACTTATAGAAATCAGTGGTGGGCCAGACTGGGCACACAGGTCATAGTTTTCATCTTTAGATACAGATAATTCTTGAATTCTGCTTTTAAATTCAGGGTAGAGAGATGATTCGGTGGTTGGTTAAGGGCACTTGATGTTCTTGTGAAGGGCTGGAGTTCAGTTCCCAATCACCTGTAACTCCAGCTCCAGGGTATCTAGTGCCTTCTTCTAGCCTCTGAGAGAACTGTACAGACATGCACAAGCCCACATACATACACAAGCAATAAATGTTTAAATCGTTTAAATAAATAAAACTCCCATCAATAAGCTGCGTAAGAATGCCTCTGTAATCTTTTTTCTGTGCCTCTATGCCTTCCACATTGCTTGGATTTGTAGAGCCTGATGTTTGTATCAGGTTAGGAATCCCACATAAGCAAAATAAAACAATACTATAGACGAAGAAGAAACACAAGAAAGTGGACATGTATTTAACATGAGAAAATCAATAGCAACGAACTTTCAAAAGCTGGAAAGTATAGAGAACATGGGATCCATTCAAATAATTTTTGTCTGTTCATTTGCTTGTTTGTTTTGAGACAGTGTTTCTCTGTGTGTGGTGACAAATTATTTATGACGTATTAAAGCTCACCTGAGGATTCAGAAAGCAAAGTCAGCCTCAAGCTATAGAGATAAGGCAGTGGTGGTACACACCTTTAATCCCAGGACTCAGGATTAAGAGGTAGATTGATCTCTGTGAGTTCAAGGCCACCAAGGCCTATACAAGAGTGAAGAATAACAGCTCATGCCTTTGATCCCAGCACCTGGGATCACATGCCTTTAATCCCTGCGTTGGGAGGTATATAAGACAGGAGCAAGGTCTCAGAGCTGGGATTCACTCTCCAGCCACTTTGAGGATAGGAAGGATTGAGTCTCAGGATTCTCCAGCCACACTGAGGAGAGCATAATGGTTTGGGATTGCAGTCTGAGGTTTGATGGAGCCAGGATCGCCTTTCAGTCTGAGGTAGAGGTAAGGCCAGCTGCTTTGCTTTTTTGATCTTCAGTTTGAAGCTTTAACCCCAATATCAGTGTCTGGGTATTTTATTTATTGTGTTACACTGTGTAGCCCTGGCTGTCCTGGAACTCCCTCTGTAGACCAGGGTGCCCAGAAACTCTAAAGTTTGCCTATCTCTGCTTCCTGAGTTCTGGGATTAAAGGTGTGTATCACCATGCATGGCTTCAAGTTATAATCTTTAAATAATATTTTTATAAATGAACTGCCTGGCATCCTGTATCATATCTCTTCCCCCACCCCTTTAAAGAATGCTGTGTACCCTAGCTCTATTTTCATTTTGAACCAACTTTGAATCAAGCTTTATTAAATACTGGCCAGGACAATGGACACTGGAAAGGTCCATAGCCAGGATTCCATGAGAATGTCAGAGAATGATGTTTGCCAGAGGCTTATAAAGGCAAAACCCACAGGTCTACATCAGGGGGCAAGCAGACACCTGCTGCCTAGCTTTATTCTTAATGTTGTGATTTGAAATATCCTCCACAGGCTCATGCTTGAACACCCAGTCTCCAGCAGGTGGCACTGTTTGGAAAGGTTGTGAAACTTTTAGGAGGTGGAGCCTCGTTGGAGGGATTAGAGGTGTGGGGGACTTGATGCTTTATAGCCTCACCCCACTTCCTGGTCACTCTGTGCTCACTGACTGCAGATGAAAGGTGACCAGCTGCCCCTTCCCCTGTCTGCAGCCATACCTGACTTGCCAGATTGGACTGTTATCTCCCTGAACTGTGAGCTAGGTACGGCCTTCTTTCCTTAATGGCTCCTGGCTAGGCATTTGGTCAAAGCAAAGAGAAAAGTAACTGATACAGATATCCTTTATGCTGGAGAATTCAACCTCTCTGTTAGCAAATGCTTCCTTCCATTGATCATTTATTTAGGGATCCAGATGGCCTAAGGCACTTGGATAATGAGCATAGCTTGGATTTCTACACAGCCCAGTAAATCAACTATTTCCAACCACGTTGGGCGTGTGGTGCCTGTGCAGTGGAGAATGAGAAACTGGCACGGGAGACCAAGGCCCCCAGAATTCTTTGCGATGGCTCATATTCCACTCTGGAACAGCATCCTCCAGCACTACAGGCCCTGGGTGTCCCCAAGGAAATTAAATCTGAGCAGCCGGTGCTCGGTTGTAAAGTGAGGGTTATGCAGAATAAAATAATAATGACTCTGCTTGGCTTCCAGGAGTTCCTGTGGAAAAAAAACCCATGTGTGCCCACTTTTAACAAGTAAAATATTAATGCACCAAGAATTCTTAAAAAAAAAAAAAAGAAATTCCAGAATTTGTCCCAGAGAAACCTTTTCCAGTGGCACAGTTGTTCCATCCTCACCCAGAAGTATGGAGGTTTCTCAAGTTATGGCTCAAACTTAATTTCAGACGAGATTTGAAAGTTGGGGGATAGAAACATCCAATTCTCCCTCTGGTGCTATGGGTGTAGTTTGGCAGGGTGCTTGTCTAAGCTACAAAGCCTTGGGTTCAGTCCCCAATGTCATATAAACTGGTGGTCCTGGTTAGAAGTGGTTCAACTTTCAAGGTCACCTTCAGCTACATAGGGAAATTGGGACTAACCTGAGCTACATGAAACCTCAACTCCAAAACAAAAGCAACAATAAATTCTTCCTTTGGGGATGCTTAGGGTTTGACTCCAAAATGGGGTGTGTTCCTTGAGGGCTCTCCACCTTATTCTTTGATGCAAAGTTTCTCTGCTGGATCTAGAATGCATTAATTGGCTTCAGTGCCTGGCTAGTGAGCTCCAGCGGCCAGCCTGTCTCCCCCCCCCCCCCCCCTTCAAATTCCTCCCCCCCAGTGCTGAGGATGTAGGCATGAGCAATCATGTCTGGCTTTTCACTTGGGCTCTGGAGGTCCAAACTCAGACCCCCACGCTTGCGCAGCAGACTCTTTACCTCTTGAGCATCTCCCCTAACTCCTGACTATGTCTTTTACTATATCATCCATCAGCAGAAGCTGTGAAAAGTCAAGAATCCTTCATAGCCTTCTGCACTGGTCTTCTGTGACCTGATTAACCACAGGAGGTGCCTTCAGGCTTTCTTCCATCCCTACGGCAGGTTACTGGTCTCTCGGTAATCTCTGATTTCCTTTCGGGCCTTACTCCCCAAACAACTTCATAATACTCAGAGAATTCTGCTTCCGGAGTGGGCAAAGACCCAAAGATACTCTATCCCCAAGAGCCTGAGATAGTGGACTCCCCACACTTTTAAATAGCTTATACATCTCTTAACTCTCCCTAGCAGCTTCTTTGATTTTCTCCCGTCTTTCTAACTGAAGCCTGACTGATAGGAAATACTTCAGGGGAGTCGGGGGTCACACCTAAGTATTATCTATAGTAGAAAAACAGTTGACCCTCCACATACCTGAAACTCCCATCCAGGCATTCAGTCAACCATGGTGGAGAGCGGACTGGCATGTGCTGACATCTATGGCCTTTCTTGCTGGTAAAGACATAAACAATACAGTATTAACTGAGTGGTTTGCTTTATTAGGTAGTCTAAGCCATCTAGAAAGATTGTTTTCCTCTTGGTGTAATGAGACAGGGTCTCATTATGTAGTCCAGGATATCTTTGAACATACAATCCTCCTACCTCAGGCTTCTCAGTGCTGGGATGATGAACATGCATTCCCGTGCTCAACTCGAAGGCAGCTACATATAGGATGAGCCACACCCACACGGGCACTGCATAAAATATAGCACAGGGTACTGGCAAATATTTAAATACTAGTTTAAATATTATTAAATAAGAAGCAAACTCTGTCTTCCTGTACTCAATCTCTTGAGTCGAAGGGGTGCCCCGGCTTGAAATAACGCCATCCAACTAAAGACTACAAATCCCAGCCTCCCTTGCTGTTAATTGCAGTCATATGACTCCACTCAGACCAGTAGGATGTGAAACAATGAAGCAAGCCTGATCACGTGACATTAGATCACCGCCATTTCTGCCCTGGTGCTTAAAGAAACCAGTACTAGAAATTACTCTCAAGGTGGGCTTTGGATCAGCAGTTGAACCTAGGTCCATATTAATTCTGGCGTCGCACTGAATCAGGATGTTTTGCTGAGTGGGACTGAGTGTAGAGGGTGGTGAGATGGAGGAGTTTGGGTGTGGCCTCCATTTCTTCTTTCATTGTGGCATCCTTCCACTCTGGGATTTGTCTCTTTGTAATGTTCCATCTTCTTGTCGCTGTCGGCAAAGGTTGGGCAAACCCCCATCAGCATCACTCATGGTCAGGTACTACCGCCGGTGATGAACTGTCATGGGGACCAGACAGACACAACATGAGCTCCTGAGGCCAGACAACTGATGCTGGAACTCTGGTCCAGTCACGTTCAAGCTTTTAAAAGAATTAGTGGGGTTTGTTTGATCATAATTGAAACAACGGTGTGAGTGCCAAAGAAGAAAGGGCTTTGGAATTCTCAGCTCAGGTTCCACTGCAGGGCTCTCTGTCTCTCAGGATGACATGATGGGGTGTGGGAGGCGTCCTTAGGGGGCTGCTCAGAGCCATCAACACCTTCTCCACTCTTCTATTTATTGACTTGCTCCAGATTCGGGTGAGGATGGAGGCATGGAATGACTCCAAGATGGGAATGAACTCTGAAACTACGCTCTGCCTTTTGTTAAAGGGGATCCCTGCTCTGGAGCTATGTCACACTGTGATTCAAAGCAGATCTACCCAAGAAGTGGCAGGGCAAAGAGGGGAAGTGGTCTCAGCTGTAGTTTTGGGGAGAGGAAACCCAGAGGCCCCCACCACCACCACCGGGAGTAAGGACTCCAGTGTATCATGGGAGCTCTCCAGCCCAGGCTTTCAGGGAGGGTTAAATGGGAGGAGCCAGTTGAGTCGGATTGCTCCCTCTGAGCAGCTCAGGGAGCAGGGGGTGTGTATTGATTTCTTCTGAGTCACGTTGGGCTAACCCATTAGTTCAGGCTCACTGGGAAGATGGAAAATATTCGAGTTGCGCTTGGCTGCGCTTTGAATGCTCCCTGAGCAAGACACCTACTTCAACCCCATAGTGTGTCTTCCAAATGAAGGCATGAAAGAGAGAGAAGGAGGGCATCACTCAGAGAGAGGAATCAAGGTCAGGGGTAGGTAACCAGAGATGGGGGTAGGGCCTTCAGGATGCATCTATAGTGACATTCTTCTCAGCCTTGGTCACAGTGATTGACAGCTCTGCACTCCAGCACTACTCAGAAACAAAGAAGTGAATCATGTTAGCCATAGTGTAGGTCAGTCTTGAATGTCCTGTCTCTTCGCCATGAATGAATATGACTTTGTTACCTTGTCATCTGGCCTGAAATTGTTTTACCTCTCCTGTGAGGGTTATTTGCACGTGTGTTCATGTGTATATTCATGTGTACATGGTGGATGTGTGTGTAGCTCCTCAGACATAGGTCTATATTTGTTTGTATATTCGTTTACTAATTGTTAAGGCAGGATCTCTCCATGGTCTGGGGGTCACCAAGTAGGCTAAGCTGTCTTGCCAGGGATCCACATGTCTCTGCCTAATCAGTGCTAGGAATTTGAGTTGGCACTACTAGCAGATCAGGCCTTTAAGATAAAACAAACAAACAAAAAAGCATGGGTCGTGGGGATTGAACTCAACTTGGGACTTTATGCTCATAAGGCAAGCATTGCTGTGACTGGGCCTGATTCCTGACCCCTGAGAATGGTCATAAGACTCAGGCTACCTCATTTAGGAGCACAGGGCTACCGGGATATCCTCAAGAAAATTACTCAGTGGTTTCTGGATTCTATCCTTTCCCTCCCATGAAGGATGTCAAATGTCTCCTCATGGTTCTAGTTTGGGGTTTGATTGTTTTTAAGATGACATGTTATCGCTCATGAGCAGTGCTCAGCATAGCTCTTGCCTCCCAGAAATGCTCAATATAGTTTAACAGCTTTCTGATGACTTAATGTGTATTTTATATTACATAGCAAACAGATTTTGAGAATCAAGTGCCAAGCAGAGGGAGATGATGGGACTATATTGGACTGAGTGTCTAATAATTTACCAGAATTAAATTAGTGTTCATCTGAAGGAAACTGTGATAAATGAAGATCACATTGCAACTCCAAGAGAAACCACAAACGTGTATGTGTGTGTGTGTTGTGTGTGTGTGTGAGAGAGAAAGAGAGAGAGAGAGAGAGAGAGAGAGAGAGAGAGAGAGAGAGAGAGAGAGAGAGAGAGAAGAATTAAAAGAAACACTAAAAAATATTTGTTTAGCTGGGCAGTGGAGGTGCACACCTTTAATCCCAGCACTCAGAAGGCAGAGACAGGAGGACAGGAGGATCTCTGTGAGTTTAAGACCAGCCTGGTCTACAAGAGCTAGTTCCAGGACAGCCTCCAAAGCCGCAGAGAAACCCTGTCTCGAAAAATCAATACATATATGTGTGTGTGTGTGTGTGTGTGTGTGTGTGTGTGTAGCTTCAAAGAAGGTTGTAACAGTTGACTCTCTCTTAAACAATAGAATCAATTGCTCTCTGTGGCCATCATACTCAGGTCACTGGTATCTTGAAGGATGATGGATTGTTGATCTTTAAATTATCAGCTAGCCAGTCGTGTGGTGGCCCCCTCTAATTCCAACATTCAGGGAAGTTAAGGCAGGAGGATCAAGAGTTCAAGGCCAGACCCTGTCTCACAAAACAAAACCCAGGCCAATGAACAATCAGTGGCAATGGATGAATCTGTCACTTAATCTCCTGGTCCCGTCAGCAGTATGGCAAATGGCATGACTGGCAGATACCAGGTGCTGGGTGTTCCCGAGAGACCTTGCTCTTCTGAAAGACTTAACCTTGCCTATGTTGTTGTAGAGCCTTACAAAGTACAGGCTTTGGAGTTCTGCACGTGTCTAAGGTCAGCCGCCCGCCCACAGGCTGTGTGAGCTGAGTCAAGTTCCTTAACCTCTCTGAACGTCAATCCTTTTACCTAGAAAGTGGGTCACTAACGGTTTCTACCCTTTGGACTGTCATAAGCCTTAAGTTGAAAACTGTGTGTGAGAGGGTTTGTCCCCTCTAGATGGAATTCTTAAGGAGCAGCGACCAGGGGATTGACGTTCTAGAAGCATGCAGATGAAATGACCACTCACGCGAGGAGAAGACAAAACGTGAACAAAGAATAACAACTAGGGAGCTGCAGACATGCCAAAGTGCCTGCCACATGAGCCTGAGGACCTGAGTTGGATCCCTAGAATCCCGCACATACAAACAAACAAACAAACAAAGGCATGCTGTTGCAAACTGGGGAAGATGGAAGCAGGTGGGTCCTGGGACTCCGTGGCAGCCTGGTCTCCGTGGCGAGTTCCAGGCCAGGGAGTGACCCATTTCAGGAAGCAAGGTGGATGGCTGTGGAGCACTGACTCCCAAGGTTGACCTCTGACCTTCACATGGATGTGGATGCACGTCTGGACCTGCATGCAGTGCACTGACGGAAACAAACGCATAACACATCAGAAGGGAATCATATACGTTCAGGGGGTTGTGTGGGAGGGTAGTGCTAAACGGAACATTTGGTAAAGGTTTAGCAGAGTCTCAAACATCCCACTAAGAAAGACAGAATCTGGGGGCCTCTGGACAACTTGGGCCCTCAGTGCCTCCTCTAGCTGGGAGCTGAGGCTTGTCTGACTTTGCCTGCAAAGTCTGCCCCCTCCTTGTGAGGAAGGAGCGAAAGCCCCCTTTTCCTGACACCTGTGTTAATCCTTGGTGGAATGCATCTGAAAAGATGCAGAAGAAATTCTTAAAATATATTTCCCTTCGACCACAATATATTCCATATGCTAGCAGAGTGTCGGGGAGGGGTCTGGCGCGCCTGGCTACCTCTGGTAAATGTTTCTCCCCCACGCTGGGGAAATCCTTATCGGTGCTCTCCTACCTGACAGCTGGAAGGAATTTAAGAGAAAATGCAAAATGCTGTCGCAGAAGAAGAATCGAAACCGCAGAATGACTGGAGAGCTGCTTGCCAGGGGAAGGGGTGAGAGCCCCTAGGCTGCCCAGCTTGGGAGAAAAAGAGCAGTTGTCACAGGAGGGCTGTTCTGCAAAAGATCTCCCAGTGAACAGTGGGAAACTCACTGGCCCCTCTAGGCCTCAGTTTCCTCATTTATAAAGGGACCATGGTGAGGGTTCAGTGCACTGGGGAGGGTTTGTGTGAGGAGCTGAGTCTCCTCCGTGGACAGCTGCCATGCAGCAGCCAGTGGGTGCAGCCTCAAACAGAAAGGAAGGAAGAATGGAAGCCAGTCTCCCGCTGGCAAGGAAACTGTTTACATGAGTTTGCAGCCTCCACTACACATGGGGATCACCTGGGGTAAGAGGAGGCCTGTACAGATCTCCACTCAGAAGAGGTGGGGATTCTTGGGGTGAGACACAAGCACACAATGAACCTCACAGCCAAGGCTCCAGGAAACCAAGCAGCACAGCATCTTGCAAATTCCTTTATAGGAATGGGTACCACTACGGCCTGGTGGGCAAAGCTTCCAGCACTGCCTGCACACACTTACTGCTCTGTTACACTGCCAACAGCTGATTGGTGATGCTGACCCTCTTGGAAATGGGCTCTAGCTAACTTAATGCCCTTATGTTGGAATCTGTAGGAGGAGGGTGTTTGAAAACGCACATCCCTGGATCCCAGCCACAGAGCCTCTGATTCAAGGACTCCAGGTGGAGCCTGAGAGTTTGGATGTCTAATGAACATTCTAGGATGCTGGTGTGCTGGTCTAGGGACTCAGGCTTTGAGAACTGTATCCTTTACATAGTAGAGTCACAGCATCCCCATCTCACCAGGTCCCCTATTGCTTTGTGTTTCTAAAGAGACAGCAGCACGTGATAATTATACTGAGGCTTACATGACAGATTGGATCTTATTTATGGTGTGTGTGTGTGTGTGTGTGTGTGTGTGTGTGTGTGTATGTGTGTGTATGCTTATGTGTTTGTTTTGAGACAGGGTCTCGTGTAGCCCAGGCTGGCCTCAAACTTGCAATGCAGCAGAGGATGACTTTGAATTCACTACATTTCCCAACAGCTGGGATTATAGGCATGCACCACCACACCTGACTAATGCAGTGCTGGGAATAAAACCCAGGGCTTCCTGCGTGCTAAGCAAGCCCTCTATTGAGAGAGTTGCAGCCCCAACCAAGACACTGAATTTTACGACTGTACTTCACCCCTGAGATCTATTCCTCTTGACACTTTGCATCTGGAGAACTTGAAACCCAGACCGGAAAGACATTGACTCAAGGTCACAGAGCAAGTTGGGAACAAATTTATTACAAGAACCACTTCTTGTCACCATCCTGGTGTGGAGACTGACTTCTGGAGGACACAAGTGTTTGGCTTTTTCTGCATTAGCTCCACAGGACTAGGGACTCAGCTCCATAGTCAGCTACTGCTAAACTAAATTTTGAGTTACCCACCGACATGAAGAGATGACTTGGGGCCATAGGGACGTCTTCCAGGAAACTAAAGCAGTGTGATTGGCCAAGAAACGCAGGGGTGTAGGGTACCTGGAGCCAATGATGAGCAGGTTCTGCTATAGGGGGATGCCTGATGTACAGCTCCCCTAGGGTACAGATTTAATAACATGTACTTCAGAGGATCCTGATCTTGGTCCAGCAACTCCCAGGATTGATTTTTTAAAGATTGATCTGAGGAGATAATTAATAAGATCTACAAGAGCTGGGTATACTTCCATCTTCCAATGAGAGGGCATCATTTAATAAGCACACAGGCATTGAGTCAGCTAGTTCATGGTAGTTTAAAATGATGATATGTACAAGTCTGTAATCCTGGCCCTCAGGAGCCTGAAGCAGGAGGACTGCAAGTTCAAAGTTGGCTTACGGGTGCTGGAGAGATGCTCAGAGGTTAAGAGCACTGGCTGCTCTTCCAGAGGTCCTGAGTTCAATTCCCAGCAACCACATGGTGGCTCACAGCCATCTGTAATGAGATCTGGTGCCCTCTTCTGGTGTGTGGCTATGCATTTATTTATTATTGCATACATAAGAAATAAATAAATATATAAATGAAATCTTTTTAAAAAGGCAACTTACATGGTGATACCAGGTATTAGTTACTGTTTCAGTGCTGTGATGAAATACCCAACAAAAGCAGCTGCAGGGAGGCAGAGTTTGGGCTTACAATTTGAGGATGCGATCCATCATGGGGAAGACATGGCAGCAGGAGTGAGAGGCAGCGGTCACGCGGCACACACCGTCAGGAAGCAGAGAGAGGTGGATGCTGGTGCTCAGCTCGCCTTCTCCTTTTCATTCAGTCCGGGACCCACATCTGGGTCCTCCCACCTCTATTAAGCCAGCCTAGAAAGTCCCCAGCATACATGCCCAAGTTTCCATGGTGATTCTCAACCCTGTAGAGTTGGCAATCACAACTGACCATCACAAACTCTTGTCTCAGAGTTTCAAACAAATAACGTGTACACATAATTTAACTATTAACACGAAAAGATATAGAACGTATGGTTAGGCGTTATGAGTTGAGTTATCTGGGGCTGGGGTGATGGATTCAGCAGTTAAGAGCACTTGTTCAGTTCCCAGCATCCACTTAATGGCTCACAACCATCTGTAACTCCACCTCTGGGGCATGTTGGCCTCTGCAGGCACATAACAGATGCAAGCAAAACACCCATTCGCTTAAAATACAAATAAAATAAACCTTTTAAAAAGTAGAGTTATGGCCTGTGCTCCAGTGCCTGCAGATCGCCTGGGACCTGCACAGAGCTCCCAATCCCGGCAAGAGCCAAGCACCCCAGACTCCGGATCTTCGCTCACACCAATGAGACCAGGAAAGGAGAGGAGGCTGGGAGTACAGGGAAGCGGCGGTTCTTCCAACAGCAGCAGGTAAACAGGCCGGCTTCCCGGCCTGTGCTCCAGTGCCTGCAGATCGCCTGGGACCTGCACAGAGCTCCCAGTCCCGGCGGGAGCCAAGCACCCCAGACTCCGGATCTTCGCTCACACCAACGAGACCAGGAAAGGAGAGGAGGCTGGGAGTACAGGGAAGCGGCGGTTCTTCCAGCAGCAGCAGGTAAACAGGCCGGCTTCCCGGCCTGAGCTCCAGTGCCTGCAGATCGCCTGGGACCTGCACAGAGCTCCCAATTCCGGCGGGAGCCAAGCACCCAGACCCCAGGTCTTCTCTCCCACCAACGAGACCAGGAAACCAGAGGACCCAGGGAGACCAGGGGAGTAGCTGTTCTGGATCAAGTACAACAGGACCCAGCATAGGGTCCAGGGGACCAGGTAAGAGGATAAGCGCCCCAGATTCCTGTTCTTCTTCTCCACCCACGGGACCAGCACTCGGACAAGGAATAGAAGAACCACCAGATTATTGGACTTGCTAGCACCCACCAAAAGGGAACTCTGGTCCCCAGACCAGTAAGGGGCTCCTTCTGCACCCACTAGAAGAAGAGATGGGAAAGAGACAATACAAAAACACAGTCAGCAACAGAAAAACAAATATGACACCGCCAGATTCTAGAGACTCCACACCAGCAAGACCCCAACATTCCAATGAGGATGAAGCAGAAGAGAACGACCTTAAAAGCACTTTCATGAAAATGATAGAGGCCCTAAAAGAGGATATTGGAAAATCCCTCAAAGAAATGGAAGAAAAAACAAACCAAAAAATGCAAGAATTGGAAGAAAAAACAAACCAAAAAAGGCAGAAAATGGAAGAAGAAATGAAGCAAAAAATGCAAGAATTGGAAGAAAAAACAAAGCAAAAAATGCAAGAATTGGAAGAAGAATCATACCAAAAAAGGCAGGAAATGGAAGAAGAAACAAAGCAAAAAATGCAAGAAATGGTAGAAAAAACAAAGCAAAAAATGAAAAAAATGGAAGAAGAAACAAACCAAAAAAGGCAGGAAATGGAAGAAGAAACAAAGCACAAAATGCGAGAAATGGAACAAAAAACAAACCAAAAAATGCAAGAAATGGAAGAAAGAACAAACCAAAAAATTCATAAAAGGCAACAAACGGATGAACAGATAAACAGAAAATTGCAAGAAGCAATGCAAACACTGCAAGGGTTGAAAACTGAAATAGAGTCATTAAAAAAAACACAATCTGAAGAAAGGCAGAAAATAGAAAAGCTGGACAAACAGACAGGCACTACCAATACAAGCATTACCAACAGAATAGAAGAGATGGAAGAGAGAATCTCAAGTGTTGAAGATACGCTAGGAGAAATGGATTTATCAACCAAAGAAAACCTTAAATCCAACAAATCCTTAACACAAAACATCCAGGAAATATGGGACACCATGAAAAGACCAAACCTAAGAATAATAGGTATAGAAGAAGGAGAAGAAATCCAGCTCAAAGGGGCAGAAGGCATATTCAACAAAATCATAGAAGAAAACTTTCCCAACCTTAAGAAAGACATGCCAATGAAGGTACAAGAAGCCTACAGAACACCAAATAGAGTGGACCACAAAAAAAAATCTCCTCGCCACATAATAATCAAGACCCCAAACATACAGAATAAAGAAAGAATATTAAGAGCAGCTAAGGAAAAAGGTCAAGTAACATATAAAGGCAGACCTATCAGAATTACACCTGATTTCTCCATGGAAACGCTGAAAGCCAGAAGGTCCTGGATAGATATTCTACCTACACTAAGAGACCACGGATGCCAGCCCAGACTACTATACCCGGCAAAGCTCTCAATCACTATAGACGGAGAAAACAAGATATTCCATGACAAAACTAGATTCAAGCAATATGTGTCCACTAACCCAGCCCTACAGAAAATTTTGGAAGGAAAACTCCAACCCAAGGAAGCTAACTACAACCAGAAAAATATAAGCATTAGAGAATCTCTCTCTACCAACAGCCAAAAGAACAAAGGGGTGAAATTCCACACATAATTCCACCAACAACAACCATCGCAAATCGAAGAAGGATGAGCAATCATTGGTCATTAATATCCCTCAATATTAATGGCCTTAACTCACCCATAAAAAGACACAGACTAGCAGATTGGATTCGAAGACAGAATCCTTCCTTCTGCTGCATACAGGAAACACACCTCACCCTTAAAGACAGACATTACCTGAGAATTAAAGGTTGGGAAAAAATTTTTCAATCGAATGGACCCAAGAAACAAGCCGGGGTAGCAATCCTAATATCTAACAAACTAGACTTTAAAATAAAATCAATCAAAAGAGATGAAGGAGGTCATTACATACTCATCACAGGTGAAACCCACCAAGAGGAAGTGTCGATTCTGAACATCTATGCCCCAAATACAAAGGCATCCACATTCGTTAAAAAAACATTATTAGAACTTAAATCTCATCTAAAGCCCCACACAGTTATAGTGGGAGATTTCAACACACCACTCTCACCACTAGACAGGAATACCAAACAGAAACTCAACAAAGAAGCAAAAGGGCTAATAGAAGTAATGACCCAACTGGGATTAACAGATATCTATAGAACATTTCATCCACATAAAAAAGAATATACCTTCTTCTCACCACCACATGGAACCTTCTCAAAAATCGACCACATACTTGGCAACATATCAAACCTCAGCAGCTACAAAAAAATTGGAATAACTCCATGCATCTTATCAGACCACCATGCTTTAAAATTAGAATTCAACAACAACACAAATTGCAGAAAACCTAAAAACTCATGGAAATTGAATAATGCTCAACTGCACCATCCCTGGGTCAAAGAGGAAATAAAAAAAGAAATTAAAGACTTCCTCGAATTCAATGAGAATGAAGACACAACATACCCAAACCTATGGGACACTTTGAAAGCAGTGCTACGGGGAAGTTCATAGCGCTAAATGCTCACATGAAGAAACAGGAGAACAGTTATACCAGAGAATTAACATCACAGCTGAAAGCTCTAGAACACAAAGAAGCACACTCCCCCAGGAGGAGTAGACGCCAGGAAATAATCAAATTGAGGGCTGAAATCAATAAAGTAGAAACCAGGAAAACAATACAAAGAATCAACGCAACGAAGAGCTGGTTCTTTGAGAAAATCAACAAGATAGACAAACCTTTGTCCAAACTTACCAAACAGCAGAGAGTGAACACGCAAATTAACAAAATCAGAAATGAAAAGGGGGACATAACAACAGACTCTGAGGAAATCCAGAGAATCATTAGGTCATACTTTGAAAACCTGTACTCCACAAAATTCGAAAATTTAAAGGAAATGGATGACTTCCTGGACAGCTATCAATTGCCAAAACTAAATCAAGAACAGATAAGCAACTTAAATAGACCTATAACCCCTATGGAAATAGAAGCTGTCATCAAAAGTCTCCCAACCAAAAAAAGCCCAGGTCCAGATGGCCTCAGTGCAGAATTCTACCAGAAATTCAAAGAACAGCTTATACCAATTCTTCTCAAAGTGTTCCACACAATAGAAGCAGAAGGGTCTTTGCCAAACTCTTTCTATGAGGCTTCAATAACCTTGATCCCCAAGCCACACAAAGATACAACTAAGAAAGAGAACTTCAGACCAATATCCCTCATGAACATTGATGCAAAAATACTCAATAAAATACTGGCAAATCGGATCCAAGAACACATCAAAACAATCATTCACCACGACCAAGTAGGTTTCATCCCAGGAATGCAGGGATGGTTCAACATACGAAAATCCATCAACGTAATCCACCATATAAACAAGCTGAAAAACAAAAATCACATGATCATCTCACTAGATGCTGAAAAAGCCTTTGACAAAATCCAACACCCCTTCATGATAAAGGTCTTGGAGAGATCTGGGATAACAGGGACATACTTAAACATAATAAAAGCTATATACAGTAAACCAACAGCCAACATCAAACTAAATGGACAGAAACTCAACGCAATTCCTCTAAAATCAGGAACAAAACAAGGCTGTCCACTCTCTCCATACCTTTTCAACATGGTACTTGAAGTTCTAGCTATTGCCATACGACAACAAAGGGGGATCAAGGGGATACAAATTGGGAAGGAAGAGGTCAAACTTTCACTGTTTGCAGACGATATGATAGTTTACATCAGTGACCCAAAGAACTCTACCAGGGAACTCTTACAACTGATTAACACCTTCAGCAAAGTGGCAGGCTACAAGATCAACTCAAGAAAATCAGTAGCCCTACTATATACAGATGATAAAAGGGCTGAAAGAGAAATCAGAGAAACATCACCCTTTACAATTGCCACAAACAACATAAAATACCTTGGGGTAACGCTAACCAAACAAGTGAAAGACCTGTATCGTAAGAACTTTGAATCTTTAAAGAAAGAAATTAAAGAAGCCCTCAGAAAATGGAAAGATCTCCCATGCTCTTGGATAGGTAGGATCAACGTAGTAAAAATGGCAATCCTGCCAAAAGCAATCTACAGATTCAATGCAATCCCCATTAAAATCCCAGCACAGTTCTTCACAGACCTTGAAAGAACAATAATCAATTTTGTATGGAAAAACAAAAGACCCAGGATAGCCAAAACAACCCTGTTCAACAAGGCAACGTCCGGAGGCATCACCATCCCTGACCTCAAGCTCTATTATAGAGCTATAGTCCTGAAAACAGCTTGGTATTGGCACAAAAATAGACAGGTAGACCAATGGAATCGAATTGAAAACCCCGATATTAACCCACACACGTACGAACATCTGATCTTTGACAAAGAAGCTAAAAATATACAATGGAATAAAGAAAGCATCTTCAACAAATGGTGCTGGCATAACTGGAGACTGGCATGTAGAAGAATGCAGATCGATCCATGTCTATCGCCATGCACAAAACTTAAGTCCAAATGGATCAAAGACCTCAACATAAATCCAGCCACACTGAACCTCTTAGAAGAGAAAGTGGGTGGTACCCTTGAACGAATTGGTACAGGAGACAGCTTCCTGAACATAACACCAGTAGCACAGGCAGTAAGATCAACAATTAATAAATGGGACCTACTGAAACTGAGAAGCTTCTGTAAGGCAAAGGACACAGTCAGCAAGACAAAAAGGCAGCCCACAGAATGGGAAAAAATATTCACTAATCCCACATCGGACAGAGGGTTGATCTCCAAAATTTACAAAGAACTCAAGAAGCAAGTCTCCAAAACAGCAAAGGACCCTATTAAAAAGTGGGCTGCAGAACTAAATAGAGAGTTTTCAATAGAGGAGTCTAAAATGGCTGAGAGGCACTTGAGAAAGTGCTCAACATCCTTAGCCATCCGGGAAATGCAAATCAAAGCAACTCTGAGATACCATCTCACTCCTGTCAGAATGGCTAAAATCAAAAACACCAATGACAATTTATGCTGGAGAGGGTGTGGCGAAAGGGGGACACTCCTCCATTGCTGGTGGGAGTGCCAACTGGTTCAGCCACTTTGGAAAGCAGTATGGAGATTCCTCAGAAAAATGGGAATAAACCTACCACAAGACCCAGCAACTGCACTCTTAGGCATATATCCAAAAGATGCCCATTCATATAACAAAGATGTCTGTTCCACTATGTTCATAGCAGCTTTATTTGTAATAGCCAGAACTTGGAAGCAACCTAGATGTCCCTCACCCGAAGAGTGGATAGAGAAAATGTGGTACATCTACACAATGGAGTACTATTCAGCAGAAAAAAATAATGGAATCATGAGATTCGCAGGCAAATGGATGACACTAGAAGAAACCATCCTGAGTGAGGTAACCCAGTCACAAAAAGAGAAACATGGCATGTACTCTCTCATATATGGATTTTAGACATAGATCTGGGGAGTGCCAGCCTACAATCCTATGGCCAGAGAGTCTGGGAAACAGAAACTACATTTAGTGGCTGGTTAAGTACTGAGCTGAACTCAAGAAAGCCAGTATCAGAGAGGGAGGACTGATGATCAAAGGGATTAAGACTGGGCTGGTTTAACCCCCAGAAACAGCTGACCAGACAAAGGTTAACTCTAGAATCCCAGGCATCAGCCTGGGAATCCAGCATGGGACTGATCAAGACCCCCTGAATCTGGGTGTCAGTGAGGAGGCCTAGGTAATCTATTGAGCCTTGGGCAGCAGATCAGTACCCATACCAAGTATACACACGGACTTTGGACTCCCATAGAACAATGTGAGGTGCACTCTCACCCTGAACTCTTGGGAAAGGGTCTAGGCCCTGCCCTATATGAAATGACAGACTATGGACACCCCCATGGAGGGCCTCACCCTCCCTGGGGGGATGAGGGGATAACGGGGGGGGGATGCGGGGAGGGCACGGGAGGAGGGGAGGGAAAGGGAGAGGGACCTCGTACTGACTTGTGAAGCAACCTTGTTTCTTATCTAAATTTAAAATGGAAAATAAAAAATATTAATAAAAAAAAGTAGAGTTATGAGCCTGCGAGTCTCTCTTAATGGCATATGCTTGACACAGATATAGATGCTTAGTAGATAAATATTTGCAGAAAAACCCAGGGAGATAGGCAGGGAGGTAGCTGGGTGGCTAAGTGGATAATAGGTAATAAACAGGTAGATCATAGGATGTGTACAAAAGAGCCTGGTATTTAGAGGATGGCGGGTCATCTCTGAGCCAGGGATGCTGGCAGGCACACACACATAATCCCAACTGGGAAGTTGAGCCAGGATGATCAAGTATTCAAGGCTGGCTTGGGCTACCTAGTGAGAAACACATTTTGAAAACTATAATCTCTCTCTCTCTCTCTCTCTCTCTCTCTCTCTCTCTCTCTCTCTCTCTCTGGGTGTGTCTGTCTGTCTCTGTCTCTGTCTCTCTGTCTCTCTCTCTGAAAGTTACCTGGCTCCTGTGTCCAATCTGAACACCCTGCTTTCCATCTGCTGTGATGTGAACAGGCTGCCGTTACCTGCTCCTGCCCATGGTCTGAACAGCATACCTTCCCCTTGTGATGGACTGACTAGACAAGTAACTACTACACCTTCCCGTGAATGCAGTCATCCCTGAGAATCAACCCCACCCTCACTGGCTCCAGTATGTCATTATTCACTAGTTCTTGGATCCTTCTGGAAGCTTCTGTGCTCTTTCCATGGGACACTGGAGCCAGGAGACTTGCCTCTGAGTGCTGACAAAATAGACCCATTAAGCAACTGGATTCATTAGTGCCTGGGTGTGGGTGTGTTCATTGTGTGTGCTCCAACTAGACCATTGTCATGGGGTTGGGGGCCGGGAGGAATCTGGTGACATCCTGGAAGGGACTCCAAGCACACATGGCAGATCGTCTCCTCGACAATGCTTTGAGTATAGAGCAATGAACAGTGTGTGTCCAAACACCAGGGTTTTACAACTCTGAGCAATACAGGCTCCTGGATGCCTAGTGGGCGAGTCCGTTCTTCAGACAGCCCAGAAACTCTATGCAAAACCCTTCGTTCCTCTGCTCTTCCCAGTGATCGTGGATGGTACCAGTCAATTACCTAACATTGTTTTTTAAGGTAGGCTCTTGATACATAGATAGCCCAGGATGGCCTTGAACTCATGATCTCCCTGCTTTAGGCTCCCCTGTGCTGGGATCACAGGTGTGCTCCTGCAATGGCTTTAAACCTGGACTCCTTAGAAAATCTTCAGGTCAGTGGTAAAGTGAAGGAAGACCAGGAAGGGGAGGAGGGAGCACGACTGGCACGACTCGTTCCACAGAATTCAGAGCGAGCATGCAAGCATCCGGGAGTGGACTCAACAGCCTCCATCTCAGTCAAGTGTTTAGAGGTGTGCTGCAGTGGCCAAGACACGGGGGTCGGAGGATGCGCTGCGATGGCGAACAGGTGTAGGTCAGGCCGGAAGCTCTTTCTTCCCCGGGAGGTGGGTAGAGATGTGGGAGTGATGCTTTGCTCTTGGGTAAGAAGGAACACAGAAGTCACCCAAAGACCCAAATATCAGGAGGCCCCCCATCCCAGGGGTGTGCAAATGATAAGTCTTAAAGAGGAATTTACATGAAGTCTACACTTCCCCCCTGGGTGGACTTCCCGTGACTCATTCTTTCATTAGCAGTGGGAATGGAGAATGGCCAGGTCAGCGTTCGCAGAGTTATTTGACTAAAGACAACAGAGATCTGGAAGGTTAATTGCTGTCTTAGCTAGGGTTACTGTTGCTGTGATGAAACACCACGACCAAGAAAAGCAACTTGGGGAAGGAAGGGTTATTACATTCACCCTTCTATATTACTGTTCATCACAAGAACTCAAACAGGGCAGGAACCTGGAGGCAGGAGCTGATGCAGAGGCCATGGAGGGCGCTGCTCACTGACTTGATCCTCGTGGCTTGCTCAGTCTGCTTTCTTTCAGAACCCAGGGCCCATAGCCCAGAGATGTCACCACCCATAATAGGCTGGACCCTCCTCCATCCATCCCTAATTAAGAAAATTCCACACAAGCTTACCTACAGCATAATTTTACAGAGATATTTTCTCAACTGAGAATCCCTCCTCTCTGATGACTTGAATATGTGTCAAGTTGACATGAAACTAGCCAGCACAATCACCATCCTTACATCTTTACCCATCACTCATGTGAAGTCCCATGGTGAAAAACTAGTTTCAAGGAATATTGTTCTCTGGGTCCCACCACTGCCCTCCAATGGGCTGTTCCCTCTGCCAAGGACACATGTCTGTCCCCAGCTCCATCTGACTTTCAAGGATTTCAGCTGGATGGTCACTGTTTCCTAGAGAGGGCCAGTGGTTACTCCTTTACAGAGGGGACCCATGGTCACTGCTTCTTGGAGGGGACCCCTCATAAGGCCTTCTCATATCATGTAGAGTGTTCTCCCAGATGTTACCACATCATTTCGTTATTCTGCATGCATGAGCGATGTCCTTAAGAAAAACTTTGTCTTTCTGTAATATCACCACAGAAGATATCTTGTGTCACAAATCGTTGCTTAATTAGTCTATGTTTCCAGCCCCAACTTGTCTGAACTTACTATTGTAAAAATGATACCCCAGGGAGGAAGATGCCTTTAAGACTCTAAGAAAAAGTTTGCAAAAAAAAAATGAGCAAATAGGGAAACATATTTTTTTAACGCAAGAACGTTTGGACAGGTATCTCTGATGTTTGCATTTTTCCAGAATGTTCCCTCGCCTGGATCATCTTTCAATCCATCCTGGATTCCCACTCTAATACCTAAAGCAGGGAACAGTCATAACTCACAGGGGTGATGTTCGCAGATTAAAATAAAAACAGTCACATTCTGCTAGTAACATTGACATTTGGCAAAACGTCTCAGCCAGAAAAATATGTGCATGTCGGATGCTTTGCAGGACATGGCCAGATTCCTTTTATTCTTCCAGAAATATAGCAGGGCAGCAAGCAGTCAGGTTTGGATGCTTTCCCATTTTCTGGAGTTGGGGAAGAAAGAAGAAGAAGAAAACAATAAACAACGAAAATCAGGCAGGTGATGTTATGGACGCCTCAATTTGTCAAGAAGTGCCACTTCTAAGGAGTTTCTTATTTCAACCTTGAGATGCTTCTGAAATATTTAAAACAACAACAATGGGGCTCTCCAAAGTCAGAAGGTCCAAAACAGACCTTCCAGGAAGGGGGACAGAGTTGCTGGGCGTCCACCGGCATAGGAGTCAGCTAAGGAGCCTATGCTACATGAGAATGCAAGATGACTTCAGCCTGAGGGATCTCCTCTGAGGAGCAATGACCTTGGCACCGCTCTAGAGAAAGATGTGAGTCCGGGTGGTGGGAAAGGGGCTGCAGGGTGTTGCTTGCTTCTGGCAGTGGCATCTCCCTCTGGATTTATGCTCTGCCCTTATGTTCTGTCTTGCTAACTGTGATGGTGTTTGGGTCTTGTGATGGTTTGAATAGTAATGCCCCCAAATAGACTAATATTTGAAATCTTGGCCCATAGGGAGTGGCACTATTAAGAAGTGTAGCCTTGTTGGAGTTCCTGTGGCCTTATTGGAGGAAGTGTGTCATTGTGGGGGTGGGTGTCATATTAAGGTCTCATATGCTCGAGCTACCCCTACTGTGGCAGAGTTTCCTACCGTCTGTGGACCAAGATGTAGAACTCTCAGCTCCTTTCTAGCATCGTGTCTGCCTGCAGGCCACCGTGCTTCTTACTGTGACGGTAATGGACTAAACCTCTGAAACTGTAAGCCAGCCCGAATTCAGCGTTTTCCTTTATAAGCTTTTTCTCGGTCATGGTGTCTCTTCACAGAGATAGAAACCCAAAGTAAGACAGGTGTGAAGTGTGAGCATTGGCCAACAGTACCTAGCCGTCAGATAGTGCATAAGCCATCTCTCTGGTCTCTGATTCACCTTCTTTATCACATGTGCTCGCACCTGTCCAAGGGAAGCTTTTAGCTACAGAGAGAAATGTGTAAATATTGCTCTTTGCCTTTCTTCCCCATCTGTGTCACTTTTCTATTGCTACCGTAAAACACCCAGAGAAAAGCAACTTTGCGAGGGAGGGTATACCGCAGGCCACAGTTTGATGCCACAGTCCATCATGGCTGGAGTCATAGGAGCAGGAGCAGAAGGTGCCTGGTCGTAACTGCATCCACTGTCAAGAAGCAGAGAATGGCAGATGCTTTGGCACACACACACACACACACACACACACACACACACACACACACACACACACTTTTATGAAGCCCCAATACTGCTGCACAGGCTGTCCTTCCAAATGATTTGTTTACCTGATTCTTTTCCTTTGAAACCCAGGGAAAGACGGAGGCTCAGCACTGACTTCCTTCCTGTGTGGAATAACAGGTATCACCAACAAACTCCTTACTTCCAGTCTGTCTGCACAATGGGAATAAAATGGGCAATAACCTCATTTTGAAGAATTGACATAAGTCCAGACAAGCGCTCAAGTGGTTCCCACACCCTGAATGCAGAAATAAATAAAGGTAATAAAAATATATGTGCATATTTTCAAAGCCCTTTGATGCTTTCATCCTTGTTTTATGTTTTCTCCTCTGCAGATCTGGTCTAGTAAAGTAGCTACTAAAAGCAGAGGATTGATATCTGTATTCTATGAAGGGCCGTATACGAATGTGTTTGGCTTTTCAGGTTATAGCATCTTGATCCAAACCACTCAACTCCACATAGGAGATGAGCCATAGAAAATGATGAACAAAAGGGCATGGCTGTTTCAGTAACACCTTATTTACAAGAATGGGTGATGGGGCAACTGGTCTGTGAGGTGGTTTGCTAATGCCTATAGTGCCATTGGGTAGTATTCAAAGGGGGGGTCACATGACTCGATTCCTTTTCTAAAATTAGATTTTTATGTCTTTATTCTGGGGGAATTGGGCATATGATGCATTATGCAGTGAAGGTCAGAGGACAACTTTCACCAGTCGCCTCTCTCCTTCCATCCTATGGATCCCAGGGGTCCAACTTAAGTTGTTGGTGACAGGTGCATTTACACATTGAGTCATCCCATGGCCTCCTCATTTTCTTTATTCTTACAACATCTAAGAGGGGTCTGCAGGAGAATTCCTCCCGTTTTATAGATGGGGGCCTTCTGCATGTAATGCTTTCTGGGTACTCCAACATGATTGGAGCAAAGCTGGCGCTTGCTTCTGCCAGTGCCAGGCCCCCGCCTGTCCCTTCTTATCCTATTCCCTCTCTCTTGAGTCCTTCCTCCAGCTCAGATCCCTCCATCACCTCCACTCCTGCAACAGCCGCCGAGGATCTGCCATTCTTGGCCTGACCTTAGCCTTCACAGCCTCTGCTTCCAGGGTTTGGAAGCATCTCTGGGGGGCGGTGAATCTCAAGCTCTGTTCTGGTTTTGGTCTCTTCATTATCCGTTCCAGTAATAAATTCCAACTCTGCTCCTGCCCCAGACCCACTCATGTCAACATTTTTTTTTGTTCTTCTGTGAAGCTCTGGTCTCAGAGATCAAAGACAGAGGCACGGCCTCTGGAGACCCAGTGAGAAACTCCCGCTCCATCACTTCCAAGCAGGAACCTGCAGCAACCCCAGCTCACACATGCACCGTCCTGCTCTGCCCAGCAGCCACCAAGTGCTCCTCTCCAGCAAATGAAGATGAAGCCCCCACACAGGCTCAATTTATTGCCTCAAGAGGCGGGGTTAGAACCTCAGGGACTGCTCCTTGCATGTAGCTGATCTGGGAACTTCAAAGTTGCAAAGGAGGGTCAAGAGGCAGTTATAGGGCTGGACATTTTCCAAAGCAGGATACCTGACAACTTCCCAGCCTGGATGGGAGGAAGGTACCATGGGATGGCTGGTTCTCTCTGCTTGTTTGTCTATCTGATGACAAGATGGGACTTGATGCCACAAAAGAGCCCTGTCCAGATGGGGAAACTAGGTGGCAACAACAGCTCTAAACTTTAATCCTGCTCAGGTGGCCTTTTCTAAGCCAGACATAAATTACTGGGCCAGACATTTGTGTACAACTTTCTCCTTCCCTCTGGCTTATGTGTAGATGCCACTGAACAGCTTCAGCTTTGTTCTGTGTTGAAACCAAAATACCCATATGGGTGTCAGATGCATGGAGTCCACCAGGAAGGTCAATGGGTGAGCCAAAGGGCATTTCCAACTCAGTCTTAACATTTTATCAAAGGAGGGGGCTTCAGTAGGAGAATTATGAGTTCAAGGCCACCCTGAGCTACACACTTAGGCCCTTTCTCAAAGAAAAACAGAGGAAGAAAAAGGAGGAGGAAGGGGAGAAGGAGGAGCAAGCTTTAAGGTTACCTAAGTGAGAAATACTGTGCCATCTAGGCTGCATCTTTGCTGGAATTCTCAATGGACATGAGCCTAGAAGGCTGTGAGAAGGTCTGCAGGAAATGGTCCAGCTGTCCTCTGACTAGTCCTACGTTCCCAACGGAACAAGCACATGCCAATAGCATCACACCATACTTCTCAGCTTAGAGAAGTGTTCTTTTACATTTCTAGGGATAACTGGCCATGGCTGGAATGGACTCGTTCACCTTAGTGGTCCAGTTGGTTCACCCATTTGGAGACCAGCACAACCTTGGAGACCACTGAGGGAAAGGGCTGGAGCCAGGCAAAGGGTTGGAGCCAGGCGAGGGGGGGGGGAGGTCAGTTACAATCTAAACTAAAATCTCACTCCAGGGAGTCACATTTAGTTCCATTTTATTCCCTCCCTGCTTCAAGCCAAAACACCAAAGTTGGTCCAGATCATATCAATGGGTATTGCAATCCCTACTGAGGACCTCTTCAGGAGAACCAAGGGCCTTTTTGCCTTGAACTACTGAGTCCCATGTCTAACGCTAGATATTCTGCACAAAAAAAAAACCTGTTGAAGGCAGAGCTGTCCCAGTGGCAGCAGCTGAGGAGGAAGGCACTGAGAATTAAGAAAGAGTATCAAAATTCTACACATGGGTGTGTGGACCAGTCAATAATGGGGTGTCATTAGTCACTGGAGACCCCAAAATACAGAGCTTCTGATCCTTGTTGTTTGTGGAGGTAGGGCAGGGAGGTGCAACTGCTGGGGAAGGTGGGGGGACATGCAGCAGATCTTAGAAGCCCCGCCTTTAAGCTATGGGGGAAGGCAGTGAAAACGTGAGCACCCAGGTTCCACCCACCAGAATCCTTGTGAGAAAAGAGGCAAGCGTGGTGGAGCATGCTTGTACTATCAGCAGTGGGGAGGCAGAGACAGGCAGATCTCTGAGGCTTACTGGCTAGTCAGCCTCACTTGATTGGCAAGCTTACTAAACTAACTCCTGATCAGTGGGAGACTTCGAGGCACAGACACAAGGTTGATGTCTGACCTCCCACAGATCCACAGATGTGCACGTGCACCCACGCATGTAAACACACCAGCAAAGCTAAGATAGGAAACGTTGAGTTCAAGGGCAACCTGGGACACTATTAATGTGAAGGAGAATGGCCCTCATAGGCTCACATGTTTAAATACTTGGTCCCCAGTTGGTGGAACTGTATGGGAAGGGTTAAGAGGGGTGGCCTTGTTGGAGAAGGTATGTCACTGGGGGTGGGCTTTGATGTTTCAAAAGTCTGTCTCCATTTCCAGTGCTCTCTCTGCCTCCTGCTTTTGGATCCAGATGTGAGCTCTCCACTTTTCTTGCATCCACGCCTTTGCTTCACCAGCATTGGTGCTAACCCTCTGAAACTATAACCTAAAGATATGCCTCCTTCTATGAGTCGCCTTGTTCATGGTGTTTCCTCACAGCAGGGGAAAGTAAGCAACATAGATACTTAGTTACACTCTGTATCAAAGGACAGCCAAGCTAAGCTTGTTGTCTTTGCCTGCTCTTGAGAAGACGAAGAGTTTCCTCTTTATCCGGTATTGGGGGGCCACCTACAATACATCTGAAAACATACCTGAAAGAGTGGTTTTGCAAGGGTAGATTTAAGAAGGTACCAAAGCACGGGTCCCCCCCAAACCCAAACTTTCCACCTGGGAAGGCATAGCACCACGGTTCAAGGCAGCATCAGTACCAACTTGTCATTATCACCCCATGGCTTGGTATAAAATTCCAAATTGTTTAAAAAAAAGTAAGTTGAGGATTCTGGAGAGATTGCTCAGTGGTTAAGAGCACTGGCTGCTCTTGCAGTGAACCTGGGTTCCATTCCTAGCACCCACATGGCAGCTCACAACTGTTTTTAATTCCTGTCCTGGGAATCTGATGCCCTCTTCTGGACTCCTTGGGCATCCCACACACAAGACAGACAGACAGACAGACAGACAGACAGACACACACACACACACACACACACACACACACACACACACACACACACGCACACCAAATAAATAATCTTTGAGAAAAAATTTCAAATTACTTGAACATTAGTCTGGCCATGTGTCTTCTACCTAATGGCTTGGTAGCCCCCTGGAAGTGGGGACAACTGGTATTCTGGTCAGTCCTTGGAGTCTCCCCCATCCCAGTGATTTTGGCTCCTTCCTGATGTTTACACAGATAAGGGGGTTGTAAGATGGCCTTGGCCACTGTCGTAAGAACCTTCACCTGGGAAAGCAGGGTTCCTTTTATAATTTGTGGTCGTGAGCCCTGTCAAGAGTGCTCAGTACATACACTGAATCTGGAGCTAGGCCGGAAGCTGGCAACCCCAGCAATCCTCCTGTCTTGGGCTCCCAAAGTGCTGAGGTTACGGTGTCCTGTGTGGTCTTGCTTAGCTTTTTAAGTGGATGCTGGGATCTGAACCCGCTGAACCATCTCCCCAGCCCTGCGACTGAATTGAAGGTGGGGCTACAAGACAGACAGGGCAACTGTCAAATGTGTGGAGAGCAGTTGATTTGCCAGGGATGTGCTAAGTGTTCTCCAATCACCCAGCATTGTGTAAGAAGTCAAGTCACTGCTCCTATTTGACAGATACAGAGGCCAAGGTCCTAGCTACTGAGGACCACAGCCATCATCTCATGGGCTGGAGCAGAAGGGATGATCAAGCCTCTCTAGACTGAAGCTTAAGAACACAGTGAGAAGCAAGATGGAGGGATGTCACTGTAGTAAACGTCCCCTATGTCACACCTTCAAGTGTGTCCTGATATCAGAGCTTTGCACCATCTCCTCTTAAATGCCAGGGTCCTGGGTAGGAAGCCAGATCCCTAAGCGGGGAGAGGAGGCAGCACCATAGCGTGATCACAAGGTTCCAGGCAGGGCCAAGCTCCCAGCCCGCCCATGGCCCATCTACGAAGTGGAATGGATTAATGGTTCACTTTCAATCAGACTGACTTATGAGTGTGGTGACCATGAGACATTTACATGAACCAGAAGACGCGTTACCTGACGAAAATTGCTTCATTTACTATCCTGGCTTCAGAGGTATCCCTGCAGCTCCCCAGGGGGGTCTTCCAGGGTGGGTGAAGTTTTTAAAAGTCCCTGGACATGTTTAAGAAAAGGCAATTCCTGTCTCTTCCTCCTCTTCAGGGAACAGAACACAGTTCTGGGGTCCAGCAGGCCACCTGCCATCAGAGAGGCCTCAGAATATCCACTGTCAGTTGACAAAGTTAATATGTTCAAGACAACCACATCTTAGGACAGATGAACTCTGGTTTCCAGTTGCCACAGAGAAGGCATTGAATCCCAGCTCTGCTAGACTGTGGGTGAGTGAGGATTCAGTGCAGAGGCAGCATCATTTTAAAGTTGTAAAAACTAGCAGCAGCCAAGGTAGCTCAGCTGAAAAGTGCACTTACCATCAAGCCTGATAACCCGAGTTTGATCCCTAGGACCCACATGTTGGAAAGAGAAACTGACTCCTGGAAGTTGTCTTCTGACCTCAACACATGTGCATGCCCAAGCACAGAGACAGATGAATAAGCACATAGATGAAAATGGAAGTTATCACCAGCATGCTATGACAATTCTCCCTCCCATTCTCAGGACAGTTGAAAGAGGGTACAGAGCCCACTGCTGTCCCCATCTACCAGTATATACACATGGGTGATGCATGTCTTGAGATGATGCCTGTCAGGCCATTAAACTATTATTGCATATATATTCGAGAACAATAGCCAGTGTTCAGAGTTCTGAGAAGGTGGAGAAATGCTTCCTGTCAGGAAGCAAGGATGATCCTGGGAGTGTTGTGGAATAATCTTTTTTACACTGTGAAGATGTGTCTTTGTCAAGGCGCCTTCTGATTGGTTTACTGAAGAGCTGAATGGTCAATAGCTAGGGAGGAAGAGGTTAGGCAGGACTTCCATACAAAGAGAGAAGGGGAGATGAATCTAAGCACAGGAGAGATGCCAGTAGATGTGGAGAGGAAACAGGAGCCATGAGGCAAAACATGGATTAATATAAATGGGTTAATTTAAGACATAAGAGCTATTGGAACAAGCCTAAGCTATAGGTCAAGTTTTCATAATTAATAGGAAGTCTCCCTGTCATTTTTTTGTGAATTGGTGGCCCAAAGAAAAACCCACTACATGGGAGGGAGAGCTGAACGGAATGAAACTCCCAACTTGCTTAGTTCTTAGCTACATCCAACTTCACCTCCATTCTTGTCACTTTCTTCCAAGAGTGATACATCAGTCAAGGGTCTCCCAAGCAGTGGTTCTCAACCTGTGAGTCATGACCCCTTTGGGGGTCGCATATTAGATATCCTCATATCAGATACTTACATTATGATTCATGACAGTAGCAAAATTACAGCTATGAAAGAACTTTATGGTTGGGGGTCGCCACAACACAAGGAATTAAAGGATTGCAGCATCAGGAAGGTTTAGAACCACTGCTCTAGAGGAACAGACCAGAAAGAATGAAAATATATTAAAGGGAGCTTTATTAGATTGGCTTACACAAAATGGTCTGGGTAGCCCAGCAACAGCTGTCTCATGCTGGAGAGTCTGAGAACCCAGGAGTCACACCTCTCCTGACAGCCTACATAAAGGGCATGGAAGAAGGAAGCTTCCTGTCTTTGCCTGCTTGCAGTTACTCTTGCTAGCAAGTTCATCCCTTCACTGGCATTAGAGCCTACTTCTTCAGGATTCTGGCTTATACTGAAGACCAGATAAGATATCCAGTCTCGTGGACTGAACAGTGAATGGATTCTTGGACTTTCCATTGGTAGATGGCCATTGTTGGACTAGCTGGACCACAGCTCGTAAGTCATTCTAATAAATGCCATATATATTATATATGTTATATATATATATACATATATATATATATATAATTTCTCAACCTTCCTAATGCTGTGACCCTTTAATACGGTTAATGTTGTACTGATCCCCAACCATAAAACTGTTTCATTGCTACTTTATAACTGTAATTTTGCTCTTGTTACAAATCGTAATGTAAATATTTGATATGAGGCCCCCAAAGGGGTCGCAACCCACAGGTTGAGAACCACTTCTCTAGAGAAACTTGGATTAATACCATCATCCAAGAGAAATCAGGCATCAGGAGATCAAGGTGGCCCAAACTGGTAAGAGTCTGGATTCCAACTCTTTACCTCCAACCTCTGTTTTCCAGAAAGTTCTTGCCTCCTATGACTTCAACATGCCAACCATTCATCCTCAGAAATCTCCCACAGAAGACACTCTCCATTCCAGAAGTTCCATCAAAGGCTCCTGGGCTAACTGGCCATGCAGAAACTGGTCCAGCCTGGGCCTCATCCTTCCCTGAGAACCATCTTCATGGCCAGGGCTGTGAGGCTCTTGTCAACCAAACTCAGGAGAGAAACAGAGGCCAGAGAAGCATCTTAGTCACTGAGAGGAATTGAGAGGATGGGGTGGAGGGTCCCAGGTAATCCCCTCCACACCCCACCCTGCCCCAGATGTTTAAACTGTGGAGACTTTGGCCCAAGTGTTACTTGCCACCAAGATCCACAGCAAGCTCCAATTGGGCCACTGCCACTGGAGTCCCCACAGGCAGTATGGGGCAGTGGTTAAGAACACATGACCTGGATTCATGCTCACTCCCAGCTAAGTCCTCTGGCGAGTGTCCAGTGGGCTTTGTGTTAGTTCCAATCTGAACAATACCTGCCTTGCAACGTTTTATCAAGAATTAAATAAGTCAACTCAAGAACTCAGGAAATCTGTATTGCCCTAGAGTTTCATCATCATTATTATTTAAATGGCAGGCAAACTTTATGTTACTTTGTGTGTGTTTGTATGTAGTGTAGTGTTCAGAAGTCCTGTACCTTTTTTTCCAGATTTTCCAAGGGATTGGGGATGGAAAAGGGGAAAAGGGAAGTCCTTTGTCTTTTGAGACTGTCCTCGCCTGACTCAAACATACCCTGTTACTCTGACGCAGCCCTCTATCCGGTTCTGAGCACACACTCTCTTTCGGATTCATGGGCAGGTAGACTCCTATCTGCCAAGCATACTTCTAGCACCCGTCCAAGTTGGAGTGCCAGCCTCGGGGTATGCCTCAGTGTAGTGTGGGCAGCAGGTTCACATGGGCTTCGTGGCTTGTTTAGAACAGATGGCTTCTGGACCACATTCAATCACAGGGCTTCACCCAGAGCCTGGCTGCAGACCTCGGGAGGCAGAGCTATGCAGGGCATTAGTCACTTTGTCAGATTTCTGGGAACTTGAAGCCAAGGCGTAGACTTTGCGGTAACCCACATTCTCCATCAGACCAAACTGGCGGTAGGCAAACAGGTCTTCTATTTCAATTAGACACTCTGTCTAGATAACCTGGGGAGAGGAGGGCCAGTCACTTTCTGTATGGGCATGCTGAGGAGGGAGCTGACAAAATAAACGATGCTCAGAAGTCTCTGTCCGCTGCCTTTCCAGTCCTACCTCCTCTGTCTCTTTTGACTTCCTTCCTGGGTCATCAGACCACCACTACATTGAGAGGAGAGCCTTGGGGAGGGCCTTGGGGGCACTCTGGGGGAGGGCACTGCTCGATTACATGGGCCAGAGTAGGGACATAGTCTGAAGGGCACCTCTGTATTGTCTGTGTCCAACACAATACCCCCATGAGGCTGGTTGCAACCACCTGGTTATTGGCTCCATTTTTATTTTAAGACAAGGTCTCATTTAGGTCAGGCTTGCCTCAAACTTGTTACATAGCCAAGGATGGCCTTGAACTTATGATTCTCCTGTCTAAATTCCTGCATGCTGAGATTAGAGATATGAACTACCACACCTGGTACAAAGGGTCCCAGCAATGGAATCCAGGCTTTGTACATGCTATGTGATCAGTTGACCAACTAGGCCATGTTCCCAGAACCTAGAACCAGGCCTGACACACAGTAGGTGCTTGTGTTAGCTCCTTTTCCTGTTGTTATAAAATGCTCTGCCTAAAACCACTCAAGAGAGAAAGGGTTTGTCTGGGTTCGCACATGACAGTGACATCATGGCATCACAAGTTTGAAGTGACTGTTACTATCATCCACAACCAGGAAACGGGAATGGGTGAGCCCCATATTCAGATAGCTTCCTCCTTTCCATTTAGCCCAAGGTCCTTTCCCAGGAAAGGGTGCTATTCTCATTTAGGGTACATCTCCCTATCTCACAGACTTCCCCAGGGGCTAGCCTAATCTAAATGAACCCTTCACAAGTGTACCTCAGCTTGTCTCCTAGGAGACTGCAGAGCCTGTGAGTGAACAATCTTCACTATAAACCTGTGGCCCATGTGAATGCACAGGCTGTTGAGAAATACAGCCTGTCAACACTGTATCATCTATTTATTATCTATCATGTATGTATCAATGTCTTTCTATTGCATATATGTAATCTATCTATCATCTACCTGCCCATCATCTATCATCTGTCAATCTATCAATCTTCTATTTCTGTCTATATGACTATTTATGTGTCTATCTGCCATCTATCTATCTATCCATTGTCCATCATCTTTCTCATTTATCATTTATCATCTATCTATCATCTGTCTGTCATCTATCTATCTGCTATCTATCTGTGTATGTGTGTGTGCGTGTGTGTGTCTGTCTGTCTGTCTATGCAACATTTCCTTAGACTCATACACATCTGGTACACAGAGACAAAGCATGTCTTTCTGACTTCTATAGTCCTGGTCATCCTAATACCGCATGGCCTCTTGCATTCTGTTCTCCAAGCCAGAATTCAACAAGAAGCAGAGGCTCTGATCCCATGAACAACAGAGATAAAGTCTTATTCACCCTTTTCACAGTTCGGCAAGTTTCTTTTTGTTCTGTTTCTTTGTTCATCTGGTTGCTGGTTTTGAAGCAGGGTCTCTCTATGCAGCCCAGATGCACAATCTTCCAACTTCAGCTTCCCAGGTACTAGGGTTGTATCATGAAGCCGTCATGCCAGGCTTCACTCTGTGTGCTTCTCTGTGTGTTTTATAATATGTGAATCATGTCTGTTGTTACAATGGTGCACATAGATGACATGTATGTGTATACATATGTGTAGAATAGATGCTCAAACATTTACCATGATGGTGGATGCATGATCAATAAGATGTACCTCTCACCCAATCCTGGAATGGATGAAGATCCTGCTTCTGGGGTAGAATGCTGTGTTAATGAGTGGCCTCTGTCTCTTGCCACACACAGGTGAATCTCAGACACAAATTCAAAATCAAATCGATATAGATTCTGGTATTTGATGTTGAGACAGTGTTTGGACGTGGTGGTACAAGAGGGTGATCCTGGCATTCAGGAGCCAGCCTGAGGTAAGGGAGTCATGGAGTTCCATGCCACCCTGGGCTACATAGAGAGACTCTTCTCAAAGAAAACAAAATGATGAGGTTAGGGTAATAGCTTCCTTTGGGGTGGTGGTGGTGACCAGGAAGGGTTCCCTGGAGAGGGAGGCCTCTAGTTCTTTCTTTCTTTTGCTATGATAAACATCATGACCAAAAGTAACTAGCAGAGCAAAAGCGTTTATTTTGACACCGAAGGCTTGACATTTTGAGGTCACAGTCCATTCCTAAGGGACATTGGAGCAGGAATTCAAGCAGGAGCTTGAAGTAGAAACCACGGGGGGAGCAACTGCCCAGGGAATGGTGCCACCCACCATGGGCTGAGCCCTCCTGCATCAATAAACAAACAAACAGCCCCACAGCCGCCATGCTCTCAGGTCAGTCTGATCAGGCCGATTCCCTTGCAGGTGATTCTAGACTGTGTCAAGTTGACGGTTGATGCTAACTAGAACAGGGGACATCTGCTAACAGGTCAACATGAATTTTGTTTCTCTCTCTCTTTCTCTCCTATGTGCTTCCCTTTCTCTCTTCCTCTTGCTGACTTGTTCCCCACCCCCTCCTTCACCCTCTCTTCTGTGATGTTCCCTGACCCTTGGTGGTGGTGGGTTAATGTGAATGTCCCTTTTTTTGACTGAGCACTCAAGTCTCTCTCTCACTATTGTGACTGATTCTCCATCTCTCACTGGCTGCTGCCCACTGCAGGAAGAAGTTTCTCTGACCAAAGCCGAGAGCAGCCTAGGTCTATGACTAAGTACTTAGAAGGTAGTTTAACAGTGTGGTCATTTAACAAAATAACAGCAGAGGTGTCTGTAACCCACCCCCACCTCCAGCCATGGGATTTTGGCCTGGATTACAGTACCAAACATGAATTCCCTCCTATGGGCTTCAAATCCAGTCAGAAATCAGTTAGGTACATCATAGCATTCATGTCACTATTGCAACCAGTGGATACAGTTTGCCTGGCAGGTCCATGTTGCAGCATGGTACAGTGTTGGGCCATAAGGCCATCGGTGGTTTTTGTTCCCCCATCAGCCTGTGTAGTGCCTTCTGACACTATGAAAGCTAGCAGGGAAGACATTTCTCGGTTTCTTTGAAACTTCTCTGTGCCCTTCTACCAAAGCGTATAGCATCCTCAGCAAACAGGGTCTTACCATGTAGTTAAGGAGAGCAATCAAAGGCCATGACAACAGCCCGTGTTGTTTTGGAGACTTCTGATACCTCCTTAACTAATAACTCATAGGGAGGTGTCATATGCATGCCTTGTACTGCGATTTTCATTTAGTAACTCATGCCTGCTGGCAGTGGCATTGCTCACCCATGCACAATAATTCTCGTGAACTTTTTTTAATTTGTATTTTGAAATTAGCTTTACTAACTGGCAAGTTTCCATAAGGCTTTATATCACGCGTCTTTAGTTTTGTTGAACACACCCTCTACCCCCTACCCTTGAACAATGAATTCGAATAACTCCCTTCCTTAAGTTTCTTTGCCAATAACTGGAGCCCCCCACACTGAACCCCAACCCAGGCCCATAACTCATAACTGTAAGAAATGATTGTTTGGCCTGACTAAACACGGAGGGTGTTCTTCAGGCTGCCATGGATAACTGGAAACTTTTGTGGAAAAATCTGGAGGCCACGCTAGTCTAAACCACATGGCTATGTCATCAGACCGGGGATGGGGGGGTGGGGGAATAGAATCTCATGTGCTAATTAGAACCGTCATTGCATTGGATGAAGGACAGGCGCTTACAACCGTGAGTAATCACCTCGCACATTCTCTCCGCTGTTCACAGCTGTGTGGCCTCCAGCATGTGTCTTCACCTCTCTGGGCTTCAGTGAACTCATTAGTGAAGTGGAGACAGAACTGCAGTACTTAGCACTGGGCCATGGCAGGCACTCATAAACCATCTGTTACTTTCCCTTTGTGATCTCGGTTTTCCATCTATTGGAAAGGATGGATAATGTCCGCCCCACCCACCTGCCAGAAGACCAGGATTCAGGGAGAGTGCAGCCAGCTACAAAGCCAGGCTTTCCAACACAGACCCTCTGGCCCTTGTTAACATTTGTATCAGTCTCCCATACCTAAAGACAGCACTTGTCCCAGGAGAGGTATTTGTATCAAGCCCAAGCTTAGGATGGCGATGGGCAAATGGAGGTGAGTCTAGAATTTCACTTGGCATCATCTGGGCGGGCCCAAAGGGACAGCAGAGAAGGAAGTCTTCAGCCGCATCTTTCTGCCTCAAGCCCCTAGAAGGACTTCGCTCAGATCCAGAGCTGGGCTGGAGCACTGCATCCATCGGAATCACCTCTGGGTACCACAGTCCTATGGAATTGGGCTGGAGCACTGCATCCTTCAGAATCACCTCTGGGTACCACAGCCCTTTGGAGCTAGGATGGAGTACCCCCAGGCTGTTCCGATCATCCTCTCAGTTGTCTCAGGCAAACCCCACCACATGCCTTCTGGTACTCTCAGATTGCTTGCTCTGGTCTTTGACTGTCAAAATCCACTCAAGAGAGACAAAAGAAAGGGGGTGGGAGGGTGGTATGAAACACACGTAGACACCGGACTCCATGATTGAAACCTGGTTTCCTCCTTGTTGATCTCTCCTCTCAGGGACACCCCAAATTAAATACTGTGCTAGGTCAACTTGGGCTTCATCACAAAACCCTGTCTCAAAGAGGTGGGGGCAATATTATATGTACGAGTCTGCCTTTGTGTGGTACACACTTAGTACCAGTCCTGTTCCCGTGGTCACACAGCTGGTGAGCTTGGCTCTAGAGTTTGACCTCTTACAAGCAAGGTCATGCTAAACCTGTCACTTGCTGCTTATGGCTTTTGTGAACTTGGCCGTTGTGATTGTTTCTCTGGGATTCAATTTCCACATCTCTGTCTTGGCCATGATACTGATGGCTGCCTTATGGAGTCATCGGGATATGAAGAGAGGTGTGAAAACAACATACCTTAGTCACTGTCGGTCATCAGCATATTTAGCTGCTGTTTCTGCAGGGGTTTGATGATAGGAATGTCTGACGCAAGCAAGGGTGGTTGAGTGTACTGTATATGTCATCCTCAAATTCCACCTCAAAACAAGACACACACGCGACAGGAGGGAGGTGTTCAAAGTTTGCAGAACTTGGCTTTGATGAGAGATATTGAGAACCCCTGACTTTTTTCCAACCATACTCTACAGCTGGAGAAACTGAGGCTGGAATGGAATGCTGAGTCACCTGCTATGGCTCTCTCTCATTTATCTGGCAGGTTCCAACGCTGATGGGATGGGACTTACTGACAAGCATGGCTAATTGATTGATAATAAAGCTGGTTACCCTCAGCCTGTGACCGAGGGAGGCACAGGGTACCGGCTGCTTTCCCCTCCTCTCCCTGGGCTAATGGCTTTATGGAGGTCGTAAACTACTGCTATTTCAATAATTAGAGTGGCCTCCCTTGGCCCAGTGACCCTTGGTGACTTGATTGACACATCAGCCTCAGCATTCCTGAGAATGGTGAGAAACAGCTCTGCTCTGGTGTATGATCTGAACTGCGAAACCCCCACCTTCCCTGGGAGCTTCCCAGATGTGTGTGGGAGCTGGCAGGCCTTGCTTGCTCATCCTGACTCAAGGCAAAAGTACCTCAGACCGGTAACATCTCCAGCGAACACACAACTTTGTCCAAACTCAAGTCACATAAATTACTCCCTTCTCTACGCAGAACATCTCAGAAGACATGGGGAACAACGTTAGCCACTTTTACACCTACGCTGTCACTTTTCTCTTTGCTGTTGCCTGAGCCCATTCACGTAAATGGAGTAGCCAGCCTTACAGGTGGGGAGCCCACTGTCTAGAATTAGAGCCTTTGTTTTATTCTGTTCTGTTTTGGTTGAAGCAGAAGCAGAGGCTTCCTACACAGCCTTATGACACCCACCCCGCGTTAGCCTCCTGAATGAATGCCACCAAGCTCAGCTCTGAATCAATACCTCTGCATAGGACCCTTCCCTGCTTCTGATTTATAAGATACCAAAGAAATGACAGAACGTAGGTTCTGGTCCCACGTCACAAATGAGACTACAACTACCATTCTCTCCTCTCCTTTGGGTCACTTCTCTCAGGGACACCAGTCACCACGTTAAGGCAATACTTAAAGCACTCCTAAGCACTCCTATGCAATGTCTGGTCAGGGATTGGGGCCCCCTTGCAAGGCAAGTCTTCAGATGAGACCACAGCCCCAGTGTCCTGAGAGTGACCTCATGAGAGTCCCCAAACCAGAGCCACCCAGCCAAGTCAGCCCCAGATCTTTCCCATAGAAATCGAGGCCACCAATGCTCACTGCTTTGTCTTCCAAAAGTGGCGCTCATTTGTGATGCAGCCACTGCTAACTGATACTGTGAACACTCATGTGTGCCGGGTCCTGAAGTAGGTACCAGCACATGAAACTTGATAAACAATCAATACTGAGGATGCTGCCTTCCAGAGCTTAGGATCCAGGGGCAAATCTAGTGGACAGGATACCGTGAGTCTATAGAGTCAAGATCTGGGGCAAACTGGAATAGATCATCAGTGGTGTAAGCCCCACAGCTCACCCTAGTCTCCACCCTCATGTGGTGTTGCAGGGAAAGCCACAGCTGATTAGGATTGGATAAGGTCATTGGGGAAGAGCCCTGAAGATAACTACTAGTTATGTCACAAGATGGAGAAATAGAACACACACACACACACACACACACACACACACACACACACACACACACACAATTGTCCCCTTCCTCTTATCTCAGGTGCTCTCTAATGCCAAGCACCAATCACCAGGTCTGGTCTATCAACCTCAGCCTTCTAGACCTCTGTGCCAAAGGAAACCTCTTTTCTTCGTAAAGTTATCTAGCTTCGGGTACTACAGTGTGTTATTGAAAATGGACCAAAACAGAAGTAGAAGTGGATTCTTCTCGGGAAAGTGAGAACAAATATTTCTAAAATATTTTTACTTACGAATTTTGTTGTTTCACAGCATGTATGCACACATTCTGGTTAATCTCCCCGAAGACACCTCTCTCTCTTATCGTTCTATTCCTATCAGTGTCCTCCTGCCTACCACTCCCTCCCTCAGCTTCATGATATTGGGTTCTGTTTTATGATCCATTTTATTTAACCAGGGCCATGTGTTAGACCATAGGGTTGAAAGAACTTTGTATTTCTGTGTTGTCTGATTTTCTTTTTCAAAAATAATTCAGGCTAACCTCAAAGTTTCTGTGGGGCAAAAAATGACCTTGAACTCCTGATCCTCTTAGGCAAGAACTCTACCCACTGAACTTTACTCCAGCCCTAAAACAAATTTTAAGACTTTTTCCCCCCAGAGAAATTTGCTTGATACAAATTTTCAGAGAAGCATTTGGACAACATATATCCACAATCTTAGAAGCACATGCTCTTTGACTTAGACATTTCACTTTATTTAGTATATAAAAAGAAAACAACCACAGAACTGAGCACTGTGGCACATACCTCTGACCGCTACAGTTAGGGAGAGGGAGATAAAATATGTGTAGACACTTTTGATTTTTTTTGTGTATTGTTTTTTTTCTCTTTCTCTCTACCACCCCCTCTGTGTGTGGGGGGGGGCGGGTAGATGGGTAGGTTGGTAGGTGTGTGTATAAATATACATGAATATTTGGTTTGAATAACCATTCGTTACTCTTGAATCTGTAAATATGACATCTGTCTTGGAGAAGCCGCTCCCTGCCAAGTGCTCCTTAGCTAGCCTCAACTGCACTGCTCTGAGCCTGGGCATTGCTCTCACCCATGCTGCCAGGATGGGGGCTCCAGAGTCTATTTCATTTCCTCCTCACCCTTGAAACTTGTTAGGGACTAGAGTTACCCTGCCTCTGGATCAGATAGAGTCTCAAGGGCTTCCCGGAATGTCCCACACACACCACACATTTCTGTGGGGGTGAATCTTCATCTCCAAAGAGCCTGGCGCTCTGGCAAATGTCTCTGCCTTTTGGTAGAGGGAATGGGGAGAACCTGATTTACTGTCCCCCCAGGGCCCATGTGGAAAGCAAGCCACGATGCTCTCTGCACCGGGATGGCCTGTGAAGGATTTGTGACTCCGGCGGAGAGGCTTTTACAAGGCTCTAAAGCCAGTTAAGTGAGCAGGAATCTCATCGTAGTGAAATACAAGTCAAGTGGAAGGAAGCTGGACTTTCCAACTTGGCCGAGGGCCACGAACAGTGGGGAGAACAAGGAGACAGGCTGGGGGTCTTCATGGCTTACCCTCACCTGAACCAATCCCAGCTCTGGAGTTCATTGATGTGGCTCGGGTGCTCTCCCCCCTGCCCCCATTGAGCGGACCAGGGCCAATTATTGCCCCATCTCTAAGAAAAGTCAGACATTCATTTGCCAATAAGAGCCTGCAGGGACACCCAGAGACATGGGGACTTCATTGTGAAGATGAGAAGAGGCAAGGCTAGCTTGGACTAGACAAGGGCCCCAGAGTTTTGAGCCAGATCTCAGAGTCACTTGGTGATCAGGAGAGAGAGGGCTAGTCACGAACAGACATAGGAAATCACTGCCACTGATGCCTCATGGGACGGGACTCTAGTGACTGTCTAGGAGAATCACTGCAGGCTTCTGGGAAGAGGAACATCTGTGCCAACTCCAGAGGAGATTCAGAGCATGGGGACTGTGGAATCTCTTTCCAGCCCCAGTGGGGTGAACTTGACTTGACCTTGGCTGCCCTACCCAGAACACACAGCAGGCCAACACCACCCTCCAGAGCTCAGTCTATCACATGGCTCACAAGACTCCTGGGATGATGGAAGGTGAGGCTGGCTAGGAAGGATGATCACACCAGGAGCCAGGCAAGTTCTAACCAGATGCCACCAGGAAGAACTGCCACTGTGGTCCCTAGCTCTGCTGGAGCACAGCTTGGACAGTCTCACCCTGCTCTGAACTTGCCTGGCTAGAAATGAATCTCCAGGCAGAAGCTCCTACCCAGCACTCCCCACCTGAGGCCACTTCACCTGTCTGACTTGAGCTCCTATTGGTTCAACCAACTAGAAATAGAAATAACACAGCCTTACTGGGAGGGTGTGGAGGATAATGTTCTAGAATGTTCCAGCTAGGAAACAGGCTTCCTGAAGTATGTGCAAGTTCCTCCATTAAACAAACAAATAAACATATGAGGTCTGAGGATGTTTCAGTTGATAGAGCACATCCGTAGGTGTGCCGGTGCGCACCTGCAATCCCTGTACTCACGAGGCTGGAGGATCCCAAGTTCAAGGTCATCCTCAGCTACATAGTGAGTTCCAAGCCAGCCTGGGCTACATAAGACCCTGTCTCCAAAATAGCAAAACCCAAAAGCCAAGGGTAAACCATGCCTGGATAAAAGGCACAGACTGGATGGGAGTGTGAGGTCTCCGTGCCACCCACATGAAAAATAGAATGACTTCCTGCAAGGCCCTGTCTCGTGCTCATACCCTCTGGCTGGCTCAGCCATCTTCCTGTCCCTTCAAGTGGAGGCTCTGCCTACCCACCTTGACCCATCATTTATCAACCATCCATCCCTGTCTCTGTGACTCCTCCCTGCCCCTCTCCCAGGCCCAGCTTCTCCCCTTTCACATCTTATCAGAAAGGGGACCACCTCCCCTGAGTCTCCCTGCATCTATAACTCAGAGGTTGCTTAACCCTTACAGTCCCACAGCTCCTCCAGGATGTTGCCCTGGGAAGGTAGGATTGTTAGATTCTGAACACTCAGGGGACATGAGGATGAGTCAGGAGCATTGTGTGGCTCAGGGGACACATTGTCGGCAAGAAGATTGACCTGGTCCACCTAGCTGAAAGGCAATTGCATCCTTGGTAACCCCTGCCACCCACCCACTCACTCGCTCACTCACTCACTCACTCACCCAATAAATGTAAAGAAATATAAATATCCAGTTTGGGCATATCAATTTTGCTGAAGCAAGTCCTATGTGCAGGATGGCATCAAATAGCTGTTCGATAAACAGTTGTTAAAAACATCCCATGGATGATTATACGACTCTGGGTTACAGCTGACCCATCTCCCTCGCTCACTAGGCTGCAGATGCATTGAGTTTCAACAAGGTCAAAGCCGTGACTCTCACCCCTGTTGTACCTAGTGCAGCACTCATAACACAGTAAGTACTTGACGTGCTAAGTACTTTATGTGCCTGTTGAATGAATGAGTGATCACCTCTGTCACCAAAACTGCAAGCGCCGAGACTGGAAATGAAATAAAAATGAAGAATGCTGCCACCCGTGATGAACGAGGCTCTTCTGTGCTCGGCTCCAAGCCCCTCTGGAGCCTGTTTAGAGCTGGCTGAACACCACCAGCCCAGGCAGGGGTGAGTGGGAGGATTGTGTGGTTTCTTTTGGTATCCGCCGACACTGTGCGAATTCTGAAACCAAGCAGATCCAATTGGATGAGTTGGGTGAAATGAGCCAATGCCTCCAATAAAAGTGTCTGGTGTCTGGGATGAGAAAGATCCTCTGGGTACAGGAGACTTGGACAAATAGATCTGCCTATCTCTGAAGCAAGCTGGGTCCTTCCTTCCTCCTCCGTCTCTCCCTCTTTCTTACTTCCCCTCCCTACTTCCTTTCCTTCATTCTTTTTCTCTTTTCTTTCTTTTTTTTTTTTTTTTTGCGAGTTAAGGTCTCACGTAGCCCATGACTTATTATGTAGCCAAGGATAACTCTAACTTCTTCCATCTCCTCAATGTAGGGATTACAGGAGGCATGTGCCAACTTGTCCAGCTGACACCGTGCTGGGTGAGGGTTGAACCCAGGGTCTGTACACACCAAGGAAGCTCTCAGCCAGCTGAGCCTGGAAGGCAAATCGAACTCTACCTGTCCAGATCAAGTTGGACCATTTGATGTCATTCATTGGACAGGCTGGGAAGTGACTTCTTAGGAACGACTCTATGAGTAATCCCAGTGGCTGTAGCCCTCCAGAGTCAGGCACTAGCTGTCCACCTCCACATGGGTTTAAAAGAAAACACCCTGAGAGGGCCAAGCTCCCACCAGTGTTGATACACAGAGAAACAAGGAATAGATGGGGAGTGGGCAATGCGTGCCCCACGGGCCAGCTTTGCCTTGAGTCTATGTGGTTCTATCTTGACTGCGACTCTTAGCATCCACTGTTCCCTCTGCTTTCAATGCCCTTCCCAACACCAGCAAAATCCAGACTCCTGCTCTCAAGCCAATGTCTGTTGTTGCCCCGTCCCCTCCCCCTCCCCACCCCCCAAACCCCCCATCCAGCTGGTTTGATTGTACCACAGTGGCACTTCATTTTCTCTCTCTGGGAGGGGCTCTCATTTTCCTTCATCTCTGGAGACCCTGTGCCCTGCCCACCCTGACTCGGCCAGGCAGAGCTTAGAACTGAGACAAGAGACAGCCAGTACTAATCAAGTCAAGAGCCATGGACCTCACACATGACAGCTGGGTGACTGATGATCCTGGCTGGCTAGTAGCACAGGCCTGGGGTGAACCTTCCAGTGTTGGCTTGCACCCTAACTTAAATCCCTTTTTGTCTAACTTCCAAAAGCCATGCCTTTCCATGGCTTCTTATTCCCTGACTGCTGTGTGGGTGACAGGCTGTAAGAAGCAGGAACCCCCCCACTTGCCTCCCTCTCTTCAGGGCTCTGCCTTTGACTTCCAATTCACTCAAGCCCAGAGTCCTTGTCTGGCACCTTCCTCCTTGACCCAGCCCCCACCGCCCTCACCCGCCTTCCCTCCCTCCAGTGACACCGGCCTCCACTCTGCCTCCAGCGTGCAAATCACAGTCCTCTCATCTGGACATTTGCATTTGCTCACAGACTTTATCTGCGCGGCTCATTCATGTCATCCGATCAAGTCTTAGCTCCAGTGCCATCTTAGAGAGGCTGCCCTTGGACTTCAATGTCCTTGTTACCCTCTACGCTAGTTAGGGTCACTACTGCTGTGGTGAAGCTCCATGACAGAAGACACTGGGGAAGAAAGTATTTATTCAGCTTACACTTCCACATCATTAAAGGAAGTCAAGGCAGGAACTCAAACAGGGCAGGAACCTGGAGGCAGGAGCTGATACAGAAGCCATGGAGGGTGCTGCTTACTGACTTGCTCCTCATGGCTTGCTCAGCCTGCTTTCTTATAGAACCCAGGACCCCCAGCCCAGGGATGACCCCACCCACAGTGGGCTGGAAGTCCATGTCACGTCCTAGTGCATGCATGTGTGCACATGTCTGTGGAGGTCAGAGGCTAACACTAGATGTGATTGTTCAGGTGGGCCATCTTGTTTTATTTTGTTTCTTTGGTTTTGGTTTTTTGATATAGAGTGGCTTACTTGTTGGGGCTCAGGGCCTGCAGGCTGGCTAGACTGAGTGGCCAGCAATCACCAGGGATCTGCCTGTCTCTTCCTCCCCAGTGCTGGGATTTCAAGCATACCCCTACTGTGTCTGGCACTTTACATGAGTGCTGGAAAATCAAACTCGGGTCTTCCTACATGCATAGCCGCCTGAACCCCCACTCAGCCAGTGGCCAGGCCAACAGACACCCCCCTCCCACCCAGCCTCCTACCCAATCCCTAAGTCCTCCAGGCCTGCTGCTTGCTGGAAGGCCTAGCTTGGCTCTGACCCAAATCACTGGAGTCTACAAGATGCGGCTGAGCTTCAGGCAGTGCCAGGGCCACTAAAACCAAGCCCTTTTCCTGCGTCGAATTTGATGAATTGTCTAATGAGACGCCTGGACTCTCAGAATTAAAAGCAAGTGTTTGTGCGCCGGCTGTGAGCACACCTCCCTGGCGATGGAGCCACCTCCGCCTCCAGCTTCAGGGCTGCCAGAGTTTTGCTAACATGCTCTCAGAAAGTCATTTTTGGACCCAAAGTGAAGAAGTGAGGCCAAAACTCACTTTGTGGAAAGGTTTTATTTCCAAATGAGTCCACTTCAAGAACAGCTATGGATTGGTTTTGTTAGCTTTCTTTTTTTTTTTTTTTTTGAACTAAAAAAAAAGAAAAGAAAAGACATGGCTGAAACCATTTCATAGACTTGCTAGGCAGTTGTGTTTTTAATCACAGGGACTGGGAGGGACCCTTTTGATGGCAATGTCTACAAACTGCCTGGCACTGTGTGAGAAGGCTGAATGGAAATGCTCATTGAGCCCTGCGTGGGGTGGGCCATGCCAGGGCAGGCTTTGCAGAATCCAGATGGATCCAGCTAACTCCCAAGTGTGCTAGATGCATTTAACACAAGGAGAAAAAAATCCACGTGTGAACAGGGAGGAGGCAGGGGATAGGCAAAGAGAGACCTCTCATCACGGGTTCCAGCTGGGGAGACGGCTCCGTGGGTAAGGAACTTGATGTGCAAGGATGCGAACCTTGAAATCCCCAGAACCCACACAAAGCCAGACACCCATCCTCATCATCATTACCTTTCTCCTCCTCATTATCATCTTCTTCCTGCTTCTCCCCCTCCACCTTCTTCTACTGAGAGCTAGAACCTAGGCCCTCAAGCATCCTAGGCAAGTGTCCCCCTTTTTAACTTTCTATTTTGGAACAAAGTCTCACTAAATTACCTAGGCTATCCTCAAAGTCACAGTGAGTACCCTCATTCCAGATTTGCACCACCATGTCCAACTTGGATTCAGACTTTACATCTCAAGAGGCTGCTATTACCATCCTCACTAACTAATGAGGGAGCCAAAGCTTTGAAGGGAAAGGGGGATGCAGAATCAGGACACACCTTGCCTCCCTGGATTCACCTCCAGAGATGGACTACATGAATACCACCTCAGAGGTCAGATACCAATGCAAAGTACCTCAGCCTGGTCAGCTGCATCCCTCAGATCTCCTTCGTGCTGTGAGGGAAGCCGGTGGAACTGGTTCCTTATTCTGAATGCAAAACTGCTTGGCAACCATGTTTCAAGCTATGGAACCAGAACCCTGGGGTGGCAAGTGGAAGAAAAAATAAATCCAGTCTGGGTGGGTGGTTATATTTAAAGAAAGGAAAGAGTCTGTCACACCTCAAGCCTGCTCTCTTGGGATGCAGGTTAGGAGAGATCCGGGCTCCATTAAAGCAGGAAGAAAGAAAGGAAGGAAGGAAGGAAGGAAGGAAGGAAGGAAGGAAGGAAGGAAGGAAGGAAGGAAGCAAACTTGGAAGCGAAACTGGAGAGGAAACCACTGTCTTTGTGGTGTCGACAAGGGGAAAGCATCAAAGACAGCCTGACTTGGTAACTAAGGACTTAATTCACTAATCCAGGAAGAAAGGATGTGGCCGCCTCCCGAACTTTGTTCCAAAGAGGACCTGTCCCCACTGTCTCCTGGAAAGTTACAGGCAGACCTCAGGAAGAAACAATGGGAAGTCTCAAAAACATAGCTGGGAGGTCCCTGACCATTCCAACCAGTAAGAGGCTCCCAGCCCCTCTGACCTGCAAAGATGATTCCTGTCTTAGTTGTAGTTACTATGGCTGTGATGAAACACCATGACCAAAAGCTACTTGGGAAGGAAAGACTTTCTTCACTCACAGTCCATATTATAGTTCATCATCAAAGGAAGTCAGGCAGGAACCTGGATGCAGGAGCTGATACAGAGGCCATAGAGGGTGCTGCTTACTGGCTTGCTCTCCATGGCTTCCTCAGTCTGCTTTCTTATAGAACCCAGGACCATCAGTCCAGGGATGACACCCTCACCATGGGCTGGGCCCTCCTCCATCAATCATTAAGGAAATGTCCTATAGCTATATCTTATGGAGGCATTGTCTCAATTGAGATTCCCTCCTTTGAAATAACTCTAGCTTGACATAAAACTAGCCAGGCACAGTTTCTTTGCTCTTGTTATCCTACTGAGTCTCCAGCCTTCAAGGGCCTGGCTCCTTCTCCTTCCCCCTCTACAAGGAAGACATGACAAGTGAGGGGGCCCAAGCCAGAAACCTCCCATAGATGCCTCCTTCAAAATCACCAACCTCAACTCAGTTATCATCTGCTTCAAGCTTTGCTTGGAGTCACCTGACCTAGGAACCCAACCAGCATCCAACCCAGGGACACTCCATCACCTCTTCCTGTTTATTTCCTTTGCACCACGAGAATGGCTCCATTCATTTGGACTTTTGATGGCTCATGCCCGGTGTCCTCCTCACTTGATATAATTCACAGAAAGAAGCGAGTCCTTGTCTCCTTCCTCACCTATGTTTCCAGAATCCAGAACCAAACTTGACTTGCCGACTAGATCTGTTGAATGAAGAATGAACCGATTCAACAAATGACTAACTGAGGAGGTGAAAGGCAGATGAAGAACACCTGTTTCCATCAGGGCAGGAGGAGGATGGGAGCAGAGCAATGGATGGGCCAGCAGAGCTCACTGATTGGTAAGCATGACCGGTCAGTGAGCCCCAGGGACCTTTTGACTCTGCCTCCCCAGCACAGTCATTTCAGGTGCTCTAGGGATCCAAACTCAGGGACTCACGCTTGTATGTCAAGCACTTTACCCTCTGAGCCATAACCCCAGCCCCATGCACTCTTTATAAATCCTTAAGTCAAGGACAGAGCCAAACACAGGCAGGCTGGGGGCGTGAGACGCTGAGTCTAAACCCCATTCACTTGAGTATGATTGTGAGATGTGACTTCACTTTCTAAAACCCAGCTTCTTCATCAATAAATAGAGATCAGGTTAGACCTTCCTTCTCAGAGTCAAGTGCAGACTAAATGTGACAGCCATGTGCGGTCTAGGTCCAGATGTGCCATTACAATCATGGGTAAAAGCCGGGCATAGTGGCACATGCCTTTCATCTCAGCAGTCAGGAGGCAGAGGCAGGAGGACAACCGTGGGGTCAAGGCCAGCCTGGTCTACATAATGAGTTCCAGAACAGTCAGGGCTACATAGTGAGATCCTGTCTTGGAAAAGAAATCAAGGGAAAAACTTCCATTAGACGCTTTAATGCCTTAAATGCATGATTACTGAGTAGTTTAATATGGAGTCACGTGATGTTTGTGTTTTAAATGTGTTGCCAGATGGCTCAGAGTTTAACTGCATCATTGCTATTGCAACTTTTTATTAAATTTTTTCATGTCTTAAAAATATTCTAAAATCTTAGAAGGAAATGCCTTAAGGCTTTAAGTGTTTTTCTTTAATGTTTTCTGAATAAATACAATTTTCAAATGAATAATGTCCATCAGGGAAATGCAAATCCAAACCACACCAAGGCCGTCAAGGCCCCAGCTCTCATTCTTAACACCCATATAAAAGCTGGGTGCAGTGATGCATACCTATAACACAGAACTGGGGTGTGGAGTCAGGAGGATCCCTGGGGTTTGGTGGCTCTCAACTTTAATCCCAGAACCCAGGAGGCAGAGATAAGTGGGTCTGTATGAGGTCCAGGCCAGCTTGGTCTACATGGTGAGTTCCGGGCTAGCCAGGGCTACTTAATGAGACCCTGTCTCAAAACAGAGAGAGAGGGGGGTGTGGAGGAAGATTGAGCCTGATAGGCTCCTTGGTCTCCCATGTGCTCACACACACACAAGCACACATCGCATGCATACAGTAGAATGGCTGTCCTGAGTTAATGGCACCCACATTGTCTTCTGTACTTCTTTGTAAAAGAACTCTGACTTTCTCTGTAAGCCATTTTCAAGGACACAGCCCACCAGTGCAGTCACCGTATGAGAGACCCTCTCCACTCAGAGCCAAGACCCGCACACAGTCAGGGCTTCCTTTCCCAGCATCACCAACAAAAGTTCCATGCTGAGTTTCACTGGGCAGGTTTGACATTACCAATTACTGTGGCAGAAGGGATAGAATTTCCTCATTGACCAAACTGAAAGCGCTATGCATTCTGGGAACTAGAGGGCAGTATCCACAGTCAAGTTGGGGCATGCTGGCAAGCTCCAGACTCAGTGACAAACCCTAGCTTAAGGGAATAAGGAAGTGATGGATAGAGGACACTCAATGTCCTCCTCTGGCCACCACACATGTGTAAGTTCATGCATAGCATGTACACATGTACATGCACACAATTTTTTAAACATCTAGTCCTTATAGAACTCTCTTTGCCAAAAATATCCATGAACCATGAGTATGCAGTCAATAGTAGCAATAGCTTAGGATGGGTAGATTTCTCTTTTTTTCTTAATTATGTCTCCTGTATTGAATCCAATGTGATGCACTGCCCCTTGAGGTGAATACCATCGTCTTATCATCATATCTCTTATGATCTGAACACAGAGCCATGAATGAGTAAGAGACTCTCAGAGAGGTTAAGTGACTGCACAGACAGAACACAGACTTTTATCTCTTGGGTTCAAAGACCCGTGATCTTTTTTTACATTAGCATATTATTCCTCCAAGATCCTCTCTTGTCCCCTCTCTCCCCTCCCACAAGGATTCATCTCCCCAAAGTTTCCCCCTCTACTCTCTTGTCTTCTTTTTTTATCTAGATTCTGCTCTTGAGTGAAAACATACAACATTTGTCCTTTTGAATCTGGCTCATTTCACTTAACATGGTCTGAAGTCCCCTCCCTTCCCATCAAACTGCATGGCTTTGTTCTTCTTTGGGGCTGAATAATACTCTGTTGTGTACCTGTACTGGCTTTTCTTTGTCCATGCACCCGCTGATGGACATCGGGGCTGGTTCTGTGTCCTAGCTATTGTGGAGAGTGTTACATGTTACACGGATGTGCAGGTGTCTCTAGAACAGTGTAGACCCCTGTGGGTGTAGATTCTGGAGGCAGACAGCTGAATCCCATGGTGGTTTCTTTTAGAGATTCTCATGGTTATTTCCCCAGTGGCTAGATTAATTTGCATCCTCACCCACAGTGAAGGCTTCTTTCTGCTGATCCTTGCCCTCATTCTTGGTGACAGCGGTTCCCACTTTGGTGAGGTAAATTTTTTTTCTTTCATTGAAAAAGAATCAGAAAATATATTCTGATCATGTTTTTTCCCCCATCCCTCAACTTCTCCTAGATCTTCCCACCTCCCCACCCTCCCAACTCCTCTCTCCTCCCTCTTAAAAAAAAGCAAAACAAATAAAAACACAAAAAATGAAAACCAAAATATACACGTAAAAGACTAACAAGGCAAAAAAAATGCCCAAACAATGCAAAATGAGGCCAAACACCTACAAAAATGGCACTCGGTTTTTGCATTGACCAACCACTCCTGGGCTAACCCTAACCCTTAAGTGTGGTCTGTACACCCAGTGAGACTCTGTTGGGAAAAACTAATTTTTCTTTTGTCAGTGGGCATCAATTACAGACAGGGTCTGGGTTGGCTTGTGTTCTCTTCCCCTCCCAGTGCTGGGGCAGCATCTGGCTTGAACCTGTGCAGCCATGTATGCTTTGCCACAGCCTCTGTGGGTTCATTTGTATGTCAGTCCTGCTGGGTCTGGACGACACTTTCCTTGGAGTCATCCATCCCCTCTGGCGCTTACACTCTTTCCGGTGAGGAAGAGTCTTAATGTAGTCTTGATTTTCGTTTACCTGATTAAAAAACCCATGATGCCATGTCTCTCAGTGTTGTGAAGGTGAGACAAAGAACTTGCTTGTTCCCTATTTCCCACACAGGACCTACAGAAGAGAGTTACAGAGAAATTCTGACTGCATGGAGCATCAAAGCTCCCACAAAAGAATTGATGGTAGTGGCACACCCCTATAATCCCAGAACTCAGGAAGCAGAGGCAGGCAGATCTCTATGAGTTTGGGGCCAGCCTGGTCTAAAGTAAGGTTCAGGACAGCCAGGCCTAGACACAGAGAAGCTCTGTCTCAAAAAGAAAATAGTAATCATCATCATCATCATCAAAAGAATAAGAATTAGGGATCTCATGCCTATAATCCTACAGCTTGGGAGACTAAAGCAGGAGAGTATCCTGGGTTCAAGGCCAGTCAGAGCTACATAGTGAGCCCTTGTCTGAAAAAGACAAGAACAAACAAAAAGCAAAACAAAACCAAAGGCACTTGGGAAGGAGAGTGCAGAGAGCCCCAAGCCCAAGCCTCGAGCTCTCAACAATGCATGTGTGAATTAAGCCTTTGGCACAGATCTGAAGCTGGATTGACATTGGCTGAGGCCAAAGGGATGGACTGAGGCAAGCTCAGAGGCCTCCTGACAGATGCGGTATCTCACAAGACGCCGTTCATCTGCATGATGAATGTGAGGCATGGGCTCCCACATCCCTAGAAACAACCTCCCACAACCCCTCTCCACTTGGCCTCGGAGCCAGCTCCCACTCCCCTCTGTGGGTTTCTCCCCCTCCTCCCAGGGTGGAACCCTGAGAAAGTCCCTTGCCTAACCCTCCCTAACAGCCCTCACACCTTGGTCACAATAGCTCTGCTTCATAAATCACACAGATGCATTGGCTGTCCTGCAATCAATCTCTTCCAGGTGTTGACTCCAATGTCTCTCAAGGAGAGTGTCTCGCCCCTCGAGGCTTAGGCGCTAAGAGCCTGCTGTCTGGGAGCAGTTTAAAGCCAGATCCTGTCTCTTCTCTCTCTGAATCTCTTGGTTCAAGCCCAACACCCCCTCCTCTAAGCCTTTGCAAACCATAGAGAGCCTTAGAAAATCTCCCGATGTGACTGAACAGATTCTGGGACAGTAGATGACCAGGCTAGCCCACTCCAAGGCTTGATTAACACAGCCAACATTTGATAACCCCTGGCCTCCATAGCACTTACTTCCCAGGGGCAATCTAACCCCCACAGAGGCATGTAATGAAAGGATTGGGTCTAGCCCAACTGTGAATAGATTCATTTCAGAGAGTCATTTCATGTGGGCCATCCCCAGGATTGGTCGGGCCCTTGGATGACAGAAATAAATCTGGAATTCATTGGGAGACAGGCAGTGTCATGCTACTCCTGGAAAACAAAAAACAAAAAAACAGTTCTTACAGTTTGACTCCAAAGTTTCTTCTTCATCCTTGAGTGGGGCTACAGATCACCCATGACCTTCTGTGATCTTTCTTTGGTCACCCCAGAGACTGTGCCTTCTGAATAGGAAGTTTGAGGGGTTCTAGTCCCAGTGTGTAACTGCAAGGCAGGACTGCCCAACTTCTGCTGGTCTGTGTTGAAAGTCTCTGGTTGAAGCTACTGAGTTCTATGGATGTCAATCCAATGCCACCTCATCTCCCCTAGGAGACTACAGTCTACCATCTGCTTCTGGATGCCACGTGTAGAACCCATCTTAATGTGTAAAGTCATGGCAGTGTAGGGAGTGGTGTGTCTGCTAGCAAGAACTTTTCTACCCATCCATACACTGGATCCACCCACCCATCTGCCATCTCATTCATCTTCCATCTGTCCACCCACCTGTCCATCAATCTACCTACCTCTCCACTCAACCATTAACCATTCATCCACCCAGCCTTTGATCTATCTATCTATCTATCTGTCTGTCTGTCTGTCTGTCTGTCTGTCTGTCTGTCTGTCTGTCTGTCTATCCACACACTGACCTGGCCATCTTTCTCTTTAGCTATGCATTGAATCTATTCATCCACCCACCCATTTATCCATGAATTGGATAAATTATAATCAATTTATCACAAGCAAGCCACCTTTTCCTTGCATCAAGAGTTTAAGTCCAACCAGAAATTCAGAGAACACGGATGTAGCTTTCAGGTGCTGGAATCTGGGCATGGAGGCGAGTGTGGACACGGATGCGTCTTCACTTTCCACCTTCTCAAAGAAAGATGGTTTCTGTCGAGTCCAATGTTGGCTGCACAGCACTGCGATGGCAGCATGCCCGAGTTGCTCGTGAACTTCCCCTTTAGGAAAGGGAATGAAGAGATGAGTCCCCACTAAAAACATTGTCAGCTCACAGCCCTCAGCTGTCAAGCTGTCAGAGATGGCCTCATCAACAGAAAGCCACCTCTGCCAAGGTCACCGTCTTTTCCTGCAGTGGCTCACGTCCAATGATAGTTTTATGGGGAGGTGTAAAGGACTCTGGTCCTGTCTCCAACATGGAACAGCTTAGATTAACCATTCCAGTCTCAAAGATGGTGGTCCATAGAAGCTAAGGGGGCCACCCATTATCCCTTTGCTTTTATTCTCACAGCCTTGTAGACTCCCCTCCTCATGGATGTAGGTAGGACCTGTGTCTAGTTCCTAGAATGTATAAGAGGGACTGGAAAATCAGCTCAGTCAGTAAAGTGCCTGATGTGATCCCCAGGAGCCATGTTAAAAAAAAATAGCCAGGGCCCGAGACACATGCTTGTGATCCCAGAGCTGGTAAGGCTAAGACACACAGATTCCAGGGCTCCTCAGCCAGTTGGCTCAGTCTATTTGGAGCTCTAAGCCAGAAAAAAAAATCCTGTCTCAAAAAACCAAGGTGGACAGCACGTGAGGAATAAATATCAAGGCCAGCTCTGGTGCCCACATGCACATGCACACAGAAACTCATGCTATATATGCACACGCACACACACTAAAACTTATAATGCAGAAGAGAATGATACTGTCACTCTGGCAACCAATCTTGTAAGACCAGGACACCAGCTTTCTCTGGGGTGCCTTGTTGGCTTTGATGAAGCTAATGACCATGCTGGGGACACACACTGGCAGGAAACCAAGTGTGGCTTCTAGCAACAGTCAGTCCTGAAGCCTGAAGGAAACTGAATTCTCCCAAGAGCCTTGGGGTTTTAGAAACGGGCCTTTGCACAGCCCATCCTTAATTGGGACCCACACTGAGGATTGTCAGATCCTGAATCATGGGACCATGAATCACAGGAGGCATGTCAGGACACCTGACCCTCACAAGCTACAAAATGCTGAACACATGCCAGACTTGTACCAGGTACAGAAATAGGCAAACTTACCCAGGGCTGTCTGTGGGGTCTGCCCCAGGAAGGCCTTGCCACAGCCTGCTCCTCCCCCTGTCTACTCCTTCATTCTCTCCTTTGTACCCCACGTTTTAGTTCCAAGAACACCCCCTAATAAACCTCTCAAAACTAAATTACACTGCGACATAGCCAGTGCTTTTATATTCCCCTTTCTGTTTTGAGGGTAAACCACTGGTTTTGATTATTTGACCTTATTATTCCAGAGAGACGTGTCCTAGTCTTCAGGTCAATGGGTGAGGTGGGTGAGTGAGTGAATGGAAAAATGGATGAGTAGATGGAATGGATGTGTGTATGGGTGGAGGGAGGATGAATGGATGTGTGGATGGTTGGTTATATGAGTAGGTGGATGGATGGTTGGATTAATGTCTAGATGATGTGTAGATGGGTGGAAAAGTGGACGGATGGGTGAGTGGCTGGGTGGATGATTGGATGGTTGATGGGCAGATAGGTGAATGGAGGATGGGTGGGTGGATGAATGGATTATATAATGGATAAGTGGATGGGTAGACAAGTGAATGAGGGATGTATGGATTGATGGTAGACAGATGAATGGATGAGGGGTTGGAGTGGATGAGCAAATGGATGAATGGAGGATGGGTGGATGGATGGATGGATGGATGATGTGTGGAAAGACAGGAATGGGTAAACGGATAGAGGGGTGACTGGGTGAGTGAGTGAATAGATAACACCACTTCCCTCCTTGCTTCCTGATGTCCCCCCCAATCAGGTGACTCTACCACCCTGCAGACCTTAGCTCACACCTCTGATCATTTAGGACATTTTGTGAGCCTTAAGTCAGGGGCAGCATGAGGCATGAAGTTGCTCTGGCTCTTTCCGTAATGTGCCTGATATACTGTTGAATGAGAGCAGAGGAACAGTGTACAGCTCCTATATGTGCCTGTCACCTGCTGCCACTCTCCCCTGAGAGCACAGATGACAGTGTCAGGCTAGGATCCCTTTTGGATCTACCAGGGACTTTGATCTGCTGTGTGACATTCTTTGCCCCAGCTCCTTCCCTTCTCTGAGCTTTAGTTTTATCCTGTCAAATATGGACATTGAATGTGTTAGTCTCTGGGTCTCCATCCTCACTGTCATTCAAAATTTTATCTCCAGTGTTATACACATGAAAGAGAGAAGGACAGACTTGGAGGATGGGGGAAGCAAGAAGAAGAAAGGAGAGAAGGAAAGGAGAGGGGGAATGAGAGAAGTAAAATTGGATTTCTAGATAAAGCCACAGGCCCCTCTTACTCCCCTCAGCATCTCCTAAGAAGTCACCACTGATAATGCTCCACCACCAAGGTACATCAAAGCCCTAAGAATGTCATAAGAGTGTCTGTCCTGTTGGGAAATGGTCTGCCCCTTTGTCCCTACAGGTCTGGATTTAGGGTTCAGTCTGAAACCGTGACTCTCCACTTCCTCGCCATCTCCTTGCCCCAAATACAGAAGAGTGCCCGGCTCTGGAATGCAATTCTAGAGTCTAAATGGTAGTTCTTAACCTGTAGGTCGAGACCCCTCTAGGGTCGCATATCAGATATCCTGCATATTAGATATTTACATGACTAGGTAGCAGTGAAAATAATTTTATGGTTGGGGATAACCACAACATGAGAACCGTGTTAAAGGGTCGTAGCATTAAGAAGGCTGAGAACCACGGGTCTAGAGCTGAAAGTGTCAGGGGTGGAGGTGTGGGGCTGGCCAGCAAGGAGAGAGGCTGATCGTCTCTCCCCTCCTCTTCCCCGTCTTCCCCCTCCTCCCCTTTATCTTTCTCTTCTCTCCCTCCCCTCCTCTTCTCTCCACTCTCACCTCCAAATTTCCAGAATCTACTTTCAGCCTCTTTGAGGTCAGGGCTGTGTCCTGTTTTGTGAGCGGTGGAGGGGAAGCCAGGTGAGCCACTCTGGCAGACAGAAAGAAACCTCCTAGGGCATGAGCATAAGGAACACGCGCCACAGTGAGCTTGGGGTCCCGATTCCCAGGCTGGGAAGGAAGACGGAGAAGTCGTGTCTCTCTCAGCAAGATAAGCCCACCCCATCCATCCTCCCTGACACTATCTGCAGGACTAGCTGTCTCCTCCTGGGGGAGGGGAGAAGCAGGACTTTAGAAACAGGATGCCCTGGCTGGCCAACTTCCCCCAAGAAAGGGATTTCCAAGCTGAGAGGGTCGTGCCCTTCGCTCGGGCCGCCTTGGCCTGCCCCAGGTGCTGGGTGCTGAGCACTGGGTGCTGGAGACGCAGCCTTGTCTAGTCCTCTCTCTGAATCTCCTCCCAGCAGACTGGAGCCACTTGAAACTGCAGCTTGTCTCTCTCAAGTGGCAGGGGAGGGGAGAGACCCAGAAAGAGAAAGTGAGGGAGCGGGAAGGCATAGTGCCGCCACTCTAGTGATCTCCAGACCTTCCAGGGTGTACTGTGGCCATTCTTACTGCTGTGAAGTGGGTGGGCTGTTCTCCCTGTCTCAGATAACAAAGTTGAGACTCAGAGAAGTTAAGTAACTCGCCTGGGGTCACACAGAGGACTCACAGGCTGGAACAAACCTCTGACAACCTCACTTAGGAGGCAGCACTCTGGGGAAAGGCCGAGTTAATCAAAGGACGACCCTACACCAAATTGGAGTCGGCTTCCTGAAGCTTCTCCCTGTTAAGTCAGCTGAGTGACCCTCACTCTTCATCTCCCCATCTTCAATATCCAATCCCCATTTATGGTCCTCCCATTTCTCCAGCAGGCATCCTGGTGGTGGATGTGGCCAGTGACTCTTGAGGTTCCATCTTAGCCATGTCTGTTCATAGATGCTGCCATCCCTGGGCTGATTGCCCCACCCCTGCGCACACTGAGCCTGGCAAAGGTGAGCTTGATCTCTCACCTCCCACTGCCTGATCCAGTTGAGAGCTTCCTAAGCTGTCACTATTGATGCCACCTTGAATAGCACCTGCAAGGCTAGCCTTTCAAAGTGCCGTGACTATTTTCCCTTTTCTTGTGTGTGTGTGTGTGTGTGTGTGTGTGTGTGTGTGTGTGTGTGTGTGTATTGGTTTGAATGCAACTGGTCCCCCATAATCTCATAGGGAGTGGTATTGTCAGGAGCTGTGGCTTTGGTGGAGTGGGTATAGCCTTGTTGGAGGAAATGAGCCACTGTGGGGGTGGACTTTGAGGTCTCCTGTGCTCAGGATACTGCCCAGTGTCTCAGCTGACTTCCAGTTGCCTGCAATATGTAGAACTCTCAGCTACTACCCCAGCACCATGTCTGCCTGCATGACATCCTGCTCCCTGCCATGATGATGATGGACTGAACCTCTGAAACTGTAAACGAATCATCACAACTATGTTTTCCTTATAAGAGTTGCTGTGGTCATGATCTCTCTGCACAGCAATAGAAATCCTAAGACAGTTGGGGGGGGGATGGAGTGAGAGAGGGAGAGGAGGATGGAAAGAAAGGAGGCCAAGGGACAACATCAGATGTCATTCTTCAGAAGCCATCCCTCCTGTTTATTGTTGCTTTTGTTTTATTTTTCTTTTTGTTTTATTTAAATTAGAAACAAGATTGTTTTACATGTAAACCCCAGCTCTTTCTCCTTCCTCTCCTCCCCTGACCCCCTATCCCATTCCCTTTCTGCTCCCCAAGGAGGGTGAGGCCTTCCATGGGGAATCTTCAAGACTGTCATATTATTTGGAGCAGGGCCTAGACCCTCCCCTCTGTGTCTAGGCTGAGAGAGTATCCCTCTATGTGGAAAGGGCTCCTGAAGTCCATTCATATACTAGGGATAAATACTGATCCACTACCAGAGGCCCCACAGATTGTCCAGAGCTCCTAACTGACACCCACGATCAGGGAGTCTTGATCAGTCCTGTGCTGGCTGGTTTCTCAGCCATAAGTCTGAGCTCCCCCTTGTTCAACTCAGCTGTTTCTGTGGGCTTCTCCAGCCTGGTCTTGACCCCTTTGCTCATCATTCCTCCTTCTCTCCAACTGGATTCCAGGAGTTCATTCAGTTCAGTGTTTAGCTGTGGGTGTCTGCTTCTGCTTATATCAGCTACTGGATGATGGCTCTAGGATGGCATTTAAGGTAGTCATCAGTCTCATTATTGGGGAAGGGCATTTATGGTAGCCTCTCTACTATTGCTTAGATTGTTAGTTGGGGTCATTCTTGTAGATCTCTGACATTTCCCTAGTGCCTGATTTCTCTTTAAACCTATCATGGCTCCCTCTATTATGGTATCTCTTTTCTTGCTCTCCTCTATTCTTCCGGGACTCAATCTTCCTGCTCCCTCATGTCCTCCTCTTCCCTCTTCCCCTTCTCTTTTTCCTAACTCCCTCTCCCCTCCCTCCATGCTCCCAATTAGCTCAGGAGATCTTGTCCCTTTCCCCTTCTCCGGGGGACCATGTATGTGTCTCTTAGGGTCCTCCTTGTTTCCTAGCTTCTCTGGCAGTGTGGATTTTAGGCTGGTAATCCTTTGCTCTATGTCTAAAACCTATATATGAGTGAATACATACCAAGTTTGTCTTTCTGTGACTGGGTTACCTCACTCAGGATGGTTTCTTCTAGTTCCATCCATTTGCCTTCGAATTTCAAGATTCCTTTTTTTTCTGCTGAGTAGTACTCCATTGTGTAAATGTACCACATTTTCTCTATCCACTCTTCAGTTGAGGGGCATCTAGGTTGCTTCCAGGTTCTGGCTATTACACATAATGCTGCCTACTGTGATCACAGCTGAACAGATGTCCTTGTATGAATGTGTATCTTTTGGGTATATGCCTAAGAGTGGAATTGCTAGATCTTGTGGTAGACTGATTCACATTTTCCTGAGAAACCACCATATGGATTTCCAAAGTGGCTGTATGAGTTTGCACTCCCACCAACAATAGAGAAGTGTTCTCCCTTCTCCACATCCTCTCCAGCATAAACTGTCATTGGTGTTTTTTTTATTTTAGCCATTCTGACAGAAGCAAGATGGTGGTATCTCAGAGATGTTTTGAGTTGCATTTCCTTGATGGGTAAGGATGTTGAGCACTTTCTTAAGTGTCTTTCAGCCATTGTAGATTCCTCTATTGAGAATGGTCTATTTAGTTCTGTACCCCACTTTTTAATTGAGTTGTTTGGTGTTTTGGTGATTAGCTTCTTGAGTTATTTGTATATTTTGGAAATCAGCCCTCTGTCACATGTGGGATTGGTGATGATCTTTCCCCATTATGTGGGCTGCTCTTTGGGTTTGGGCCACTCACTGGAACCTGGGACTCACCTATTCAGCTAGATGAGCTGATCAGCGAACTTCAAGGACCCAGCTGTCTCCACATCTCCAGCATACACTACCACATCCACCCTTTTTTTTAAGTGGGTCCTGGGGATTGAACTCAGATCCTCAAGATCCTCACCCTTGCAAGGCAAGCACTTAGCAAATGAGCCATCTTGCTGATGGATCACTTTTAGCAACATACAGCTACCTGTCCTCTGTTCATTCCAGGAAGAGTTCTGGACCTTGCCTCTGACTGTCCTGGATGCTGGGGATTGGGAAATCATCAAACTGCTTTCTATAGCTTACGGAAAATGTCTCTTTAGATCCAAGACAAACCTGTGAAGTCCATGGTGACTCAGGGCTGTCATGTGGGCTTCCTAATATTTGAAATCTCTAAACCTTCACTTGGGTATTTTAGTACAGTAAGATGCCCTAGGAGGAGACACTGTCCTGCAGTGAGGGGCTCTAGAAGACACTGTCCTAAAGTGAGGGGCTCTAGGAGACACTGTCCTGCAGTGAGGGACTCTAGGATACACTTTCCTGCAGTGAAGGACTCTAAGAGACACTGTCCTGCAGTGAGGGACTCTAGGAGACACTGTCCTGCAGTGAGGGGCTCTAGGAGACACTGTCCTAAAGTGAGGGACTCTAGGAGACACTGTTCTTAAGTGAGGGGCTCTAGAAGACACTGTCCTGCAGTGAGGGGCTCTAGAAGACACTGTCCTAAAGTGAGGGGCTCTAGAAGACACTGTCCTGCAGTGAGGGGCTCTAGGAGACACTGTCCTGCAGTGAGGGACTCTAGGAGACACTGTCCTAAAGTGAGGGGCTCTAGAAGACACTGTCCTAAAGTGAGGGGCTCTAGGAGACACTGTCCTAAAGTGAGGGGCTCTAGGAGACACTGTCCTGCAGTGAGGGACTCTAGGAGACACTGTCCTAAAGTGAGGGGCTCTAGGAGACACTGTCCTAAAGTGAGGGGCTCTAGGAGACACTGTCCTAAAGTGAGGGGCTCTAGGAGACACTGTCCTGCAGTGAGGGGCTCTAGGAGACACTGTCCTAAAGTGAGGGGCTCTAGGAGACACTGTCCTAAAGTGAGGGGCTCTAGGAGACACTGTCCTGCAGTGAGGGATTCTAGGAGACACTGTCCTGCAGTGAGGGGCTCTAGGAGACACTGTCCTGCAGTGAGGGGCTCTAGGAGACACTGTCCTGCAGTGAGGGGCTCTAGGAGACACTGTCCTGCAGTGAGGGGCTCTAGGAGACACTGTCCTGCAGTGTTTGCTGTTTAGTTCACCACATTGATGTTGACAACTGAATGACCAGGCTAAGGCTCATGCCTTCCATCCCTGTACTTAGAAGGCTAAGGCAGGAGGATGACAAGTTTGGAGACCAGCATGGATTGCAGAGTGAGACTGAATGAGAATCAGTAAAACAACTGAATGATTCTTTTTTGCTCTGGCTGTCCTGGAACTCACTTTGTATACCAGGCTGGCCTCTAACTCACAGAGATCCTCCTGCCTCTGTCTCCTATTTGTTTCTTAAATATTAAGTTCTGTGTACTTGTATATATCTGAGTGGGAGTATATGCATATGAGTGCAGGTGCCTGTGGAGGCTAGAAGACAGTAGAGGATCCCCTGGAGCTGGAGCGACAAGCAGTTGTGAGTTGTCTGGTGTGAGTGCTGGGAACCAAACTCAGGTCCTCTGCAGGAGCAGTAAGTGCTCCTAACCACTGAGCAATCTTTCCCACACCCAAAACTACAAGATTCTACATCATCTTTCCAAGACCCCAAGAGATACCCACCCCTGATTTTTAGCAGACTCCTCCATGTATCTGCCTCTGGTCAACATGCAGACTTTTGCAGCTAACTCTAATTCCTTGTATAGGCATCAGACTCGGGGACAGATGGATTTCTCTCACCTACACAGTGTGTTCCAGATGGAAGGCTGAGAAGCCAGTGCTCCTAAAATGCAGAGTCGTAAAACCACCACTTATGATGCTCCAAGATTCTAGCATCTGGATAGGGACAGAATGGGACAAGGGTAGCTTGACTTAGTGCCATGAGAAATCCTGCAGCAATGTGGAAGCTCTTGGCTCCAGAGATGAGTGGATGGTGCTGCCCCTAGGCTGGGGACTCACCTCTTAACCCTGTGGGCCTCAGTGGGCTGGGCTATGCCTCCTCCCAGCATGGGGCTGGGTGTCAAGAAGTGGAGGGGGCCAGGCTGGAGAGATAGCTCCATGGTTAAAAGTGCTTGCTGCCCTGGTTAAGTTCCCAGCATCTTCATAGTGACTCACAATTGCCTATGACACCAGCTCTGGGGTATCTGGCCTCCGTAGGTAACTGTCCTCATATACACATACCCACATAAAGATACACATACATAGATAAATGAAAATAACTCTTAAATAAAACAGATCATGGCTTAAATGAATGAGTTCATCCTATAGAGAATAATAATAAAAAAGAAGTCTCCATTTTCTTAAAAGGAGTTGAGGATGTGTCTTCCACTCTCAGTGCCTAGCTAACCTGTGGAAACTACTTTCGGCTGAGACCACGGCACTGGAGCAGGATGCTCAGTCACACTTTGTCTGAAGACGGTTTCTGCACCCAATGCCTCAGTCAAGGCAACAGTGCAGCCCCACACCAGAGAAATGCTGGAAAAACGTGAGAGCCTGGAAGATGGTTGGAGCCTTTTGGGGAAAAGCAGAGTCATCAGAGAACAAGTGGAATGCCTTGGCAGGTGTCAGTTACTAGTGATGTTCTTTTTTGCCTTTAACTTGTTTGTTCTTTGTAACCTGGATACCCCTTTGTGACTCTGGCTGACCTTGGACTCAGCTCCTTCTGGCTTTGCCTCCCCAGTGCTTGGATTAAAGGATTGCACCAACACTCCTGACACAGTTGTATGCATTTTGAAAAGCAACCTCAGATTCCTGAGACAGGATGTGGGTACCTAAGCACATGGCACACAATGCCACGGTTGACTGAGAACTCTTCATGGGGAAGTAAATGGTCTTTGGCTCCATAACTCATCATGCTGGAAGTGCTCCATATCAAGGATGAAGAAACAGGGGCTAAGAATATGACTCAGCTGGCTGACCACCTGCCTAACATGTATGAAGCCCTGGGTTCGAATTCCAGCCCTGCTGCATAAACCAGGCACAGTGGCAGAGTCCTGTAAGTACAGCTATTCAGGAGATAAGGCAGAAAAAAAAACACAAGTTGGAGGCTAGCCTGGGCTACAAAGGAAGACTCTGTCTCAAAATAAAAAGTAAAAGGAGGGTCGGGGGTGTAGTGCAGTGTAGAGCATTTGCCTAGCATGCACAAGACCCTAGGATAAAATTCCCAGTGCATATGTACGCACACACACACACACACACACACACACACACACACACAAACTTCCCTTTAAAAATCTATTTTTGCCAACCTTTGATCCACTTAGCCAAGGTCTTTTGGCCAAATGTTGGAGTTGGCAGATCTAACGAAATGCAGTCCATGGAGCTCAGTGGCTGAAACCTTGGGAGAAACCCCTCATGAGTGGGTGCTGGGTGAGGGCTATGGTAGGGAATGGTGGCCTCACGGAAGAGCAGGTGGACCTGTGCCTCTGTTGGCACCGACTTCTGTTCCTATTTTTGATGGAGGATGTGGGAGACTCCAGAAGACAAACAGCTTCGTTATCCGCTCTTTCACTACTCTTGGAAATACTCAGAATGCCTGGCCCTCCAGTCAAGCCCCAGCTTGGAGCCTAAAAGCTAAATCCAGATATGTCATATATTTATCCAAGGCAGCCATTGGCCAGGAAATGACTATAAAACACACATTTTGAATAAAACGGGAGATTTATGGTGCTTTTGTGAATCTGAGCCATATCTCTCTGCCTCCCCCAGGCCAAGATCCCCTTAATCACTAACATACCCCCAGCTTGGATGCTCAGTGGGCACAGAATTACTTCCTTCTGGTTCTGTCCCAGCAAAGGATATGATGGGGATGGCCCTAGTTCAGCTGCAAATGCATCGTTGGTTCATTTGGAACTCCAGTGGGGGCTTCCCCCCCCCCTTTGGAGGGCAAAAAAGAGGGAGAGCTTTTATATAGATCTTTGATCAGACAGGACTTGAAAAATATTCTTCTAGGGGTTTCTTTATCCGTAATACCAAGGGGCTTGGGGGGAGGGGGTTACTTGCCAGAAACAGCTTCTATGTGCATGGAGTTAGAACAAGGTCTCCACCCCCATAACCTCCATCTTCTTTCTTCAACTGTACTTTTATTCAAGGAAAAGAGGCAGGTATTATCAAGGAAAGTTGGAGAAAGCTGAACTTACAGATGTTTATTTCAAATGGAACAACAATGCTGAAAAAAATGACTATCCTATGAGTCTCCATGATCTACCTGGCTCTGCCTCTAGCACTAGGGATGCACCATGCTAGGCTGCTGTGTGGGTGCTAGGGAGCTGATCTCAGGTCCCCACATGTGAGCGGCAGGCTTTGTAGCTCATCATGGCATGTGGATAATGGCTAGAGTCACCCATGTTTCTGTAGGTAGTTCCAGCAAACTGAGTGGGTCACCAAGCTAGGCTTGGGTGAGGTCATTCTTACTGGTGGTGCCCTATCTGAGGTGAGCAGATGTGACTACACACACACACACACACACACACACACACACACAGGTCATACGACAATAGATACATCCTATGACAGACAGAACCCTTCCAAGAGGTGGGATGTGTCCTCTGAGGAGCACATCTGTGTGTGAACAGTTGGGATGTTCTTGCCCCTGCAGCGCCCTCCTAGCTCTAGACACCTGCAGTCCTGGAAATTAAAAAGAGTCAACAAGGAAAGAAGGTTCTCCAAACTGCCTTGAGGAAGTGAAGTGGTAGCTGTGATACTCCTGGTGATGATGGTGGTGATGGAGATGATGGTGATAGTGATGGCAGCAATGGTGGTGGTGACGGTGATAATGATGACGGTGGTGAGGGTGATGGTGGTGGAGATGGTGATTACAGTGGCGATGGTGGTGATGGCGGTGGGGATAGTGATGGTGGCTACAGTGATTGAGATAGTGATAACGGTGATGGTGGTGGTGGTGACGGTGATGGCAATTATAATGGTGGTGATGGTGACGGTGGGGATAGTGATGGTGGTGATGGTGGTGGTCATAGCGATTGTAGTGATGATAATAATTCCAATAATGCCAGTGGTGATGATGGTGACAGTGGCAGTGGACACAGTAATAAGTGTTATGTTTTCCTCACCCCGACTCAGCTTAAATCCACTGTAAAATAATAAAAGATTGTGGGGTGACTTTCTGAAGAAGAGAAAGTCAGGGAAGAGAAAGGAGAGTAAGAAGCAATGACGGTAGATGCCAATTGCTGTTCTTATCAGCTGAGGGCTCCCGGGCCTTTCCTCTATGCCAGGCTTCTGCAGCCTATGCTCGTGTCTTCCCTGACTCCTCACTACAGTCCTGCGATAAATGATGGAATATTCCATCCCAAGGATAGTTAAATGGAAGGCCACAGAGGTTAAGTGGCTTACCCAAGGTCAAGGGGACAGAAAGGGGTGAAGTGAATGTAACAATCCAGGCCACAAAACGGAGATAAGTGCCTAGTACAGAGTTGTGTGTGCAAGAGAGGGTGTGTGTGAGTGTTGAGTGTATGGGTGTTTGTGTGAGTATGTGAGTGTGAGTGTATGTGTGTGAGGGTGTGTGAAGGAATGTGAGTGTGTGTGAGGCTGTATGTGTGAGTGTGTGTGAGGCTGTGAGTGTGTGTGAGGCTGTGAGTGTGTGTGAAAAAGAGAGGATGTGAATGTGAGTATGCGTGTATGAGTATGTGTGTGTGAGGGGGTGAATGTGTATGCGTGAGAGGGTGTGTATGTGTGTGTGTGTGAAAGGATATGAGTTTGTGTGAGGATGTATGTGTGAGTGTGTATGAGGGTTGAGGGTGTGTGAAGGAATGTGAGTGTGTGTGAGGCTGTATGTGTGAGTGTGTGTGGGTGTGTGAAGGAATGTGAGTGTGAGGGGGTGTCTGTGTGTGAGAGGGTATGAAGAGATGTGAGTGTGTGTGTGTGTGTGTGACTGTGTGTCTGTGTGAGGGGATGTGAAGAGATGTGAGTGTGTGTGTGTGTGAGAGAGAGAGAGAGAGAGAGAGAGAGAGAGAGAGAGAGAGAGAGAGAGAGTATTATGCTTGCTAACAAGGAACATGGAGCTCAGCCCAGGACAATAGCCTCCCTGCACCAAGAGGACCAAACAACCACACTGGGAAGTCGAGGCATAAATATTCAGGCATCTCCTTGACTCTGAAACAGAACATTCTGTGGTTAACAGCTGGCCAGCTGGCACTGACTCCAGCCTGTCTCGGATCAGGCCGACAGTGCCACAAGTGAGGAGCTCTACCACGGGCAGTGCGGTCTTAATGCGTGTCTGTCGACAGAACAAATGAGTGCGGAGTAGACAGCCACCGCTGTGCACCTGTTTCTCAGCCTCCCACTGCTGCCTGCCTTTCTGCGTGAAATGCTGATTCTGCCAGTTCCCATTTATCACTAGACACAGCTCAAATGCCACACACACACACAACACTTTCTCTTACACACACACAGATGCATGCACACTCACACGCATATACACTAACGTCCACACACACACATGTTCACATCCACACACACACATACATGTTCACATTCACAAACACACACACATACATTCTCAAGTTTACACACATACAAATTCACACTCACACACCACCACAGACCAGGTTAGGTCTGTTTGTCCTATCCCTCAGTGACACTGTGAACTCTATCTTCACAATTTCCCAACACTACCATGGAACCTTAGGGTTCAATTGCTGTGAAGAGACACCAGGACCACAGCAACTCCTATAAAGGAAATTAGGGGTTTAGTTCATTCTCATCAAGGCAGGAAGCATGGCAGCGGGCAGGCAGACATGGTGCTGGAGAAGGAGTTGGGAGTTCTAAATCCGGATCAGCAGGTGGCAGGAAAAGAGAGCATTACTGGGCCATGCTTGGGCTTCTGAAACTCCAAAGTCCACCTCCAGTGATACACCTACTCCAACAAGGCCAAACCTCCCAACAATGCCTCTGCTTATGAGCCTGTGGGGACCAGTTTCATTCATAAGACTAAAGACCTTTGATTTCATTAAGGTACAAGCATCCAGGAATACTGAATTCCTATCACCTTATTTGTCCCTGCATCCCCAGTATGTGTACTGAGTCCAGGTCAGAGAGAGCTCACCCTAGACAGATTGAGAATGTAGCAATGACTGCTGTACCCCTTAACAGTCACAGAGTGAGGAGACATGAGCATTTGGGTATTACACCCCAGCCCCCCTGGTTCAATGGAAAACTCCATGGTAGCCAGGATTGAAGTATAAAGACAGATTTGAGAATTTCCCTTTAAAGATTAACGAAACTTGCGAACGTGCTCCTAGTTAAAATCCTTAATGATTTTGGGGGTGGCAGCAAGTGTTTGAGGGGTGGAGATGGGAATCAAATCGCTCTGTGACCCAAAGAGCTAACACCTAAAATGTTCCAAAATCCAAAACCTCATGAGTGCCAATCTTTGACCCTGAGTAGAAAATTCTACACCTGATTTCATACACTTAGGCAATGGTTAATGTTGAAACTCAAGTGTGCTGAAAACGGTACACAAAATTACCTCCAGACTGTGTCTAGAAAGTATACGTAAAACGTGGATAAACTTCATGTTTGCACCTGGGTCCCATCTCCCCAGATACCTCATCACGTAATGGCAACTATCCCCCAATACCAAATGCCTAGAATCTAGTCCCAAGCTTTCCCAGTAAATGATGCTCCTGTGTTTGGAGAGCCACTGCCCACCCACCCCCAAACCCCCACCCCTGCTTGAGCTTTTGAAACCACAAAGTGTTTGGGTCAGTGTTTGGAGTTCAGTTTGTTAAATGAGGTTTTTTTGGGGGGAGGGTCATCTCTTCAAAGACAAGCTGTTTCTCAAATTAACGCAGAATAATAAATACATGGCACCATTCAGTATTTATGTGGTGTGACCTTCCTAATTCACACCCTCGGGGACAGCAAAGCCATTGACCTAGTTTCTCTATTGTACATGAAAGATTTTGTGTGCTGTTTCATCATGATTAATTCACACTTCTCTGGAAGTCTGTGCCCAGGAAAGGTACCTGGTGGACCTGATTAAATAAATAATGTGTAATCAACAAGCCAATTGCTTTTTTTCCCCAAGTGGATGAGACACACATGGATGTTTTGGTCATCTGAGGAGTGTGGGAATCAAAACAATTACAACAGTAGATGTGGGGCATGGCTCAGTGCCACAGTGAAAACGTTCCTAATATTTATGAGGTCCTGGGTTCCAGCCCCAGCATCAAAAACGAATTATAGAAACAAAACAAGCTGGTTGGTGTGGCACCTGTCTTTAGTCCCAGAACTCGGGAGGCAGAGGCAGGGGGATCTCTGTGAATTTGAGGCCAGCCTGGTCTACAGAGCGAGTTTCAGGACAGTCAGAACTACATAAAGAGAGACCTTTGCTCAAGCAAAACAACAACAAAAATACTGGTCCATAAGTTGTAGGCATAGAGAGCCTCTCAGCACAGCTCACCTGAAAACAGGAAAAGACACCTTAGAAACACAGGCCAAGGTGGTAGCTATTGTAGGATAGAATCCACTTTTACACTAGCTTGCGTTACGGTTCGATTATGAAATGCAACCAGGCTGGATCCCAGGTGAATTCAGTTTTAAACACATCGCATCCCAGGGTTCTAATCCCGTGAGCGATGTATTACAGCCCACCCTGCTTGGGAGCGGTGAGTCTGAAATACCTGTAAGGATCAGCGGGATAGAACGGGATAGAATGGATGGCGGGCAAAAGTCAGCTGCAAGCCTCCCTGCTCCCCTGCCCAACAGCCATCCACCCCCTCTGCTTAGCCGAAAACAGAGAAACAAGCAAAAAACGGTGTCCACGTCTCGTGTACTCTTAAGCACATGGTATTTATTAGGCATTAATGGGCACACAAATGTAAGAAACGAGTACTTGATTCTCACCCACCCACCCCATTAGAGACACAAAAAAGACAAAAATCGCATAGGACACTCACTTGCAAACACACTCACTCGCTCACAGAATTCCACATCTTCACCCACACATATTACCCTGTTCTGTTTATTAGGGCCAGTTTAAAAAAAAAGGAAGAAAAGAGACACAATATTCTTTTTTAAAGACCAAGAAAGGAAAGCACATTCAAAAGCAAGAGGGGGCAGGGACATAAACGCAGTTTTGAGTTCCAATAAAATTAAAAGGTCTTGGTCAGCCCCCAGGCTGGGTTTCATGTTACTACTTAATTAGAATTCCTATTTATAAATAAATAGTACCAGTAAAATATTACATCTGAGAAACCCTACAATAATGTAGTACTTACACACTTTTTGTTTTTAATACTGCTTTTCTGCTTTTGATGCGTGTGGTTTTGTGTCCCAGGTGATTGGCGCTGGGGCGACTTCTTGCAGGCGGAGGCACCGGTAATATGGCTTCCTCTCCTTCAGCACCTGGAGCTGTTTCACTGTGCATCCCGATGATCGGGTCACAGAGAGGGTTTGAGCCAGCCTGGGGCTGACTTCCTGGCTGTCTTCTTTGCTTTGCTTTTTAATCACGAAGTATATCTATTCTTGCTTTTCTTTTTCCTCCCCTACAACTTGGAAGTGGGGAGCTTGTCCCCTTCTCTGGATCACAGTTCTGTTCCCCTGTGTCACCCAGGGCTCTTTCAGTTCGTTGAAGCAAGGTTTCCGGCTGAGAAGCGATAGGCCCCGTTCTAACCATAGATGGCTGGGGAGACCTGGAGAAATTGTGCTAAGAAGACGACGTGGCAGGTGGAGTCCGATATCCTAACTCCATCCACTCAGTAGAAGGCAACTTTGAATGCCATGAAGCTGGGGAGGGCGGATCAAAACCAAAAGAAAAAAAAAGCAAAACTCAATCCAAAAACCTAGCAGGTACCTCTGGGACCTTCGTAGACTTCTCACGTGACGGAGGTAGGCATTTTTGTTAGAGGAGGGTGTTGGATGTACATTTTAGCTCATTTATTGAAGGGAAGCCCCAAAAGTACTTGTTTTGAGACATACTTGTCTCTGCTCTCCCTCCATTAAGGGACTGGGTCCCAGTAAGAAAATTCAAAGAAAAAAAATATATTATTATTTATTATATAACAAAGTCAACATTAACACCAAGACAGAGAATGTCTCTCAGCGTGCACCGGGGTCAAACACTCAATGAGGCAGTATGTTCTAGAACCCAAAAGAAACAATCGGGGAGCAGGTCTGGGGTGCTGTGAGTGCGCCTGGTTGATGACAGTGGGTGTTGTGGGGGTAGGACTCGTCTCTTTTCCTGTTTTGTAGGTTTTGAAACAAAACAACAGAGCCACAGTTTCAGAATGGCGACTTCACTGATCGGATCAGTGGCTGTGGGAGCTTCAGGTCCAGAGGTGACGATAGGTGGCATGAGTTTCTCATCTGTGGGGTTCTCATCGCTACTGTCCCTCATCTCTCTCTCTCTCTTTCTCCTGCCCCGCTCTCCCTGGCAAAAGTCTGCCTTTAACTATTCTCACTCCACTCTGGCACCATGCCAACACCGTGTACTGAGTGATACTGGTGTGGGGACAGGGTCCTGGGCACGCCATGAGAGTAGAGGAACTCGGGGGGCTGGAGGCCACCTGGAGACTGAAGGCCAGTCTGAGGCCCGCATTGCCTGACCACAGGCTGATGGGCCACTGATGTCTGGTGCTGGAACATTCCCTCACCAAGCTGAGGAGACCCATGGTTGGCCATGCCAGCTAGCCGGGGGACCAAGGGCCCCGAAGAGAAATGAGCAGAGAAGTGCTGGTAGGGTAGACGGTCCATGGGCTGCACTGTGGTGACCGTGCAACTGCTGTAGGGGGGCATGCTGGGCCATGTGTTACAGCTGATGTCCTCCAGGCTGGGCACAGGCTCGCTGGGAGGTGCCGAGCTGGCATACATGCAGGCCTGCCGCTGGGCGGACTCTGTCCTGTAAGTGGCACTCAGGCCCTGCTGCTGGGGGTAGCCCGGGCGGTAGAAGGCATCCTCCTCACTGGGGGATGTCTCCATGTATGGCTTTTTATAGGGGTGCTCGGTGCTGGAGCATTCTTCATCTGCAAAGACAGGAAAGAAACTGGTCACCCCACACCACAGCCAGGACCAGAGATAGTCACTTGACCCGAGACTTGAGGCTATCAGCTCCAACCTTCATTCTGACAAAAAAAAGGTGGAGCTACGACTTTTGACCTTGAACTAACTAAAATTCTCTACTTACAAAATTCCCACAGAGAGAAACATTGAGAATTAAATAGGAAAATGTGTCCACTAAGCAATCAATCCAGAGACTGGTACAAAGAAAAGTGCTACAAAGCACATTATCATCATCACCATCACCACTGCCATCATCATAATTGTTACCATCCATCATCACCATTACCATCATCACCATCATTACCATTACCACTGCTGTCATCATCATCACTACCGTTATCACCATCATCACCAGCCTTATTATTCATGTTAATAATTAACAGTAGCACCATTGTTTCAACCCTCTTATACATTATCTCGTCCATCCTCTATCATCCCAAACCTGGCATATATGCAGCTATATTGTTAATAACAATAGTACAAGCAACAACAAGAAAAGCAAACACATATAGTGCCGACCATGCCTGGCTGTGTTCCAACCTCTTCCCTCAAGGTGACCCACTCAATCCTCATAGCAACCTTATGAGGTGGGTTAGTCCTGTTTTATACATGAGAGAAAAGGAACACACAGGTTCAGAAGCTTGCCCAAGGGCTTACATAGCGGCTGATAAAGGTGGATCTGTGACTAGTGATCTGGCTACCTCACTATAAAGTGATTGCTCATCAATGTCACAGTATGTGAAGGAAACAATAAATATCCATGCAGTGGATAGGTGGATGAATGGTGGATTGATAGGTGGGCCAGTGGGTGGATGAATGGTGGACAGATGGATGGATAGACTGACGGTGGATGGGGAGCTGGATGGTGGCTGGGTAATGAGTGGATGGATAGATGAGAGATGAATGGATGGATAGCTAGATAGATGCTTGGGTGAATGGTGGTTGACTGGATAAATGATGGATAGATGGGTGACCGGATAATGGATGGATAGATGGATGGGTGGGTGACTGGATAAATGATGGATAGATGGGTGACTGGATAATGGATGGATAGATGGATGGGTGGGAGACTGGATAATGGATGGGTGGGTGACTGGATAATGGATGGAATAGATGGATGGGTGGGTAGATGGATGTAATTTAAACAAATCCTCTTTACTAGTTGGTTAGTTAATACCAATCCCTGTATCTGTGTCTTAGGAAATGGATCATGCCCCTTCTCTGGGTACTAGTTAGTCTCAGTACAGGGTAATTGAGATAACTTCATCTTTAGAATATTCTCCATTAGGTACTTTGGGACTCTTGGCCCTCTTGGGAGATAACCAATGTGCTGGGGTGGGTCATTTTCTAGAAAAATTCCCAGAAACAGCATGTTTTAAAAATTGCATGCACACTCAGTTTTCTACAGCTTTCAGGTGGGGGCAAAAACTTACTAAAACAGAGTCCCAGACACATTTGGAATTATCTGACTCTTCTCTTAGTGTGTTGTTGTGGGGAGTGAGAGGTGGGGGGAGGAGTCAGACCTCCAACAACCATCTCATCACTTCTGATGCAGGTTAGTGATGTGGACCTCACTCGATGGTAAGATGAAATTGAGGAGAGAATGGGGAAGTGGATTTGGGCAAAACATATCACATGTATGCATTCCAAAATTCATAACAACAGAAGGAGAAGAGGAGGAGGAAGAAGAGGAAGAGGAAGGGGAGGAAGAGGAAGAAAGATGGATGTTGCAAGTGCCCTGATAACCTAAAAGCTGGGACAACATGGCACATCATTCCCATGGAAGACCTTGTCTCTAACTGCTGTCAGCTGCTTCCTTAAGATCATACCTGGAGGTACCTGCCAAGCTGTCATCTCAAACTCACCCATTTCTTAGGATTCCTCAAGGAGGTAGGGATTTGACTTTCCTGATTGGAGATTATCGCTCCTTGACTTCTGATCTCTTTCTAATCAGCATATGCCGACAAATTACATCTGGAGCTGGGATTACAGCCCAATGACAGAATTCTTGCACCAGATTTGATTGATTTGTGTGTACGTGTGCGTGTGCGTGTGTGTGTGTGTGTGTGTGTGTGTGTGTGTGTGTGTGTGTGTGTGTGTGTGTGTGTGTGTGTGAAATGAGGAGGGGAGGTAAAGAAAGGTGAGGAGTCAAAGGATCTGTATCAAGAAAAGAAACTCCATCAGCCCCTTCTGGGAGCCAGGACCGTGTGCAGTGTGGCTGAGTTTAGTTTATCTGAACCTTTTTTTTTTCTGTGTGTTTTGACACAAGGTCTCATTCTGTAGCTCAGACTTGTCTAGAACTTGCAATCCTCCTGCCTCGGCCTCCTGGGTGCTAATCCTCTCTGGGTTTCTCACTTTGTCAGTGGGGACAAGGCGTCTCAGAGCACTGGTTAGCATCCAGTAGGCTGTGACTTCCCCAATAGGTGGCCCACCTTTGGGAGTCATTGTGAATACGGGCTAACTTAACTTCGGACTCCTCTCTTAAATGAGACTGCACTTCAGGCTCCTGGTGGGATGTGTCTTTGGGGGTTTGGTGTGAAGGTACAGGCTTGTGGGTATGTTGTGTGCTTGTCTGGGGTGAGCTCAGTCAGTGGCAATTGTTTTGTTCCAGAAATTAGGGAGGAAGGGAGCAAGGGAGGGAGAGAGGGAAGGATGGAGGGAGGGAGGGAGAGAGGGAAGGATGGAGGGAGGGAGGGAGGAAAGGAGGGAGGGAAGGAAGGAAGGAAGGAAGGAAGGAAGGAAGGAAGGAAGGAAGAAGAAGGGGAAAGATAGAGGAAGGATAGAGAGGAGAGGAAACTATGACTGTTTTTGAGATGTACAAAGAAAAAAGTGAAGCATTGTCTTGTCCATGCATCTTTCTTGGATTGTCAGTAGTCATGAAGCTGGATGTTAGACTAAACAATATGAGGAATAAACTACTTACTAAACACCTATAATGCTACCCTGCACCATCTTACAGTAGCCCTTCAAAGTGTCTGTCTTTGTTCCCATTTCTCAGAAGCAGGAAGTGAACCTCAGAGAAGTGACAAGTACGGGAATCAAAGTGGGTGCTGACATCCTGTGCCTATGAAGCCCTGTCTCTGTGCTTTCCAGCTTTCCAATGCTAATGTCTTCCACCTAGCCACTCAGCAGGTATTTCCTGAGCTCTGCCAAGTGCCAGACAGTGTACCTGCTGCTTTGGATGGAGCTATGAGCCAGACAGACATATGTTCCCCCAACCCCACTCCATCCAACAGGGGACAGTGAATAAAGAAAGCTAACTATCTTGTCACTCAGAGAAAGTACTGGAGCATAGAGCTTTAAGTAAGCATCCACATGCCGGTGAAAACCCTCAAATGGATAGATAATAAGTGTAGATCTGGTTTCAGACACACAGCGCCACAGGTAACTGCATTCTCCAGGTGACACCAGCAGGCAGCTGGGAAGCCTCCCCACACACTGTGGATTATGCCTGCCTAATGGCATGGCACGCACGTTTATTTTTAGCTAGACATTTTGCAACACATCTGGGAACCATAGGGTTCCCAAACTTTGGTACCAAAAAAAAAAAAAGAATCAAAACACACCCCCAAGAAAACTGCAGTCACTCCTGCAGGTGTCCTGTGCACACAATGCCAACCACGCAGATGTTTGAAGACATCCAGATGTTTTGCAGTGTTTACTTTTTATTTTTCAACCTTTCAACTAGCTAGGGCTTTGGGACTCTTGACATTGCCACCCTCGGCTCACTTCCACGCCTGCCACCTCCTCTCTTAATTCCTTCCTTCCAATCTTCCTTCGGCCAACCTTAAACCCAAAGATCTCACTGTTGCAGCCTCACAGCCTTGGATTTTTTTTATTATTATTATCATTAACTAGGGCGTTCCCCTCCTCAATAACAGAAAGTACAGCTGCAGGGTACCCTTGGCAAGAGAAAAAAAAAGGCGAAAAGGAACTTTTTTTTTTTTAGTTTTTGATCCCTTCCAGATTCATTACAAGTTTTAAAAAGGGGTGGGAGGGAGGGGGAGAATAATAAGAAAAAGGTCGGAGCACGGTTTGGAAAATCGTAAAATTATACATTCCAACCTTTAAGGCTCAGAAAGGTCCGGTGCAGGGTGCTCAGAAAAGCTCCAAGCTGGGTCGCTGGTGAGCACTGGCCCCGAGGAGTCTCACATTCCTCCCAGGCTTCATCATACTGTAAAGGAGTTCTACCAGAGGGGCCAGGCTTCAGGTCAACCATGATCAACGCACTGTGTGCAACCTCGGTGTTTGTCTGGGGGGAAGACCCAGTTTCATTCTTTTTAGCATCTGGGTCAGGTTAGCTTCCCTGGTTGTGGAAAGAGCCATAACCAGGCGTCAAGCGTTCTAATGGGACTAGCCAAAGACCTGACGATTCTGCTTCACACACAGTGTGCTAAGAAAGAACACTCAAGGACACTTGCAACCCGTGAATCCAGGTAATTCTTTTGTGTAACAGGGAAGTTCTTCCTGAGTCTGACCACCCAATTGCAATAAAGTATCATGGGAAATGTGGGACTCCAATGCTTATGCTCCAAGTAGCCATGGATGCAGGCCTGAACTGGTCCAAGCTCAGTCCCTGACTGTACAAGGGGACAATACCCAAACTCTTCCTTAGGTTTAATTAAGGAAATACCAAGTATGGTCTCCTGTCTGTCTGCCTTGCACAGTAAGTCAGCTCAGCACTTGAAGTAAGAAATCTCTTACTTCAAATCTTCTCTTTTCGTATAACCCATGCCTACTCCCTTTCTCTAATTTTCTCTCTTAGCATACTAGGCAGATGGCTCTCTGAAGGTCATCCCGTACTCAGAGGTATTTGGGTGGATTCCAGAGCTGGAAGCTTCCCAGGGCCACTTTTCATGTCACTGATCCCATTGAGCAAATATAGTCACAGTTCCCAAGTGGGTCATATCCCTTGCTGGCTGAGTTCATACAGGGAAATGTTGTGGCATCTCCACATACAGAGACCCCAGAACCCAGCGGATGGAACTCTCAGCTAAGAGATCTGCAGGGAATCAGGAGATGGTTGTAATTCAGACCTTTAGAGTTACAGAACAGTGAGGACAGGTGGCCCTGGACTTTTTGCTGTTAATGTAACTCAACAGGTTCAGCCAACACAGAAAGTTGTAACACCTTATACAGATGGACAGAGAGGTGAGTGGATGGATGGATGGATGGATGGATGGATGGATGGATGGATAGATAGATAGATAGATAGATAGATAGATAGATAGATAGATAGATAGATGGGTGGGTGGATAAATGACCAGATAAATGGATGGAGAAGTTGATGGAAGGGTGGATAGATATATTGGTGAATGGATGGATAGATAGGTGGGCAAATGGATAGGTGGGTTAGTGGATGGATGAACAAATTAATAGATAGGTGGATGGACGGATGGTTGCTAGAAAGATAAATGAATGGATTGTGGGCTTTGAGCATATATTATCCAAACTCTCAGTACTCAGGTTAAAATGGAGACATTGGAATGACATCATAGGTAGATCTCAAGTAAAAACAAAGCACCTGTCTCAGAACCCAAGCAACCAGCATGAGTTTACCCACTGGACTCATACCTGGCTCCCACACAAGAATACGTTTCATGACAGCAGGTCTCTCTCCAGCTAACTGTCTATTTACAGGGAGGGCCCAGAAAATACTAAGTCCTCAGTAAGTATGCCTTCAGTGACTTCACCCCAGCTCTGCATTCATCCATCACTCATCATCATTCATATAACCTTAGAATTCGATATTAGTGTACAGTGCACCATTTGCCCTGGGAGGAATGAGGACTGGGCATTTCTCCAGCACAGGCTGCCTTGAATAATTCAGTTAAGGGAAAACCCTGAAGTTGCTTTTAGAAACACACAGCATCAAGTTGGCATGGTGGTTTAGCCAGTAAACGCACCTGCTAAATAACCTGGCAACTTGAGTTCGATCCCCGAGGCCCACACAAGAGAAGGCTGGAACCAATTCCCACAACTTGTCCTCTGAACGCTACATGTTTACCATGGTAAATGTGTACCCACGCACCTACACATACAGGCTCACACAACATAAAAAAATGTAAAATACTTAACAAGCATCATAGCATGAGAAATAAGAACGATTTCCGGTGCTTCCTCTGTACTGTTGACTTCCCTTTGATAGCCAGAGCTGTCAGTATCTTTGCTGCATCTTGATTTGGGTCATTTTGGTTGCTGACAAGAGGATGATGAGAGTCACTGTACTCAGAGGAAAGAAAGACAAACAAGTACTCTCTAGGACCCTCAGATGCTGCATTTGATGGAGCGGCATTGATAAAGGACCTTCCCAGCTTTTTTGACTCCATCCATTGGGAGAGATAGGCTGGAGACAGCCGGGTCCAAACACAAGGAAAGGCTGCTGGCCTGTGGGGCCCTTTGACATTGCATGGGGCCTGGCTCCTGAGATGGCTGGAAGGCAGACAGACAATGAGGGGAAGTCAGATAGCAGGGCCAGGCTGGGGCCAGGGGGAAAACCACCCACAGAGTTATCACTCCTAGGGAGTCCCAAACTGGAAGGAAGCCTCCCTGATTCGTTATCTCCTCACACCGTGGGGACTGATGATGAATTACCTTCTGACCCCATTGGCTTCTCTGTCACCCAAAGCTCCCTTTGGGGGTTGGGAGTGTGGAAAGTGGCAAGGAGGGCAGAGGTTTCTGGGAAGACCAGAGGCTGCAGAGTATGAACTGCACCCCCCATACCCCAAGTCCACTGGCTTCACTAGGGATGTCAGGCCAGGCTTCTCACTAATTAGGAGACTCTGGGAAAATTTCTCCATCTGTCTGAGCTCTACCATCCAATCTGAAGCAACAGAGAGGACACATTTTCATAGTCTTATCTCCAGCCGGTCCCAAAGTCCTGATCCACTCACTTCTCCAGCTCTGAGCCACCATGGCAGGCCTCGCAGCCCACAGTCACCTCTCAACAGGTGTCTGGTGTCATTCCTGTCCCCTCCTATCACAGAAAAGTGACGCTGCTAAACACAACATCTAGCCGTGACACTTGCAGGCTGCTGACCCCCTGATAGCCTCCCACTGGTGTTCAGATAACGCTTGGGTCAGTAATGGAAATGGCTTAGGAGGCATCCAGCTGGCCCTGCCTCTCTCTCTAGCCTTCATTCTCCACCCTTTACCCTTTGCTCTGGGTATTCTAACCCACCCCCTCCCTTACCTTCTCCCAGCTGCCTCCCACTTTCCCTGATCCCACACTCAGCCTGTTCTTTCAATTTGATATATATTAGCGATTTGCAGGTGTGTGTGTGTGCGCGCGCATGTGTGTGTGTGTGTGTGTGTGTGTGTGTGTGTGTGTGTGTTATTCATGTTTGCAGGTACACATGTGTACCCTTGTGCATGGAGGCCAGGGAACATGCTCAACCAAGCCTGTAGCAGACCAGGTACTAGCCATACCCCTCACCAAGCTAACTGGTAGGACTCACCGTTATCCTCAACCTGTTTTAGAGCTACTCAAAGCCCAGAAACATGAAGCGATTTGGCCAGGGTTACCCAGCTGCAAACCGACAGCAGTTGCAACCCTTTTTGCAACAGACAGACACCCACTTCAGCCCTGCTGTGTTGATTCTGAGTACATCCAACCAAAGAGGTTGACTCTGGCATTTGCAGCCTTCCCACCACATCCGTGCAGAAGGCGTGGCTAAGAGCTCTGCTGTGCAGAAGGCGTGGCTAAGAGCTCTGCTGTGCAGAAGGCGTGGCTAAGGACTCTGCTGTGACTATTGACCCTAAACGGGCTTTGATTCTTTTCAAACTTATTCCTACCCTCTCTTTTCTTTTGGTCTGGCATTAATTTAATCGACAGAGCTCCCTAATGCGAACCTGCTGAGTTCTTTATCGCCATGTATGACCAAGTCTCCAGTGCAGATGACATTTTGAGAGTGTGGTTAATGCTAACTCCGACAAGAGAGTGCAGGGCTAAGAGACACAGGGTAGTGAGGCTTAGCTTCCAAGTGCACTTTCATGAACAACTGGCCAGCCAGGTGCAGTTGGATTTGCCTGCAATCTCACTACTTGGGAAGCTGAGGCAGGCAACCGGGAGTTCAGAGCCAACCTGGGCTATGCAATGAGTCTGAGGCCAGCTGGGGCTACTCAGTGAGTTTCAGACAAGCCTGGGCTATATAGAGATTTTGAGACCAGCCTGAGATATATGGTAAGACCCTGTCTTAGAATAAGAAGAAGAAAAAAAACATCAGCTCTTCTCTGTGCCTCAGTTTACCACCTGTAAAGAGAGTTCCCCATACCTACATTGGGAGAAGACTTACTCAGAGACCAAGACAAAGCGAGAGCCCTCTCAGCCATCACACCAGGCAGGATGTTTGAACAGGAACTCCTCCTTGGATACTCTTTCCCTCTCTGAGAGCTGAGGAAACAGACACACTTGCCGCATCTGGTATCCAGCCCACCCAGCAGTGGATGTGTGGGGAGCCAGGCTGGGGGCTGTTGGGGTGACATTGTTCAGGCCTTGGAAATCCAAGGAGTTTTGAAGGGTTTGGGTCCATCTGGCAGTCAGGCAGCATCCCCAGCCGAGGACCAATGCCAGCACATCTCCCCTTTCCAAACACAAGGATGGGGCAGCCTGGGCTAGTCAGTCAGAGCATGTTTCTTTTCTCTGAGAGGCCTGACTCCTGAGAATTCTACTACAGCAGCCTTGCCAGTGGTGCCCAAAGTGGCTTAACCAAAGGTCCAGAGAAGTTCACTGAACTTCTGCCAGTGCTGAATAGTCACTGATGGAATGAGGGGCAGCAAGTCAGACTATAACTTAGGTGTTTTAGAACAAGGCAATTTCCACTGACCGAGCCCACCCCAGACAAGCACACAACACACCCACAAGCCTGTGCCTTCACACCAAACCCCCAAAGACACATCCCACCAGGAGCCTGAAGTGCAGTCTCATTTAAGAAAGGAGTCTGAAGTTAAGTTAGCCCATATTCACAAAAACTCTTTAAGTTATCCCATATTCACAAAAACTCTTTCGACTCCCAAAGGTGGGCTGCACCCCTGATGTCTGACCCTGAAGAACATGGGTTGAAGGCCACCTTGTCCCCTCTGTGTGACAGCAACTGTCTCTTCACATCTTCCAGGGACTCAGTATCCACAGTGACTACATGTCACCTATTGGGGAAGTCACAGCCTACTGGATGCTGACCAGGCATCCAGTGCTCTGAGACACCTTGTCCCCATTTACAGAGTGAGAAGCTCAGAGAGGATAAGCACTCAGGAGGCCGAGGCAGGAGGATTGCAAGTTCTAGACAAGTCTGAGCTACAGAGTGAGCAAACCACACAGAAACAAACAACTGTTCGATAAGCGAAATTCAACCACACCGCACGTGTTAACCACGATGGTTCTGGCACCCAGAAGGGGCTGATGGGGTTTCCTTTCTTGACACAGACCCTTTGGCTCAGAAGCTTAGGAAAAAGTCATTGACTTCTCACTTGGTAAGGGAACTATGGCATGCCTGAGACACCTGCATAGATGTAAATAAAGTGGGGGTGGAAATCAGCTGTGACTCTGTGTGTATGTGTGTGGGGGCAGGGTGTAAATGAGAGAGAGGAGGTGTGTGTGTGCTGTGTGTATTGTGTGTTATGCATATATAATGTGTATGACGCGTGTCTCTGTGTGCATTTGTACGTTTGTGTGTATATGTATGTATGTATACATTATGCATGAATGTGTGTATGTCTGTGTATGTGTATGTGTGTATGCACGCCCTACACACACACACACATATGCATGTGTGTGCTCGCACATGCGCACACACCCTTTATAAAGTCAATCTGGACACTTTCCATCTTCCTCATGGGGAGGCTGAACTGAGAAAATGAGTCTCTCACTTTTTCTTGTGTGGTTTGAATCTCTTATCACTTCTGTTTCTGTTTTTTATTATTCTGTCTGTTAGTATTTTAATAATAATAATAATAATGAATGAATGCCACTGTGCACTCCACCCCAAGGAGGAACGCAGTAAGAAAGGGTGGCAGGCCTGTAACACTCACCTTTCCTCTTGGTACAGTGGTAAATCTGGCTGTGCTCCTGGGCCAGTGGGTATGGGTTGGGCGGGGGCAAAAGGTCCTGGGAGGGGCCGGAGACACCATTCTCACACTGGTACTGGGACCCTAAATTGGATGAGGTGGAGAGAGCTCGGGTCTCACTGCTGAACGGACTGTGGTTGGAGGCCACTTTGTGCCTCACTGTGCTCCTGGGAACCACAGGATACTCTTTACTGGAAGGAAGAAGACAAAAAAAAATGTTATGTCCATCAGTGCTCTGCTGCACAGTCACCTCCTTGCTGAGCCACATGCCAACGAATCCACCAGAAACGTCAACAAATGAGAAAGTAAGAGATCTTTAATGATCAGGATGGCCCAGTGGCTCCTGGCATCCCATGCCATGAATACACACACTTTTCGCGTCTTGTACATTTGGAGAGCATGTTTAAAAACAGTCAGGGGTGGCCGGGCGGTGGTGGCGCATGCCTTTAATCCCAGCACTCAGGAGGCAGAGGCAGGCGGATCTCTGTGAGTTCGAGGCCAGGCTGGACCGACAGCCTCGAAAACAATACAGAGAAACCCTGTCTCGAAAAACCAAAAAAAAAAAACAGTCAGGGGTACACCTAAGAACGCTCCACAGCGTCGAGGCATTGGAACTGCTTTGACTTATCCAATTCAATTCAAAAACTGGATGTGCTGCCTAGACATTTAGGCTTCACTTGGGGATATATATTTATTTTAAAAGGCCTCATCTTTGCTCAAGTAGAGCAAACCATTCTGGATAGTCAAGTGCAGCCTTAGACCTTTCTGCTGTGGGCAGATTGCCGATTGTGACTTTGAACTCCTTTTAAATTGCAATCTTTGCCACACTGCTGTACCTAACTGCCTTGTGGTTTGGTTTTTCCCATCCGTAAGTTGGGGGCAATAAACATCCCTAGTTCAGGGCCAGGAAGGATGACTCAGGGTAAAGAACTTGCTGCACTGGGTCTGGGAAGATGGTTCAGCGTTTAAGAACACTGACAGCTCTTCTAAAGGACCCAGGTTAGATTCCCAGCACCCACGTGGCAGCTCACAACTGTCTATAACTCCAGGAGACCTGATACCCTCATATAGATATACATGCAGGTGAAACCCCAATGTACATTAAACAAATAAGTAAATATTTTAAAAAAGAACTCGGGCTGGAGAGATGGCTCAGAGATTAAGAGTACTGATTGTTCTTCCAGGAGTCCTGAGTTCCATTCCCAGCAACCACATGGTGGCTCACAACCATCTACAATTCAATTTGGTGCCCTCTGACATGTAGGAAGAACGGTGTATATGTAATAAGTAAACAAATCTTAGAAATAAATAAATATATAAAAAAGAACTCTCTACACAGCTTAGGGATCTGAGTTTAATCCCTGGAACCCACGTAAAGATGAAAGGAGAGAAACAACTCCACAAAGTTGTCCTCGGACCTCCACTTGCACACCATGGCATGTGCATGCCCCCAATACATATCACATGGACATATGCATGGACACACACTAATCGTAATAATAATAATAATAATAATAATAATAATAATAATAATAGAAGAAGAAAAGAAGAAGAAGAAGAAGAAGAAGAAGAAGAAGAAGAAGAAGAAGAAGAAGAAGAAGAAATCCTCAGGGGCTGGAGAGATGGCTCAATAGTTAAGTTCCGTTCCCAGCACCCATACCAGGCAGCTCACAACCACCTGTAACTCCAGCTGCAGTGGAGCCAATACCCTCTTGTGGAGTTTGTAGGTACCTGCACTTGCATGCGCACAATCCCCCTCCCACACACATATGTGCATAAATAAAAATTAAAATTTTAAACCTATATTCTTGAGACTATGAAAGTGCCCGGCTTAAAAAAAATAAACAACAACAACTTGCAGTTCAAAGTGCTGTTGAACAAAGGAATGAGAAGAACACATCCAGTGCCAATCACTGTGGCTATTGTTTTAGGTAGAGAGACAGAAAGGGGAGGAGATGGGAAGATAAAGGAGATGGGAATCGCAGAATGACATGAAGCAGACCCAAGTACAGGCCCACCTCCCATCACCACACAACCTGCTGGCCTCAGCATGCAGCCTGTCGCTTCCTCTCAGTATCCTCCCAGGTTCTCAGCGTCCGGTCCCTGCCACGCTGAGGGCATCACTCGGTTGGTAGAGTGCTGGCTTAGTGTACACAAAGCCCTGCATGTGATCCCCAACGCCAAATAACCCTGGCATAGTGGTTTGCGTCTATAATCCCAACACTTGGCAGCTAGAGGCAGGAGGATCAGGAGTCCAAAATAAAGCAATAGTAATGATTATAATTTGATAACCACCTCAGCATGATTAGTCTCCTTTCTAGCGTGTGCGTTTTATGAAGCTAATCACAGTATTCTGAGGAATTTATAGGTCTCTGGCACTAGGAATACATTTGGATACAAACACATCTGGATCAGGAAATCCCAAACATGTATGAAAGTATGTGCTTGGGATACTAACTCAACTCCTCTCATGTAGCTAAAGTAAAGGCTTCCTTGTGGAAACTAAAGTGTGCATTTGGGACTGGAGGTGCACACTCAGAGGCACAGGGCTCACCTAGCATGCATGGAGCTCTTGGTTCAATTCCCAGCGCCACAATAAATAAATGCTTGCATGCATGCATACATACATACATACATATATACATACATACATACATGCATACATACATACATACATACATAGCTGGAGATGCAGCTCAGTGATAGAGTACTTGCCTAGCAAGCTTGAGGCTATGAGTTCAATTTTAAGCACCACAATTTGTTAATTAGTTAATTAATAAAAGACTGGGATGTGGCTCTGCAGTAGGGTATTCATGTGGGATGTATAAGATCCTGAGTTTTAATAACTGAACTGCAAAAGAATTAGAAATAAAATACAAAGCACACACTCTACAATCTTAGGAGCAAGTCCCATATGCTCTAAAGGTCCTGGAGAATGCCACAGGGATGAGTCCATGGCACTCTTCCCATGAGCCGTGATGATGTTATGATCGCTGTGCCCATTTTACAGATTAGGAAGCTAAAGCCCAAAGAGAAGAGACAACTTGCCCAAGGACCCAGAACTGGTTAAAAGGCACAACAAGAATTCTACCCTAACCACTACCTAAATACTTCTTTCAATGTCTAAAGCAGAGGCCTGGGGTCAAGATTCATGCACCAGAGATATATCCTTCTCTACTCTCTGCCTGTCTCTGTTATGAAGAAGTACATCACAGTGGCCAGGCAAGGGACATGGAGAGCCTGCCAAGTTTCCATGACACTGCACACCCACTCATGACACCCAATGTCTCTTGGCTATGCTTCCCCTGGGGGCTTGTGCCATCTCAGATCCCAGCTGGGATCCTCCACAGGGCCACCAGTCAGCCAGGAAGTTAAACAGAATGGCATTAACTTGAGAGCTCTGGCTTTGTGGTTCAAACCATGTAATGGAAAAACAAGAAGAATAAAAGAAAAAGCATAATAATAAAACACTACCAAAGCCATCAATTCTCACCGGTAATCCTGCCTGGGTCTGCTAAGGTCAAGCGCTGGGCTGTCAGCACTCCAGAAGGAAGGGAGAAATCGTTTTGGGGTTTTATATGTTTAATGGGGATGGTTATTTTTTCTAATTAAAGAAAATAAGCCTCCAAAAATATTGGCTGAGGGAATTTACAAGGGAGCGTACCAGTGTGCCCTGTGGAATTCTCCCATCCAGCCTTGCCAAACTGCAGAATTACTCACCCCGAGAAAGGCCAAACCCTGTTTTATAAACACTTCCAGAAGTGGAAAAGTGATATTATCCCCAATAACCACGTGTCCCTCACAGCTTGCTTCCCTCTAAGGAGCCTCAAGCATCATCCCCAGCGTGTATCAAGAACATCTCGTTTAGTGCCTGAGATGCTGTGTCCCAAGGCCATCCGACGGTGTCGGGCTGTAGGCAAGGGAAGGCAGTGTGCCCCCTCCATCCAGCGTGGTGAGAAACACTCAGGGAAAGAAATATCCAAAGTAAACCACAGTAGGTGGTCCCTACGGAGCTCTTCAGTGGACTGTTCAAAGAGCGATCAGTTCAAAGGAACTGTTAGCGTCTCTCTGGTGGCATCATCACGGTGCCTGAGATGGGAAGGTGAGTTGTTTTCATCTGAAACTTGGGAGCACCCATGAAGAAGCCAGAGCATCACAGAATTAGAGTGAAGGTTGAAAGGGGTGTGTGTGTACAGCAGCGATGGAGGGTCAGTTTTCACCATAATTACCACCACCACCATCAACATCACCAGCATCACTACCATCATTATCGCCACTATCACCATCACCATCAGTATCACCGCCATCACATCCATCACCACCATCATCACCATCATCACCATCACCACCATCATCACCCTGATCTGTACTGTTCTTTAAATGCCTCCTCATCCATGTTCCAGCCACCGTACGGATTGTCTTCAATGCCTTCCCTCATTTGGTCCTAGACCATCCCTCGCTTTGTGCAAATACTTAACAGCTACCATACAAATAAGAACAATTCAAGTTCAGACAGCTGAAAAGAGCCAACAGCAGATTCATTCAAAGTCCATTTCTATTCTTCAACTCTTGGGGATTAACTTGGAGTGGTAATGTGGAGGCACCTGCTGTGTGGCAAGCATCTTTCTGCAAAGCAGGTAGATGAGGACAGAATTGGGGACCGGCTACAGTAGGGCAGGATTGAGGTCACTGGGCAAGTCCCACTGCTCATGACACGCGGCTGCCCTCGCTATCCGTCAGTCCCGCCAGCATCCCACCAACAGGCTCTGATCAGAGGCACCAGACACAAACCAGACCTCGGGTTCCTCAGCACTCCCTGGGTGCCATAACCCAGAAAGCAGACCCTCCCTGACTCAGGCTCCCTGACATTCTGTTCCCTGCGAGTGAGTGAATGACGCCATTGTCACTGGGTCTGGGTTGTAAAACATTACAAGGGAATATTGAAACCGAGGGCCAAACTGCACCATCAGCCTGCCGCCAGCTAATGAAGCCGTTTTCCACTGCACCGCAGCGGATTGAATCAGCCTTTTCACAAGAGCAGGTGGCAGGGAGTTGGTGCGCTGGGGGCTTTTGTTCAGTTTTGTTTTCTCTAGGAGATGCTTACCCAATTTCTGGCAGCATATTTAAACAAGCAAAATGGGGTGAGGGACATAAACGTCCCCTTCTTGTAGGGCAAATTCCTCTATGAGCGCCCGCTTTCATCGGAGACCCAAATTAAAACAGGGCTGGGCAAATAGAGGCCCTAGGGAGCTTCCCTGGTGTGCTCACCTTCTAATCTATTTGAGGGGGGTTATTTTGATCTGACATATGTGGGCACCATGGGAAACCAAGAGGGCACATGCAGCTCAGCACAGACAGCAAATAGATCTGTTTCTCTGCTCATGGCAGAAAGGCAGAGACCACCCCATTGTGGAGAATAGGCAGAAATACTTTATGTAAATTTCTCACTAGGGCTATATGGTTTGAGGGGGACCAAGACTCCTTCTCAAGCTGGGGACAGCCTTGCTTTGCAGCTATGGGGTCATGTGGTTATATCTCTAGAGAGAGTAACCTTGGGAATTGGCTCCTGGTTCTGATGCTGGCCTGGATGGTGGATGCATAGTTAAGCACAGATGGGGGGTAGGAAGAGGGAGTGAGAGAGAGAGAGAGAGAGAGACAGAGAGAGAGAGAGAGAGAGAGAGAGAGACAGACAGACAGACAGACAGAGGGAGAGAGAGAGACAGAGAGAAAGAGAGGGAGGGATGGAGGAAGAAGAAGAGAGGGGGAGGGAGACAGAGACAGAAAGAGAGGAAGAGAGAGAGGGAAGGAAAAGGATGGAGAGGAGAGGAGAGAGAGAGAGACAGAGAGAAAGAGAGAGAGAGAGCACCCAGCTTGACCTTAAACTCAATATATACCTCAGGATAGGCTTCAACTTTTGTTTTTTGTTTGTTTTTTTAAATGTGTATGCATGTTTTGTGTGAATGTGTGTCTGTGTACCATGTGTGTGCCTGGTCTCCATGGAGACCAGAGAAGGGCACTGGGTCCCTAGGAACTGGAGTTATATTTAGTTTTAAGCCACTATGTGGGTTCTGGGAATTAAACCCAGGTCCTCTGAAAGAGCATCAAGAACTCCTAGCCACTGAGCCATCTCTCCAGACCCATTTTTTAGTTTACATTTTAAAGATTAGGTCTATTTTTTATTTTATGTGCAAGAGAGTTCTTCTTACATGCGTGTCTGTGAACCACATGTATTCCTGGTGCCCAAGGAGTTCAAAAGAGGGTCCTGGATCCCCTAAAACTGCAGTTACTGACAGTTGTGAGCCAATATGTAGGTGCTAGGAATTGAACCTAGATCCTCTGGAGGAACAGCCAATGCTCTTAGCTGCTGAGCCATCTCTGAAGTCCTGACCTTCATCTTCTGATCCTCCTTCCTCTACGTCCCAGTGATGAGATGAAAGGCGTGTCCATTGGGCCTGGCTAAGGCAGTACTGGAGACGGGAACCAGGGCTTTGTGAATGCTAGTCAAGTGGTCTACCAACTGAGCCAGTCTCGCTTTTTTTTTTTTTTTGAGGGGCACAGTAGTTAGAGGATCCCATTATGCAGCCAACTTGGCTTCCCAAGCCCGATCCTCCTGTCTCAGTCTTCAGAATGCTAGGAGGACAGGAATTCATGACCCCGTCCTGCACAGCACACTCTGAAGCAAGGTTTTGTGCCTATCAGAGGCTCTGAAGGGGCTCTGAACTGCCTCCCCATTTCAAAGATCAAGTACTTCATTTCAGGCCTGCCAATTTTCTAGAGAGGGCTGTGAGCTTGCACCCAACTACTTGAAAGGAGTCTGACATTGCAAAGAAGGCCTTAGCAAATGTTCCTGAGACAGCTCTGAAATCATGGAGGAATCTGGACATATCACCTTTTGTCCCATTTCTTCCATTTACTGGAAGGGGAAACCAAGGCCCACCCTGCAGGCCGTCTGGGAGTCACAGGGAAGAAGGAAAGCATGGAAGTGGAGCTTGAATGGGGAGGAGCCTCAGTGAGCTCTCAGTCTGTCCATCAAACAGTCTTCCTTCATGTCTGGCCCACTGTGCTGCATAGCACAGACCTACAGGTCAGTCTCAAAAACTGACAAGTTTGCCAGCTGGAGAGGTGACTCAGTGGGCAACCCACTAGTTCAGCAAGCCTAAGGACCAGACTTTGAGTTCCCAGCATCCACATAATGCTGAGTAGGACTGACATCCCATCTGTAATCCCAGTGTGAGGGAGGCAGATACAGGGAATCCCAGGAACAAACTGGGTGTCTAGACCAGCAGAGCCAATGAGCTCTGAGTTCAAGTGAGGGACCTTACATCAATCTAGGAAGACATCTGACATTAATCTTGAGGCTACACACACACATATTCACACACATACATACACATACACACACACATACATGCATACACACACATATATACACACATACACACACATACAATACATACACATATATACACACATACATACACACATTCACAAACACGCATACATAAACACATACATGCATACATACACACATCCATACACACATATATACACATGTACATACATGCATACTTACATATGTTAATAAATAAGGGGAATAGGGATTTTTCTGGCATGTTCTAGAAGTTGATGGGGGTTTAGGTTTCACAATTATGTACATTTGTCAAGAAGTGAAAGATAATTTACAATGTGAACATTTCACTCTGGAAATCTAGAATAAAGGCAAGAACTGAGTACAAAACTTGAATCTCAGTTAATGATGCACACACTGAAGGTTTTGGGGTGAAATGGCTCATTCCTGTGACTTGGTGTAAGCTTCATCTGTTAAAATGAGAAGGATGGGTGAAGGGGCGGAGTGTGTGCACTGGATAGATGGATGGGTTAGATGGGTAGATGGCTGCATGGATAGACTGGACAGATGGCCTGGAAGAGTGGACACAGAGATGTATGGGTACATTTGTGATAGAGAAGATATATGAGCAGAGAGCCCTAGGAAGCGTTTGTCCCTCTCAGAGCTACAGACTGCCAAGGAGATGTAGAGAACTGTTTGCTAGCAAGATTGCTTGTAAGTCTGATGAATATTGATGAAATAGAGATGAAGGAAACAGACACATGATGATGATGATGATGATGATGATGATGATGATGATGATGATAAAAATGTGGGAGCCTGGAAGAGTAGCTCAGTGGTGAGGCACGTGATCAGCAAGATCAAAGCACTGAGATCAGCCCTCAGTATCCCAAAATAATTAGCTAAATAAAAATATAAATTGTGCGAAGGATCTAGGCAGGGATTTCTCCAATGAAGGCATACCAATGGAGGAAAGAGTCAACTCCACCACTCTCTGCGGAAATGCTAAGCAGTCTCTCCAGGGCTGTCAACTCACACCTGCTAGGATGGCCGCTATCGAAATGACATGAGATAACAGGTGTTGGCGAGAAGGTGGGGAAAAGGGAACCCTCTCCACCGCTGGTGGGGATACAGTTTGGCACACTCACCATGGGAAACATTGCAGAGTTCCTTCAAAAGCTAAAAATAGAAGCACTGTATGATCTAGCAGTCCCTTGCTGGGTCAGCATCCAAAAAGGATGGAATTGGTGACTGGATTCCCATGCCCATTGCTGTCCTGGCTATCAGAGCCAAGAAATTGAAACAACTTATGCTTGCAGTTGAATGGACAAAGGGAATGAAGGGTGTCTGTGCAGTAGAGTATGAGTCAACCTTCAAAAAGGAAGAAGTCCTCTCATTTGAGACACCATGAATGAACTTGGAGAGGGTTGTGCTAAGGAAAAGAAGTCAGACGCAGGAAGATAGAATATAGGATCTCACTTCTCGGTAAAGTCTAAAATGGTCCAACTCCCAGCAAGAGAGAGTAGAGTGGTGGCTGCCATTGGCGTAAGGAAGAGGCATGGAGACAGGCTGGTCAAAGAATAGAGAGTTCCAGGCATACAAGAGGAATAAACCCTAGAAAGGCACTGGATAGCCAGTGTGGCATAGAGTTGATAGTGTTTCCTGGGGTGATGGAAATGTACAAAGGGGTAGGAACTAGGTGTTTCTAGGGATAGGAGGGGAAGGGGACATGTAGAGAGGGAGGGAGGGGAGAGGGGGGAGAAGTAAAAGAAGGGGAGAGGAGGGGAGGAAAGGAAAGAAAAGAAAATAGTTAAGTGAGGTAATGTGTTGACTGTCGTATTGGACTATTTCATGTTCTCTGTGTCAAAGCTTTCAGTTACATACACTTCCACACATAAACATTTTGTCAACTAAACCACAGGAAAATGGTGAAAGTGTGGATGAATGAATGAATGAGTGACTCACAGCACTCTTTCTAGAAGGCAAGTTCCCTAAGGCCGGAGGGGCCGACCTGCAGGCAAGCAAATGGGAAACCATCCAAGCATCGTACCTGACATCCCAGAGGGAGCCTCTAAGGGCAACCTTAGCTTTACAACATCATGCATGGCTAAGCTTACCCCTTACAATCTCAACCTCCCTCTTGTTCGAGAAAAATGAGATCCCCCTTGCCCCATCCTGGAGGTGGGGAGGGGGATCCAGAATCACAGGAGAGTGGGAAGTCTGGATTGCTGACACGAGGAAGTCTCGAGTCACTTCTCTGTCACGGGGCATTCAGTTGACCTTTAGCCACAAGCAGAGAAAACAGGCGCACTGAGCCTTCCATGCAAAAGCCAGACATGTGTGGTCAGGGGCTGAAAACTGATTTACGAACAGAAAGAATAAAGGCAGGAACAGAAAACTATAACCTTGGAAGGATCCTAGGCCCCACAAATCCCTTGAAATTGTTGGATTTTTTCCCTATGTATATACCGCATTTCAAATCTTTCTTGAGTTCATTTGATTTCTTGTGTATATGTGCCTCTGTGTGTGTGTGTGTGTGTGTGTGTGTGTGTGTGTGTATCAGAGAGAAAGAGGAAGAGAGGGGCTTCTCTTGTGTGTGTGTGTGGGGGGGGGTTTCTATGTATCCCTGGCTGTTGACTATCCTGAAACTTGCTATGTAGACCAGGCTGGCTTTAAACCCAGACATCTGCCTGCCTCTGCTTCTCAAATGCTGGTGTTAAAGGCATGGGCCACCACCAGCTGCTTTCACTGGGCTTTAAGAAGGGGGGAGGACACAGTGGAAAGGGTGATACAAGCAAGACCAAGCAGAGGTGGAGGACAATGATCATGTATAATGTAGCCAGGCTGAGTTCCTCCAAGACGGTCACTGGGATGGGGTGGGGGTGCTGACCTGGCTGCTGTGTCCTGTTCCCCACTCTGTCTGCTGAGGACAGCTCAAAATGCAGACATGTCTACCTTAGGAACCACTTCCCATTAAAAGAGCAAAGAAACTCAGGTAGCATCACTCCTCTCCCAGGGCATCAGAGCCCTGAAGCGTGTCGACTCACACAATTAGCTAGTTCCTGGTAAGATTCCATCAACACAAGCTGAGTATCCTGAACTTCCAAACCCAAAATACTCCAAGGCCTGAAACCTTTTGAGCGTGGAAAATTGCTGCAATCAAAAGTGCAGGTACAAGACCAGCAAGACGGCTCAGCGGGTAAAGGTGCTTGTCAAAAAAGCCTGGGAACATGAGTTCCATCCCCAGAATACACATGAGGGCAAAATGAAAAAAACTTAGCTCCACAAAGTTATTCTTTGAGTACTACACACAAACATGCTATGGTATGCACACACACTCACAAACATGCAGTGGTATGCACACACACACACACACACACACGCCATGATAAGCACACACACCAATAACAATGATGATGATGACGATGATGATGATGATGATGATGATGATGATGATGATGCAAGTGTAGGGCTGGGGATATCTCTCAATGATAGAGCACTTACTTGACATGTGCAAAGGCCCTGGGGCCTGTCCCCACCCAACAAAAAAGAACAAACTACAAGAAGTCCAAAGGACTGACAAGCCCTGTAAAAATACTGTGTATTGTTACAGGCTGCATGTACAAGGCATCGAGACACAAATGAATCTCTGTGTGAGGAGTTGAAATCTCTTATACGCATGCAATGATCCAAATTGACAAAACTCCCAAGTCTGAAAGGACTCTGGGCTCAAACATCTTGGGTGAGGGACATTCAGTCTGGACCACCTGAGGCAGAAAGGCCACCAGAGCTCAAGTCCATTCTGTAGAAGAGAAACAAGGAGCGCCCAGGGGCCTCGGCAGCTGCCTCTAATTTAATGCCCATTCCTCACCCTGTAGAATGGATTCCCTTCCACCCCTTCATCCTGTGTATGGGGTTCCTCTCCACCCCTCACTCTGTAGAAGGGAGTTCCTCTCCACCCCTCTCATCCTACAGAAGGGAGTCTCCTCTCCATTCCCAGGTCCTCCTTGCTCCTAATGAGGGCTCTGCATCTCAGTTGCTTGGCTTGTGTGACCCTGACAGGTCCACTTGCTATGTGACTTCACCAAGATATATACCATCACCCAACACAGCCAAAACGGGGTGTCACTGTGGCCACATCTTTCTGTGCCTGCCAGGCAGTTTTAAACCTCGTATGTCCCTTGTCACTCCATCTAGGCCTGTAAAGGACATTCAGAATTCCCTGCTATAGACAGAGCCCATGTTGGAGAAGCTGTGCGTGGGTGCACCAGTGTGGGAGCCCACAGAAAGCTGGCAGCATCAAATGCAGATCATGGACGTGTGCTTGAGCCCTGGGTCCTCTGTGAGTTGGCTCATCTTTGCATATTCCAGTGACTGGCATACGGCAGGCATTTAGCAAGCATATAAGATGACTAAACCAACAGATCGAAACCTTTACACAAAGAGCCTCTGGGCCTCAGTTTCCCTTTTACAATGGGGAAGGGGCATGGATTAGATGCTGTCTCTTGGACACTAATGCCCAGGCTCCAGGAGCAGCTCTCACGACATCACCCTGTCCCTGCTTCTCTCCAGCTGCCTCTGAGACCTTTGGAATCTATTATACCCTACTCATCAAGACCCTACCCGCTGCTTCCCTGCCAGTCCAGAAAACCCTCCTTCTCAACACATTTAACCCCTATCCTCCCTTCTGGGAGCTACTGTGCCCCTTCCACAAAGCCTCCCCTGACTAGAGCCCAGCCTCAGACCTTTCAATTCCCAGACATTTTCAAGCTGTCTAAATACTCCAGACACCAAAGTCAAGTTCAAGACAGGAAGATCAACAAAGGGCAGGGTGTAAGGTTGTCTCTGGCCACCATGGAGTCCCAATCCTTCCGAGGGGCTGAGCTGGAATGCGCAGGTGCACAGTTTCTGCCGTCTTCCTGTTCTCATGACAGCATCACCTATTCTGAATGCTGTCAGTAATTTCCTTCAGTCACCGGGAGTTAGATATCCAGCTTCCTTCCTTCCTTCCTTCTTTCCTCCCTCCCTCCCTCCTTCCTTCTCTTCCCCCATTTCTTCCTTCCTTCCTTTCCTCCCTCCCTCCCTCCCATCCATTCTTCCTTCCCCTCTCCTTCCTTTCCTCCCCTCCTGTTACTTAGTCTCATTCTCTACACAGTGACATCTCTGAAACACAGGTGAGTCCATGCACCCCATCACTCATCTCTTAGGACTTTGAAGAACACTGCCTGTGAGACTGTGAGAAACTGGACTTTTTTTGCGGCAGTCCCCACCTTTCCAAACAACCTGGGTACCTGTGCACTGTCATGGGAAGCTGGAAATGGGTCATTTGCGTGTTTTTTTCCCCAGCCCTCTCGTGCTCAGTGATGGAGCCTGTAACTGAACACCATAAATGAATACTGTAGAATAGCTAAGTCACTGTGGTGTTTGTCCAAACACAGAATTAGAAAGGAGAGAGAGAGTAGAGTGGGGTGAGTGTCCAGGACATGGCCTAGCTGCTCCAGAACCCTGCCTCTGTCTCCCTTCTTCCAGATTTTATCCCTCCTCCTCATACAGTCAGCTGTCACCAGTGTGTGGGGGACAGGAAACAGAATTACAAGATTAACAGTGAGCCGGCCTTTATCACAGCTGACTCCAAGAGCCACAGTTCCCGCTTGTCACTACCTACTGCAACCTGGGGGTTGGGACAACAGCCCAAAATAAATCCTGAACTAAGTTAGAACTGAGTCCCAGGGAGATTTCCCCTGAACCAGAGAAAGAGTCCTGAGAATGGACTAGGATCCAGGTTCCCTGTGGGCATTTTCTCAAGTAATTCTATTTGTTTGTTTATTATTTTGGTTTTTCAATACAGGATTTCTCTGTGTAACAGCTCTGGCTGTCCTGGAACTGGCTTTGTAGGCCAGGCTAACCTCGAACTCACAGAGATCTGCCTGCCTCTGCCTCCTGAGTGCTAGGATTAAAGGTGCACACCACCACCTCCCTGCCAAGTAATTCTTATAAGACCCCTAAATATGTAGGCTACACTTATTTGTGCCCATTTCACAAGTGGGGACATCAAGTCTTTGGGAAGTTAGCTCACTTTCCCAGAGTTGCACAGCAAGTGACACAGAGCAGGGGACAACCCCAGCTTTGACTGACTTTGAAACTCTGTTAAGTCAGTCACTTTGCTTCCTCTGTTACTGTCCCTAAGGCCACCTGCAAAGAGCTAGATAATGGCACACCCTATCTAACCCCCCAGAAGGTCTAGCCTTCTCTCAGTTTCCTGACACAGCTCCTCATATGACCACAAACACCTATGATTCTTAGGCTGAGAGACCGGCTCCAACAAAGGCAGTCGGGACTAGTCCCCCCTTTCCCTCTTTCCCATGTGACACCTGACAGAGGAGACCCACCCAAACTGGAATAGGGGTGGTGGGGAGGGTGGGTTAGGGCATCCACGTGTCCTAGCTCTCAAACACCTGTCCTCTCCCCCACCTGTCTCTCTTTTCCTCTCTGACACCTGCTCCTGTGAGCGTCCAAAGAGCACGGGCCAGCAGGGAAGACTATTAAAGGAAGGAGGAGAGCTGGCAAGGGGAGGGAGAGGACCGATCAGGGACAAACTGAACACAGGTCCCCGCACCGCTACAAACAAGAAAAAGCAAACAGTTCCCAAGTGCCTCCTTTTCCATGAGCCAAACGAAGAGAACCAGGAGGTAGCAGGGCCTGATGGAAAGCCCACAGTTGGGCAGGAGTAAGGGGTCTGCTGGACCTCCTCCCACGGGATGGGAACCAGTGATCTTGTCTGGTTGTGTTTTCCAAGGCTTTCTGTGGGACTGCCTGGGGAAGACTCCAGAGAAGGGAGCTGCAGTCAGTCTAAGTCAAGAGGCTGCGGCTGTCAAGAAGGGTGACGGTTGGAGTTCAGTCTGACAGGAGCCTGGTGCTGAATGCTAAGATGCGCCGAGAAGAACCAGGCCGGGATGGGAGCCCAGCAGTAGAGCATGGGCTTATGGTGTGCAAGACCCTTGGTTGGGTCCTCAGCACAGCAAGAGGAACCTTAAGACTCGTGAGGTTAGAGAAGGGGGTTACCTCCTGACCTCTTCAAATCCATCGTGCCCTGGTAGGAAGGATGGAAGAGATGGAGGGTGCTAAGACGGTTTGGTGACCTGTGCTTCTACAAGGCAGCCCAGGTTGAACCTTCACCTGTAGCTCCCAACAGGGCTTCCCTCTGCAGCCAAGTCATCATGAGCCTGGAATGTGACCCTGACCTTGGCTGTGCAGGGGCTTCTGGTAGGTGTATCCGCCGCTGCTTAGATGGGATTTTTATTGACACAGACTCCTCTGACCCTAGAACTATAGCAAGTGTCGATTTAAAAACATTTTTTAAATAGTGAATAAATATTCCTGGGCCTGGAGAGATGGCTTAGCAGGTGGGAGCACTTGTTGCTCTTCTAGAGTACCTGGGTTTGATTCCCAGCACCCACATAGCAGCTCACAACCATCTGTAACTCTAGTTCCAGGGGATCTGACGCCCTCTTCTAGACTCCATGGGAACTGAAGGTAAACAGTACATAGACATATGCACAGGGAAAATACCCATACAAGTAAAATAATATTTTTAATTAAATTAATTTCATAGCACACAGTTCTTAGCCTAATGTTTAGACTCCAAGAGTATGGAATCTCCATTCCTTTCTCTGTTTTTGGTCCCTCACCCTTCTTTGAATGACCATGTCCCAAAACTGACTTTCCCTTTTCTTCTCTTCCAGAGAGTCATCAATGATTTCATTTTATGTGAATCACTAAACCCACCAAGGGAGAGAGAGAGAGAGAGAGAGAGAGAGAGAGAGAGAGAGAGAGAGAGAGAGAGAGAGAGAGAGAGAGAGTGCACACATGCGCACACACAACATACACATTTGATCGAGGTGTGATTTCTAATTCTCTTGCCACATTGTGGGTCGAGCCAGAAGTTGGGAGAACAATTGACAGACTGCCTTGCCTGCTCAATCATTTCAGTCAGACCCAATTCCCTCTCTGTACATTTGTTCCAACCCTTTCTATTTGTCATATCAGCGACTGCGACCACAGGATATGTAAAACTAGCAATTGATTTTTAGCACCGGCTCTCAACCCCCACCGCCACCCCCCTGAGGTGCCCTGGACACCACCTGGTGTCAAGTTGGTCTGTGTTTCACCCCCAGGAAACAGAGTTGTTCACTTCTCTCTCATTTATGGAGAGCTGTTGCCGAAAGAGCAGCCTTCATCAGCTGAGATGAATGGGAGGAAGAGGGAAAGGGTTTCGTGATGGGGGAGAACACCAGGAAGAGGAGGCAGACAGTGTTGGCTCCCTGGCCAGCTGGACTCTAGTCTCCTACCCAGACGTTCACACTGCAGGCTGCCTAGAAGCACCCATCCAGATCACAAAGCTTATCAGAAAAGGGGCTGAGGCCCGGGGAGATAGCTCACTCCATAAAGTGCCTGCTGCACAAGCATGAGGGCCTGAGTTCAAATCCCCAGAACCCATGAAAATGTCCAGGCTTGGTGAGGCTTGCCTGCAATCCCAGTTGTGGGGAGGTGGATACAGGAGGATCCCTGGAGCTCAATGGCCAGCCAGACTGACTGAATCAGGGCGCCCAGGTTCAGTAAGAGACTCTGTCTCAAAAAATAAGGTAGAAAGTGGTTGAGCTATGAGAGAGAGAACACAGACAGAGACAGAGATCGGGGAATGAGATATCTCTTTCTCTGCTGGATGGTGGAAATGCTGCTGGGGGAATTTATGGGGTACATTTGGCCCCGACTTCTTACCTTTGCATCCTTGACATCCTGTGCAGTTCCATGTCATCACTGCCCCGAAAGCCTTTGGCGAAGGGGTTATTCTCAATTTTCAGCTGTGTAATCTGAGAGGAGGAAGGAGAACAAGTTGGTTCACACTTGATTACTACAGGAGGACCTTGGAACAAGAGTGCATAACAAATGTGAAAAAGAGGCTCCGGACAACCCTTAGAGGACACAATGCAGCCTGTCACAGTGGCAGGACTCCCCCTTAGAGCGGAGTCTTTGAAAAATGTCCTAGGTCAGACGGTTGTTAAAAGGAAGAGGGAAACCTGGATTTGGTTTATTCATTAATTGAAGTCATATTCTGCATTGTGTATGTGTGTGTGTGTGTGCATACGTGCACATGTGTGTATTGAGCATTTTGCATTTCAAAGAAAAAGGAAGCCTCAACATTTGGCTCCTCTTCCTTCGAAAGCCATGAGTGCTGACATGGTGACTGCATATCCCACACACTGTGGTAATCTCCAGATCGCAGAAAACACATTTTGATCATTGCTTTCAAACGTCCGGTCATGCCCCATTTCCCCATTTTGCAGACAGCACTGACTAGCCCAGGTGTAAAATGCTGCCCAGTACAATAAACACCAACATCCGAGGCTCCCACACATGGTAGCTGTCCTGTGGCTCCAACCCTCTGTGGTTTTCTAGGCAAGGAAGTAGGAACTCTGTCTTTAAAATCTGTGTCAGAACCCTGAAGCAGAACTGTGTGTTTTTTCATGTTTTGGTCCAAGGCCCAGCACTTTAATTTAAACCATCAACACATATTATGTTAGTGTCAACGTAATAGTGGATCCAGGTGGCAGACTGCATCCATATGGAATTTGCTACAAGTGTATCCTAAAAGCTGTGTATGAGTTTAATTGTCACATACAGAATCACATGACAGACACCAGGGCATTATAACTGCCATCAGTGACTCAGGGTTCCCCTTAGGGGCCACTGCCACATCTAAGAGCATCTGTATACTGCTTCACTTAAATTGGGGTCTGTTTTGTTTTGTTTATATGTACATGTGTGTATACATGCCTGTGTGCATGCATGTATGTTTAGGGGCGTGCATGTGAAAGCCCAAAGTTGACACTAGTTTCCTCCTCTGTCTTTCTCTAAAGTATCTGCTGTGGCAGGATCTCTCCCACGAGCCCAGAACATGCAGATTCAACTAGTCCAGCAATCCAGCTGCCCTGAGGCTCCCATCTCCACCCCCTGAGTAATGTGACTACAGGTGCCGACTGGGCCATCTCAGCATTTGTGTGGTTGCTGGTGATCCAAACTCCAGACCTCAGGTTTGGGCAACAGCTACTTTTTCTGTGGAGCCAGTTTAATTTTAAGATTTTCTTTTAATTTCCTTTCTTTTTTCTGAGACAGGGTCTCACTATGTATCCCAGGCTGGTCTCCAGCCTAAGGTAATTCAAAGTGCTAGGATTGTAGAATTGCAGGTATGAACCCCCCACACCCAGCTATGATTTTTTATTTAAATCAACTCCCTTTCTATTCAAAAGTATTTTATTCAGAAATATTGCTCACAGCTCTATATGACAAAGGAGAATTCAGGCATGCCAGAGCCACTTGGTAATCAATAAAAAGATGACAAACTCTTTTGACATCCACAGGAAGTTCTGAAACCAAAGCCTGCCTTCTGGTTTTAAGGAGGAAAAAATCGATGCCATTAGGGAAGGTTCTAGAACAAACTAGATCTGAACTAAAACTCTCTCACGGAAAACTAGAGTCTGTGGATGGGATTGAGTCTTCCTCTGTGTCTCATCCTCTTAAACACTGAGAGCTGTCTCATTCACCCATCGGTGCTCACACTTCAGAGGATTCAGAGGATGAACCTTGCCGCCAAGCTTGATGACCCAAGTTCAATCCCTGGGTCCCACATGGGTGGAAGGCAACAACTGACCCCCCACAAGTTGCCCTCTGTCCTCCACACCAATGCAGCACCCCCCCATACACACACACACTCAAATAATTTTCTGATAAAACTGAAACTTCTCTTAGGGCCAGTGAGACTGCTCAGCAGCTCAGCAAGCCTGGAGAACTGCATTCCATTTCTAAAACACAAGTAAAAGCAGAAAGAGAGAACCGCCTCCATGGAACTGTCCTCTGGCCCCCATCGGTGCTGTGGCGTGCACACACACCATCACATTTACACACACAATAGCAATAATAATAATTAGGGGCTGAGAAGACGGCTGTGCTGGGAACAGAATTCAGGGCCTTGAACACACTGGTCCAGTGCTCAGCACAGCACCACATCCCAGCCTCCCTTCTTTTAGGGACTGCATAGACGTCTCCAGGGTATATGCATTGCTAGGGGAGAGTTGGGGTGATAGGTCAGGGGTAGATTGCCTCTAACACTAGGCTCTAGGGGTGCAGAGATAGCAGGAGCCCCAGGAACGCACTAGCTAGCCAGTCTAGCCAACTGGGAGTAACCCGTCTCAAAGAGAAGATGGGGCCAGTGAAGTGGCTTTAGCTGGTAAAGGTGTCTGTCACCAAGCCTGGCAACCTGAGCTCTGTCCCTAGGACTGATAGGAGAGAAGGAGAGGATTGACTCTCGTAAGTTGTCATCTGACCTCCAGCTATGTGCAGAGTACACAAACACACACACACACACACACACACACACCACATGCACACATCCACATATGTACACATACAAACACACATACTCATATGCACACATACACACACACACCACATGCACACATCCACATATGTATACACACACACCACAGGCAAACACACATATGTGCACACACATACACTTATGTACACATACAAACACACATACACGTATGCACACATGCACACATGCACACACACACACCACAGGCATACACAACACACGCACAGGCACACACAAACATGTGCACACACACAAAGAGAACCACCCTTGAGAAATCCTTCTAGACCGTGAAACACGGCTTATTTTGCACACGGCCTCAGACACTATAAACCAGTCTATAAACTGTAGGCTGCACATCAGCTTATGAACCCCCAAATCCACACACCTGGAAGCCCTGCGCCTACCAAAAAGCTCCAGGGAAATCTACTTCTATTTACCATACAAATACACTCCCTTCCAAAATCAGCACAAAACCGGATATCCGGGGAGGGAGAAAGTGGAAGGGGGGGCAAATATAAATGCCAGCTCCAACTGGTGAGACAGCGGTTGTAAAAATTAATGAAAATAATTGTTGCAAATTCTTGCTTTTGAGAGGAAAAAAAACTCACAAGGGCCAAAAATCTTAATTATGTCTCTCTATTAGGGGCTTCATTTCCTGGTCCTGACCAGAAAGCTAGTACCTCATAAATATGGACTCCACACACAAGGACTTAAGCTGGAATAAAGCACCTCAGAATGGAAAAGCCAGTTAGCATTGGGGGATAGGCATGCTTGCATACACAGCCATTGTCGTAAGAGCCGCCGGGAAATGAAATGCCCGAGTGACTTGTGTTTAACACCTACATATTTCTAGGCGGTGTGCTGAGAGTTGCTGACAACTGCTGTGAAGACCCAAACAAAAATGTGTTTCCCGGAGAGTACATGCATCGCAGCTAGGGAAGAGTTGAGTTTTCAAATATCTTTTTTTTTCAGGCTGTCAAACATCTGGGGAAATAACTCCCAAATCCAGCTTAGGATCACAGCTGGGCTGAGAAAATATGGCTCACCATTAAGAATCCTGTGCTGAAACGGTGTGTGTGCCTTATCACCTAAGGAAGGAACCCTGCCACACACCCATCCCTACCTGGCACCTGGCTCTTGAGGACAAAGCATCCTGGGACACTGAGTTCTTTGAACCCCTACCCAAACAGTGGCTTGCATTCTTCAGGTGTCCACTCACCCAGAATATTTTCCCCAAACTCTTTCATACAAAACAAAACAAGTAAGTTCTTGACTGGCAAGGAGATCACAAAGACCAGCATCCCTAGTTATTTTTTTCAACCACAATGATAGATTTAATTTTTAAAATGCCGGTCATTCAGCTTATTATATAACCAAGGAGTTTAATATAATGATGAACAGGAAAAGATTACACACACACACACACACACACACACACACACACAAATAATAATAATCAAAAGTTTTGAACAGAGCTAACCCGTAAACAAACCAGTGGCTAGAGACACACCATTGCCTCATCACAAAGCCATTCCCAGAGATTATTTTGTGATTATCTTATGAAATCCTCTCAAGGACCTCGTGAAATGGATGCTGTTGTGAGTCCCATTTTACAGATGGGAAAACTGGGTCAGATTTTGCCTTTGAATCTTAGCTCTCTGTCCTGGCCCCCTCCCTCGGGGGTACACCCCTTAATCCACATGGTGCTAACATCTCAACTGGCTTACCCGTGCCCTCAGCCCTCTCAGCACCCATGCCAGCTGGGACAATAAAGTGAGAGACGCTGCCCACAGATCATGAGAAACCATGGCCCAGTTTATTTAAGTCGCACATCGTATATCCACCCAAGGAATGTTTTCTAGGGTCTTGAACTTGACTGGGAAGTGTGTCACTTTGGGCACTTCACATAGAAAATGACTGATTCTGATGGAAGATGTGGGAGGGCAGAAACTTGTCTCCTGTGAACCCCTCTTCCATGGATCCAAAACCTCTCCACCTGGCTAAAAAGGCCTTCCTATGCAGTTCAACTAGAGTCCCACAGGCAACTAAGACAGGAAGCAATCTGGGTGGGTGGAATTTCTGTGCGGTCATCAAACACACACCCAAACGAGTGGCTGGAGATCCACGCTGGCAGATCTGTGAACGGTTCTTTGCACTGTGCTCCAAACTCATACGTGGGCCAACAAAATGGCTCAATTCCCGGGACTCACGAAGAGGTAGAAAGAAAGAGTGAACTCCCACCAGATGTGCTCTGACCTGGACAAGCAAACCATAGCACATGTATAACCCCCACCCCCACACACACATAGAAATATAACACTGTTGGGGGTATGTCACATGTGACATAGCAGTCTTCGAGAGGCCAGAAATGCAGCTCGGTGACAGGATGCATGCTTGGCAATGCTTGAAGCTATGAGTTCAAACCCCAGCATACTCAAAAACAAACCAAAAATCAAGTGCCCACTGTGTGAAGCTAAAGACAGAGACGCGAGGGAAGGGATGTGCACAGACTGCACATGGTACATACATCACAGCATTATCACGACAAAACTCAGACCATGCCAAGGATCCAAGGACCCACTTTTTAAAAGATCGTTTTATATGCACACGCACACCCCCCCACACACACACACACCCTTCTTCTGTGAACCTAAGCTTGCCTGAGTGGGAGATGGATGTATCTGTGCTCCTTGTGTCCAGTCTGGGAGTCTTTAAGCAATGATATGGCCAGAGTTAACCAAGGATTTGGGTTTGCAGCATCACGGAGGAAACCCATATCTGGGAGTGTGACTCGGGGTAGACTTAGTCTGGCTGAGTCAGCTGAGCTGACCTCACCATTTTGCCCTTGCTGGGGTCAACTCTGTTCTTTCCCCCTTTAAAAAGTAATTGTGTTTGGGGAGGGGGCTGGGGTTTCTTCTGGGGCAGGGGAAGGAAACTCTCCATAGATCTGGAAGGAATCATCCATCATAGTCAGGCCACTTACAGTCTGAATTCGGAGACTACCCACCGTGGGTTGTAACAGGATTGGCTGAGGTATTCTCTACCACCCAGCCAGCACCAGAATGACCTCCACTGGACGGCCCGGAACTAAACCTGCCTGTGACCCTTCTGTGGCCTGGCCTGCCGGCTAACGTCACCCAGATTGAGGAGGAGCAGGGTCTAAGAGAGGGGGTGGGCCCTCACTGAGCTCACATGGGGTGCCCCTCCCCCGTTAGCCTCGGCTATGCCACCTGCCCACTGGTCTCAAGAGAAAGGGCAATCCTCACCCACGGTAGCATTAGCAACCTGGTACCTTTCGCCCCACAGGCTTGCACCAGTTTTAAGTGCAAGACAAGTTTGGTTCTAACTAGAAAACGGTGGGTGAGAGACATCCTCCCCCACCACGAATATAATACAAACAGCTCCACCTCGACTTCTGCCCAGACCCGGGAGGAGAGAATAGAAGCTGAGCAGCTGGACTGTGGACCCACCCTCAGCCTTAAAGAACTGTATTTCTACGAAGACCCAGCGCATGCGTCCATGTAAACCAGCAGGCGCGCCTCCCCCTTGCAGGCGCCCAGAGAGTGAGGCTTACCTTGTGATTCTGGTACGAAGTCACTGCGATAAACGCGGTCTCCGGAAAGACGTGGGTGCAGAACGCAGTATTCTTTGAACCAAATCCATTATTTTCGTCTGCTTTCACGATGTGTAATCGGGGCTGGTATTTGTGCATGGAGTTCAGGATAATCTAAAAAATAACAGAGAAAATGAGATTGTCCGAAGGAGAAAAAAAATCAAAACTCCCTTTGTTTCCAGCTAGATCCTTGCTCCTCCCCCATCTGCAGTGCCAATTAGCTTTATTATATAGGCTCTCAGGAAGGAAAACAAATAGTCTTTTTTTTTCTTCTGTTTTGAAAAGGGGCCAGTGATTTCATTTAAAAGAAACATTTCAAAAATGACAATTTCCACATAAGAAAGGCAAGGTAATATTCCAGGAACCTACCCAAAGCACACACGGCAGTAAATCAGAATTCTTAATAAAGTTTGCTTAATAAATTAACTCTGTATATAAGGGCACTTCCCGCCCCCAACGGGGGCCTGGTAAGTCTGGAGGCGGGAACCAGTGGGGGTTGGGAAAGGCGGACAGCAGTGTGGCCACCGGGGACAGGAAGAACATGTGTGCATACGTACATACAAATAGTCGTGTCACACACCCCTCCTCAAACTCCTCCTGACCAAGGCCAAGGGCTGATGCAACTCTAGCCAGAAAGGCCTCAAACCTAGGCCCTTTGTTTTGAAACATGAAAAGGAGTCAGAGAGAGAGAGAGAGAGAGAGAGAGAGAGAGAGAGAGAGAGAGAGAGAGCTCTGTGAGGCGGTGAGGAGGCAGACTGGTTGACCTGGAGGCTTCCTTTCTCTAACATTTGGGGCTCAGAGACAGATCTCCATGTCTACTAGGAGGGGGGTTTGTGTTCATCTCCCTTCGGGGTACTCTGGGTGGGGCTTACCCTGCTGCTGTGTCTATTGTCACAATCACATTACTATTATTAGGAGACAGAGGAGGATCCCTGGTTGCAAATTGCGGCTGGAGTCAGGACTCCTGCACAAGCATCCATAGCAATAAAACTGAGTTTGCCGTCCAGATGATGCCCATATTTTGATGCTGGGGGTGGGGTGACTGCTTAATAGTCACCAAAACTTTTCTAATGCAGCAGGCCACATTTACCCATTCCCTGAACCTGGCCTGCTTTTCCCACAGGATGCCATGCCCCAAATGTTGCTTGGTGTCTCTGATTATTTGCATTGCTAACCCTGGCTTGCAGAATCCCTGGCCCAACCCAACAAGACCCTCGAGGGTTCAGAGATGCAATCCCTCCCTGCCTGGGGGCATCTATCTCTAACAACACACACACACACACACACACACACACACACACACACACACACCTCCCAAACGTATAGTGAGGGTGGCTGACCCGGGCCCGCGTGGCGACAGGGAGACGCACTGGGGCCCCTGGATTGACTGCCACATGCCACAGCCCCTGGGCCAGCACAGCCGTCGTCCCAGCTTAACCAAATTGCTTTGACAGCTGGGGACAGTGTAGAGACTTCAGAAAGAGGGTGATCTAATGGCCTCTAATTCCATCAGAGTGACTCTAGATTAAAAGTTGGGGTAGTGTACTTCTCTTGTTTTTCCTTGGGTTGTTGAGAGGGGGGAAAAACAGCTAAAGCTAAATACCCTGTATTTGTTGATAGAGTCAAAGACCTTTCCTGGAATATCTACTCCAGAGTGACCCAAAAAGCACTATTAGAAAAACAGGGGAAGCAGTTTGAGCTGAAATGGCATTGGGAGACAGACTCAGTTGCCAGCTGATGGTTCTACAGAAGCCCCCACTCAAAGGGCTCAGCACTCATATGGATGCAGCCAGAGGAAGGAAACAGGCAGGGTATCCAGGACCTTGAACTTAATGTACCTGGTTAGTAACCTCAGGAAACCCCAAACCTTCTAATCCTGCACCAGGAGAGCACCCAGACCATTTATGTACTAGAGTCACAATCCAACCTTCTCCCCTCCTATCTGCAGAACCCCTCAGGGGACCATCCTGAAACCAATCCACTACCGTCCCCAGGACCCAGTTGGCCTCTGTCACCACCACCCAGAAGGGGTAGATTCAACATTTGAACTTATCTCCTACCCAGACCCTTATTTCCCCAAACTGGAGACTGTGTGCCTCCATGGTGAATCCTCTGTCCCAAAAGGAACTGTATTAGCTTGGGCACATCCTCTCCCTTCCCCCCACTTCCTTTTGTAAAAACAACCTTGAGTACCAGCTTCCCAAAGATGAGCACATTCGAACCTTCTAGCAAAGGGCTCTGAATGCAGAATTCAAAGTCAAAGAAATTGAGAGATTTGGGACTATTTCTCCCAAAAGCCGGTGTTTTGTGTTCTTTGGGTAAAGAAGGGTGAGGTTGGGCTGGGAACCCACTGAAAGCAATGGATCACCAGAGAGAGGAACTGTACACAGTCACTATACACACTCAATGCACACACTATACACACTGTACACACTCACTATACACACTTACAATACACACTCAACTATAAACATTCACTATGCACACTCAATACATACTCGCTATAAACACTATACACACTAATTATACACACTCACTATACCCATGTTATTTGGGGGATTCCTCAGGTCTTCTCTTAGAGCTAAACTGACTCCAGGTTTAGGGTTCTGGTTTAGGTTTGACCCCTCTAAGCATGGAAAGGAGACTGGATAATAAGACAAAATAAAATCTATCTTCCCAAGAGTTTACAGGAGGTGCTGGTGTCAGGGTTCACTTGCCACCCATAAGAGATGGGGCAGGAGACCGGGCACTCTCCTTCCCTTGGGAGAGTCAATTCTAATTCAGGGCTTGGAAATAGATTGGCCTGAAGCCCCATCTCCAGCCACCCAGGGAAAAGGAAAGACAGATCCTGGGCTAGACCACAAGGAAGATAGAGCAGAGGATGTCCCCTCAGTTGGGGAGTGGTGGAGCCAAAAGAAATAGAGGGAAAGGAAGGTCAGGGGTAAGAGTGACTTGAGAATGTGACAAAGAGGGGAGAAGGTGGGACAGGAATTTCCAGATCAGAGACACGGAGAATGGGACTGGTGCGCTGCCTCTTGCTGATAATTCCAGCCTCTGGGAGGGTCCCAACTAGTTGGGGGATAGCTTGGGGTTATGTAAATGGAATCCTGGAGATAGAACTAGAGAAGTGTGGAGGCAGAAGAGAGAGAGAGAGAGAGAGAGAGAGAGAGAGAGAGAGAGAGAGAGAGAGGGAGGTTTAGAAGTCAAAAGATAGAGTCCCCGAGAGGAGTAAGGAAATGGGGGCGGGGAGTGAGGGTGAAGGGACCCCACACGCTGATGGGGGGCAGGCTACTTACGTGCCCAAATGGGTCCAGGTGGTTGTTGGTGAGCTTCAGTTTCTGGAAGGAGACAAGTTGTCGCATCCAGTGTGCTCCGGTTGCCGGGGAGTCCGGGTGCACATAAAGGCGACCTGGCATGGCGGGTTCAGCTTTGCCGGTAACAGACCTAGGTGAAGGAGACCAGGAGCTGCGGGGCTTTCCGTGGCCCAGAGGTAGCTGACCTGAAGAGGGCTGCTGTTCTCGGTACAGCCCCCCTCCCCGCTCCAGAGCTCCCCACAATGCATCCAACCAAACCCCTCGCCTGACTCCTTCTTCTTCCCCAGCCCAGCACCAGGAGTGTGTGGGGCCTCGAAGCTTATGCTGCCCACACATTATTGGTGAGATGTGAAAATCTGCACATGCAAAACTCTTGGAAACTACTTAAGTGCTTTCAAAGGAGCCATCCTCTTCCAGCCTCCCAGCAGTGCAGTGGAGCCCAGGAATGAATGGCTTAGGCGCTCCTGACTGCTTCACCACTAAAGCCAGGGGCCAGTTTTGCAGTTTCATAAAAAACGGCATGTTCAAAGCAGGTAACTCATAAAAAATAACTGTAAATGGTTTTGTGCCCCCCAGAAATATATCCAGTACTTGGTAACAATACCCTTTTTACAAAAACTAAAATAAAATAAAAAATGTGCAGCCCATGTGGCTATAGAGTACACAAGCAGCCTCACTTCCCTGGCAGCCTCAGTTTTCAGGCCTATGAAATGGGAGACAGTTGCTGCAGCCCCTTTTTATACAATAGAATAGGCACACAAGTCTTGAGCCTTAGTAGGAGCTGTTAGTAATAATAATAATAATAATAATAATAATAATAATAATAGTGTTTACTGGTTCAGTTGCTGGGAAATGGAATAGACATTGCACTTCCCTCCCAGCTTTCCTGTCCTCTGGAACTCTGGCCTACCATTTATTATCTGCAAATTTGTATCTGTGGTCATCTGCAGGAACAATATCCATGAGAAGAATGTACTTCGTTTTGGGATTCAGGCCAGTCACCTTCACTTTGTAACTAGGAAACATCCGCCTGGGAGAGAGAGGGAGAGGGAGAGGGGGACACACACCGAGAAAGAAGTGGTGGTTAATTCCGATACTCAGAAGAACCATTCCTGATCCTTTAGCAATTCCCGGAGAAATGAAGGGCACTGGCCCCACTCCATCCCCGGTGAGATCCAGCCCGGGTTTCCCCTGAAATTACTGGGAGGAGAATAGAACTCAGAAAGAAGGAGGCAGCTGCAGCGGTAGCCCGCACCCAGAAAGAAAATTGGACTCAGAGATTGAAGCTTATGGACTTCTATGTTTAAGAGACTCACTTTCTGGGGAACCTGGTACAAGGGTGAGGAGTACAAAGCTAGCGGCCTTCTCACTCTGGGGTGAGAAGGTACCCCGGGGACACATCACCTTAGATACTAACTTTAGTCCTCTGCCCTTGGCGGTGCAGGTTAACTGTGGCTGCCATAGTGGTTCCTACCCCGCATTGCCAGCGTGCGGGGTTTTTCATAAATGACCTGTAACTTCTCCACGGAGCTTGGCAGATTTCCCTGGGGAGCTTAAAACTCCCAGGCACTCAGGAAAGAAATTCCAAAGCCTTCCAGAGTCGGTTTTAGAGAGAGCCGAAGCCTCTACTAGAAAGCTGATGGCATACAACTGGTGCCGGCCGAACTCGAATCCCTAGGGCTCCCCAGGCCTCGGCCCCACTAGAAATTTTTCCTTAAGGTCAGGTGAGGACAGAGCCTCAGAGAGCAGGGGATCCGACTGGATTTGTGCATCTGGACAAGACGTTGGACCTGGGTTGGTGCAGCGTGAGAAGAGAGGCTAGGAGGCACCCGGAGCCCGAACCTCCTCGTGTTTATCTGCCCTAGCAAGAGCGCCTGCCCCGTAGGCAGAGACACAAGAAACTGACTTTGCAAGCCTTTTATAGTTAAATCCTCCCGGCTCCAGCGAGGGGGAAAAAGGCAGCAGCCGGCTGGGGCTTTCCTTCCTGGGCAGGATGGGAAAGGGGACCTCAGATGTCTGATATAAACAGACCCACCGCCTTCTAGTTCACTAGGGCCTTGGGCTGAGCGGGGGAGCCGACATTGTTTAATTTCAAGAAATAATAAACGTCACCGTTGTCAGTTTATTGAGCGCGGCTTGGGCTGGAGAACCCGCGGAATCTGGAAAAATCAACTCCACCCTTTGCCTTTACACACCCGGCAGCTCCGGCCCACTGGCCTGGCCTCTGTCTATTCACACGCTGGCTCTAGCCAGACTCCCGACCTCTTAGATGCTCTCAGATGGTGGGGACCTCCGTAGCATCGCAGACCGGTCAGGAAGCAGAGTAGGTTCCCCAGGCACAAACGCTGGCGGGAACACCAGAGCTTGCACCTCTCTGCCACCCTTCCCCCCAGGCCTAGCCTTTCTAGCTGAAACTCCTGCCGGCCTTGTGAGCGATTTTGGGCCCTGCGCAATGGCCTGGCCGGTCGGCTGTGTTTATCCGTGTCTGTGTACAGAGCTCCGAGGAGCCCTCCGCTCTCTTTCAAAGGCTTTACCCGCTCTCTATAAACAATGAGAGAGGTAGCGAATACATTCAACAGTTTCAGGATTTGGCTATCGTGGGGTGGGACCCTGGAATTATTCCAAGGTCAGAGAAGATAGGAAAAGGGTGGGGGCAAGGGATCGAGTCTAAATCCAACAACTCAAAGTCCTTCTCCAAGTTCTCCGTTCTCTGTGCCTGTGCCGTTCTCTATGTCTCTCTCTCTCTCTCTCTCTCTCTCTCTCTCTCTCTCTCTCTCTCTCTCTCTCTCTCTCTCTCTCTCACCTGTCCAGATAGCTTGGGCACCTGCCTGTGCACTTTCATCTTCCTATAAGACTGGGAAGGAATATCCATCCCAACCAGAGGTAAGCCTTAGGGGTAGGTCTCCATCCTGCTGAGGACTCTTTAGCCAGAATGGACTCTGATTAAATATTGTCTCTGTTCTATTTTCTTCTCCCTGCCTAGCCTCCCTGTTTTCTCCCTCTCCTTCTGTGCCAGGGGCCGGCTCACCTCCCCGCCTTTGTGATGATCATCTCTGTGCCCACTTCATGGAACTTCAGCCACAATTCTCTTTCATGAAGAAACACCTTGATTCCTTCCATGCCCTGAGAAACAGAGAAAATTTTTCGGAGATAAGTCTTAGGGGGCAATCTTTTCCCAACACCCCCCCCATGCAGAGGCTGCTTTTCTATTACCCTCTGAAGCCTGTGAATTCAAAGAAAGGGGGTTCTGACTTCTGCTGAATGACAGGAACTCTAGGGTAACCCAAGGCATCTATCTGCCTAGGATTCACTAAGCAGGCTTGAGATGCTTCCAGCAACCTCTCAGCTCAAAGTACCTGTTTGTCTCCTCCAACAGCTTGAGGCCTGAGAATCATCTCCCAGCACTGTGCTTCTCCATAGAGGACCAGGACAGCTAATTTTGATCCATTTTTTAGCTGAGATTCAGTTTGGGGGGTGGCAATCCAGAAAACCCCACTAGGATATTCTTGTATGGTCGCCCAGATACAAAACACATAGCTACGCAAATGTATGACTGTCTGTCATCCCTGGGTGCGAATATAAACATACAAGAATTTTTCAGTCCTATTATTATTATTTCTTGAGACAAGGTCTCACTCTGCAGCCCAGGCAGGCCTGGAATTCACTATACAGCACTTGTATTGGTATCAAACTCTTGGCAATCCTCCTGCCTCACCCTCCCAAGTGCTGAGATTCCAACACACGTGGGTCACTATGTGGGAATTTTCATTTTTAAAATGTTTTTTCCCCAAAGACCAAAAACAAAGATTAACTCTCAGTGTCTTTATTAGTAATACTTCCAGACAGGCCCTCACCATACCGCTGCCCAACCTTGACTTGGGGCAGCCCCAGAGACTTTAACATTTTCCCTTTCAACTGGCAGTTATTTTCAAAAACCAATACCAAAGCAGTCAGACACAACTATTCACTTTGAAACAGTTATTAATCGACTAAAAGGTGGACTGTTTTCCTTTTAAAAAATCTGCACATTTCCCGCAACTATTCTTAATCCTCTCTGATTTTATTAAAACACACACACACACACACACACACACACACACACACGCATCTTTTGGAAACATGAAGCTAATGAAGCTAAGAAGAGAGCCTGGGAATCGAGCTTCCTAGGAAGAATTTCTGCACCAAACCCATCTCCCTGGTCAAGCCTCCCTGCTCAGTGTCTGGTGACACCTAGCTTTTAAATCCACCTGGAGCACCCAAAGCATTGGCCTTCTCAGAGTGCGGAGCACAACGTGAGACACCCCCTCCCCGCACTCCGCCCCTCCACTCGGGACCAGCCGGAGGAGGTCTCACGGGGCTCTGGGTGCCCTGGTCCCAGCCCCCGTGTGCTCTCCTCGGCGGGTCAGGCGCTCCTCCAGGTCCCAGAGCAAGATAAATGGTGCAGCGTGAGGGGCAAGGCGGCCTGCGCAGAGCAGGCGGGCGGAGGCGAAGGCTAAGAAAGATCTAAAGGGGGTCAAGCCATCGCTCATGCCGGCCTGAAGCGGCCGCTGACCCGACCCTTAATAAGGTATACCCGGGGCAGCTGGAAGAGAATTATCTGAGCCATTGTTAGCTGACCCCAAATAGTCGGATAATTGAGAGCTCTCCAATAATGTAAATAGGTTTCTAAAATACGCAGGCCATAAAGATAAACGCCTCGATAAAGTGGATTGGAATAGAGTGGAATTGAGGGAGATTGGATGAGACTAGCCAGGAAAGGAGGGGGGAGTAACCGCTAGTTGGGAGCCAGCCTGGCTTAGGCCTCGGTATGAGCTGCTGGGCCGACTTTTCTTACCTGCTGGGTGAAGGCGGCCTGCGGAGATGACGGAGACTTGCTGGGAGCCCCCAGGGCATTCTCGGGTTTTGAATCACAGGACCTGTCTTTGGAGTCAGGCTCCAGAGGCGTGTGCGCAAGCCCGAAGCCCTCATCTGCATCCGCCATGGTGCGCCCGGGGTCCCGTGCCGGCGCGAGGTTCTATTCTGAGGACAAGAGTCAGAGTTGGAGAGTGTCTAGCGACATCGGGGGCAGCTGTTTGACCCTCCACTCCCAGCTGAAAGAGGTTGCGGAAAGTCTTTTTATTATTTCACTTTCCGACCACGCACCACCGCTTGCGAAATACCCGCTTCAGACAGGGAGGAGGCGGCAAGGCCCCCCGCATCTCCCCTGCTCAGGCTCTGGGCGATAAGAGAGCTGTCCGTCAAATTTGTCTGAACTCCTGGAAGAGCCAATAAAGATAAGGCGTCGGTATTTTTGGAAGCCATCGGGTAGGAACCCAAAACAAAACAGAAAACAAAATCCCAGAGCCCCTTTGAGAAATGGTCTTTGTCAAATTCAGGAGGCCTTGGCAGCATTTTTTTTAATGAAACCCGTAAAAGACATTATTTTCCCACAATAGTCAAAAGGCCCAGAATGACCCGCGTCTTGCAAAAATAAAAAACCGCAGGAGAGGAAGTAGTTGAAGAGATACACCGGGAGGAAAGAGAATCGTGAACCTCTCGCCATTTCATACAGGCCTTAAGATGAAACCACCTTTAAAATGAAGTCTTCCCCTCTCCCAACCTTAAGCAAGACCAGTTTTTTGTTTTTGTTTTAATTAAAAGTAGCTACACTGAAGAGAGGAGGGAGGGATCGGAGAGGGGCCAGCAACTCTGCTGCTGGCGGCTCTACGCTGCCAGCCAGTGGGCTGTACTCTCCCTGCTCCTTCAGATCGTCTGGCTGGGGTTAGCTAGGCGGGCAGGCGTTTTGTGGAGCAGCCGGGCTAAACGGAACTCTTTTGAGCTTCACTCAGAGCTAGCTTGCTCAAACTGCAGGCCTGGCTCCTGGTTGGATAGTCTAAAATCGGTCCCAGACAAATCCGGGGCTGTAAGCATTGAATGGGCTGCCAGGGACCTACGCAGTTATTAGGGCAGCCAGCCCCGGGGTTCAACCGAGGAAGATGAAGCCTCCTTCCTCAAGGAAAGATTTCTACCACCGCCTCCACTTCAAAGTGCCAGAACGGTTCAGAAAAGGGATGCCATCACACAAACCCCGACACACACACACACACACACACACACACACACACACACACACACACACACACAATTTTAGCAGCTTCTTAGGCAAGAAGGCTGGATCCCAACCTGGTTTGTAGCGGCCTGAGACATAAATGGGGCCGCGGCCAGCTTCTGAGGCCCAGTTCTCTGACATCTTTCTTCTTCTGGCCCCAGGAGTTGGGGAGAGGGGACTGCCAAGGGAGCCCCATAGTCTTTTCATAACAAAGGAAAACAGGGCTGGCGCCCCACACGCTCTCCCATTCACGGCCAGCCACCGGGAGAAACCCACCCTAGCCCTTGCCAGAATCCCGGGAAGCTGGGGGGATGGCGGAGGCGAACAAGATGTGGTTTGACAGAACCAGGCCGTGTGCCTCGTAAGCCTCAGTGCTGCTCCCCCAGTCTCGGCAGCCTCCCGGCTCCCTCTTGCCTTGAAAGGTCCAGGCCCGTATAAAAACTCTGCAAGCCAGACTCTGCAGAATGCAAGACGGGGCTGGAGTCCGCCATTCTCCGCTTCCCCAGCCGACTGTTGCTGCCTGCTCCCGCCCGGCCATCTGTTTGTACCGTTACCTCGCTCTGTGCAGCGGGATGCATTCACCACTACCCCTGTTCCTCTTAACGGGAAAGTCGGAGGCCAGGTGGGGGTGCAGGCATGGTGACTCTGGAGTTTGTGCTGGGAACTGCTTGCTTGCCCTAGCTAGCTGCTACTGTTGCTACGAAGAAGTACCAAGGACGGGAGCCTCCCAGCGACTGCCCACCTCCAGCGCACACCTCCTCCGCAGCTCGCTGGCTGTGCGCTAGTCTAAATGCTTTTAAGTTGTCAGGCTCCAGAAGGGTTCAGAAGAACACGAAACTAAACAGCAGGTCCGGGAGCACCCCCAAACCATACCATACAATCTCAGGACCCTGCTCTGCCCTTGTATCCTCTGAGAAGAAAAGTTGGGAAGTTGGGGGACCTGGGAGAGCCTTGGGAATCGGCCAGCTGCTTTCAGAGAGACCCTTTTGGGGTTAAAGTCCCAGAATTTGAGGTATGAGAGCCTCTCTCTCTCTCTCTCTCTCTCTCTCTCTCTCTCTCTCTCTCTCTCTCTCACCCTCCCCCCTCCCTCTCTTGCTCCCTCCCTCCCTTAGACAATCTAACTCAGCTGGGATGCCAGGATGCTTACAAAAGTATAGCTATTGCTTCTCCAACTCTCTCTGTGGGTCTATCTGTCTCTCTCTCTCCCTTCTCTCCCTCCCTCCTCCACCTCCCTTTCCACTTTCTCACTAGGTACTGCCCCAAACACTACAGGACCCTCATTCTAGACCTGGTGGTTCCCTGCCCCCACTCCCCTCCCATCCTCCTCCCAGCATCTCAGTTGGCTGCGCTGAGCTGCAAGGAGGGCTGAAAGGAGGAAAGTCAGAAAGAGAGAATGGAAGGAAGAAAGGAACGGAGGATAGAAGAAAGAAAGAAGGAAGGAAAGCTACAGGAGTCAGGGCAGAGTCAACCAACTTCTCTCAGGGGACCCCACCAATTTCAATGGCCTGGCCATGCAGAGAACCAGGATTGGATGCATTAGGCGTGTGCACACACCCAAGGGCCTGTGCAGCCTCACCCGATTTCTGTCTCCAGTGCTGACCTCAGACAGAGAGCGGTGTGACCCTTCCTGGCCCCATGCAGAGCCAGGACTAGCTAGCTGCCTTGACAGCTCTCCTCCACCCCAGATGTATCACTGGCTCCCTCAAGCTCTCTAGGACTTGGGGAAGAAGATGCCTTGGGATGGGGCACCAAGATCAAAGATGCCAAGAAATCATTGTGTGGTGTGTGTGTGTGTGTGTGTGTGTGTGTGTGCACCCCCCTCACACAGAGACACACACACACACACACACACACACACACACGGTGCACACAGGACAGTGCTCAGGTTTATTGAGATAATCAGTCACTGAGGGCTGGCTGGGGTTTCAGCTCCCAGTGCTCCTTGGCCTGCCCTTTGCCTCTCCGAAGGCTGCTGTTCAGAGAGTGAATGGAGGCAGAAAGCAGCCCACAGCAGAGACACTGGCAGGAGGTCTTGGTGTAAGCAGAACCAGGCTGGGACAACATCGCCTGAAACAAATGCCAGTGATCCCATTCTGTGTCCCACTGCAGCCTCCATATACCCTCGCAGCAGGCTTCTTTTCTGGGACTTTAATTAGAGAATACACCTTAGAGCCAAGGACTGGAAACAGAGGAAAAATGCCCTGGACTGGACTCCAGCAACAACACAGCATCTGTGGCTGCAAAACTGCAGGCCGCCCCTGCACTATTTCTCCAGTGGACATTTTGGTTGTAAATGTGGGGCAACTAGGGAGAAACCCCACCTTCTATCTTCAAGGTCTGTTTTCAAGCAGACCTTGGCGAAGGGCAGCTATTTATTTGTGCAAACACCTTCACTCTTCCAAAAGTCTGCACTGAGCCCTTTGGGTTTGAACAGAGGCAACCTCAACCTCGGGCGGAGAACAGAAGGCCAACCTGACCTCAGGATGAGAGCCTGCCTCTCTGGTTGAAGGAAGGGGGAAATCCAGACAGACCTCTCCAATCCCTTTACATTCTCAGAGATTTGAGGATAAAATTAATCCCCATAAATAATCAGCAGGCTCTTCCCGAGAGGGAAAATCTGGGCTTCTCCAAGCAACAACCCAGCCAGATACACTTCCTTCGCTGAGCTTAGATGGCGCACAGCGCCAGCCACAACACAATGTTGTTTTGAGTATTTTTTTTCTTAAAACCTGGAGGAAGAAATCCATTCTTGAAAGTGATTGTAGGTGAAATCAAAGGCGTAGATGGCGTAAGGAGGGGATTCAGCCAGGCCTAGGTAGGGTGGGAAGCTGGGGGTTCCAGGGAAAATAAAGGCCAGCCTATAAATATCTACCCCCCCCCAATTCTCCCAAACAAGACTCACCTCCCGTAATCTCACCTCTTCTTTCCACCCAGAAGTCAAGAAATGCTCACTGAGGTAAGGCAGTTCACAAGAAGTTTTGAAAGGACATCCCCCCCAAAAAAGAGCCCCTTTTAAAGCGAAGACTTCTTCCAGGGTCTGTCAAGAGAAGCAAGTACCTCCCAGTCTGTCGTTGGTTTGCGGTCTCCGACAAATTAAATATTACTGTTTATTGCCAGGCATACCCCAATAAAATAAAGAGGCGACCGGGCGATAGCGACTATCTCACCAGCCGCTGCTCCTATAGGGCTTGGAGACGTCACAAGTCACGCAACCAGCCCGCGCCTAGTCACGCTTGACTGGGGGGCAGTGGCGGGAGGCTGAGTTCTCTCCATCTTCGTCTATCAAGGTCTGTTGTAAGACACAAGTCCAGAATGCCTGGACCCTGAAGAAAATGAAGAAATAAATAAATAAACCCAGAGCTCCCTGGGGAAGTAGGGGTGATGAACAGGAGACACAAATAGAATGAAGACCAAATGAGATGGGAGCCCACATCAGCTCCCATGTGTAGGGAAAACCAGTGTTTCCAAGGTCCATTGCAAAAGGCAAAGATTTCTTACTTACACAGTTTTATTTTTCTGATGAGGAGGCCGTTTTAGCTGGTTACATTTGGGGTACCATATCTCATGCCCAGGTCCGTTCCTGCACTGAAATAATTACTAGGGGCTATCTTAGTGGATATCGTGTATCTCAGATGTCTGCCAAAGTTCCTTGTAGAGAGAAAGGCCGCTCCTTCACTAAGGTCCTGGGATGCAATCGGTCCCAGAGTGGCCAGACGGGGGCGGGGTGCAAGTGTGTGGCGGGGCGGGGTGGGAGCAGGGCTGGAGAGGGGTGCACTGTGAGGAGAAAAAAAAAATCAGCATCGGGTCTTGCAGAGGGACGACGCACTCTTGTTTTGTTTTGTGGAAATCGGCAATTATTTCCAGTTGGATCAATGGGTATAATTTCTAAGTGGTCGGGTGCGTCTGCGTAAGCTTCTGCGTGCATTTTGAAACCCATTCCGTTTTGAGTTGCGAAACGAACCGCGTAGACTTGCCCCCACCCCGGCGGCGGCGCCCACCAATAAGTTAGGCCTGCTTTACACAGAGCCAGCGAGCGCCAGGCCTTCCCGAGGGTAAGTCCCCCCCAACCCCCACCGCTAACGGCCTCGGGGGAGCCAGACTTTTAATCTGAACTGGCCCCTAGCTTCGGCGGGTTTACCATGGGATTTTGTGCTCCCCGAAACCTTAGGATCCCCAGCAGCTTGACCCGGTTTCAGTCGCAGTCCACTGGGGACTGAAGCGGCAGTGACACTGGCGGCCGAGCAGCTGCTGAGCCAAGGTCAGGCCCCGGGGGACAGCGGGCAGCAGCGGCCAGCGGGCTGCAGCGGCCGTAGGACGCAGGACATCAGCGCATCCCTGCCCTCCTTCCCAAGAGTCCAGGCCGCCTGGCCTGCTGCTCCAGCTTAGCTTTCAATTCCCAAGCAAACGATTCTGACCCTAAATTCGAGTTTTCTGCGAGACACCAAGAATGCAGTCCGGAATCCTTGCCCGGCTATCCCAGTAGGGTGACTAGTAAGACAGAGGCGGGCGAGAAACCCCGACCGAGGGCGCACAGCGAGTGGCCCGAGTTCCTTTCACTTTCCCCTTTGCTCGGCAATTTCGGATGCAACTACCTGTACCGATCTTCAACGGTTCCACCAGCCCAGCCTCGGAGACTCTCCCCGTACTCTGGAGGAAGTAACAGCCACAGAAAAATGCTACAGCCTCAAACTCAAGCTTAGCGTCTCGTTCCTTTCCCTTCATCCTCTGCGGATGGAGTCCGATAGGGCCGCAGCACACCTCCCTCCATTCTTTCCAAGAGCTGCGCTTCCCTAGCCCCTTTCCCGGCTGGCTTTTCTCCCTGCGCACTTCCTTCTCTTTGCAAAATTTCCTCCTTGATTTTTAATACCTTGAAAGATAGGAAGATTCATGATCCTATTAAAAACAAAACACAAAGGGAACCATTGCTACTACTATTATTATTACTCACACTTCCCCTTCCATTTTAAAGTAAGTCACATCAAAACCTCGGAAGAGAACACGCAGGAACACACTCAGTTCAGTACCCCTTCCCACTGGCCCAGTCCCTGCTGGCTTTGTCCCTGCCTTGGGTCCCCGCCGGGGTCAGAAAGTAGAGAGGAGTGCACACTGGCCTGGGAAAAGTTAATAAGAATTTTAACGACAATAGAAATAATGGGAAAACTAAACTTTGGCCAACTTAGATCGCAAAAGGAAGACTCCTAGGGAGGGTGGGAAAGGTTTTTTTGCCCCCTCGGGGGTCACTTTCCCTCTTGCCTAGTGAAATCTGACTTTATTATAATTTTTTTCCAGGACCTCAGGAGCAGCGGAGTGGTCTTTCGAAGGTTTTATTCAGCTCCCAGCTTCCCAGCTCTGGGCCTTCGGGGAAAGAGCCTTGGCTGTGTTTATTATTAGTCAGTATTCGATATGCACTTCCAATATTCCACCAGTTGTGGTTATCGCTCTTGATTCATGTGTGTGGATGGGTTGTTTGGTTTTTCAAATCAAGGATTATGAGATAAGAAACGGGACTGTTTCTCTAGACAACCAGCTGTTAGGAGAGCCGCTCTCTCAAAGACACAAGAAGGCAACAGTAGAGTTCGCTGGCAAAGGATTTGCCTTCCAAGTCCCCTCTAGTTTGGGTGGTCACCAGTCCCTAAGGGTTAGGGGTCTGAACTGAGATTACCTGGAGACTCTGCAGGCTGCGCTGAGCCCAGGGAATTCGAATCCTATCTGCAACCCAGAACTCGATGAAATCTTGCGGGTGTAGACACCATCAGCAGCTCCAAAAAGTATGTGTGTGGTGACCTTGTTGCCAGAGACTTAGGCTACTAACGCTAAGCCTGGGGTCCCCCATCAGGGGAAAGGAACCTGTCTGGACCCCCGACACATACCCTGACTGAAGGGTGCCATGGAAACTTGGGAGTGCACTGTTCTCTGGGGCTCTGGAAAAGACAAATTTTCTTTGGCAGAAGGAATGGTGTCGCGCTGTCGACACGAAAGACTATTTTTCTTGTTCCCTTTGGAGGGAGGGGGTAGAAAGAAAGCAAGAAAGAAAGGAAAATTAAATCCACACGTGTTGTTGAGCTTGCTCGAAGGGCCAGATTGAAAATCAGAGATGAAGCTACACCCCAAAGTCAGCGGCCTCCAGAGGCCCTTTCCAGCCAGCCTACCCGAGGAAGCAAAGCGAGGAGTCCCACCAGAGAGAATCCAACCCCAGTTTCATAAAGGGCTGTGCTTAAGGGGGAGGGGAGGCGATGCCTCACCCTGGGCCAGGAAAACAAAGGAGAAATTGAGAATGGTTACTTCTGTATATCAGTTCAATGTGATGCCTCCAAACTCAGTTCACATTCATGCAGAGGCCAAAGCGGGCCAGGCCTGTGGTTTGGGAACTCTGTTCCTTCCTTACTCGTGGCCACATCTTATTTTGAACTACATAGTCAAGAGGACCTAAGCAAGAAATAATTTTACCTACACTGATGCAGCTCCTCAGTCTTCCAGGATAATTCTTGTGGCCCTCAATTGCCTTTATTTTTTTTTTCCTCTCCTGAGAGAAATTTGCAAGACCCCAGTCTGGGAGTCGGCTGCCCTCAGCTGGGGCCCACTGAGAGGGAGAAGGTGCAGAGAGTCGACACTCCTGCCTGGAGCTGCGAGTGAAAACTCTGGTAATGACTTTAGAGAGGTGAAGGGAGGTGGGGTGCGGGTGAGGGTGAGGAGGGCAGCCAAACCCCAAAGTGGAAGGATCCGTCACCACGATGATTGCTTGGTCGGGACCTCTAATTTTTCTTCTTTATCAGCCTGGGTTCCCACCCCACCCCCAAGTCACTCCCTTCCAGCCTTACGCAGCCCTGATAGAAGGCTCTGGAAGCAGAAACATACCGTCCCTCTCTCCCAGTCACAGCTGGAAGAACACTGGAGAGAGAGGCCGGAGACATAACTGGTCAGGATGGGAGAGCTATGTCGTGGACCCTGGGTTTCTCATCACTATGGCAACAAGAGTCACCCACACTTTCAACAATAGAAATGGAGGGACAGAACAGCCCTGTGCCCCTCAGTGTCCTAAGGCCTGAAGATGCTCCCACTTGTGTCCTTGGCTTTCCCAAGAAAATGGATAGCATCGGCCTCACCCAGGACTCCTAGACAGAACCATAACCAGGCCTGGAGTTTTAGGTGTTCTCCACTCTATGCCCCCCTGGTCCCTTCAGTGTTGGGGACACCATGGGCAGGTACTCTAGCCATCCCTCCAATGGCCTGGAGCAACTTCTTCATGGCAGGAAGAAGTCAGACACTAATGGTAAATGACACCCCGCTTTGTTCTAGGAGCAACAACAGCAACAACAAAAACAAGAGTTTGGTTATGGATGTGGCAGAGGAAATAAAGGATTATTCTGTTTGAATTGTCCCTTAAATCCTTGGTGTAAGGAGAGAAAATGTTCTTCTTTTGGGGGTGGAGGTGGGCGGAGGCCAGTACAGCCTAAGTGTCTTGTGTCTATGTGAGAGGCAATAAGCTTGGAGAAAGAAAGGGGTGCCACCCCTGCCACCACTAACTGCACAGCTTGGCAGAGAGAAGAGAGAGACAGAGAGAGAGAGAGAGAGAGAGAGAGAGTCTAGATCCAGAGATACCCATAGAGGCTCTGGGACTGAGGGGTGGGAGCTTGTTTTCTGCTGTGGGTAAACCCAACACTCTCAGAACCGACCAGAGGAGATGAATAATCAGTCATCTCTTTTATCCAATTTCATGGTGGAGCAACTAGTGTTAGCAAAGCTCCTAGCCACCCACCCGGTGGCATATTACCCAGCCTTTCTGGTCTCAGCCTGGTGAGGCAGGTAGGGGTGGGGACAGATACAGTGTCCTCCACTTATTCTGTTCTTAGCTATTTTCTTTCAGTTTTTTTTTTTTTTTTTGGAGATGGGGCTCATGTAGCCCAGGCTGGCTCCAATTTCCTATGTTTGCTCAGGATGACCTTGAACCGATCTTCCTCCTGCCCCCAACTCTCCAGTGCTGGGATTACAGGCTTGTTTTTTGGGAGTACTAGGGGTGGCGAGGACTGAACCCTAAGTAAGCACTCTACATCACCCAATTCTCATTCCCACTATTTTCGTATTCTTGTTTTCTCAAGAGTCTCGCTGGTGTCTACACACACACAGATATTTTAGACTCATGAATCTGCCAGCACTTGAGGTTCAAGACCAATGAACTTTTTCAGCAAGCAAGAACTGCCTTGACATGAGTCCCCATGGCTCATTCAGCTCCATACAGTCCTGCCAGGAAGAGACATTCACATGTGTTCCCAACATTGTAGAAGAGGTTTCTGGGGGCACTGACCTGGGTCCCAGTCAGGAGAAAGTTGACTCCAGGCACTCTGAGTACAGAGTCCCCCCAGCACCTTCGTCATTAGCCTCTGTGGCTTCTCTGAAGAGCCTGGGGACCACTCCCGAAGAGATCCATTAGGCTGGGTAAGTTCAAAGGTCACCTTGTTAGCCTAAGATGCTTCTCCATCCAGTAAGAGATGCTCAGACCTCTCCAGGTACCTGATTTCTCTCTAGCAGTCCCATTGATACCCAGAAAACCAGTAGAGGACCCTGGTCTGCTGGCCTTTGGCAACTGGAGTCCAGGGTGGAAGATGCTGGAGCCTGCTTTCCAAACCTCAGGGTTGTGTTCTCATATCCTGGTCTCTATGTTCAGTAAATCCTTATGGCCAATACACACTGTGCCCTAGAGGTGGGGTGGAGGATATATTTAGGGATAGGGAATGTGAAGACAGCCCCAGCAGTAAAGCCACGCATCCTTACCCTAGTCTCTGGCACCCCAGTTAGGATCTGAGAGGGAGTCCCCAATGCAGGGGAAGCTGCCCCCAGAATGCTAGCCAGTTGTGGCCTAGCTTGCAGAGGGAGCTTCTGGGACAGGGCTGTGAGGACTATGAGGCCTACTGGCTTCCTCTTCCTCCTCCTCCTCTTCTGTTTTTCAATACCGGGTTTCCTGGCTGTCCTGGAACTAGCTCCATATATCAGACTGGCCTGAAACTCACAGAGATCCGCCTGCCTCTGCCTGGCTAGGCCTACTGTCCTTATGTTCCTCTTCCTCTTCCAATCACTCTTTTATTTCAGTGGCGGAGAGAAGCAGGTCATCTTGGGTCTCTCTGCTGCGGTGGCTTCCTGGGGCTCAAGTGCGGGTCTTGGAAGAGTGCTCAAGTCTGTACCCTGGCTGCCTGAATCAAGAAGATGAGGACTTCCTTGGAAGGGGGATTGCGAACATAGTCCAGCAGAGTGCCCGAAATGGAAACTTTGGAATTCCTACTCTCAAGTCCTCTCCCTAGGATCCCTGCACCTGACTGCCTGCACCTGCCTCTCTGCACCTGGCTCCCTGCACCTGGTTCCCTGCACCTGGCTGCCTTTAACCACCACACTGGGAACACTTTCGAGAGAAGACTTCTAGATCTCCAGGACTGGGGCCTTCCAATCTTCCCACTTCTACTCCCACGTGCTGGCTGTAGACATTGCCAGCACACCCATTTATGCTGTGCTGGGGATGAAACCTGGGGCCTTATACTTGCTGGGCAAGCTTCCTACTGACAGAGTAACATTCCTAGACGCTGTTGTTGTGGTTGACTTTTTGTTTGCTTGTTTTTAAGACAGTGCCTCAATATACAGACTAGGCTGTCCTAACACTCACAGATCCTCCTGCCTCTGCCTCACAAGTGCTAGGGTTAAAGGCATACACCCCCATGCCCAGCCTATCATTGAATATTAGGTACGATTGTGTGTCACCTGGCAAGGGAGTTTGTGTCATTGTGTGGACTTCCTTGAGGTATTAAATATACACACGTAAATATGTGTCAGTTTGGAGTTGTGTGGATGGATCAATGCATAAGATTCCTTGGAGTATTAAAACATGCATCTATTTACAATATGAGTATATAGATTCAAATACACACACACAAATTTTTTCTATGTACCTCCTTACAGGAAAATACCCATGAGCTATAGTGTGAACTATAGTGTGCAGGGTCATGGGACACAGGATGTGGAGGATGATCATGCATGTGTCTGTCATTGTGGAAGAACCATGTATGTATATGTGCATGTGTGGAAGTGGGGTGGGATGAGGGTGTGAGTGTGTGACTGTGCATGCCTGCACATGCATGTGAGTGTCAGAGGACAGCTTGCAGGAGTCGGTTCTCTTCTCCCACCATGTGGGTCCTGGGGATTGAACTCAGATCATCAGACTTGGCAACACACACACATACACACACACACACACACACACACACACACACACACCACCCTTCTCTCCATTTTTATCATCTACTTTTATGACTATTGTTTCCACCAGAAGTTCCAGGTGTGAGCCTGAAACTGGCCTCCAGCAGTCAGTTCGCTTAAGGCACGGCCTTCTAGAAGCCAGAAGGGATGTCTACAGACAGCCAGGGGCCACCCGTCTATATTTGGAAACAAATTCCACAGCCACTTCCTGGGAACTGGGCAAAAGGTGCCTGAGAATGAAGGGGTGAGTACAGCTGAGCATGCCGCTCACTGTCCCCCAGCGCGTGGGGAAGCCCCCCACTCACAGCAAGCTGGCGGGACCAGGTGCAAGGTGTACAGGGGTGCATGGTGCGAACAGCCCAGAGCGCACGGTGGTTGCAATGGGAGGTGCAGCGATTCCCTCTCCAGATGGACACGCAGAACCCCAATCCTTCAGAGCCCTTCCGGCTCTCTGGTCCCTGGACCAGTGATAATGAATTTCCTCTAAGCCTTACCCCTAGCCATTTCCTTCGAGCTGTCCCAGTGCTCAGCTCCAGGCAGCATTTCACCTTGTCCCTAGTGAGCAGGCTCCCAGGAGCCAGTGGCTGCTTGTGGCAAACCACTGTCTCATGGTGTCCCTGGCCAGGCCCCTCCTCTGCTCCATGGTGTTAAAAGGAAGCTGGGTTACCTGGTCCCAAGAGCCAGGACCCTCTCTGCCACACGCCGGCACTTCTTTAGAGAAAGCATCAAGCAACAGGATGCCCATGACCTAGCCATGTAGCCGTTACTTAGGGCACACATGGCACAGGTGGCGGAGCAGTTCTCATGAGAACGTAACACACAACACATGCCAGTGTAGACACAGTCATGACCACTCTCTGTCACTCACAGACTCAAGCCAGCAAGTGTGGGGTAAGGAAAGAATAAGACACAGGCACACTCAGTGGGCCGCTCTCCCCACCTGATGCGGCATCACACCAGGTCAGCCTCATAGTCCAGCACACAGCACAGCCACGGCACACGTTCATTCTCCACCACGCACACTCACAGCTGCGTTTCGTTTGTGCGGCTGACTCTTTTGAAAGAGGGTCTCCAGTCACTCGGGCCAGCCTCAAGCTCACTAGGAGATGAGGTCACTCGGGCCAGCCTCAAGCTCACTATGAGATGATGGGACTGGCTTCGAACTTGAGATGCTCTTTCCTTCATCTCACTGGCGTTTGCTGCCACACCCTGCAACCTAAAGATCACAGTACACAAGCCCTGTGTGTAGAGTCTGTCTGTCTGTCTGTCTGTCTCTCTCTCTCACACATGCACACACACAGAGTCACAAATCAGCCATCAACCACACTGAATGTCCACAACACAGTGCATGCCAATTAGCCCACCCCACACATAAGTACATGCACTCTCCAAGAGTCCCATTCATATGCATTCATTTATGATTTATACCACATCTATGCTCTGCCATACACAGACCTAACCTCTCCCCTCATGGGCACAGCCAGGCCTGGTGTGTCTACCTTAAAAGAATCTTCTGACTCAGTAGGTCCCATGCAGCCTGAGAGCCACCCATGGGGAGGAAAACGGACTTGGCGTCAGACAGAACTATCCCATCTCTATCTGCACCTTGACCCTCAGCCCACCTTTTCCTGACCCCTGGTACCCTCACAGAGGCCCCATGGCCTTGAGGCAAATCAACCCACCCCGGAAGCTGGGAAGCACCTTGTGGGCTCAGCACCCACTGGTCAAACTCCTTAATTCTGCTTGAGGAGGAATAGGTGTCTAGAGGGTCAGGCTTCCAGAGCACAGCTGAGGCTGGGACGGGCATCTTCTACTCCCTGGACAAACCACACCAAAGTGACCTCTGAAAGTTGACCCTGATCCATCACCCATCGCCACCTTTGCATCAGTCACCCATCTGCCTGCCCCCCAGGGGCCCCTGGGCTGCTTGTTTTGTAACAAACAAGAGGCTCCATGGGGCACCCCTGCCCCCAAGCATAGCCTTCCAAAGGGCATCTGAAGGTCTTGGATGAAAATCCCACCTCCACACATCCTGAAGGCTATGCTGGCTCCTGTCTATAGGTCCCACCTCCCACCCAGCTCCCTTTCTGCCTCCACACCCCTACTCCTCCTGCGCCTGCCCCCAGGACATTTGCACATATGGTTCCTCTGCTCTCTCTCTCTCTCTCTCTCTCTCTCTCTCTCTCTCTCTCTCTCTCTCTGTCTCTCTCTGTCTCTCTCTGTCTCTCTACCTAATGATATTCCCACTGCTCATTGTTGTTTATGTTTATTTGTTTGCCATGCTTTTTGCATAATGGGCACTGGGTAAATATGTGCACAATTAAATATACCAAATATATATATATGGCAGATGTGCTAAGCCCTGAGAATGCGAGATGGGGAACAGATCATATATAATCAGTAAAATGTTGCAGCGATCTTCCGGTTCCTTGCAATAAAAAGAACAGCAGTTCTGAGCCAGGTGGTGGTGGCGCACACCTTTAATCCCAGTACTCTCTCTACCCCTCTGTCTGTCCATCTCCAGTCCTTCATTAGTCCCCTTCCTTCTATGCTTTGCCTCTTCCCAGGACAAGAAGGCAGCTGATAGGTGAAAGTGGTATTTTTATAGGCTGATAAACCCCTCCTTATCTAGGAAGTTCTGTCTCATGCCCATCCCCTAAGTGTCCCTACTCAACTGTTTATTCACCAGATCTGCAGGCATCCTGGGAAGGGTGACCCTGGCCACCTCCCTGGGAGTCCTCAGCTCACTTTGGCTCGGTCCCCTCTTGCCCCATCCCCCCACAGAGGACTACCCCACCCCCAACCCTATGCTTCTGTAGGGTGGCAGGTGACAGGAGATGGGGAGAGAGACAGGGGTGAGGAAGGGTCTGCATGTCCCCACGAGTTCTCTATACCACTTTTTCTTTAATGACACCAGCTATATTAAATTCTGTACTCCGAAGTCTCTTAAATCCATTTACGGCCCATACTGGACCCTGAGCCATAATAACAATAAAATAAAACCAAGCATTTATACATCCAGGGTGTTGCCCGTAGCTAGCAGAAAAGATTGCTCTTCTAGCTGCTTTTGCTGGCTTGTCACCCATGCTCGACCTTTGGGTCTCATTGGTTGGGGGTCTTGAAGGAGGGAGGAAGGAGTGCCTGGCTTCTGCTGAGCATGCAGACTTAAAAGCTGCCAAGCAAAGAGGGACTTTGCTGGGCTCAGCTCAAACTTCACCCTGTTTCTCTCTGAACCACAATGGACCCAGGAATAGGGAGAGATGACTGGTGTGGGAAATTCGTAAAGAGAAGGCTATGCTGCAGAGCAAAGCTTTTGGACGCGGCTGCATCATTGCACATGCCCAGCGAATGTTCTTTCGTTTCTCCTGGCCTTGGTTTCTCATCTCGTGCAAAGGGTCTCATTCCCCAATGGGTGGTTGTGAAAGGAGAAAAAAAAAAAGATAAGGTGATCGTGTGTGTGTGTAAGGCCTGTGCATCAGCCGGACTTGAGAAACGTGTTGTCAAAGACCTCAGAACCTCATGGGGGGGGGGGTAAGGGATGGGGGAGGGGGGGCACGGGGAAGACTCTGCAGGCCAGTGTGTCTGTCCCTGGTCCCCTGGGGAGGAAACGAGTTCTACTTACTAAAATCTGCAAGGAGAAGTTGAGGGTCCTCTGACACAGGATTATAATGAAAGAAGGCAGAAGGAGGAGACCAGAGATGCTCATGGCCCCAGACACCCTGGCCCCAGCTCCAAAGTGGGGGCGGGGGTGGGGGTGGGTGGCTGGTCCTTGACTACTTCATTATCTGGGGCCTGGCTGCCCTAGGCTGCTGCAGCCTTTGCCCATATCTCCAATCAGCACTTAGCAGCCCAAACTAACCCACTGGTTCTCAGGCCCTCGTGCTATGGGGACAGCCATTTGGAGGCAGGAATTGTGGATTCCTCTCCCAAACCCCAGACTATCAAATGCTCATGGCAGACTCGAGGGTGTGCACTCCCTCAGTGACGAGTGCTTGCCTAGCATGTTGAAGGCCCTGGGTTCCAGCGTTGAGCATTGAAGGAGGAAGGGAAGGACGATGGAGGGATGGAAATGAAGAAGGTAAAAGATAGAATGAGAGTCGGTGACTCTGCTGCCATCCTGAACTCAAGAGGCAGAGGCAGGAGGGTTACCATGAGTTTGAACCTAGTCCAGGCTACATCGTGAACTCTTAGCCAGCCTGGGCTAAGGTCTGAGACCTGTCTCAAAAATAAATAGACCAAACACAGGCAGACAAACACGATGGCCTTCAAGCCTTCAGTCCTAGGATCCGGCTGACCTGCAGAGAGGCCAGCTTCCACTACTCCTGTGCCTCTTCCTGATTACTCCCCATCGGGAGACATAAAGGAAGCCGCATGGGCTATGAGTCGACTGGATGACCCTTCTCACCCTCCACACCACATTAAAACCCAGCTAACATCAGCAAAGCCACCTGGCCAATTGCCGATGCCCAGCAGCATGGGCAGTGCCAACGGCCAGATCCATCCATCAGACCCACAGACTCACAAACAAAATGAAGCCTCAGATGGTGGCTATTTGTTATCAGGCATTATTATATCGAAGATAGCTGATGTAAGGCCTTGAACTGAATCTAGCCCTCACTAGCCCCGTATCCCAAGTTGGGAAAGGAGTCTGAACTTCTTGTTGCAAAACTTCAGGCCTTGTCTTGAATCTTTAAGAACATCAGAAGCATCAGAAACAGTCAATGGCTTCACGGTTAAGAGCATGGGCTGCTCTTCTGAAAGGGAGCAGACTTGACTCCATCAGCCCCTCCCCATGATATGCTAGGTAGAGTAGATTTGGAATGAACCACCCCAAACTCTCATCTCTGCAGACGATCACCCACACTGAGCGCCCTCTCCAGCCCCTGTCTCTCCTTCAGTTCTGTGTGGATTTCCTGGGATTGGTACGATTGGGTGGCTTAAATGAGAAAAATGTATCCCCTTACCTCCACTAGCAGTGGAACCTGACATTCAATTACCGGCTGGTTGGTTCTTTCTGTGTGAGGCAGAGAGCCCTTCCCACTACCTGACAATGACACGGCCACTCTTGGCATTCCTTGGCTGGCAAGCTCTCACATCGATGTGGCATTCTCCCATGTGCCTACATGAACACTTCCTTTTTTATAAGAGTTCCAGTCAAGTGGTGGGCGGGGCGTGTAGGGCCCATTCTAATGACTTCATTTTGTTTTAATTACCTCTATAAAGCCCTTATTCCCCCATGAGGTCACATTCCAACAGATGATGCTATTTGGGCGGTGATGCTACTCAGTCACTAATGAGAGGGTCCCGTCATCTGCACTGGCTCAAAGAGAGTATCCAGACATGTGGGCCCATTTCCAAGGTCTGGTTAGTTGGCATACACAGCCATCGGCCAGAGGGACCTCACAATGAGGCTGGTAGGATACTACTTTTTTTAAAAACAGGATCTCATGTAGCCCAGGCTGACCTTGAACTCACTATGTCGCCAGTCATGACCTTGAGCCTCCTCACTTGCGTGTGCCGGGATTGCAAGTATGCATCACCACACCGTGGACAGTGTCCCGTGATGCTGAGGGTCAAACCCAGGGCTTTGTGATAGACAAAGCGCACTCTACCCACAGAGCTAACCCCCAGGACAGGGTTTTTAGACTGACGACAACCAGCTAATGGTCTGATGGCCTGGGTTCTATTTCCTGATCCAGTAACATGTAGGAGAGAACCAGCTCCCCAGAGCTCTCTTCTGCCCTACATGGGTGCACACACACACACATCACAATACTCTCACATTCACATACATGCACACGTACACTTTCTCTCACACACACACACACTCACACTCATACACACCACACACACATAAACTCTAATTCACATACATGTACACATGTACTCTCCCCCCCCCTCTCTCTCTCACACACACACACACACACACAATTTCTAACATAAAATTAAGTTAGGGGAAATACAGGTGGCTTGTCATGACCAAGATAGAGTGGATAGAGTGGGGAATGTCCAGAGTTCCTAGTTCAAATCCCAGCACTGACAACTGTGTGGTCTTGCTGGCTTACAAGTTCCCTGGGTTTCAGTTTCATCTCTAAAACCAAGATAATCACAGGCTTCCCTGTCTAGTAGGGATGTAGTTTTCTGACAATCAGGGTGCCTTGCATGTGTTCCATTGACAGTACTGATGTTCCCTCTTCACTTTTCCTTTGGATATTTGTTTTGATTCTGGTTGCCTGGTTTTGTGAGGCTGAGTGTTGCCACATAGCTAAGGCTGAACTTGAATTTACCATTCTCTTTCTTCCCAAGTGCTGATACTATAGGCATGTGCCACTGCGCTAAACTCTTCAACCCCATTAAAAATATTTGATTATTTTAAATTATTTTTTGTGTAGGTGAGTGCATTCATGCCTGAGTGTATGAGAGAGAGAGAGAGAGAGAGTGCGCCTGTGCATGTGAGTGCAGGTGCCTTAAGAGACATGAGGCATCAGATCTCATGGAGCTAAAGTCACAGATAGTTGTGAGCTGCCTGATGTGGGTGCGGGAACCAACCTCTGGTAGCAGTTTTGAAGACTAACAAGGTACAACTTTTCTGGAGTGTAGGTTGTCAGATCAGGGTCTTGATAAAGCAGGAAAAAATATCACCTACATTTATTTCTGCCACAGATGACTCTCAGCCCATGTTTGGTGGCCTGGGAGTAGGAAGCATTTCCTGGAGAAAGGAAATTAAATTTCCCACCTAGGCACCAGTTTGTGCAGTGTTGTGATTCCAAGGCCTACCAGTAAGAGAATGAAGCTGGGCCTGAAAAATGGCTTGTCAGTCCATGACTTCAGAGGCATTGTGCTGGCTAAACAGGTAGAGGAGGAGAAGAAGAAGAAGAAGAAGAAGAAGAAGAAGAAGAAGAAGAAGAAGAAGAAGAAGAAGAAGAAGAAGAAGAAGAAGAAGAAGAAGAAGAAGAAGAAGAGGAAGAGGAAGAGGAAGAGGAAGAGGAAGAGGAAGAGGAAGAGGAAGAAGAAGAGGAGGAGGAGGAGGAGGAAGAGGAGGAGGAAGGAGAGTAGGAAGGAAGGAAGCCCAATCATTCAAAAGTACAATGTACCCAGACTTTTAAGCAATGACAGAGGAGGGTGATCTTACTCAAAGTTGACCTTCATACATTTATGCTGAGTGATGGAAGGAATTCAAAAGGTGGCCCAAGTCAAAGGTTTGGGAAGTCTAGGAAGGAACTTTTTATCTCTGTCCACTTGCAGGCTCAAAGTGTGGAGTGTAACACTGAATACACCCCTGGAAGACACTGTGATCGGGCTGCTGTTCCTCTTTATGTGGCCCTTGAGCAAAATATGAAAACTGAACCCACTGGAGAAGAATCTTTAGACTGAGAAGGAAAAGATCCTGTCCTGACAAGGTTGGTCTAGTCAGTGTCTGCAGCTGCATCAGACATCAGAAAGCATGGAGCTGTGAAAACCCACCGCCAACAGCTTTTGCAAGGACGGGAAGGGTTCCTGACCGATTGGCACCCTGGAGGAGCCCACTCACTGGGTCTGGTGGATAACCATGCACAAGAGGGAAGTCCAACCCCAGCACTGGATGCACTCAGCTGACTTCTCACCATCCCCTCGCACCCTCCACAGTACAAATGGGCTGTTAGCTAAAACCCACTGATGTACCATTAAGAAAGAAAGCAGATGTGGTAGGCTATAGAGATGGCTGGGTCTGCCAAGTACAAGGACAGAGTTTAACGTCCCAGAATGTAATAGCAGCTTGGGACTTGTTTGTAATTCTGGTGCTGAGGAGTCAGGTGACTCCCTGGGACTTGCTGGCTGGCCAGTCTTAACTACCTGGTGACTTCCAGGCCAGTGAGAAAGATCCTATCTCAATAAAAGAGGGGATGGCCAGCACCTGAGGATGCAAACACACACACACACATACATACACATGCATGAACACATGCAAATATACATACAAACATGCACACATACAAAGATTCACACACTTGCACAAGAAATTTAGCAGAGGAGGATCTGAACTATTCATGAAATTAATTTAATGCCCTGATCTCATCTAATTACGAAGTGAGCCTCCAGGTTCCCAAGCAGGGATATACAGTTTTAATTCAATAGTGACCATCCACAGTGTAGCTGGACCCATTGGGGCTGAAGTTAGAGCAAGGACTGAATCAAACAACTGGATCAACAATGAACCACCCATATTCCATGAGCTGGGCACAGCTTTTGTATGAGTGCGCATCCAGCACGTGTGAGGCTCTGTGTTTGGTCCTCAAGCACTGCCCAAAAGGAAATTAATTAGCTGGGTAGTGGTGATGCACACCTTTAATCCCAGCACTGGGGAGGCAGAGGCAGGTGGATCTCCTTGAGTTTGAGTCCAGCCTGCTCTACAGAGTGAGTTCTACAATGGCTAGGGATGAATACTCTCAAAAAAACAAAATAGAAAAAGAAATCCATGTACATATGTATGTACATGTACATGTATGTATGTAGAAATGCATGCTTGACAGAGGCTCTACAGGCATCTTTCGAATTATTATCTTACTTTAACTCAAATTTAAAGTCACGACACTCTGCCATTGTCTCCCATCCATGTATGGAAATGCTAGAGGTTCAGCAAATGAAACTGGCTTCATATATTTTTAGATTTATTTTCATGGTTTTTGATTTGTGTGTATATCTACATGTCTGTGCATATGATTACAGGTGCTCTTGGAGACCAGGAGCATCAGATTCCCACCAAGAGCTAGAGTTACAGGGGCTTGTGGGACACCCAACATAGGTCCTTTGGAAGAGCAGTGTGATGTTAGCATGATAAAAATTGCTTCACACTCCACCACAAAGTGTGCATGAGGGTGCTTGTGAGTAAAAGGTTAGGTGTATGAACTGTCTTCAGGTCAGTCCAACTCGGAACACTGGGCATGCGCTAAGCATAAAGAGATGGGGAAAACCTAGCGTATCTCTGTTTTTGCTGGAAAGCTGCCTTCCTGAACACATCCTTCCAGGTGACCCAAACCTGGAAGCAGACTCATGGAAATACGACGACTTGCTGGAGAGACCTAAAGTGGACTAGGAGCTCAGGTCTCGTGACCTTGAGAACCCAGCTCCCATGAAGGTGTGGCCCGGGAGCCCCATGGGAACATGCCACCTGGGACTCCTTTCATCCAGTTTCTAGAAGCCAAGGGCTTGGAGTAGAAGCCACTATAAGTGACCAATGAGGAAGCTGCTCCCCAACCAGAGGATTAAATACACAAAGAAAGGCAGATGCGGCAGTGCACACTTGTAAACCCAGCACTGGGGAGGTGGAGACGGGAGGAACACTTGGATCTGAGGCCAGACTGGGGTGGTTATATAAGGTGACCCTGTCTCAATAGATAGATAGATAGATAGATAGATAGATAGATAGATAGATAGATAGATAGATACTTCACATAGACACATTATACAAACTCAAGTCTCTGAATATCTTCCAGAACAGTTAAATTGTATTCTTCCAAATTACCAAAACCAAGGAGACCAAAGTAAGGAGACCATCTTCTGCCAGAGTGAAATGACTAGACTGATGGGAAACCACAAGTGGGGAGCTCAATGGTAATGAAATGAATGCAAACTATGGCTTTCATAAAAGAAAGCAGACGGGAAGGTGTCTGGCTAGGATGCTGGAAGACGCCATCTTAGTTCTCAGTAAATGCCAGCGTTTATCCTTAGAGGAGAGAGAAACAATGTCTTCAATGTACATGCTTCATTAAAAACTATGTATGGAGCTGGAGAGCTGACTCTGCGGCCATTAAGAGCACTCAGTGCTCTTTCAGAGAGCCCAGGTTAGACACTCAGAATCCTCATTCATGGCAGCTCACAACTATCTGTTAACTTCAGCTCCAGAGATCCAATGCCCTCTTCTGGCCTCTGCTGGCACTACAATCACATGCATATACTCATGCATAGAAACGCATAAATAAAAATGCTTGAAAAAGTTGAATTCATTATATATACATATATAATTCACACATTTTATCTGTTGTTACTACGTGTGCATATAATGTGGGAGAGGGAGAACAAGGGCCTGTTTGTGGGTCAAAAGACACCTATGTAGAGTCAGTTCTTGCTTTCCACTCTTATCCCCCCCCACCACCTTTGGTTTTTTGACACAGGGTTTCTCTGTGTAGCCCTGGCTGTCCTGGAACTCACTCTGTAGACCAGGCTGACCTCAAACTCACGAAGATCTGCCTGCAGTGCTGGGGTTAAAGGCGTGCGCCACCATGCCTGACTCTCAATTGTTAAATGGGTTCTGAGGATTGAACTCAGGTTGTCAGGCTGGAGTCTTCAGATGGCAAACACCTTTACTCACTGGGCCACTGCGGCAGCCTCCGTGTTTACATTATATAAACACATAAATGGAGCCAAAAGATCTAGTAGCATTCTTAGGTCCTTTGATTCTAAATGTGCCTGAAGCCAGAACACTCTAAGAGTCCTCAATTCTGTGATCCCAGAAAATCCTCCTCTTTAGCTCACATTCTTTTCCTTTTGTAAAGTTTGTTTTATTAATATTGTGTATATGTTGTGATTTGTGTGTGTATCCTTCCGCTTTGGTGAACATATGGAGGTCAGTGGACAGCCTTTGGGGCGAATGCATTCTCTCCTTCTATCATGTTGGTTCTTGCAACACAGGCAGTGAGGTGTATAAAAGCTACTACTTTTACCCACTAAACCATCTTATGGTTCTCTCGCTCTCTGTCTCCCTCTTCCTCTCTCCCCTTTTCTTATCCAGGCAAGTTCTTATGTACTCTAGACTGACCTCGAACTCACTAAGTAGCCAAGAATGACCTTGAACTTCTGATCCTCCTACGTCTGCATTCTCAGTGCTAGAATTACAAGCATGTCCCATCATATCCAGTTTTTATGTCCCTGAGGATCAAAACCAGGGTTTTGTTCATACTAGGCAGGCGCTCTACCCACTGAGGTACACACCCAGCTCCGATATGTTGACCTCTTAAAATGTGGATCGGTTGCAGCTGGGGTTCTAAGAGATGAATGAAGCAGCTGCATACTGCAAGAGTCTGGCTGCATACTTCCCTGTGTGGTAGCAAATGGCCACTGCCTGCTTCAGGGATTGGGTGTACAAAGGCCTGGTTCTCTTGATGATTCCACCAAAACAAGGCAAGGCTCTCCTGCTCTGAAGTAACCTGTCTTCCCAACCTCTCCAAACTCTCCTCCCTTGGGGAATGGCAGCTTCAAGAAGTAAAGTTTCCATAGTAATGGGTATCATCGTCCATTCCCTTACACAAAGAGCATGGAGTTGCCTCATCTCCTCGACCTTGCCAGTGGCATCAATAGCTTTGGGGAAAGCTGTGGATAAAGACTGCTGGAAACGATCGCTGAAATGCATTCTGGGGGTTCATTAAACCTTATAAATAACGTAGTAGTGACAGGATGGAGGGTGTGGGTGGGCACTGACTGGTGACGCTGGGAATAATGACATTTTTCCAGGAGAGAGTGGCTGAGAACAGGTTCACAGATGAGCACTCAGTTCCCATTAGAACCATCTGACTACGTCCACCACATCCTGAGCCATGAACATGGGCCAGAAACTCTTTAGCACACTTTTTGTTTTATGAAAAATGACCTCATTTGGGCTGGGGGAGAGCTCAATGACGGTGGGAGGTGCGTTCCATATTCCTGGATGACAGAATTTCTGTGAATTCACCTAGATGACCCCAGGGCTGCTCCTGCCCAGGCCCTGCCATCACCTCTGTGGTCTGTGTCACCATCTGAGATTTAGATCTAAGTAGACACTGACCCCTTTCGTGTTTGGGGTTGACCACCAAGAGCAGGGGGTAAAGGCTTCCTGGGGGTGCTGGCCCTACACACTTCCCTATGATCCTGGTATTTATTTATCTGTTTGCTCATTTAGTTATTGAAAACACTGGGGAACTGAGAATAGAGGCCAGGCCTGTGCTCACACTGAGCATGCTCCCAGCCCCTCACTGGGGGATTCTAGGCAGGAGCTCTATAGCTGAGCCATCCATGTCCCTGGCACAGAAGCATTCATTACCCTACAGGCACTGTACAGAGTTTGGCATGGCCAATCTTCCATCTTGGCACTGTCACCCCCACCTACTGATGCTCACACAGGTTAATGAGGTCACCTGGACACAGTCACACTGTTGCTATGGAGACCAAGCTTTCAGTAAGATGTGAGTCAGTCCTGTGTTCTTAAACCGCTACCCTCAGGTGTCCCATGAGATTTCAGCTATAATCATATAAACATTAAAAGAAAATGTTAACATTCCATCTATTTATTTTGCAAAAGCAGCAAGTATGCTTAACCACTGAGCCATCTCTCCAGTCCCTCCCACTCTATTTAGTCTCCACCTGAAGTCCGCAGTAGAGTCACATGTGGTGGTAGCCCTCTGTGGTTCCAGCACTCGGGGAAGCTCTCAAATCTAGGGGCAGCCTTGACTACACAGAGAAACTCTGTCCTCGGAAACCAAAGGAAAATAAAAGAGACAATAACAGCAACACCTAAGCCACACTTCTGCCCCATGTACCCTTTTATCATTTATAGTGAAAAAAAAAACCTCCTCCCCTTGCCTTTGTCATTCATCTCCTACAAACAGACTACCATCTCCACCACTACAGCTTTGGAAATGCAAACCAGCCATTATTCCCTTAGGACTTGTCTGGGGGGGTGCAGGTTTGAAGCACTAACCGGGTGGGAGAGAGCCTCACTCCCTTCCCCCAGTACATGTTGTATTGTTCCTTTGCCACCGAAAGTAGCCAGCATCTTTCATCAGGTCTTCAGCAAGGATTCTGGGGGCTTTATTAGCCCAAGAAAATGGCCCAACTCCAGCTGACATCAATAGGGTCCCATCGAGGAGTAAGACCGAGCATTTCCTGTGCAGCCCCGGCCTCAGACAAACCAGTTTGAAGAGGGGCCAGTTGGCATGATTGGAGCTACCAGCAAGCTATTTTTGACATAAAAAGGAGTTGAACGTAGCTGATAACTGATGAAAGAAAATTTAAACACAGCTAGTTGGGGTTTTACTATCTTGGCAGTAGTGGCCAATAGTCTAAGAAAAGGACACTGGAGCTGATCAAGCAAATTTTTCAGAAAGCAACTAATTGCATTGGAGGTCTGAGCCAGCTGTTTGCAAACCAACTGTCTGTGTTGTGTTTCTTTTCTTCACTCCTGTCTTCCTACGACCCACATCCGTTTATAGAGGAGAACAAAGCTTTCCAATTTTCAGGGCTTCGCACCCCTAGAAGTTGGCACGGCAAGGAATAAAAAACCATTAACACTGGTCGAGTCTGTTCCCTGCCCCCCCAATCTAAAATAAACTGGTTTCAAAGGTTAAGATAAAGTCTCCTGAGCTGCATTGGGTATATCTGCAACAGGAAAATAGTGGCTGCAGGTCTGGCAAAATTTAACTTACAGAAAACAATATCTTGAAAATCGATTTTCATTTTACTTGTTTGTTTTATTTTCTTCTGTTTCGTTTGTTTGTGCTAGAGATGGAATCCAGGCCTATGTGTGCATGGGGCATGTGCTTGACCACTGAACATCACCACCAGCCATTGGTCCCATGTCTTTTCTTTTTAGCACTTCAGCAGCAATTAATCCACCCAGATGTTTGATTCCATCCATGGACATGCATGTTTCTTCCTAACAGACTATTTTCATAAGACAAGAATCTATCAAAACTTTTTCTTTGAGACTTCCTGAGATCTGCAGAAATTCTGAGGCACCTGCCTCTAGCCAGCCATCATGTCACTCCAGAACAGGCCAGCCCTACAAGTGAAGAGGCTGCTCCTTTACCTTCTCTGAGCCAACTGGGGTGCATTGACAGGGAAGTCACCAAAGAGCGTGCTGCTTAACTTTCAGTCTGTGAAATAGAGAATAACCAAGAATTGCTCATTCCAGTACAAAAGATTGGGGCGTTTTGTTTTGTTCTCCGTGTTGGGTGTTTTACCCTTGATTGGGGCCAGCTCACACTGTCGCCAGCAGAAATGGTCTACTCCACAGAACAGCTGGGTGTAAAGCCTCCTCTCTCTCTGCTTTGGTCCTTACAAGCTTGAACCCATACACTCCCATTCTGCAGAGGACCGTGCCTAGAGCCAGCAAGATGGGGTCTGCTGGAGTGAACACATGCAGCACTCCTGGCATTGAAAACACAGTGGAGGAACCTGTGAGGAGACTCAGCCAAGAAGGGTGCTCGCCACCGAGCCTGACAGCCACAGTTCAATCTCTGGGATTCATACAGTAGAAAGAGAGAACAGATTTCAGATTTCTGGGAGCTGTCCTTTGACCTCCATACATACATACATACATACATACATACATACATACATACATATGCTCTCTCTCTCTCTCACACACACACACACTCACTCACACACATCCATAAATATAATTTCTAAAACAAGAAAAAATGCTCTGTGAAAATACAGACAAGTCTAAAATATGCATACCCCACTGCACAACAGTTCTATTTTGAGGTATACTTAAAAACAAATCCCTGTATACAAAATAACCATGGACACATGAAATACAATAATGTCATTTTCTGTGTCATTCCCTGTATTAACACTGGCTTTAATAAGGAGAACCATCTCAGAATCTATCAGGAGTCAGAGACAGACAGAGACCTGGGGCTACTTACTTCTGCTTAATAATATTTTTATTATTAAAAAAAACAAATTTAAAGCCAGGCATTGGTGGCACATGCCTTTAATCCCAGCACTTGGGAGGCAGAGGCAGGCAGATCTCTGTGAGTTTCAGGCCAGCCTGGTCTACTGAGCGAGTTCCAGGACAGCCTCTAAAACAATACAGAGAAACCCTGTCTTGGAAAACAAAACAAAACAAAAAACAAAACAGAAAACAAACAGGTGCTTGCCATGAAAGTTGATGACCTGAGTTCAAATTATCAGGACCCCCATGGTAGGAGGAGAGAGCAGACTTCCAGGAGCTGTTCTCTGCACTCCACATGTGCAGTTTCTCGCGCGCGGGCACACACACACACACACACACACACACACACACACACACACAGGATAAATAAATAACTAAAGCAAGCACATTTGAACACAATTGTGTTGGCTTCCTTCTTCCTTTCTTTCTGAGCATAAGAAAGTAGGTATGTGATGTGTGAATCTGTGTACTTTCCCACATTTAGACACTTTTTAGGCATAAACAAAAGTTTGTATTAACATCACTATAAGAGGCATATTTGTGATCTCTCCGTTTTTTTTTTAACTTCTTTCCCAAAAGGGAGGAGGGAGTGATTTTAGTTGCTAATGGCCACAAATAAAAGAACATTGTGTACTATCCAAACGTGTGGTGACTTGCTGAAAAACTACTAAGTCATTTGCTCAGAATGAGCCACAGGGGGTCAGCCAGAAGAATACACCAACCAAACCGCCGAAGAATTCGGGGAGCGAGGGTCATCTTCCAGTGCCCTCGACCAACTGCTGAGCTTACTGAAGTCTACCCACATACAAGACGGCCAAGTTCAGGTATTTGTTCTAACCACTCAGGTGACACATACAGACAGGCTCAGTGTAGAGTGCTAGGTGGAATTTGGGGGTGCTGCACACTGTACACTGCCCCAACCTCTCCATTAGCAGCGAAACAAGATGAGAGAGTAGCATCCTAACCAGGCTTCCAGCACCACACTTTCTGAGAGAGCTCTGCTAGTGCAGGAGGCCTGCTCTTTTGGTTCATTTCCAATAACACTGGTACCCAGGTCTTATCAGGGAGACTAAAAAGCAACACCCAGAGACTAGAAGATCCCTCCTTAAAGCTAGAGCAGCTAAGAGTCCCAGGGTGTGTTCTCTGTGCTAAATACAACCCTCAGTGCTTGATGTAAGGTTTGCTATATTCATTCTTCAAAAGAAATCTTTAAGGCAGATACCAAGAAAAAAAACAAGGTTGAAGTCCTCACCCAAGACCACAGAACTAATGACTCGGGATGGGAAGTGCAGGCCCTTGGTGCTCACACAGTAGGAAGGGCCACGGTCACACGATGAATCTGGAGACTCAGTATTCAAAGAAGATGAGGCTACCCCTGATTAGATCTGGAAAATGCACCCAAAAATAGCTGTCAAATAAATAACCTGAGTTAGGATCGAGATGGGTTCATCAAGTAGGGTTTTATAAAATAGCATTTAATTTTTGTGACATAGAAATACAGAAGAAACTAATGCTCACTGGGAACCCTGGATACTCAGTGCCTTGGACTACATGCTCACTTAGCTTCCCTCGGTGGAAAAAGCAAAAAACAAACAAATAAAAACAGGATTGCTAGTATCTTCCTGGGGTGTTGCTAGGGCAGCAAAGGAATGCATTTGAAGTTCCGAACGTATCACCTGCAGAAGCGAAGCCCTTAGTTAAGAGGAAATTCGTTGAGAGCTGCAAGCCTGTGTCTTTGGGCTCCCTGCAGGAATCTTGGCCCCACATCCGGATCTTAAGCAACAAGTTTTCCAAAGCCAAACTCTCTCACCCCATCAGGGTTTAGCGCCGGCTCCAGGACGGAAGACCTGCCAGGATTTATGGGAAATGCTGGAGGAACTGAAGAAAGGGACCGGACTGGGGACCTGTGGGGTCCACAGAAGGGCTTCCTGTGAGCAGTTGAGAGATGGCCGTGTCTGATTGAGTCGGCTACATCAAACCCGCCTTTCAATCCGCTGTGTCGCTCGGCACCTTTTGCCTTTGGCTTTCTAGGGGAGCCGTTGGCCACATCGGGCTGGGTTGGGCTGGGCTGTTCTCTTCCCAGAATTTTATTTTCATTCGTTCAGTTGTGAGTGGCCCGAGATAGGGTGGAGATTAATGACTGACCGAGGGCTTGGAAGAGCCGAGGGGAAAGAAGCAAGGGGGAGCACGCTGCTGCAAAAGGAACTTCGTTTGCAATGATTTGGTTTATACAGATCATTTGAGCTTAAAAACATCTTTCCTAAGTATGTAAACATACTCAGTAGACCTGCCCCTCAAAGGGCCTCCGTATGCACATCTGTAAAGTGGGGCTAAGGACATCTCTCTGGCAGATACCCATATGAGGACAGATGAGTTGTCTTTAAACAGATTGATACAGCCCATGCACTTGATGAGTGTTCCTGAGTCTGAGAGTATTATTTTGAAAGGGAGAGGAAAAAAGATGGGAGGCAGAGACATGGGGAGGCCAAGAGGGCACCAGCCATTTCATGTTATTTAAAAAAAGAAATCGTTTGCAATTATTTACAGTGCAGGGAAGACAAGCATGAAACAAACATGGAAAGCAATCTTCCAAAAAAGAAAATTCCCTCCCAGACCATTTAGAGGTAGGTGATCATGATGGTGGCTGTGTGTCTCCAACGCCTTCTTGGAGGTCTCCGTCTCCATCTCTCTCTCTCTCTCTCTCTCTCTCTCTCTCTCTCTCTCTCTCTCTCTCTCTCTCTCACACACACACACACACACACACACACACACACACCACTCACTGCTTCATGCTATCCAAACTCGTTCTGCCCTTGCTTTTCTGCCCAATCATCCTTTACTCTTCGCAACCACATCCCTGCCTGAAAGATGTTCCTAGATGTTGTCTCATCTGCATAATAACACGACACTGCCGGCTTCACATAATTAGTTTAGCCTCCTTCTAATTGCCAGCAAGACTTTTCTAAACTTCCTGGATCACAAAAGTGCCCAGAGGAACAGTCTCACACAGGAGTCGTTTGCAAATGAGAGGCCACAGCAGGATAAACACCTCGGATTAGGAGTGTGACTCAGAAGGCCGCTGCAGGCCTCCTCTGGATGGCTGGAGCCTTTTGGGCCCCAATAAAGGAGGTAGCGGCTACTTAGAACTGCCTGCCTGCCCTCTACACCCTCAACAGTGCTGTGTGTGAATTTCAAATATTCTATATGCCAATATTCTTACTGGGTCCATACTTCAAAAGAGGTGGCCCCTGGACCAGAGCAGGGATCAGTGGCTTGTGGTTATGGGCCTTTTTTAAGGAAGCCTGAAAAACAGCTGTGGGGTTACTACCAAGAATTCTCTCCTTAAATCACCCCTGGATACGGGAGCACCAGGCGCCCCTCTGTCTCTGGAAGCACAGTGCCCCTTGGGTCCCCAAGAAGCTTCTGCACTTGGGACAGGGGATACGGGTGCTTCAGGGGTCACCCTGGCTCAGATGTGCCTACATTTTTCTTCTAGTGTCACCTGAATTGCTGGCTGTGACCAGAGCCCTAGGAAGACGCAGGCTCTGGTAGAAAGGTTAGAAACGGTGCATGGGGTGGAGGCTACTCCTGGGGGGCACGGTGGTCAAATGTTAATATTCTCATCACATAGGGGAAAGGCCAATAGTTACGGCTTTACCACATTCTTTGTCAAAATTTAAAGGAGTGAGGCTGTTGGAAGATGGATGTCGGCGACTCCACACAGCGCAATACGGCTCATGGAGCTTTTCATTCGTGGGTATTTATGGGTTTATATTTGCCTAATAAATATGACAATAGATGAACGGCTGTTGAGAAGGGGAGACCCTGGGCTCAAAGGCGAAAAAATATATGTAAAGAGAAATCTGTCATCCAGAAAGGGATACTAGGTGGTCTCGGAAGAAGCGGAGTGGTTTGTTGGCCTTGAAACTTTTACTCACTCAAATATGGGACTCGGGCAGATAGCGGGTATCATAGGATGCTGGTATGCACATGGGAGATAATGCATAGAGTGGACCGAAGCTGATAATGGACTGCTTCCCGGGCTCTAAATGGGCAACCATGTTGACGGCAAGAAGCGTCATTTTTGCTACCCCCCCACCTCCCCTGTACATCCTGTCCTGGGAATAATGGCAGTAAACCAGAGCAAGAGCCCTTGATAGAGTTATCAAAGACTTCTCCTCTTTCAGTCTTCGCCGGGCCAATGAGTCTGTTACTAGTCCAATTTGCCACAACCAAGAAAGTTTAAGCTGGGTTTCAGCCAGTTATGGACCACAAAGTGAAGACCAGACAGCAGAATAAAAAAAAGGAAGGTGTGGGGGGGACGTGTGGTTCGAGGAAAAGGGGTGTAAAGTATTGTGCGAGAGGTTAAGAAAAAGACACTGCAGAGGAAGTGCAGTTTGGACTACAACCCACGAGGAGAGAGAGAGAGAACCAGCTGGGAGGCAGCTCAGTGTAGAAATACCTGGCGTTTGTGAGGCCTCAGGTTCAATTCCCAATACTAGAGAAATTTAAATTAAATTTTAAATTAAATGAGGAAGAAGTAAAAAGGGGCATAAACCGGGAAGGGAGAAAGGAATGGGGCGGGAAGGGAGAAAGGGATGGGGGAAGGAAGGAGGTAAGAAGGAAAACGGACGTGGGGGTGGGGGGACAGAGAAGGAAAAGAGAAAAGGAAGATCTGTAAACAAGAAGAAAATCAGAGGCTCACAAAAGGCTAAAGAGAAATGAGTTCCGAAAAGCATCCTGACCAGCTTTCTTCGTAGGGAACTCCTGCGCACACCCGACCTCTTAAACACCGTTTTGCTCCCGGCTATCCTTATAAACAATATTTTCGAATAAATTTAATTAGCCAGCCGAAACTAAAAGGCTGCAAGCTGGAGGCCAAGAGTCAGGGCGTTTATGCTCGCCCTAGGCCGGCGTGCTCGGCTTGGTTCTCTTTTTGTCTAGTCGCCAAGCCCACCTGGATAGGGACAGAGCCCCAGGCCTGTCCTTCCCGGCCCTGGAGGCTTCCCAAACACAGGGAACTAGCGGCACACCGACTGACCCGCGGCTGAATCAGCCTGAAACACTCTCCCCGCAACACACCACACACACACACACACACACACACACCCGGCATTTCTGCAGCCGCTGGACTTAGGGTTTGCCTTTTATAAGGCAAATCTATAATTTACACATTTTTTATTCTGCCTGTGATTCGGCCCTCCGAGGTCCCAGGCCATAAAACCCGTGGGGCCTGGCAGAGGGACCCCCCACCTCATCCCCCGAGGCCCCGGGTCTCCCGAAGTTCCCTATCTGCTACAAATAACTGTGTGGAAAGCCGCCAAGAATAAGAAGAAACCAAACACAGTCCCCAGTCCTCCCCAGTCCCTCAGAGAACCAGCTGGCCCCTGAGACCAGGGAAGCCGGGATGCTGAGCCGAGGCGGAAAATCTGCACGCTGTGCTCTGAGGAAAATCTGCACCTCGGTCTCCTATCCTTAGACCCTGCTACCATTGTGTGTGTGTGTGTGTGTTTGTGTGTGTGTGTGTGTGTGTGTGTGTGTGTGTGTGTAAGAGAGGAGAAATATCCCAATCCCTAATAACAGAAAAAAGCAAAAGAGAACAGTTATTTTTCTAAGTTACAGAACACTCCCTGGTAGAGATCCTGGTTTTTCACACCCTGGGTCTACGCGAGTGGGTGTGTGCAGGCTCAATAACCTCTCGTGCGCCTTTACCGCGCTTCCCATAGGAAAGCGAAGAGACCCATGCGAATCCTTGTGCGCGCACCAACATGAATCTGCCCTCAGACAATCACGTGTGAATTATCCACGGTTCGGAAAGTGCAAACAACACGCGCCAGCGGTGATCAGCCGGCGTGTGAATGATCCCGTGCCCACGTGTCTCCGACTCCGGGTTTCTGAGTCCCACAGTGTGCACGACTTTCGGAGCAACTTGCCTGCAGTGTGCAATGGACTCGGTGCTGCGCGCGTCTCCCTGGCTCCTATCAATCGGGTGAACGTGTTTAAAAATGCTACCGGAGGCATTTATCCGTGGCCTGTTACTGTGCGTCTCTGTAGCGCTGCCTCAGCCTGTGTAAGTCAGTGAAAACAAAGCCTTGATACCCTTCGCGGAGCGGGAGGCATCCCCCGTTCCTCCCCGCAGAACCGAAAGCGAAGGGTGGAAGAGTGTTGCTTTTAGATCCCCATCTTCTGACTCCACCCGCTTCTTCTTGGGTAAGACCAGCGCCTTCTGGTTGCCACCGCGACAGCCATCCGCGACAAGTCGCTTATTCTCACACGATGCACGTTCTGTTGTGTGTCCCGTCGGCGTTAGCAGGGCCCTGTGGGCATCTCCAGTGCTCGGAGCCTCCAAATACCTCCCTTCAATGACTTTAACAGACCCGGAACAGAGCCATCGCCCCCAGAGAAAGAGAAAGCTCGGCCGCTGGGGAGCTCCAGCTGAGAAACTCCAGTCCGCAAGCGCTGGAGGAAGAGTGGGATTGCCAGACCGCGTGTGTGTCCCTCCAAGGGCACTATAGTGGCGAACATGTCCTAGCTACCGCAGCTCTTACCAGCGCGCGCACGTGTGCCCAGAATTATAATACAATATAACACGTCGTAATATCGGGTATTATACGCACCCCGTTTACCTTCCTTTAGGATTTGTGTGTTGTGTTAGGGTGTGCTTATGTGTTTGTTACGACGTGCTGGGAAGATATAGCATTCCCTGGCCCATGTGCCCTGCACCTACTCGCTTATTCGACCTCAATACACACACACACACACACACACACACACACACACACACACACACACACACAGAAAAAGCGCGGCAGTATTCATTTCTTCCACTGTGCACGGAGAACTTAGGCACTTGCCTAAAGTCACCCGGCTAGAAGGGTAGAAGTCAGGTAAGAGTAGAGCTTGGATTGGAACTCAGAGCCTGAAGACTAGCCTAGGAATAAAAGGCAGCCATCCACCCACACAGACCAGAGAGGAAGATATCCTATGCCACACACCGCAGTTTCTGGAATAGCCTTACAATGTATATTTATTTTATTACATTCTTACCATCTGGCTGAGGGGAGAGAGCCAGCCTGCATTCTAAACTCTCTGACTGGGAACTCAGCCTGGACAGGTCTCCAGCTCTAAGGAAAAGGACTCTAGCGGTTTCCAGCCTTCCTTTCCTCCTGCCCCCGCCCCCCCCCCACTTCTCCTAAAAGCCCTGTCGTCTTCACGGGGTAGGAATCAAGTTCAGAGAGGTTAAATTGCTCATCCAAAGTCATTGAGCAAGTGGAGGATTCAGATCCTACATTCACACTCCAGAGCCACCATCTGACTAATGAAGGAAGTCTAAGGGGGTGGGGTCCATGGCTGAGCAACAGGTTCTACTCAGGTACAGGACTCAGCTTTGGGAAGATGGGAGCATTCTTGGGATGCAATAAAACCCTGTGTCTCCTTTCCAAGTTGGGGGGGGGTCATAAACACAACTGCAGCTTTTGCAACAGTGGTTCAGGTTCCCAGCTGTAACTGGTTTGGAGAGTCCCAAGCTTCCTTGTGGATAGCAGGGCCCAGGCTGGGACTTTCTCCCACCTTTGTGTACTCTTAGAGGTAGCAGAGGGTATGCTAAGAGGACCCTTGTTCAGTCCAAGTCCTCCTCTCCAGCTGCAGAAGCCAGGGATGAGGGGTGTCACTGTTGCCAGGGAAGGGACTTGGAGTCTTCTCTCCAGCTCTCCACTTCCAAGAAGAGGTCTACACTGGCAAATAGTGAGCTGAGAAGAACCAGGGTCCAGCCCTGTAAGGGTACTTGAAGATTTTCTTTCCATGTATCCAAATTGTGGAGAAAACTCCCCAAGCAAATTCACTTTGTGTCTGCATCCATCGGAAGCCTGTCATAGATTCAAAGGTCCAAAAAAACCTGATATATACCCCCCAATAAAAAGGTTACAAATTGCATCCCTGGAGGTAAGAGCATGAGATCTTACCCTAAACTGGAAGAGGGGACAAAATCATCCCAACTGCACCTTGTTCAGTTCTTGATAGGTTTCTTGAGTTTTTTGTTTGTTTGTTTGTTTGTTTTGGTTTGGTTTGGTTTTTGGTTTTTCGAGACAGGGTTTCTCTGTGGCTTTGAAGGCTGGTCTGGAACTAGCTCTTGTAGACCAGGCTGGTCTTGAACTCAAGGAGATCCACCTGCCTCTGCCTCCCAAGTACTGGGTAATGTTATGCACCACCACCCCGGCTTCTTGAGTTTGGTTTGAGGTACCTATGATGGCTAAGTTGGGGGGGGCGACTTTGTTTTTTTCTTCTCTTTCTTTTTAATTTTTTTCATTCCAGATGAAATGTATGTGTCAGACTTGTTAGCAGATGGAAAAGCAGAACCTAAAAAGGCTCTTCCCTCATCCGTGGAGTCCTGGAGTAGTTGGAGGAACTAGCTTGGTTTACAAATCAGCTCCAGGGAGGTTCCAGCACGCGCCTGGATTCCACATTCCGATGAGTACCTCTGTGGTGGAGGAGGATCTCTGGGCTCTTCCTTTTGGGGAAACTCCCAGCAGGTGATCCTGGAATCTCTAGCCCAGGCCACCAAGGCACCCTGAGTTCTACAGAGTTCTGAGAAGGGGCCAAAGTGACCACCTTCATGCGGGCCACGACTAGCCACATCGTCCTGCCTCCCTTTCCCTGTCCCATCCCAACCCCGGGGTCAGGATGGAAATTTAGAAGGGGTGAGGAACTAAAAGTGACTGGGAATTTCAAGAGAGCGGGACTTTTGGGGAAGGACCCTAGTCATAAGAGCCGATTTCGACTTCGGGGCCAACCCAGAATATTTAGAATATTCTTCATTACTTCTAGATAACTTACTGATTCGGACAAGAAGTTCAAGAGAGTTCAACACCTGAGAGAGGAGTGTTCTGTTCTAGAGGCCAGTTCGTGCCATTCTAAAGGAGTTAATGTCTGCTGGATTTTTTTCCTTTTGTTTTAATTCAAAATGCGGCGGATTTAGGGTAGAATTTCAACTGAGCACTGGGCACAGTCCACTGTGGTGGTCCCTTGTCTCAGCCAAGATCCCAGAAGCAAATCCCTGGGGACTCAGCGGGGTCCCCACGGTGGAGGGGAGGATTTAGGGGAGTGCAAATGGGGCGGTGCACACAGCAAGGTGACGTAAGTGGCGCTGATGAAGGCTGCCCACTCCATCAAGGGGTGCGCCCGCAGCGTGGGCCGCAGGGATTGCCTCACACTCCGGAGTCAGGCCCAGACACGTTCGGAAATGTTTTACTGAGCGCCCTCCCCGTGGTGGCGAGAGCAGCCTTGGCGAAGCCGAGAGACTGGTCACAGGGCTCCCCGCCCCCATCCCAAGGCTTGGGCTTGTTTTTGCTTTTCTTCCCAACATCGTTTGTGTGACTCCTGGGGACAAGAGCCAGCCTGCAGCTGCGTCTATAGACGTGTTAAGGAACTGCGCAGGCAGAAATCAGGAATCTGGTGCGGAAGAGGGTGTCCCTCACCAGTTCTGGGGACTCCCAGTAGCAGAGAGCTATCCCAGTCCCCGCTCGGTTTGCAGGGGCCTGGCAGGATCTGAGTCTATACAACCAGAGAGTGAGTCTTGAAGGGAGGCTTCAGTCGTAACCATATCATACATAATTCCCTTGTCTACCAAGCCAGTCCTTTGGTACCTGACAGGATGTCCCAACTCAGCCCTAAATGATACCTGCAAGACATCTCAAAAACCTTTAGGGTCCTGAGTTTGTCCTTGAACCTGACTTTTACAGCTGTGGCGCTGGGAACTGCACTTCTCAGTGCAGCTGGGATTGGATGAATTCGACTGCCTGACTGGAGTTGCTGTGGGGCGGGATGCATGCTACTGCTTAATAAGGTCCCAATGTCATCAAACTCCATTCCTGCAAATGTTCTCCCACCAGCTGGGAGGGGCCACCCTATTCCTCTCACAGTCCTCTCAAATCAGTCCAGCTACAGCAATAGCGACATTTGCACCTAGGCTGGGGCTAGACACCCACTGGGGCATCCATGCCCACGCTAACTTCCTCTAGGGGTTGAGAGAAATGGACTTTCCTATAATCCAGCTCAAAACCGCAGTGAAAAGGCTTGAATTCCTAGTGCCAATAAGAACTAAGGTGTGGGGGGAGGAGAAAGGGGAAAAAGAAGGAAGGAGGAGGAGGGAAGGAAGGAAGAAAAAAGAAAGAAGGAAGGAAATGAAGAAAGAAAGAAAAGAAAAGCCACACCAGAGGCAGAAGTGATGTCGGACAAACCACTGAACCTTGGTATCATTAAACAAGAGACAATTGGACAATTGCCCCTGGGTTAGGCTGCACACTTGGATCTTGGAGGGCTGATATCTGGTTCCCGCCAGCCTTGGGTCACTACACCACCAGTCATCATAACAAATAGAGAGAGAAAAGAAGGGGAGTACAGGGAAAGAACTTGGGGTGAGGGTAAAATATCTTAGAAATAATACACCAGGAGGAGGAAACAGGGACAGTTTATCTACACCCCCACCCCTCACTGCCTGCCTGTTTAAAACCCCTAAGTAATTTTAGATCCTGTCTTCAGTTAATACATCTCTCTCCCTTTCTCGAAGGCTGACAGGGAAGCACCAGGGCTGCAGGATTCTGTGGAAAAGGGTCTTTAAGAGTCTCCACATTGTTTAGCGACACAAAAGTGTTTGCGGTTCCCCGGTCCCTCCCCCTCCCCCATTCCTTCCCAAATTCATTTCACTTCAGGACTGCAATTGTTTGAGGGTGCCTGAGCCACATAAATCCTGCTCCCAGATTAATCTCCCTGCTCCCTTGCACTGGGCGCAGTGGTTTTTCTTTTTTCCCCTGGGGGGTGTCTTTAAAAAAGGGCACCTCGCAGAGATTTATTATCAAGGAAAAATAGTTTATTTTTATAGCTGACCTTGGAAAAGTGGGGGTAGGAGCGAGCCACAGAAAGGAAGAAACATAGTAGTGGCCCAGAGGGCTGGGTGTGGGGTGGGGGAGATGCTGTTGAAGACTCCTTCTGCTGGGGGTTGAACTTTTCTCCTGGTCACACTTGGTTGGGCCAAGAGTCAAGGCAAAGGTTGGAGGGATTAAGTCAAGATTTGCTAAGTGTGCCCTTTGTGGAACTGTGTGTGAATGCGTGTGCAAAGAGGAACCTCTCCAAAGATATGATGCTAAGGCATGATCCCCCAAACTGACTATGATCTTTGTGCCAAGTGCAAGTTGTTGGAAGTTGTAGACACACTATGTGCATGTTCTATCCCAAGAACCTTCACCAGTTTCAAAATTGGTCATGTTGGTTTATTCCTGTAGACAAAGTCCACAGTTCCCATTAAACCTACTACACTAATGAAGCAAAATGTTAAACTAATGCCTTTTGCTGGCCCAAGCCAGTCTGTGGCCTGGACACTCACTCAAGCTTTTGGACTTCTGGCTGGGTCTGGCATGGAAGTCCAGCACTCTGCAAGCCAGTTTGAGTTACACGTTAGACTCACAAGGGGGTTATAGGGCATGTGAGCTGAAGAAGCCAAGACATAACTTTGAGCCTCTGACTGACCTTCTGATGGAGTTTCAGTGGTAGGAATGGCTCCTTTTAGGAATTTTCACTCTTGAGCCCTTGGCAGAGCCTCTTGGAGACTCAGTTTCCCTTTGGGCTTCTGTTGAGTGGGGGTACTATGCCTGTCTCATCTTGGAGTCCAGGCGAACCTCCAACCTGAGGTCCTTTGGCATTAGCCTCGGGAGTGTTTGACTTACAGGAGGTGACACAATGTCAGGTTTTCTGCAAACATTTGGAAAGGACTTTTTTCTTTTTGAGGCATGTGTGGGTGCACAAACACACACACACGCACACAAACAAACACATGGGTGATCTCTCTGTCATGGGTGACTGCCTAGGTAGAGCCCAGGGAAGTCCATAATGATGCCCTTGCATCGTTGCATGGGGTGGATATTGGTTTTTGTTTTGTTTTGTATTTAACGAACTTTTTTGACATACATTTTAAATATAATTCTAAGCACTTAGGTGATTTGGTGGCAACCTGGGGGTCCTGGGCATGCGAAGGTCTCCTGCTTAATTGCTTAACTATTAAGCACTGTTTTTCTCAGAAAAGGGCCCCAGTAAGCCGCCTGGAGCCTAGCCTAGCCCTACTGGTCAGAGTTGCCCGGGGCTTCCCCTGGAGCAGAGCAGGGTGAGAGGGCCAGAGAGGCGAGTTCCCTTTGATTGCTGACACAGACTGTCCGGCTCCTCGGCGTCTGTCTGTCTGCGCATCTGCTCCTAGAGTCCCTCTGCCCCTAGTGAACTCTGTGCGGGGGCCCAACGCGTCCAGCAGAAAGGAGCACCAAGGCTAAGGCCGAGAGCAAGCGGCCACTCTCCTGGCGGGTTCTGGCAGAGGTCTTGGCCGCATAAAGGCCTCACTGGAACTTTTTGGCGACTTCTGCGAACCCTGGAGGATCATACGCTCTTGCCTCCTGAGTGTCTCCCCCAAGTGTCAGGACACCTGCTCAGAGCAGGAGCCAGCAATGTCCCCACCGGTTGGAACCTACCTGGGACTACACCCAGGGAAACAGGCATCCTGTTCAGGCCCTCCTTAGACAGTATCAAAGTTTTCTAAAAAGTGGTTTATCATCCTAAATAAGGCTCTACTTATAAAGATTGCTCAAATTCGTCAGCATATTAGACTCACAACAATCTATTTTCTCTAAAAAATATCCCTCTCTTTCCAGAGGAAGCTAGGACCAGAGACGTTAGACAGCCCAGCTAGGAGTGTACAGTAGTAAGGAGGGGAATCTTTGAACTCAAATACCCTGAAGGAAAATTCCAAAGTTCTTATGTACTGTGGCTCCACAGGCAGGTCTTTACAATAGCACCCCTTTCGACAGGAGACACCCATACATAGGCTAGTTTCATGGTCGCGGAACACTGAGATACCTGTGCCTGTGACAGGTGAGGTGCATGCCTCGCACACCCTTTCTCACAAGATGGGGTGCACAGACCAGCGCCCCTTCTCTGGACCAGTGAGATCATCCCCCGGTGTTGCTCTCACTCCCCCCTTCCTACCCTAGGGTGTCCCTAAACCCTCAGACTTTTGCTCAACAGAGTGGTAAGAAAGGAACGGAGTGACCCAGGCTCCCCATTCACCTGATGACTTACCTGGTGGTGGCAGAATGAACGCTGGCCTTCGCTCAGAGCCTAAGGCTTGCCGTGCGAACGCACGCGCACGGGACACCGAGGCTCGAACCCCTCCATCAAGCCCACCGCAGCCGATAAGAGGGAGGGGAGGGCAGTGGCCTGCCGGGGGCAGTTGGGGCCGGTTCGGGCTCTCGGGGCCGGCTGCCTGCCAGCGGCGCTCAGGACAGCGATGAGATGCCTGGCCAGGCCGTTCTGGTTACAATCACCTCACACACCGTCGCATTCCGCCCCCACCCCATCCTTACCCCAGTCTGAAGTCACACCTTCTTAGGCCTCGGAGCTTCACTGGCGTGGGGGCGATGAGTGAGGGCGAGGTTGTTAATCCGCAGCTCTCAGGCAGGTCCCTACAAAGGAATATTTTTGGTGGCCAGGAAAAAAAAAATCACTAATACTGAGTAGGTACACCGCCCCCTCCCTTATCGACCAGGAATTAATTTTTCTACTCAATTAACCGAGACCGTTGTGTTTCTCATTATTTTCTACAAGAGCTTTTTCTTTCTTAGATGTAGTTAAGGGAAAGAAAAATTAAAAGCTTTAATTCCATCTGTTAGGGAAAATTTATCCATTGCAAATTTATCCATTGCATCTAGAGCTTATGTGTTTTAATCATTAAAAAAAAAGGCCCTTGGAGGTGGAGGCTTATTTTGCAGATGGATAGTTACAGATTTAAATACTGTTCTTTGGTCCACAGTTATGAGGACATTTGTCTTACCCAGGTTTCGGGGTGAGTCTGTGATAGAGGCTGGTGGAAGTCTAACCATGACCATAGTGGGAGGGGAGTTTCCTCTAGTCTGTCTCCAAAAGCTGTCTGTCACCACATTAGACTCTCGGATGGTACCGTTTCTTCCCTGTCTTATGGAGAGAACTGCACCCCGAGAACTGCATTTTCTTCTCGGGCTCTGGAGTGAGACCCTCGCTCAGATGGTTTTGCAGTAACTGTAACTCCACTGTATTTCCCTGCCAGTCTCGAGACCCAGAAGTAAATGCTGGGGGCCCCAGGAGCCACCCTGATTTTCCTTTGCCTCTGTGTGAGTCTATTTCCCTCTCAGGAGCCCGGGCTGCAGCCAGGCTCCGGGGTCACAAAGGCTGTGTGGGTCCTCCCCCCATCTGGAGAGCAAGGCCCAGGATCTTCAGAGTAATTAACCTCACCCACCCTCTCCTTAGCAGTTTCCTTAAATAAATGTGACAGGCATGAGCCTAATGATCCATGGGGGAAGATCTATATGCTTCAGGGCCCAAACACATGGCTGCCCCCTCTCCAGGTCGCCAGGCAGAGGGACTTCAAAGCACAGAGGGTTGGTGCCATTCAGGGCTTCCTGGCTGGCAGGAAACAAACAAACAATCAGCCAGGTTATTTAGACAATAACAGTCACAATCGCACTAATGATGATGATGATGGTGGTGGTGTTGGTGATGCTGCTGGTGGTGGTGGTGGTGGTGAGTATGGTTGGTGATGGTGGTGGTGGTGGTGATGATGGTGGTGGTGGTGGTGATGGTGGTATTAACATAAATATATATATATATATTACCTCAGTTATCAGGTTCTGAGCTGGGGGCTTTACATGGATAAATTCATCCCTTCTTTGAGACATTGGCTGAGGGGACAGACAATAGATAACCCCATTTTAAGATCAAGGATGGCTAAAGCCCTATGTGTGTGTACCTTTGGATCTGGTTATGGTAAAGTGAGTTTTGATCCAGGTTTTTTAACACAATACTACAACCGGATTAAAAATAAATTTTAATGCACATGATAGAAAAACAAACAAACAAAAACCACAAAGCCAGACGTGGGAGCATGGACTGATAACCCTGGAGGGACAGGAGTTCAAGGCCAGCCCTGTCTCCAAAACTAGGAACAGAGACCTCTCATCCCTACTGCCAACCCCCCATACCCAACCGTGTGCTTTACGGGCTTTCTCATTTACAAATTAACCTGGAAAGAGCTCTGCACTTAGCGTTTTTATTCCAGTCATTTGGTGGTGTTGGCTTTTAGCTACTGTTCAGAGGTGGGGCTGGTCTGCTGGGGACAGTGCAGGACCAAGTTTTGCTCAGGGTCACTGTAAGGGGCTTAGAAACAGAAGGTGGGAATGGCAGGAGGGAGGGGGAGGGGGAGAGAGGGAGAGAGAGAGGGAGAGAGAGGAGAGGGGAGGGGGTAGAGATATCAGAAAACCCAGACGTCTGTCGCATTCCTATGGGAGATAGTGGATGTTCCAGGGACAGAGCGGCTCATCTTCTCTTGGCACGGGTGACACCAGCTTGTATTTCAGGGCACATTTTCAAACCCTTAAATGGTCTCCTTCAGCGGGGGGGCAGAGCCAAATTCACTGTGAGTTTTGCACGGGGCAGGGGAGCCTTTGGCCCCTGGACAGCAGGATGGGACAGGACACAGGGAGCTTTGCCTATTTTGGTCCTTGCTGTCCTTGTGGTCTCCTTTGCCAGGATACAGTGGGGTGTCAGAGAGTGTGTCCGTTCCTTCCCCTCCTGGCCCCTAACACCTCGTGGCTTCACAGTTTTGAAAAATTCTCTTTGATGTGTTTTACTTCAAATAATTTTGAGAGATTCCCCCCCCCCAAATGCTAAGCAGGATGTTTTCTTAAACCTGTAATGCTCAGGGCAGGACAGCAGCTTCCAGGATGTCACTCAGGTGGCATGCAGCAAAGGATATTCCAAGGAACTGCGGAGTCGCTGTGGAGAAATCAGAGTGGACAGGACAGAGTGACAAAGGCAATGGATTGGAGTAGGGAGGATTCACCATGACCTTCAGAACTCGAAGAATCTCCATAGAAACCCCTCCTCCATCTCCCACTGTCCAGCATCTAGCAAGAGGAACAACCCCTCCCCCAACCCAATGTTCTCGTTTCTATTGCTGATTTTCCATTACCCATATCACCTGTGTTTCTTTCTGCTTTCTTCTGCCCCCTCCTCTGCCTTCTCCTCCCTCCCATTCTCCTCCTCCCCCCCTCTTCTCTCTCTCTCATTTCCCACTTATCCTTCTGCCCTCCATAGCCTCCCTCCCCCTTTCCCGTTCCCTCTTTTTTTTCCTCTTTCTTTAGATCTCTGTTATTTTGGGGAGGGAAAATTATAATGAGAAATGCATGCCAAGTCTCTGGGGCCTCCCAATTCAAAGGATTTTGGGAAAGGGCCCTTAACAGAGACAGCAAGTTCCGTTGACAACAGGAGGGGGGCAGAGTGCAAATTGAAGCCATCCCACCCCAGGCAGTTTGCAGTTTATTTTAGAGGTCTATGCATGCCTGTTTCATGTCTAGAAAAGTTTTCTAAAGGCATAATCAGAACCACAGGCAAATATTTTATCTACAAGAATGTTCACACCACCACAGCATCTAATAACAGAGAAACTAGGATTTTAGAGGCCTCAAAATAAGAGGCAGTGCAATTGTGTCCTATGGAGACGTGGAATACTATGCAGCCACCAAAAGTCCAGCCTTGCATGAGAAAAGTCAATGGAAGAGAGTATGCAGTTTGGGGATTCCTTTTTAAAAATTTTGTGTGTGTCTAAGACACAAACTGACTTAGTGGAACTCATTCTATATGGAGAAATACTTTGCCCAGCCTAGTCACAGGGGTGTGGGTGTGGAGAGGTACCTTGGTCCTACCTCAAGGAGATGATGGGACAGACTTAGTAGCCTTCCTAGGGGAGGCCTTACCCTCTCCATGGAGCAGATGGGAGGAGGGGGTGTGAGGGGGAGAGAGGGGGAGCTGGGATTGGAATGTAAAAAATAAACTAAAAAATGTATTGAAATTGTGTGTGTGTGTGTGTGTGTGTGTACATGGGTTTGTGGCATGCACATTGAGGAGATAGTGGATATGTCCAAATGCCAAGATATTGAGGATGCCAATGTTGAGAAACAGAATGGCGGAGAGTTTGGTAGGTGTTGGGCCAGAATTGAAGCAGGAGGAGAGAGAGAGAGAGAGAGAGAGAGAGAGAGAGAGAGAGAGAGAGAGAGAGAGAGAGAACCATAAAAGCCCAGGCCCCACATCTGAAGTGCTCCACAGCCTCCCAAATCAAGGCTCCCACCTGAGGGACAAGCTTCTTACTGGAGCCTCTGAGGATATACTACATTCAAACCATAGCAACAGACAGTTTTCTAGATCTCGTTGGTTGCTTTTTTTTTAAAGTAAGTGCAGCACATGAGAAAGACAAGACCTAGCTCGTTTGCCTCTTGGGGTAACATCATAGCTTCCTCAATGCCCAAGGTTCTTGATTTTATACCATTAACCTGGCATGGGCCTGAGGAAGAAGCGGGGTATTACCTGCCCAGCTTCCGTTTTTGGTAGTGAGCTTTGGCAGCCAGAAGCCATCCAAGAGGCCAGGAGTTAACACAGACTGACTTGTCACCCTTTGGAAAGGGTCTGGAGGACATTTGGTTGCTATTACAAAAAAACAAATTCAGCTAAAAAGGGAAAATGGCCAAGTTGGGTGTTTCAGTGGAGAAAGGCCTTAGGGCCCTAAGCTAAATAATTACAGAAGCCTGGAAGCCTTCCCACAGGGGGGCTGGGTCCTGAGGTGGAGGCACTGAAGGCCCAGAGGCTGAGGCTTGTAGGAAAGGGTATGGCTGCCTAGTCTTTCCAGAAGTCTCAGAGGCACCACCAGCCAATGCATTTATTTATTCCATTCCATTATATGTCATCAAACAAATCAAGCACATACTATCTCATTTAACCACACAAGCAATGCCATGCTGCAGTGACCTTAGCCCCTCCCCTGGAGTGGGATGGACACAACAGCAAGGACAGATTATTTACTGAGAGCCACCTAGGGTGTGGGTGCTGTGTGCTGAGCCCAAATCTTTAACCTTTTTGTTTAATCCATGTGTACATCTTACATTTCTCACGGCTGTGACAAAATGCCTAGCAGACCCTAAAGACAGGGGGCTTTTGACTCGCAGTGTCAGAGCATTCTGTCCACTGCGGCTTGGCTCCATCTGTTCGGGCAGAACAGCATGGCGGCGGGATGCTCTTAGTTACTGGTGGACAAAAAGGAGAGGGGCAGGAGATAGGAAGGAAGGGCTCAAGATGAGATGTAGCCCCAAGGATGCTCCCCCAACATCAGCTAGACTCTACCTCCCATCTCCCATCGTCGACTCACAATAACACCATCAGATTAACAGTGCATCAAGGGATTAAGCCACTAATTAGATCCAAGCTCTCAGGATCCAGTCACTTCATGAGAGTCTACATCTGGAAGTCCAGAGCCCCCTTTTTCATGTGACGCTTTAGGGGACCTGCATATTCAAAACACAACACCCTGCACTTTTCAATTTTTGTTGTTTCAAAGACTTGTATTCAGACTTTTGTAAGATAAACGTCACCTTTATTTTACTGATAAGTCATAAAGGCATTTTTAAAAAAGTAACTCTTTGGGGGGGCGGTTGGAGAGGTAGCTCAGTAGTGAAGAGCACTAGCTGCTCTTCCAGAGGTTCTGAGTTCAATTCCCAGCAACCACATGGTGGCTTTCCACCATCTGTAATAGGATCTGATACCTTTTTCTGATGTGTATGAAGTCAGAGCACTCATATACATAGATAATCTTTTTAAAAGAGTAACTCTTTGGTCTATCTATCTATCTATCTATCTATCTATCTATCTAATTGTATCACTTATTACTGATCAAAGACAATTTACATATTAATGAGATATATTTATTTATCTTTAAATAGAGAATTGAACTAAGCTAAATACTGGATGACGTAAAGCACAGGGCATCTTCCATGTTTTTTCAGAACTGATCAATATTTTTATTTTATTTTTGTCAACACTGAGTGCCCTTTATACTAACACCTCACATGAGTCTCAAATAGCTGGTCTGAGACTCACTATGTATGGGAGGATAACCTTAAATTCCTGATCCTCCTGCTTCTGCCTCCCAAGTTCTGGGGTAATATGTGAGTGTAGTACCACCTGGTTTATGCTGTACTGGGGTTTGAACCCTGGTTTCCTGCTTGCTAGCAATCACTCTACCTACACCACTGCATACCCTTAACAGGTGAGGGAATGAGAATCAGAATCCCTTCCCCTTAAACATTCCAGACAGTGATCCAGGCTGAGGCCACTTCAGAGCTATGGTCAGAAGTCAGTCACCAGCGCCCGACATAGCCAGATATTTTGCTTGTTTGTTTTTTGTTTTTTGGTTTTTTGGTTTTTCAAGACAGGGTTTCTCTGTGGCTTTGGAGCCTGTCCTGGAACTAGCTCTTGTAGACCAGTCTGGCCTCAAACTCACAGAGATCCACCTGCCTCTGCCTCCCAAGTGCTGGGATTAAAGGCATGTGCCACCAACACCCGGCTTGTTTTTGTTTTTTGAGGCAGGGTTTCTCTGTATTGTTTTGGAGGCTGTCCTGGAACTTTCTCTGTAGACCAGGCTGGCCTCGAACTCACAGGGATCCACCTGCCTCTGCCTCCCAAGTGCTGGGATTAAAGGTGTGCGCCACCAATGCCCAGCTATAGCCAGATATTTTTGTGACTCAGATTCTCATATGTGTGCGAGCATGTGTGCACTCACAGGTGTGCGGATATATATAGATGCTCTCAGGTGAGTCTGCATGTGTGTGTGTGTGTGTGTGTGTGTGTGTGTGTGTAGGCTTCAGGTGAAGCAGGAGCTGCTTGGCCTGTTATTTTATTTTTTTTAAGACTGTATTTTACATGCATGGGTGTTTTGTCTGCATGTGTGTCTGGTGCTTGGGCAGGCCAGAAGAAGGTGCGGGATCCCCTGGAACTGGAGTTACAAATGACTGTGAGCCACCAAGTGGGTGCTAGGAGTCAAACGTTGATCCTCTGGAAGCTCAGCCAGTGCTCTTAACTATGAGCCATCTCTCCAGCCCCCAAGTCCTCATTGCTAAAATAAACCCTCTTCAAGGAGGCTGGAGAGATGGCTCAGAGGTTAGAAGCCCTGGTTGCTCTTGCAGAGGACCCAAGTTTGATTCTCAGCACCCTCATTGTGGCTCACAACCTTCTACAACTCCAGCTCCAGCAGATCTGGCTCCCTCTTCTGGCTTCTGTGGGCTCTGCACACACATGGAGCACATGGAAACGTGTAGGCAAAACACTCATATACAAAAATTAACATAAATAAATCTTCTCTTTAAATGAAGATTTTTGGAGGGTCACCTGCTGCTAAGTGTCATTGGAGTGGGAAAATCTCCATAGACTATTTGAGGCAGGGGCCAGTGGATACCCAGAGAAAACAAATCCTACTGTCATTGTAGTAGGGGCTCTCAATTGAGACATAAATTCAGAGCTGACAAACCAAACACGCACTTCACCCAGTACCTTTCATCGGAGTGTAACATAAGCACTGTTAGACACAGGAGCTGAGGGAGGGGGTGTGGAGAGGAGCAGAGCCTGGGGATTAAGCTGCCCTCCTCCACTCTGCCTCCCCTCCCCAGGCTAATCAATGGCTAGGCTTACTGGACTAATACGTCTGGACTCTTGCACTTTTGACCCAACTGTTAGATAACAATTCCTTCAGCTATATCTTGGAGGGTTTTAGGCTCTGAGAGTCCATTTGATAAATAGATGACATTTTATTTATCTAAATTTCTGGAGGAGTGGTGTTTAGTTTAAAACGGAGGAATGTAATTTTTAAGCCATTTATTTGTGGATGATGAGTTCAGACACCGACTTCGTGGGGGCAAAGAACAGCTCAACAGGGGAAATTAAAAAAAAAAAAAGAAAAGAAAACAAGAACTCCTCAGGCCTGGGTTTCTTCCATCTTCCTCTGGTCTTCTGGGCTTACCCAGGTGCTGTTTTTAACTGACATTGTAATATTTCACAGCTGATCCTGTGGTTGAGAATGCCTTGCCGGTGCCCCCCATAATCATTTAGTATGATGATAAAAAGCTAAACATAGTTTTACTGAGTCAGTTACTTGTCTTGTTGCTGTGGCAGAACACCTGACAAAAGCTGTTTAAGGAAAGAAAGGCCAATCAGGGCTCACAGTTTGAGGATACAGTCCCTCGTGGGGGTGGGGGTGGGGGTGGGGGTGAGATGGGGGCGGGGAGGTGGGGGCGTGGCACAGATCTCCAGGTCACATTGCATCCGCAGTCAGAAAGCAGAGAAGGGCGGATGCTAGTGCGCACCTTGCTTCCTTCTTCCATTCAGTCCGTGGCAGGAGGTCTCGACCTTCAGAACCTCTCAGATGTACTCCCCTGCTTGTTTCTATGGCAATTCTCAGTCTCCTCAAGTTGACTGTCAAGATTAACTGTCACAGTGGCATTTTCTTCAAAATACCCAAGTAGGGCCGTTGAGATGACTCAGTGGGTAAAGTTGCTTGTTGCCAAACCTGAAGGTCTGGGTTCAATCCCTGGGACCCACCTCATGGGAGGAGAGACTGACTCTTGAAAAGCTGTCCCCTGACCTCTACACACACACACACACACACACACACACACACACGGCTTTATGCATACATGCACATACACACAATAAATAAATACATGTCACAAAATAAAGAAAAAAATTAAGCCCAGGTAGGCCATCCAAATAAACAAGAACGCTGGTCCTATGTCTCAGCAGCCCTGTTTCTAAGTGAGTAACAACACAGAATCACACAATAGAGTGTGTACAGGGTAGTTATTATCATAGCATTTGGAACAGGGCAAGGCTGGAAATCTTTTAAGAGCCTAGCCATAGGATTCTGGTTCAAAAGATCATGGTTTAACCTCCACAGTTGAATACCACACTATCATTAACAGGAAGAAAAGGGACATGTGACCCTGACAAACACTGCTACAGAAAAACAAAGACTGTGGGTCTGCCATGTGTCCAGACTTGCAAAAGGAGGGCTCAGTGTCCCAAGGATGAGCTGGATGGTAGTGTCTGCCCCCAGCTGGAAAGCCTTTGTGCTCACTCTCCCCATATAGTCTCATGGCTTTGGGAGCCTAACTCACAAAGCCCTGAGCTGATCAATGCCTAGCGGGAGAGCCCAGCTCTTCCTAAGAAAGAGTCTGGCTGCTAGGGCTCTGCTGTCTATGGTGGCGCCCAGAGTGCTCCAAGCATTTCCTCTTTCGCTGCCCATACTTTCTGCTGTTCCAGAAACAGACATGAAAGGAATCTTTTATAGACGTTTAACTAGAAGGAAGTCCATGGCTTTTCCTTCTGCAGCCTCAATGGCACCGATTTCTTCGTAAGTGCTCTCTATCTCCAAAGTGGTCATATGAGACAAATGGGGGGATCAGAGAAGACACTAATAAAATAGTGGTTTATGGGCATCTGAAAATCAGGAAGGAGATTTCCAGATACATAAAGGCCCAGACAGAGAACAGGGAGAGGCTCCTGGTCCAGGATGTAGAGATGTTCTTCTGAGGTTTACCACCGCTGTCCCTAGGGTTTCTCCGCAGACAGTCTCCAAGATCCTGTCAATGTCAAAATCACAGAACTTGAGATCAACCTCCCAGGATAGGTGCATCCAGACATTGAGCAGAGCCCCCTCCAGAGTCACCTCGACTCTTCCCTCATGAAGAGATGACAAGACACCCCGTGTCTGTGATCTTGCTTAAACTTGTAGGTTTTTCCGAGGATTGAACCCGAGCAATCCCCTGAAAAGTGAACAACAAAACACAGAGCTGTGTTCCGCACTGACTTGTCAGTAGGCTCGATGATCATGGTACATCCACACGGTGGTCTGTTCTAGAAGTGAGGTCCCATGAGTCCATATCTGCTCATGTGTGCTTTTTCAGCAGGTTGGTCAAACTTCTAGTTTCCTTACCTGGGAACTTGGGCACTGGTAAAGCTCTTATCTGCACATATGGAGGGAGAATATCACCCCCCCTCCAGAGGGCGGGCCTGCATTAATGGCCAGTGGGACATGGTACATCAATCCCACAGCTTTTGTACCAACGGGGCAGATCACTGTGAGTCCTTCCGGGTCTGTGGTCCTCCATTCCCTGTGTGACTCAGATGTAGAAGCCTGAAAATGCCAATGCTCTTCTCCCCCTGCCCCATTCTCTCCCCGCCTGCCCCCTTCCTTCCTCAGGCCCTCCTGTGATTCCTGCCATGGCTGCCAAGTTAAAATGTTCATCCTGGAGCCTGGATTCAGGGACCCAGCCTGTAGTGTCTGCTATGTCTGCTTCTTGGCTCCTCCTTAAAAACCCATTTCCCTTGGGGCTGGAGAGAGAGCTCAGCAGCTAAGAGTATTGGCTGCTCTTCCTGAGGGCCTGGGTTTGGTTCTCAGGGTGGGTGCTTACATGTATGTCTGTGCACCGTGTGTGTGTGTGTGCAGTGCCCATGGAGGACAGAAGAGTGTGTCAGATCCTTCGCAACTGGAGTTACACGTGATTGTGAGCTGCCGGTTGGGTGCCTGTGCCTTCTTTGTATAAAAAACGACTTCTATTTACACAGCAGAATGTATCCTTTCTGGGTAACATCTCAGGATGATCTGGCTAGAAGTCTTATAGGTTATGGTTATGGTTATGGTTATGTCATGTGACCCCAGGCTCCTCTCTTCCCACTTAAGTCCTGCAGGAGTCCTTGTGCACACAGGTAAGCTTCATATATACCCAGTCCTTGACACAGTGGTGGCCCACAAAGGACAAGTTGAACCTAAAAAGAAAATCCAAGAAACCCTTGTTTCAGACTTGGTGTATCACAATCAAGGACTAATACTTTTGTTTGTTTGTTTTTTGAGACAAGGTTTCTCTGTGTAGCTTTGGAGCCTGTCCTGGAACTCACTCTAGACCAGGCTAGCCTGCAGCTCACAGAGATCCACCTGCCTCTACCTCCCAAGTACTGGGATTAAAGGCATGCACCACGACAGCCTGGCTAATAACCATTTAAAAGACTCAGCCCTTGGGTCTCTAGATGGTTTGGGGAGAAGAATGTGGTTTGGGACTTTGGAGGCTGAGAGAATGTGAGAACCCACAGTGGGAAATTCACAATTGTGTGTGGAAGCCAGCGCATGTCTGCCCTGTGGGAGTGCCTCGGGACTGTGATTTCTACCTTCATGGTGGTTTGTCCCCATTGCGATGGCCAGTTATGCTCATCTACTTCCTTCATCAGAGATGGATCCTGAGATCTAGTGATGGATTTTGGCCAATCAGGTGCATGGAGATGTTTTCCAAACAGATGGCTCCTGACAGCTGGCTTCCGAAGATGCCCCTCTACCAGGCAGCCCAGGGCTCACCACAGGCCCATGGAACACAAAGTCAGGAAAGTTGTGTGAGTCCCAGGACCTCCTCAGAACCCCAAAAGCACCTTATCCCTTTCCTTGTTTGTTGCAAGAGAAGGCAGCATCAAAGGAGAAATCCTACCAATGTCAACAGTGCCATGAAGAAGCCTGGCAGCCATGTGGAGAGGCGGCAGAGTAGCAAGACACTGGGCATGCCCAGCTTCCAGTCACCCCAGCTGAAGCAGGAGGTGAGACACCATTCTTGGATGCTGAGCCTGCCTGATTACTGTAGTCCTAGTGTTCCCCAGATGCCAGTACATAAAAGAACCTACGGCCAGGAGAAAGTTCTAGGAAAGGGTCCTCATTTCTAAGAAAGAGCGAGAGAGACAGATAATCCCTCCATACATGTTTTCCTTTAATCAAGCCAGGTCTGGGGAAGGAGAGAAGTGGGGAGGGAGAGGAGGGGAAGGAGGGAAAGAGGGGAACAAATGGCGGTTTAGGCACGGCTGGGTTAAAGATGTCTGATATGTGAGCCAATGTCTGAGATTAATAATCATCAAATGCTGTGAGAGCATATTCCAATTGCTGTCACTACCAAAAGCTTCTAGTTTGAGAGGAGACATGTGTGAGTTAGCTTGACTGAGCCTTTCCACTGTGTATGCATATTTATTTTTTATTCTATTATTATTTTTAGACTGTGCACATTTTAAATCACATTGTGCATGACAAATGATTTTTTTGTTTGGATTTTTGTTTTGTGTGTTTTTGAGGCAGGGCTTCTCTGTGTGTATCCTTGGCTGTCCTGGAACTAGCTCTGAGACCAGGCTGGCCTTGAACTCACAGAGATCCGCCTGCTTCTGCCTCCCAAGTGCTGAGATTAAAGGCGTGCACCACTACAACCCAGCTGACAAATGATTCTTATAAAAGCAAAACAAAATACAACCCCTGTGGAGTCTTGGACTTGGCTCAGGGATCTGAAGAATTCTATACCTGTGAGGCGGGGACAGGGTCCTTACAGGGGGCCCTGCTTTCCCACCGCTGTGTCAGATGACAGATGGTTCAGGGTGGAAAGATCTGTAGCAAGGCACGTCCCAGAGGGCTTTGTCCACCACACAGGGGAAGGTGTGCAGATGAAGCTCAGTTCACACGATGACAGTCAGGACAGAGGGCTCCACAGGAAGCAGTCAGGGATAATGAGTCCTGGAGGATCCACCCGACAGAGACCTTCTTCTTCCAGTTCAACTTCGCCTCCTAAGTTTCCAGAACTTTCCAACAACTGGGAACCAAGTGTTCAGGTCATGAGATACTTTATACCCAAATGATAATAGTGTTTGTTTCTCAAAGTAGGTTGACACACCCAGGTGTTTGTCTTTCAGGGAGAGGTGGTGTGTGTGTGTATGTGTGTGTGTGTGTGTGTGTGTGCATTTGTGTGTGTGCATGTGTATGTGCATGTGTGTTTGTGTGTGTATGTGTATGTACATGTGTGTTTGTGTATGTGTACATGTGTATGTGTGTGTGCTTGTGTATGTGTGTGTGCATGTGTATGTGTGTGCATGCATGTGTGTGTGGTTTGTTACAGATGGTTGTGAGCTGCCACATGGGTACTGGAGATCAAACCCAGGTCCTCTGAAAATGTTGCCAGTACTCTTAACCACTAAGCCATCTCTGTATCCCCTTAGATAACATGTGTAGTCACAAATTATGTTGCATCAACTTTAACTTTGTGAAAACATTATATTATGTTGCTGCCTCGGTGGCTCCCAAAACCCTGCCTTGGAATCCAGTTCCTCACTGGTGTCTCCATCACCCTCTTGTGGAATCTCATCCAAGTTGTCTTGACCTTGGGGTGGCCAGGCTGGCCACTGCTTTCCAGGTGACAACCCACAGTAGGTTTTACCACTGTCCACACCCAGCATGCCACATATTTCACACCCTCTTTCAGTCTCCATAGACTCCATTGGAAGTCATAGCCCAAATTTAGGACATGGTGGCTTGTGGTCAATTAGGAGCCTGGCCAAGGGGAGCTGGCTGTTTACAGTCCCTGCCTTGATTGGCAGGTCCACCCTCCCAGGCTGCTTTGAGTCTTTCTTGTGTTTTGAAAGCAGCTTGGAAACACCCGATGCCCTGCCAAATGCAGCTTCCGCTGTTTACTGTTTCAAGTTCTGGCTTTGCTGGCTTCCAAAGGGACAGACGGAAGCCACTTTCGGGCCTTGCCACCACTGTCCACACATGGTAGCCTCATGGATTCTCTGAAGGGGGACAGAATCCAGATTTGAGTCCATTCCCTATTGAACACACAATCTAAGAAAGAGTTTGTATTTGGATACATGAGTCTATATTTAAAAATTTGCAGTGTGTGTGTGTGTGTGTGTGTGGTGCGCGCACGCGCCACACACACATGAATTCATGGGTGTCCACCTGCTGAAGGCACTCATGGGGGTCAGAAGACAACTGGAAGGAGTCAGTTCTCTTCCTCTACCATGTAGATTCCAGGGATCAAACTCAAATTGCCACCCTTGGCAGCAAGTTCCTGCTCAGCCATCTCACCAGTCCTTGTTTTTTTGTTTGTTTTTTGTTTTTCTTCTTCAAACCTCATTAGGTCATCTGTAAACTGCCGCAAGTGACAACACTCATGCTGAAGTGTCAAATTTGTCACCGAATGGTTACTAGGAGAGCCCTATTCTTTGGAGTGCTCCAAGCAGCACATGGAGGTCTGTGGCAGGGAGCAGGCGGATATGGGGAGCCATCTGGGCGTGGGGAGATACCCAGAAGCTGCCTGTCCTCTGTCCCCTCTGGATCAGCAGCACTGCCCTCCCCAGGTGTGAAACTCTACATACATGCAGCCATGATCCAGTGCCCCTGCTTCCAGCCACACTGAGAGCCATTGCCTTTTCCCAGTGCCCGGGACATCGTAAGGACTCAATCAACTCTCCCTCATGTTAATATCGCCTTTATAACAGAGTCACACATTTACTGGACATAAAATGTTCAATTGCTCAATTAACATAACTCTTCTGGCATTTTAATTGTCGGGGGGGGGGGGTCCGGTTTCTTGTTCTACCCACGGGCCCTGTGGGTCACATGCTCCATTTAACCTCAGATGCAAACTTCTCCATATTAAGAGCTTTTGAATTTGTTGAATATCAAAATGCCGATGAAGTTTGGCCATCTTTATTACCCCCGTAACTCCTCACTTTCTCCTCTTTCTCCCCATTACAGCCTCACACTGAACAAGCAGCAGGTCCCCCTCCCCCCTTTTTTTAGACTCTCATTTTGCACCAAGGTGTTTTTGCATGGAGCTCCGGGAAGACAGACTAATGTACAGTCATTCATTGGTTGGGCGCATTTGAGCTTGAACCCCAGGGGGAATCACTTGGAAAATGTTGCAATTATCTGAGCTGCATCCATCCCACATTGTCTAACATGGGTACAATGCACACACTGTCCCCTGCTTTCTATATTGAGTCCCTGCAAGAAGCCCCAGGAAATCTGAGAGCCCCGTGCACCTGGCTAAATGCTCTCTCAGTCTCTCTCTAAATAATCCGAGCCTCCAGGTTTTCGAGGATCAACCCGAAATGACTTACGGTCTCCAGAACATTTTTAAGTAGGGAAATAAATTAGAGTGGTAATAATCGTGACAATTATACAATAAATGTCCACCATTGTAAGTTTCCCGGTGGACTTAATAACTTTATTTTGGTGGTGGTGGGGGGGGTTGGATATGGAAATTCCACACACAGAGCAGCTGGTGACATCATCAACCCAAATGAGAGACCAGTTTCTAAACACCGGACGGCACCGAGGCACGAAGTGGGGTGGCACTTGGGTTTCTTGGTTGTGTTTCCTAGGTTTGAATAATTCAAACTGGCATTTGCAAAATAAATCTAGGACTTCGTGGATGTTCTGGATTGGCAATGTTTCTTTCTCCTCTCCTCCCTCCCTCCCTCCTCCTCCTCCTCTCTCTCTCTCTCTCTCTGGTTCTCTCTTTCCTTGTCCTCATCTCCACTCCCCTCAACCCAAGACGCTCACAGCTGGCCAAACCATCTCCAACTCTGCACTCCTAATAATTCCAGCTGCAGACTGAAGAAAAATAGGTCTGAATGTAGGGATGACAGCCGGTCCCCAAACAAGACCTTTCCAGGAAGGTTCGGGGCTAGAAAGCACATTAACATCCCAAACTGGGTACTGGGATGAAGGCTTGGGTCTGGAATTCTTGCATCAATGTCATGTAAGGGGAAAGGAGGCAGCTCTGAACCGGCCAGGCACAGTTTCCAGTAAGAATGCTACTGGCGATTTGTGCCGTGTATCCTGAGCCCAGTAGGTACCTCACCTGTGAGGCTCCACATTTCCTCTGTCAGGGAATATTATTGTACCCGCTTTAAAGGTATGGAAACTGAGGCTTAGAGGGCACAGGCATGTGCTTGAGATCATAACAGCTCTAACGAGGAGAGGTAAGAAGGTTCACCCAGATCAGGGTGACAGCAGAACTTACACTCTTAACCATGATGTTGTTACCAAGACAACACAGGCAGAATGGGGATGCTGTCCAGCCCTGCAAGGCATCTGAAGCTCTGCCCAGATCTGCAATGGTGAATGTCATTCACAGCCCCATGGTGCAGGCCTCTGACCCAAGCTGCTCACTCACTGATACAGGAAGACTAAAAGTTCAAGACCTGGCTGGGCATAGTGGCATATGCCTTTAATCCCAGCACTTGGGAGGCAGAAGCAGGAGGATCTCTGTGAGTTCAAGGTCAGCCTATTCCACATAGTGAATTTTAGGACAACCAGGGATACATAATGAGAACCTGTCTTAATAAAATAAAATAAAAATAGAAAGAAAGTTTAAAAAGTCCAATATCTCTCTGGTCGATAGAATGAGTTTAAGGGCAACCTGGTTGTCTCAAAATAGAAAAGTTAAAAAAAAAAAGGTCTGGAGATGTCCTTTGGCAGTAGAGCACCTCCCTAAAATCCCCAGGGAGGGGTTAGGGGTGTGGCACAGCAGGCTGAAGCCCTGGGTTCTACCTGCTTGCCCCATACTGGAAAGTCACACCAAACAAACAAAGCAAATTCAACCAGCACATGGCTGCACTCAGGCTCTCTCCCAAACAGACTCGTAAGTGTATTTTCTGGTGTGGTTTTCTCCTTGACAGCAGGTAGACAAGGTCTCTCTTCTTTTCTTCATGTGACTGAGAGACCCTTGTGTGAACAAATCCCCAGTGTCTGGTTAGCTGTGGACCCCAACTCCTCCAGACCAGACTACAGTGAGACAGCCCTCAGTTTGAAAAGTGAACTGAGCAGAGATACCCAGCAAGACGGCCTGAGCCAGGTCCCACGTCCTGCAAACTCAAGGGTCCCTTTGTGAATGAGAGGTGCCTTCATAGCCTGGGTCACAACCTGCTTTCTCCACACACCTTCCTTGGTAGGACTAGATGCCAATTTCATTAAAACAAGACACTTGACTGCCACCTTCTGGAAAATTGTTGCAATGAATAGACTTGAATGTGCAAAAGTCAGGAAGGGTGTGAGTGGTAGGTACCCCTGAGCGTCACCCCCTTTGTGCAGTGCTCTACCAGGGCAACTGTTCTTTCTCACCCTGATAATTCTTTATTGTGTTATTGGGGAGATAATTTGGTCTTTTCCAATAGTATGTCCTCTAAACTTCACGGTGAAGAGTGCACACCATACAAGGTCTTTAGCAATGCTCTGATTCAAACACAATGGAGGCCATTGTCTGTTGTGGACAGTTACTGAGAAACTTCGAAGGGGGTCTGGAGAGATGGCTTAGCGGTTAATAGCACTAACTGCTCTTCCAGAGGACCTGGGCTCAATTCCCAACACCCAGATGGCAGCTCACAGCTGTCTGTAACTCCAGGGATTCCAACACCCTTACAGACATACATGCAGGCAAAACACCAATGCACATGCAATAAAAATATAATAAAAAGAGAAAAACGTCATAGGATTCAGTCCTGGCCCATCTCGGCTAACTGGAGTCCATCTCTTAGTAATCACCTCCCTCTCCCTCCACGCTTAACCCCTTTTCTGTTTCCCTGGCCAGGAGAGGGACAGAGCTCTTTCTGATCCAGCTCCCAAAACTCTCTGAGCATTTCTTAGATACTTGGACAGCCTTATAAAATGTTTAGTGTGCTTGGGAAGCCTTGCTCCCTGCCAGGAAGTCCTGGAACAGGTAAGGGACAGGATGTCTCATATCCAACAAAAACCTGGTTAGATTCTTATTTTGCCCTGTTATTAACTGCATGCCTTGGGTAAATGACATAACTGTGTTATGTTTCAGTTTTTTTCACAGGCGAAAGGGTACCTTATTTTTATTTTTACAGGTCATTCATTTCTAGCTGTCCATTTAATGACTGTCCCCTTCCCTTTTGTGTGGTGCTGGGAATGCACATTCTACCACTGAATTACATCCCCAGACCATTAGGATCCTAAATCTCATAAAGTTATTTATGGCTCTCCCTTTTAGATAGCCCAGGTTGGTGTCAAACATACAATGTTTGTGCTTCAGCCTTCCAAGTGCTAGGGTTACAGGTGTGCACCCCGAATTCAGTGTGGTAGAGGGAGGGAATAATGCATGTGACTTTGTACCCCTATATTTGCCTGTGAGCATGGAGGCTCAATGTCAGCCTTTGGCATCATCTCTCTGGATGGTTTGAGACTGTATTTTGAGACAGGTTCTTTCCTTGGGACCCAGAGCTCTCTGATGAGGCTAGGGTGCCCATTGAGCCCCAGGGACCATCTGTCTCCACCTCCTAGTGCTAAGAGTACAAATGCGAGCCTCCAAATCTGCCTTTTCCCATGGATTCGGATGCTGGAGCTCAGGCTCTTCCTTTTGCATAGCAAGTAGCATTACTGATGGCATCTCCCCAGCCTTTCCGATCCACTGATTATAAAATGTCCATTTATAGCAACAGCTGGGGCCAGTCCTGTTTACTTCTGCATGGTAAGCATCACCCCATGTCACATGCATCCTGGCTTCTGTGGGACACAGTTGCTGCACTTAAGAAGTGTTTTGAGCACCACAGCTGTTGCATCTCCAAAAACAAATTCCTCTGAGATGAGATGACATTTGAAGGGCAACTTGGGATGTGGGGGGCAGTGGCACCGGTAGGCTGAGTTCCCTCTGGAGGTCCTCCTGTCAGTCACAACATTTTCTCAAACCACCGTGTCTTCCTTGTCTTTAGAATCTGAGGCAAAATCAGGGCATGCCATTTCCCAGTTTCTCCTCTGAGGGTTCCTTTGCTCCCAACTCTGTCCCTGGCTCAGGACCTCTGGAGCCATCTCTGTCCTCAGGAGATCTGTAGCTCATTGAAGGGACTTTGGAACAGTGTCCAAGCCTGGGTTGTTACTGGCTAGCAAACAGCTGTTTTTGGAGCAGTTTGTGCTGGGGGATGGCAGGGCAGGGAGTCAGTTCCCAACCCCAGTCTGAAGGCTGGCAATCAGAGGTGGATCTAGGGCAGGGTTTTCAGCCTGCAGAAAACCTGTGACTTTGAGGAGGGGACTTCATGTCTCCAAACCTGTCCGTACCTCCACTGTCTTCAATCATCTTTAATGTGAACGAGGCAGAAAATGTCTTGGGATATGAAGTCTATGCAGCAAATCCGAATCGCTAAACTTTGAAGCCTGCCATTCAGCCGCAGGGCATGAACGTCTTCACAGTGGGGGCATCAGTTCCTGTGTTTGTAGAACCAGAATTGAAGATAGCTCCAGAGGGCTGGGGAGAAGGCTTGGTCAGCAAAGCACTTGCCATGAGACATGAGGACTTGAGTTTGATTGGCAGAACCCATAAGAAAGGAAGGGAGGGAGGGAGGGAGGGAGGGAGGGAGGGAGGGAGGGAGGGAGGGAGGGAGGAAGGAAGGGAGAAAGAAAGGTAGAAAGTCCAAGAATGGTGACATGCACGTGTAACCCCAGCATCCCATTGCTGGGAGACAGGGATCCCAGGGCCTACTAGTCAGGTAGCCTAGCCTAATCAGTGTGCTCTAGGTCAGGGAGTGACCTTGTCTTAAAACACAAAAAAGCAAGGTAGAAGTCACCTGAAACTGACACCTGACTTCCACATGTGTATGCACACACATGTACACACACTCTCACATATGTGCACAGATATATGCACACTCTTACACACATGCATGTACTGTAACACATCTGCACACAGTGAACAACATGCATACTCTCACACATGTTAACTTGCACCCACATGCACATGTGAGCATACACATACACACACACACACACACACACACACACACACACACACAATGCCTAGGCTGAGTGCAGTGTCTCACATCTGTAATTCCAGCACTTTGAAGGCTGTTCCTGGAGGCTTCTGAATTCAAGGCCAGCCTGGGATGCCTGGAGAAATCCTGTGTTGGAAGACCAAACTCCAGACAAAAAAAGACAGGGCCTCTCTTCCAAGCTGGGGGTGAAGATTCAGGGAGATGGGGTTCTGAGAATGCCTGGCTGTGTGTCCGGCCTGTGGAGCACACACTACAAATCTGAATCATTATTGTAAGACTGTCAGTGAAGAAGAAAGGCTTTGCGGCAGAGGAGACACATTCTCAAACCAAGAAAGCTGCCTCCTTTCTGACTCTAGGGCAGCGACTGTTGACCTTCCTAACCCTGCGGCCCTTTAACACATTTCCTCATGTGGTGGTGACCTTCCCAAACCATAAAATTATTCTCGTTGCAACTTCATAGCTGTAATTTTGTTACTGTTATGAATCTGATATGTAGGATATCTGAAAGATGCCCACAGGTTGAGAACCACTGCTCTAGGGTACCCTGGTAGGTCTCTTCCATTAGAAACCTTTCTTCGGGGAGAGAGCACAGTCCTCCCAGGGCCACACAGCAAGGCATGACACCAGGACCTTGATCTTCTTCAGATGGCTGAGCCTCTCTGCTCTATCACAACCAAAGATATCAACAGGCAACCACATCACATCCCCAAGTCTGCTGATTTAAACTGGGCCTTGACGGCTCCTCTGGCCAGCAGGGTGAGGACCAACCAGGGACTGCTGGTGCAGCATTGAAATGGCACCAGGACAACTCACTTTTCAAGACAAATAATATTTGGGGTGTGTCCACTGATGCATACGAGCATGCATGTGACTGTCACAGGTGCCAACCGCAGTCAGTCTCCGGTTCATGTTCTGGGGAAGAGTCAGTCTCTCACTGAACCCAGAGCTCACTGATTAGGTTAGATTGGCCAGTGAGCCTCATGGATGAGCTCGGCTCTGCCTCCTCAGGGCTGGGATTAATGGGTGCATACTGATGTGCTGGGAGTTTTTACACAGGTGTCACAGGGAGTTCAAACTCAGGTCCTTACACTTGCATGGCAAACACTCTACTAAACTGTCTCCCCAGCCCTAAGTCAGATAGCATTTTAATGCAATATATTTAATAAATCAAATCTTACAAGAGAAGAGGAAACCCAAGATAAAGGAATATCCCCCCCTCACTCCCTCCCTCCTTACCTCCTTTTTTGCCTCCCTTCCTCCCTCCGCCCTTCTCTCCTCCTCTCCTATTCTCTCTCCCTTCTTTCCTTTCTTCCTTTGGCAGCCTGGGAGCTCAGGAAATTGAACTCAGAGCATTATACACATACCAAATGCTCTACCAGGGAGCCATGCCTCTCAGCCCCAAATGCAAACCTTTTAGTCACTTTGATCAACCTCCAGGCAGCCCCTCTACTCTGCAGCCCATAGTGAAATCAAGAGGCATAGCATCAAATACCGTGTCCATTCTTTGAGGACCACAGCCTGTAGGTGCCCTTGTAACACAACTTAATAAAATGACACAGAAACAGATATTGGGGTTCAAACTTCAAGCTGAATATCAGAAGAGCAAAGCAGCTGGCCACTAGCTCTCACCTCTAGCTCAGGCTGAAGGGGCTGATCCACACACGAGCTCTTCACCAAGTCTCAAACTGCTGCCTCTCCTCATTGTGGCTGGAGAACTAATGCTTCCTACCTTCAATGAAGCTGGAGAATGAATGCCTTGTACTGACTCTTGATACTGGTTTATGTAACCCTCATGAGTCCTAGGATTAGAGGTGTGAGCTATAATTCTCTTTTAGACTGATTCACTCTTGTGTAGATCTGGGTGGCCTTGGACTAATAAGAGATCCATCTATCTCTTAATCCTGAGTCCTAGGATTAAAGTTACCACCACCTCCTAGCTTCTGGCTGCTGGAATTAAAGGTGTGTGCCTGGCTTCTATGGTTTGTGGATGACTTTGCTTTTTGAATCCTCAGGCAAGTTTTAATAAATCATAACTAATATATCACCATATGCCTTCGCCTCAGCAGACCATCCTTTCTCAGAGGTGAACTGGGGTGAACCTTCAGACTGCTGCAGGCTGAGGTCAGTGGAAGAGGGCTGGGGTGGGCCCTTCCAACTTCTCATCCTTGCTCCAAGTTCCATCTACCTTCATCTTTAATCAATAAAACAGGAATATTAGCTCTTTGGGCCAAGCCATCATTTTTGCCTTCTAGTTTATGACCGTGACCACCTCACAGCCTTTTAAAGATGCCCGACAGGCTTCCTTAAATACCTGAGGTTGCAGGACCAGGTTAGTAAACAGTTTGGGCTAGGTGGGAGGGACAAGTTCAAGGCACCATTCCCACCCCACCAAGTTCAGGACTCTGAACTCACCAAGAACTCCAAGCTTTTTTTCATTATTTCCTTCTCTTTTTAAAGGGGGGCATAGTGGGAAATGAGGTGCTGAATGCCTGCTGCCTCTGACTACAGCTCACTCTCCCCAAAGCGAGAGAACTGAACAGCAGACCTGGAATTTCTTTTTCCCCCCTTTTTGTTTGAAATTGATTGATTCTAACTAGGAGCTTCAAATCGAAACCAGAAGAGGGGCTTTGAAATGTCGAAGAAAAGTTACAAAAGACAAAAACGGAGCAGGCAGAGGAGGACAGAAAGGAAATAACCTGAAGGAGAGGGTCTACCCTTCTTTTGCAAGGTCTCTGCACTTCTCAGTTTCCAAGGTGCTGGGGGATCCCTGTACTTTTTTTGAAAAAAGAAAGCTAGGATCCATCTTTGGAGGCCAGTAAGCCTTTACATTGGGCTTCAGCAAGCCTCAGGAACAGCGAATAGGACAGAGCTTTTCCACAACTGGGTAAAGGTTTTGCAAAACTCTGCTGGCAATTTACATTGGGATTGAGTCATTCACAATGTAAATTTTCTTTTTAATTAAAAATTTTTTGTGTTTATGGATGTTTTGCTTGCATGTATGTGTGTGCCCCGTGTGCATGCCTGGTGCCATCTCTCCGGCCCCCATAATGTAAGCTCTTGATGAGTTGTGTTTCCCCAACATTATCTGGTTTAATTTTTTTTAATTAGAGTTGCAAGAGAGAGAAAAGGGATGAGGCAGGAGGATTGCTATGAGTTGGAGACCAGCCTGGGCTTCATAATGAGTTCAAGGCCAACTTGAGCTACATAGCAAAACCTTGTCTCAAAACAAACCATGACCTAGAGTAGACAGGATCCCTTGCAGGGCTGCTATCTGGGGACTGAAGCTCTCCCAGGGCCACCTCAGCCAGTCATGGTGGAGCTCAGTCCCCTGCTCCATCCTCTGGTTTACAAGAGGACTGTCCCAGCAGCAATCCTCAGGGCCTTAAGGTTAACAGTCTGATTGGGTGACAGAACTCATCATGCATGAGGATATCTTTTAGGAATGGGGTAGACAGCCAGGAAGTACAGAGAGGGTTGGCTACAGGGAACTCCCCTCCCTCCACTGGGAACCAATGCCTACTGGGTAGCAAGGAGCCCTGGGGCCTGGTGGGAGGAGTAAGAACCAAGTCCCTGCAAGGCTTCTCCCAGGCCTCTCCCTCTACTCCAGCAGCCACTGGGAAGAGGAAAGGACATATGCTGGTTGGAACTCATGGTCAAGTACAGGTAGGAATTACTGCTCAGATTACCCCATAGATTATCCCAAAGCATGCAGTGCCCAGTGGGGCAGCCAGGCACCCAGGAAACACGGGGAGCTAGGAGAGGCTCAAGTCTGATGTCAGCCTTTGCTTGGGAGGTCAGAGAATGGACTCTTGTGGACTTCTTGTCAAAAGGATCTGTAGGTAGACTTCTCTTTCCCACTGGCCAGTTCCCAAATAACCAACATGGAGACTTAATATTACTTATAAATGCTCAGCCAATAGCTCAGGCTTACTAACTAATTCTTACATTTTAAATTAACCTGCAGATGCTTGTGGAAGACAGAGTGACATGCTGGTCTCCAGGCAGGACAGTTCTGTGATGTATCTCCTCCACCATGGACCAAGCCAAGACAGGCCTTTGCCCTAAACCTACCCTGCGGCTCTCCTGAACCTCCACCATCATGCCCAACTCTTCCTCTATGTGGATTTCCTCAGAGAACAATTCACATAACACACGCACACAAATCCCTGAAGCTTGAGAGGGTGTCCAAGTCAGAGAAGGAACAGGGCTGGCTTGCTCCTGTGTCCATTTCAGTATTTGAGACGTGAGAGCCATGTCCCCATTCTGTATCCTGGGGTTTCAGGAAGCGAGCTTGACAGGCTAAGGGCAGGACCATCTTCTGCCTCCAGGCTCTTGCTCCAAAATTGCCAAGTTCAGCCTCTCACTTGAGCCTCTTAAAGAAAGACAAAAGAATGTATCAGATTGTATCAAGCCCATCCTGAATACCGGGGTTCATGGATCAAGAGAAAAAAACTACATCCCCACATGAAGTCTGGGTTCTTGGGTTAAAATACTAGTTGGCAAAGTGTCAGATAAGCACATTCTAGGATCCCACATGTAGTCTGGAAACTCCCAGTTAGTTGAAGGCAGGGGCAGATTTGGGATTCTCAATTCCTTAGATACAGGGGCTGCAGTGATATCAGGGGCAGCAGGGATAGAGAGAGCTCTCCATCCTGTGACCCTCATCAATCTGGGGAATTTCTTTCATCTTTTAAGGACCTCACTCAGGGAAAGCCAGATCCTTGGATGGGCAGCAGAAAATAATTTTGGGGTGAGGCAAACAGAGCAGAGCTGGGGCTTGATAGGATGATAGTATGGATACAGATTTAAAGCAGAGTGGTTACAAGCACCCACGGAGCATGAGTGTGAGCATCTCAAAGAAGTCTTGCAACTGTTTCAACATTTAGTTGACTCTCAAGTTACAAATCTTGACAATTGTTGCAACATTTTTTTTAGATTTTCTTTCTTTATTATTTATTTTTAAATTTAAATTAGAAACAAGGTTGCTTCACAAGTCAGTTCCAGGTCCCTCTCTGTTTCCCTCCCCTCCTCCCGTGCCTTCCCCTATCCCCCAATATCCCCTCATTTTCCCAAGGAGGGTGAGGCCCTCCTTGGGGGTGTCCATAGTCTGTCATTTCATCCAGGTTGTCGACCCTCAAGTTACATATCCAAGGTCTGCTAAGAAACTTTTCCTTTCTATGATTTATTTTGATGACTTTTAATTGTGTGCAGTGTGTGTGTGTGTGTGTGTGTGTGTGTGTGTGTGTGTATGCACATATGTGAGTATAGTACCTCCAGACATCAGAAGAGGACTACAGATCTACCTGGAGCCGGAGTTAATAGGAGGTTTTGAACCATTCGATGTGGGTGCTGGGAACCCAACTTGAGTCTTCTGCAAGAGTAGGAGGCTTTCTTAGTGGTTGAGCCACCTCTCCAGTTCCTTCTCCCTCTAAATGGGATTATGGGGTGTCTCCGGAGATGCTTTGAGTGAGATTGTAATCTTGAAAGGTAAAACTGGGAGTCACTGGGGTTTCTCATGTGGTTTAAGGCATGTCTTAGACTGTACATCAGGCTTCTGGTGAGATTCCTAGAAAACCAAATTTATAGCTGGAAAGAAGAAAAGACTTCCTCAGGGCGAGCCTGAAGGTGGGAGCTTTACCCATCAGAGCTGCACCCAGAAAATAGCTGATCAGGCCCGTTTGCAGACTCCAGTCCACTTGGGCAGAAGTCTCTTGATAACCAGGATATGCCTTTCTGAAGGTCTTGCCTGGGAGAGTTAGAACAAAGTCTTCCTGTGTAGGACCAGGAGTGACCCCACTCTGGCAGGGCTGAACCTGCTGAGTCCTGACAGCCCACACTGCACATCCTGTCGTTAGAGCTCCCAGATCCAGTTAGCTTCTCCAACCACGTTCGACTTGTTTCTGCCAGATTCCTCTGGGAATAAATTCTGCAAGAGACTCAGGCCTCTGTGTACAGAGCTTTGGCTCATCTTGACTCAGCCTGGCCACCACCCTCGGTACAAACACAAGCATCTGCATAGCCCAGAAGACCTTGTCAGGATGACTGTGGGACTGGGCATAGACCCAGGATATCCTCCTCCTTCTCCCTTGCTGGGACCAGAAACCTCCCAGCAAAAACATTGGGAAGCAAGTTTGGGTGAAAACCATTTGTTGTTGTTGTTCTCCAGTTGACCACAAAGTTGCAACTACTCTGCGCACTGGTAATGCCTCCCTGCCTCCCTTCCCAGCGAGGTGGGCCACTTGAGGTGGCCTTGAGATTGCTCCTGCAGACCCTGGAAAGAAGTATACAATTACACAGTTATACGTGAATCCACACTTCTACCTGCCCATGTCAGTGCGTGGCTGCTACTCTAGCTGTCTGCTTCAGTTTTTTCAAACAAATAAATAAAGAAATTGTTATTATGGTTGTGTGTGCTCAGTGTGTGGCTGCAAAGGTCAGAGGACAACTTTTTGGATTGGGTTCTCTCTAGACACTTTTACACAGGATCAGGGATTGAACTTGTGTCAGCGGGCTTGCAGAGCAAGCACCTTTACCCCCTTCCCCCAATCATCTCATCAGCCTCTCTGTTTCGTTTTTCATAAGAAGCCCAAATTTCATCGGCTTACTTAAGATGTCTATTCCCCAAAAGACCTTTGAATGCCTGGTCTAGTGGGTTGATAACTCCCAAGGTCTTATCCTTTGAAGCCCGGATGACCTGTGAATGTCCAAGTCCACCAGGTCTGTCCGTGGAGGTATGGATAACAAAATGTGGTAGACACAGGATGGAATAGTTTTTAGTCATAACAATGAAAGAAGTTATGTTGTTTGAGGAAAATGGATGCAACCAGAGGTAACCGTGTTAAGTGAATTAAATCAGCTTCAGAAAGAAAACATCACACTTGCATTTGTGTATCCTAGGTTTTATATAGATAGGTGAAATCCTTTACGTGAGCATGACGTGTCTAGGGAAACAAAGGACCTAATGCAGGGAGGACATGGTGAGAAAAACACATGTAATGTAGATTATATTCCTGCATGAAATCCTCTTTATGAATCCTAGTACTAATCAGCATTAATTATACTAATACATGCCAATTAAATAACTATAATTAAAATTAAGATTTACTCGTAGAAAGAAAAACGCATAAAAATTAAAAACAAGCAAATCTTATGTGGTAAGGTAGAGGTTAGGGGTCCTGAACTGTAACAATGGGTAGAGCCTTCAGTGTGCTCAAACAGACCCATACATTGTAGCAAATTCCATTAAAGTTCCTGTAATAGTGGCACAAACCTTTCATCCTCAAACTGTGAGTTCGAGGTCAGCCTTATGACCAGGCTTATATAGTGAGACCCTGTTTCAAAAGCAAAACCAAACCAAATAAGATCACTGTGGGTGGGGAAATGAATTACCTCCTCCGGCAGAAATGTGATGTGGTCAGAGCTAGATGGTTCAGTGGGTAAAGGGAAAGGCAACTCCTGGGACCTTTAGTGGACGAAGAGAACTGACTTCATAAGATTGTTCTATGATTTCACATGTGTGTCATGGCGTGCGTGTGTGCACACAACCCCACACATGTGGTGGCAGTTTTTAAAGACTTTTGGGAAAATTGTGATTGAATCCCACAAACCTAAATTTTAGCTAGAGGAGGCAGTCACAGACAGTGGTATATCTTAGTATGAAAAGCATATAGTCAACACCACCGTATTTTTAGAATGTGATTTTAGAGCTGGAAAAATGACTCAGGGGTTAAGAGTATTGACTGCTCTTCCAGAGGTCCTGAGTTCAATTCCCACCAACCACATGGTGGCTCACAACCATCTGTAATGAGATCTGATGCCCTCTTCTAACCTGCAGGTATACATGCAGGCAGAACACTATATACATAATAAATAAAATCTTTTTAAAAATATTTGTTTTTAAAGATACATAAGTACTCTTGACACTTCTTTTACACATGGGTGTTAGGCTGGGCATGGTGGAGCACACCTTTAAACCCAGCACCTCAGAAGGCAGAGGCAGGCAGATCTCTATGAATTAGGTCTACATAGTGAGTTCTAGGTCAGACAGGGCTACGTAGTGAGATCCTGTCTTTAAAAAAATTTTACTCCCCAAACCCACAACTATGTGGCTGGCAGAGATCTTAGAATAGTGCCCACAAGTTTCAGAGAGTGGGGCGGGGGACCCACATACTGCTGAAACAGGTGGGTAGTGGGGCATAGAGAACAAAATTAGACAGGACCTAACGAAGCTGGGGACAGGGCGGGCAGAGGGGTAGAGCAACCCTGGAGCTTGGAAAATCATTATTTCCCAGCCTGTGCTATTGTCCCATGGAGCACATAAAGATTGAAACTTAATTCCGACCATCCCAAGAAGGGTATTTAAGAGTCTGGCTTTAGCATTATTATTCTCTTCCTTTTAAAACTCATTAAAAAACAAAAACAAAAACAAAAATCTTACAATCCCCCACCGACCTCCAACCCCTTTAAGAAACCCTCAATATGAAGATCCAAGCAACATTCCCAATCACAGTTTGCCCAGGGAGGTCGCCCTCTAGGTCTTTGAAGTCCACTTTTTTTTTTCAACCTTTTCAAACATCCCAAATAGCTGTGTACGGTTCCCTCTGGTTTGCCTCTCGTTAAATTCCTCAGATGCAGGAGCCAGAGGAAGCCTCATACGGGACCAAATTATCTGTGTTCCACATGTCTGAGTTTTTTAATAATAAAAATACAATGAAATAAACCCCAAGGCCACAGTCTTCCTGGCCCAACTTTTATTGCCGGGTGGAAGCACATGTCTTGGCCAAGCTTGGAGGGGTTTTGCTCAGATCCGGCCAGTCCACTGACCTCAGGTTGCTCCAACGGTCCTCCTCGTCCACAGATGGAATGGTGGGGAAAAGCTGCCAAAGGGTGGGTCCAGTGCATGCAGCTGCCTCAACTTACCCGAGTGCCTCAGACCACTCATCAATTAAACCAACAAATACATGGTGCTTTGTTTTGCTCATTGCTCTGTGTGTTTACAGAGGTCAGAGGAGGACTTCAGGTGTCCCGTGTGCTAGCATTCTCTGCCTTCTTCCCCTGAAACAGGGTCTCTCACTGATCCTGGAGCAGGCTGGTGACCAGCAAGTCCCAGTGGTCTTTCTATTACCATCCCCTACAGCACTGGAACCTCACCTGGCTTTTTAAGTGAGGGCTAGGAATTCAAATAAGAAGTAAGCAAATTTTTAATATTTTTAAAATGTATTCTTATTTATGTGTGCATGTGCATGTCTAAGTATGGGTATATGCACTTGAGTGCAGTGCCTGAGGAGGTCAGCAAAGGGCATCAGATTCCCCCGGCTGCAGTTAAAAACAGTTGTGAGAGGAGCCCAGCGTGTGTGCCTGGAAGCAAACTCTGGTCTTCTGCAAGAGCAATGCATACTCTTAAACCAGAGTCATTACCCCGGCTCTGGTAAATAGTTGTTGTATAGTATTATTTTAGGATGTGTTACATTTGCTTGTGCTATGGAACATTTGTTTAATGATGCAAAGATGTATTTCTTTATGTTGTATGTGCTTAACTCTGTGAAGCTGTGCTACTTTGCCTGTCTAAAACATGTGATTGGTCTAATAAAGAGCCAAATGGCCAATAGTAAGGCAGGAGAAAGGATAGGAGGGGTGGGCCGACAGAGAGAAAAATAGAAGGAGAAATCTGGGAAGGAAAGAGCGAGGAGCAGGATAAGGAGGAGGACTCCAGGGGTCAGCCACCCAGCTACACAGCAAGCCATGGATTAAGAAGTAAAGAAAGGCATTCAGAGATAGAGAAAGGCAAAAGATTGATGGGATAATTTAAGAAAAGCTGGCTAGAAACAAGTCAAGCTGTGGCGAGGCATTCATAAGAAAGAATAAGCCTCCGTGCCTGTGATTTATTTGGGAGCTGGATGGCAGGACCCTCCAAAAGACCAAAGAGCGAAGAGTGTAAAAAAAAAAAACTACAAATAGTTTTTTAAATTAAAATAATTTTCTTAATTTAGCACTCAAGGTATTAAATATTGTTACAACGTTTTTGAACCAACTGTGTCTCCCCTAACCCCACTTCTGTCCCTTGTAACTTCTCCCCCAGTCTCCTTTCCTTTTCCTGTCCCACGATCTTTTTCCCCTCCTCCTCCTCCCCCCTCAGCGCCCCTTTCCACCCTCTTTAGGTCTCCTTTCTACTTTTTAGCTGTCACCCACACTTCCCCCCATATATATATATATATACACATATATGCATGTATATATATAAACATGCACATATACATTAAAGGCTAGGAGTCACATATATGAGAACATTTGGTTTCTGTCTTTCTGAGTTTGGGTTACCTTGCTTTTCATATTATGCTTTCCAGATCCATCCATCTTCCTATAAATTTCAGGATTTCATTTTTTCTTTATAGATGAATAAAATCCCACACTTTCATTTTCCACCCGTCTGCTGATGAGCATGCAGACCGGTTCCATTTCCTGCCTGTTGTGCATAGAACAGCAATGACCTTGGATATGCAAGTGTCTCCCTGGGGGGAATATAGTGACCTTTGGGTGTACACCCAGGATTAGTGATATGGTAATTCTTTTCCAGCACCTTGAGAACCCTCCATACTGATTTCCATATCGGCTATGCTAGTTTGCAATCCCAGCAGCCATGAGCAAAGGTCCCTCTCCTTCCACATCCCCAGTAGGTTCTGTGGACAGATTCCTTGGTGATATCTATTCTGACCAGGGTAAGACAGTAGCCCAACATTATTTTAATTTGCACTTGCCTAAGGACTAAGGATGTCAAACATTTTAAAATTATTTATTGGTCATTTATGTTGCTTTCTATTGAATCGTCTGTCCATTTCATGGGCTTATTTGCTGAGTGGTGGATTTTGTTGTTGTATCGTTGTTTTTGTTTCTTTTGATGCTTAAATTTTTGTGATTCTTGGTGAATTTTGGATGAGTCCTGTGTCTGAAGTTGTGGTAGTTTGGATGAGAACAGCCCCCATAAGATCATATCCCTGAACACTTGGTCCACAGTTGGTGGAACTGTTTGGGAAGGATTAGGAGGTGTGGCCTTGTGGAAGTAGATGTGTCACTGGGGGTGGGCTCTTGAGGTTTCAAAAGACTTATGGAATTCCAGGTGTTCCTTTTCTCTGCCCGTTGGTTGTGGATCAAGGTGTGAGCTCTCAGCTGTTCCTTCACTCTGCTATCACGGACGCTCGCCCTCTGAAACTGAAGCCAAATTAAGCACTTTTGTAAGTTTCCTTGGTCATGTCGCTTTACCACAGCTACAGAAAAAGAACTGAGACACAAAGAACAGCAGGAAAGGTATTTCTCCCATTCTGCTAGCTGCTTTTGCTCTGCAGACAGCTTCCCTGGCTATGCAGACTTGCTTCAACTTCATGTAGCCACATTTGTTGAATCTTGGGTTTTCTGTCTGTGCTGGTGGAGTTTTGTTTGGAAAGTTGTTGCCTAAGTAGAAAGTAGAGAAAGAGTGAACTGAGAATGATGTGTGGCTTTGTAACCTCAAAGGCCACCCCCAGTGACATAATTCCTCCAACAAGGCCGTGCCTCTTCAACCTACCCAAACAGTGCCATGAACTGGAATAAATTATTCACACATCTGAGTCTATGGGGTTTGTTCTTATTCAAATGACCCCAATGGCTCAGCAGGCAAAATGCTTGCTTTACAGACTTGAGAACCTGAGTTCAGATCTCCAGTTCCATGTAAACCCAGGAGAAGCTGCATGAGCTTATTATACTTATTATGATGCTAGGTTTTTGCTGGGCAGCCAGTCTAGCCAAAATAGTGAAGTTCAAATTCAGTGAGAAGCTCTACCACAAAACTAAAGCCATGTATAGGGATGCACACCTTTAATCTAAGCACTGGGGAGGCAGAGGCAGGTGCATCTCTGTGAGTTCAAGGCCAGCCTGGTCTATAGAGTGTTTCCAGGACAGCCAGGGCCACACAGAGAAACCCTGTCTTAAAAACAAAACAAGCAAACAACAACAAAATGAACAAACCAAAAGGAAAGAAAAGAAAAGCTAAAGTGGAGAAGGATTGAGGAGGATATCCTGATGTCCAGAGATGTCTTCCTGTGGTCTCCACAAGCTGACACAGGCATCTCTCTCTCTCTCTCTCTCACACACACACACACACACACACACACACACACACACACACACAAATAAAATAAAATAAAATATCCTAGATCTGAGCTGAGAAGAGTAAAATAGCAGAGGACACTTGATCGCTGAGTATGGAATTTTCTGGAATCTCCTTGATTGATATATCTAGACATGGGATAGGATTTAATTGCAGGCTAGGACTGTTTATATGTCATCTACACTTGGTCTCCTACTGTGATGTGGCGGTATGGCCATTTCTGGGACTGGAGACATGTCTCAGCAGTTAGGATTTGCTGTTCAGTCATGAGAACCAGAGTGTGCATCTAGATCAGGAGGCCCACAAACACCTGTAAACTCCAACTCCAAGGGATCTACTGCCCTCTTCTGGCCCCGGTGGGAACACACACGTATGTGCACATACATTTGTATAGACACACAAACATAAATGAATAAACAAGTATAAAACAAACAAAACCAACATGGCCACTTTGGGCTTGTGAGACTCTCTCCCTAGACACACATAGGTAAAAGCAGAGATGCTCTTGGGCAGGGAGACCTCACGGCTCAGCCTTGGAAGGCCACATGGTATCCCTTTATTGCCCACTCACCAGAACTCTCCATACACACCTGCCCAGATTGAAGAGGGTCAAAAGACTCTGTGGATGTGGTGAGATCATGTTGAAGAAGATGTAGAGTTAGAAGGTAAGACTATGGTGGTCTCGAAACTAGGACCTGCCAGAGACACATCCTGATAGCCACTCAGCTTGTTGTGCTCAACGAATGTTTCCCAAGGCTGATGAAATCGCATGTGGATGAATATGGCCCAGTCCTCAAACCTGAGGACCTCCCAAGACAAATGGAGGAGATGGGTTGCGTAGATAAAAGCCATTCTTCTCATGCTTGCGTCACAATAGGTAGAAGAACCGCAGGAAATAATCCATATTGTCTAAGAGGCAGATGGAGGCTTGTGCCAAGTGTGTGAGTTCGCCAGCTAGGGTGGGCTTGTCAGATGGGGCTTAGACATGGGAGGAGATGGGAACGGAGTTGGGAAGGTGGGCTGAGTTGAGATTGATTCTACCATGCGGGACCCTTGGGATGCAGAGCAGTGGATGGATTCACGGGACCCTTGGGATGCAGAGCAGTGGATGGATTCACGTGTGACAGTCTTTTAATCCTCACAGGCTAAAAGCCAGTGCAGATGCTCACGCAGCAGCGTCAAAGGCGGGAAGGATGGGACTGAAGTGTTCAGGAGTGGGTACCTCAGGATTTTCCCAGAGTGGGAGGGAGTCGGGAGAAGGATGGCATCGACCCCTTGGACTCTCAGTCCCAGGCGCCTGTGGATTGTAAGGGATGCTTTTACAGGCGGAGATGCTGCACTTCTGCCTGATATCAGCTGAGGCAGAACCTTGGGCTTGGGCACCAGAAGTAGGGGTTTTGGACATTTTCTTGCCAGGAGACCATAAGAGGAACACTGCATCCAAAAACTTCTATGAGAAGCTGCTTTGGGCACAGTGAGGAAAGAGGTTTGCTTTGAGGTACATGGGCCTCCTGACAGCAAAGATTTTAGTCTTTCACTGAGAGACATGGTTTAATAAGAGCTCTTTAGTCCAATGAGAGAGGTTACAAAGGACATTTATGCATTGTTCAAGGAAGGGTACAGAAACGCTGTACTCAGTACTAGCCGTCCAGGCACAGGACAAGGCTATTTATTTTATCTACAGTGATGGGGATTGAACCCAGCACCTAAGCAAGTTCTCCCTGAGAAATTCTAGCCATTGTTTTTCTCTGAGAGCAGGATCTCTCTGTGTAACCCAGGAGGCTTTGAACTGACAACACTCTTACCTTAGCCTCTTGACTGTTGGCATTCCAGGTATGATTATCAAGCCCAGTGATGTGGGTTTATATCAGTCCCAGCCATAGCCCTTGAAGAGGACATTATACTATGCTATTTTAGAAAGATTTATTTGGCGTACTGGAGAGGTGACTCCAGGGTTAAGAGCACGACTGCTCTTCCAAAGGACCCGGGTTTGATTTCCAGCACCCACATGATGGCTCACAACCATCTGTAACTCCAGTTCTAGGGGATCTGACACCTTCGTGTGGCCTTGGCTGACACCAGACACAGATTACCTCCCAAGGGACCAGGTGCTTAATGTTTAATTCTTCAAAATCCCAACGTTCATTGGTGACTTTTCTAAGTACACATACATACACATACATGCAGGTAAAACATACAAATAAATAAATAAAAATGTTATTATTGTTTTTACTGTCTCTTTGTGTGCGCCCAATAGAGGTCAAGGACATCGATCCCTCTGGAACTAAAGTTGGTTGTGAGCTGCCTGGCATGGGTTCGGGACCCTCTGGAAAAGCAGCAAGAGCTCTCAACAGCAGATCCATCTCACGCCTTACCATGACAAGAGGCTACTATAACCACATGTCTCAGAATCTCCCCCACTCCACCCGAGGCACACACTTCCTGTAACTCCTCAGGCTAGGTCCGCTTAACACACCCATTTTCCAGAAGAGGTAACTGAGCCTCAGAGACCAAGGGCAGCCGCAGTTTACACAGGAAGGAAGCATGCAGCGGAGCCAAGATTGAAACCCAAGTGGCGCGTCGGGCGGGTGCACGGAGGAGTCCCTGCTAGCCACTTGCCCTTCATACTCCTCCACGTCTGAATAAAATGAGTTGATATGATGATCGACGCCGTGTTACTAGCATTGTTAAAATTAGTGCCCGTGCTAAGCCCAGCCCTGTTGCTCCAGCTGTTTGTCTCACAGGGAACTGACCACACTCGCTCCTTGTCCTCACCACTCCCACCGCAAACCGTCATAAACCATCGCCCGGCCTTTCATTTGCACGGTCCTCCAGGCCTGACGGCCCCTGAGAATTTAACAGATCCTCCACAGCATATCATAAAACAAAACCAAATGCTCGAGTCCCCCCCCTCCCACCCCCCGCCCTTTCCCCGAGTATCTGTCAAAGCCAGTGGAGAAATAAAATCCAGAATCTCCAAACAATATACTTTCCCACAGATAATAAATAAAAAATCTCCAAAGCGGGCGGGGGGAGGGGAGGGCGGGGGGGGCGGGGGGGAGCAAGGCTTCGGGGCCTTGGGGCACAAGCTGCAGCTACCAGCAGGCTCTCAGTAAGGAAGTAATTGAGATTAAAAAAATAATAATAATAAAAGATGTCTGTGTTGCACGCGCTCTGGGCACATGAATGTGGGCGCCGGCAGGGTGTGTGTTCTCATCGGCGCCCTGTCCTTCCGTGCTTGAACAAACTCAGATGGCTTCTCCAGGAGCAGGCACTTCAGAAATTCTTAGTTAATCAAAGCTCTGACATTCATTAGTGAATCTTCTGAGTGTACGTCTGCATGGACAATTCTTTCTCTCCTCTGACAAGCGCGGAGCCTGCGGCGATTTGTTTAAAACTTTGAGCTTACTGCACGCCAGCAGTTAAGCTGTCCTCTGCCCCTGCGCATGACGACACAGAGAGTTGTGACCCAAAGTGGTGACCAGGTAACAGGGGAGGAGGATGAGTGTGCTCAGTGTCCTTCCTGCCTCCTCTTCCTCCTCCCTCCCTCCTTCCTTTCTTCTTCCCTCCCTCCTCTCCTCCCTCCTGCCCTCCCTCCCTTCCTCCCTCCCTACCTTTCTTCTATCTCCGGCCCTGTTTTTACTTTTCATCTTCTCACAAAGTCTTGCATCAGTTGCCAAGGCTGGCCTTCATATAAACAACGAACGCATAACCTTCCTGCCTCAGTCTCCTGAGTGGCAGGGGTGACAGTCCTGTGCCACGAGGCCTGCCTTCCATTCCTGTCTCGTCAGTGTTCATGTTGGTAATGGTAATAGGCAGGTTTTGACTGTTTTCATTGAAAGAAATTGGTTTTTTTTTTCTCATATTACCATGAACTTCATGATGGCCTTGAGTCATTAGGAGCTGATGGATGCTAGCACCGGTATCCTGACGTGTTGCTTAGCTACTAGCCTGGAGTAAAAGGGTCCTGTCTGCAATGTCAGCACACAAACATTGGAAGTCCCTTTCCCCACATCCCGAGCTGCAGGGAGAGTGTAAAAACATGGGGGAGAAAAGAAGAAAAAGGGGTCCTTTCTCATTCCACAGTACTTCCTGGTGCTTCAGGGGCACAGTGTATGTAGTAAAATCTTTTAACTTGTGACTTGAAATATTTCTGTGCATACAAAGAGGAAAGATAACAGTAGAATCCATGTGATCATCAGTGAGTTTCAGCAAGAAGTTTCTTTTTTGTTTGTTTGTTTGTTTGTTTTTCAAGGCAGGGTTTATCTGTGGTTTTGGAGGCTGTCCTGGATCTAGTTCTTTTAAACCTGGCTGGTCTCAGAGAGCCTGCCTGTGCCTCCTGGAGTGCTGGGATTAAAGGTGTGTGCCACCACCGCCCACCTAAAGAAGTTTCTAACAAGGGGAATGGCTAAGCTGCACTTCTGGTGGCAAACCTTCCTCCCAGGATGACTCCCAGCATGATGGAAGTTCCCCACTGTATGCATAGCTTGATCCTCTGTAATGTGTGGGTATTCACCCTTAAATCATACACAGACCTTGTCGCCAAGGACAGGTGACTCAGTGGTTAAGAGCACTGGCTGCTGTTCCAGTGTGAGCCAGAATTCACATGGTGACTCACAACCACCTGTGACTCCAGTCCCAGGGAATCTGAAGTCCTCTTCTGGTCTCCCCAGGCACCAGGCATGTGGTGCACAGTCATACATGCAGGCAAAATACCCATACATGCAAAGAATAAATAAAATATGTTTAAAGGAAAATTAAAGGGAAATCATTCATCCATCTATCCATCCATCTTTTCATTTAAATGAAACATCTACAGTATGGATGCTCCAGGTTGGATCCATGGTCTCCATCTTTCAGAAATCTACCAGGTAATAACTTGTAATGTGGTAGATTCCCTGCCAAGGACAAACATGGAAAAGAGATCATTGCCCCTGTGGAGGTAGAGAGATGCAATCTTCCTTGAAGAGTTGTTGGGCTCCCAAGATCTCCTACTTTGGAGCGAGCTGCATCACTTGCCATTTCCTGGGGACTCCAGGCCCAGTGACTCAGCTCAAGTCCCCTTTACCTCCAGTTTTCCTCAGATCTAAAGCCAAAGGAGAAAGCATTGAGATGTGAGCTGGAGGCCAGTGAGTCTGGTCCAGGTTGTGGCTGAGGAACCTCGCTTCTTTTCCTTGGCTGCAACTCAAGGAAGCAAAGACGAGAGGGAGAAAGGAGAGCCGGGTGTTGGGCTGACATTGACAGGGGCTGGATGCAGAGGAAGGAAGTGTCCTGCGAGATACCAAAGCAGGGTCTGTGATGTCCTGGGGTCTGGGTGCTGAACCCGGCATTTTAGAAACTGACACCTAGGGACCTGCCATGAAGGTCTGCAAACACACCTCTTGCAGCAGGCACAGCCATAAACCAGTCATCCAGCACTCACTGGCTTCACTATGATGGGCCTGATGTATTCACTCAGAGAAGTGAAAGGAGGCCGGAGACATAGGCAGTAAATACGTCAATGCGCACAGGTGATGTAACCCAAGCCCCCACCGAACAGTATGACTTACAAAACTGCCCCACCAGGGGGACAGCCCCTGGGCAGATGGAGCCTAGAATGCCCTGTCCATCTGGATGAATTCATCTAGGCCTATGCATGTGTGTGGTCTGCATGCGTGTGTGTGTGTGTGTGTCTATGTTCACATATGTACATGTATAAGCATGTATGTTGACGTCAGAGGTTTGTGTCAGCCTCCCTCCTTGACCACTCACCACTTTGTATGTTTGAAGCAGAGTCTCTCACTTGAACCCAGAGCTTGCTGATTCCGATAGCCTATCTAACCAGCTTGCCCCAGGGATCCCCTGTCTCTGCCACGCGTGCCTAGCATTTATGTGGGTGCTGGGGACAGTAACTCCAATCCTCATACTTTACCCTCTGAGTTCTCTTCCCCAAGCCCTCCCTTTTCTGTTCAGAGAAACTTCTTGATGGAAGGGCAGTTACTGTCTCTATGCCTCCTTTGGTTCTGGGGTATCTAAGATGAGTAAAAGGGGTGTCTCATCACAGAAGACAACAGCCACTTCCTTACTTTGGAGGGACAGCTTCGTACCTGTGCAGGTGCAGTTGAAGGGTGGGCTTTCTTCATGCTTCACTCTCTACGGGCCTTAAATATCCAGTGTGAAGGTCTCTGCCTGTTTTAATATTGAGCCTGACCCACTGTGTGCATTCAGCAGTGACTGCCTGGGTAAGCTGCCTCTAAGCCTAGGCTGGAGATTTTACTAGCCTTAAATACTGTGACGTTTTGGATTCCAAAAGTCCCCAGTGGCTTCGTGCTTTGACTCCTTGGTCCTCTAGCTAGTGACTCTGTTTTGGAAGGCTGCAGTTCCTTATGGAAAAGGACTTTAATGTGACCTGGCCCCAGTTCCCCAAGCTCTCTGCTTCCTGGACCTCTGTGGTATGAGGCACTTTTGTCAAATGCTCCCATTACCCTGTTCACCATGCCTTCACTGATTCTGCCATGCTTTCCCAGTCATGGTGGCCTGTAATCTCCAGAGACCATCAGCCCGAACGGACATCTCCACTTCCGTGTTTCTTGAGTATTTTACTCACGGCAAGGCAAGAACCAGGACAACTGATAACTAACGACATCAGCCAACTGCCGTTCGCTGGGTTCACAAAACCCAAGAAGGAATTTCTGCCATTTCAAGGTCTGCTTGTGTGTGTGAGAGTGTGCATGCAGGTTTCCTGCCTTCATGCTTGTGCACGCAGGCCAGAGGAGAGTGGGACAGGCCCCCAGACCTCAGCACAGCTGACACCATGGTGGAAGTATCATTCACACCATGGAACCCAGCACACAGGCAGCATCACCGGTCAAAAGGAGAACAAGGAGCTAATACGTCAAAGTCCATACTTCTGGAAAGTCCCTAAACGTGCTAACCTTGCTCTTTGGCTTCTGTAGTTCTGCTTCTGGCTAGCAGTTCCTACTAACTGAGCTGTGTCAAACCCAGATGTGGTTTTTTGTGCTTAAAAGCTCACCCTGAAAAAGGCTCGGGACTGCACTGGGGTCCTGAACACCCACTCTAGTCACCTGCAGGCAGACAAAGACGTTCTATTGACTTGGACCCATGTCCCAGCAGTCTTCTCCAGTGGACACCTCACAGCAAGAGTGCAGTATCTGCACAGGGTGGGAGAGGTGTTGGAGTGTGAGTCAACTCCAGGCCCTCTGGAAATGTAGGATGTGCTGGCCACTGAGCCCCAGGGATCTTCCTGTCTCTGGTCCCCGAGTGCAGTGAATACAAGCATGGGCTACTGCACTCAGTTTTCCATGGGAACTTGGAATTTGAACTCAGACCCTCACATTTGATAAACAAACTTTGCTGGAAAGAGCCAACTCCTAAGTCCCAGTCTGACATCAATGTATATATATATATATATATATATATATATGTGCATACATGTGTGTATGTATCTATGTATATGTATGTATATGTGTATGCATATGTATGCAAGTGTATATGATGTATATGTATGTATCTACATGCATGTATATGTATGTGTGCATATACATATATGTGTGCATGTATGTGTGCATGTATGCATGCATATGCATGTATTATACATATGTGTATATAATATATAATAAACATCATTTGGGGGCTTTGTTTTATTTTTTGTTTTTGTTTTGAGACAGACTTTCATTATGGAGCCTAGGCTATCCTGGAATTCAAAATCCTCCTGGCTCCATCTCTCAAGTGCTGGGGTTATAGGTGTAAACCACCATGCCTGAATGTGGGGAGCGGTGGGGGGGAGGTGGGTGGGTGGGTGGGTGGGGGAGGTGGATGGGTGTGAGCTGCATGTGGGCGGGCCGGAAGTCAATGTCAGAGTTTTTCCTCAGGTGTCACACAGTTGCTGGTTTGTTGTTGGTTTGAAACAGGGTCTCCAGCTGGGACCTGGATTCAGCTCCAGGTCCTCCTCGCAGTTTGCCAAGAATAATACACTGTCCCACTCCTGTGAATCCAGAACTGGAGAGGAAGGGGAGGGGGGAAGGTCGGGAGTTTGAGGCCAGCTTGGCATACAGGAGTCATTGTCAAAAGAGGTGGGGACGCGGGGGAGGGGTGCAAAAAGAAGAGGGAGGGGAAAAGAATAGAAGGAGAAAATAGACTGTGCAGCCTTGAGCAGGTGACCCAAACTCTCTGAGCCCCAACTGTGTCCAATGAGGCAAAACATGTCATTGAGCTCCTCTGGCATTAACCAAGCAAGCCTGGCCACAAACAATACAGAGAAACCCTGTCTCGTAAAACCAAAAAAAAAAAAAAAAAAAAAAAAAAGCTATTGGCTAGCACAAAGTGAAGGCCCTCTGCACACCTGCTTCCACTCACTGCCCTGCGGTCACTGCCGGCGCCCTCCATGTCCAGCGTGGGCGGCTGCTTGTATTCAAACCCACACACCTCGGGAGGCAACTGACTGAGTCGGTGAAAAGTGGATCTGAGGCGGCCAGAGCGGGTTCCAATTCCGTAGATCTGAAGGGCCTAGGGACTAGGGCGCACGCGCTCCCCGGGAGCCGCAGGCCGCCTCCCCTGCCCACCCCGAGGCCCACCCATCCCCCTCCCGGCACATTCCAACCCCCAGAGGCTGACCCTGTCTCTCTGGGTGATTTAAGTCTTAGAGAGAGGCCGGGAAGGATTTGTTTTGACGTTTAAAGGCCATCCAGGTAACGGATGGCCGGGGCGGTATCCACCTCCCCGTCCATATATCTAGGCAACAGTATCTATTTTTGACGTGCCTGACACACCATTTCCTTTGGCAGCCCAAGGGGGGCTCGTCTTTAAATTAAACTCGTCTCCGACCCCTCGGATCTGCAGCCCGATCGGGGGGCAGACCCCGGGAAGGGAAGCTCAGAGCCTGGGCAGGCCTGCAGGCCATCGGTGATATATAGCCCGAGGAGCCCGTGCCCCCTTGAGCTGCAGGCGACAAGCTCTCTGAAGCATTAACTAATGACAGGGGCCGTCCTGGAGTCTTCTAATCACCTTTAATGCGCACATCTAGGAGCTAATTTAAAGCAGGCAGGATAAGCAGGTCAGACAAACAGACCAAGAAAGCCAAATAAAATCATAGCACCCTACAAGGCGAGGGGACTGTTTGGGAATGGGGAGGAGTGAGAGGTGCTGTGACCTGGAACATTTGCCTGGCTCCTTTGGACTCTGTCCCCCAGCACTGGAGTGGGTGGGTGCGAAGAATTCGGTAAAGTAAAGAAGCATTTCGGGTCTGTGTGTGTCATTATGTCAGAGCAGAACTCTGCCCCGCCCCCACCCCACCCCCTTGCCCCCCACCCTCTAGCCCCCCACCCCCTCACCCCCACTCCCTTGAGCCAGTGAGAAGAGGACCCTAAGCTTGTCGCCAAGCTGGACTTGCTGAAAAGAGAAAAAAATCTGCTGGGTAGGTGAATGAATGGATCCCAGCTCTGCCCTTCCTCAGCCAAGGTCCTGCCTGTTTCCTGCTCTGAGTTTGCTCTGCTCTTCAGAAAAAGAAAAAAGTTCCTCTTTTCCTTTGAAGAGGGAATGGAAGTCTAGAGGCAGAGAAGGTACTAGAACGATAAGGAGCAAACGAAACAGAGGTGGAGACCCGAGGAGAGAAGGAGGCAGAGAAAACTCCCAGAAAGAGGGATTTTTAACCATGGCAAAGAATTTTGCGGGTGTTTCGGTCACCAGCTAATAGGAACAGAAGTTCTGCGTCTCCAAAGGAGGGTACCACAGAAGAAGCAAGGCGCCACATCACTCTTCAATCCCTTTTGGACATACCTGCTCTGCCTTCTTCTGTACAACAACATTTACCCCTTCCGGGGGCAGGAGGCACTTAAAGGACAGGGAGAAGCTGGTGGCCCAGTGCCTTTAATCCAAAGCAAGAGGCAGGCAGATCTCTGAGTTCCAGGCCAGCCTGGTCTACAGTGTGCTTGATCCCTTCTGTTCTAAACCTTAAAGAAAACAAAGAGCTACTGGAAAATACCACTGGCTAGGGGGCTGCTCTGATAGTTGGCTGAATTTTGCAAAGTAGAGAGGACGATGTGCTGCCTAGAGGGAGAAGGTTGGAGGTTTATGCTCTCCCAGCTTTCGCCGTACACCAGGGAGGGACCCTTGACACCAAACTTCCATTACAGACAATGGCAGAGTCACCTTGGTCCTGGAAATGGCTTCAAACGACAGGATGTTTAACATGAAGCAGAAGGAGATACGGACCTCCTTAGTTCATAAGGAGCCTGCCCTGTAAATTTGAGGGCTTGACTGTGAATCCTCAGACCTCAACGAAAGCTGGACAAGGGCTGCCTCTGTAATCTCAGCACTCCAAAGAGGAGATGGAAGGGGCAGACAGGAGAATCCTAGGAAGCCCATGGGCTAGGGACATGACAGGCATAGTGCATGCAGTGCCTGAAGAGGCCTGAAGAGGGTGTCGGATCTCCTAGGACTGGAGTTATGGCTAGTTATGGGTTGTCATGTGAGTGCTGGGAATTGAACCCCAGTCTTCTGCAGGAGCAGACAGTGCTCTAATCTGAGTCATCTCGCCCACCCCAAATGGTTTTCTTTTCATGTATATTAATGAGACATCTAGGGAATTTGCTTCAAGGGACAAGCCTCCTCTTTGGGCAGCCTTCAGCCCCTGCAGTAAGGACCTTGCAGGCTTCCCTGTTTAGAGATGTCAGCTATCAGTATAGGGCACCTCGATTTTGAAGGTTCTGGAAGATATGAATGTTTGAAATATTGCTAGGGAAGAACAGTGTAGGTAGAGTTTTCCGTCGGGATCAGCTCTGTCCCACCAGCCACTCCCAAATAACCACACGGAGACTCATTATTCTATGAATGCTTGGCTGACAGCTTAGGCTTGTCTCCAGCCAACTCTTACAACTTAAATTAACCATTTCTATTAATCTATGTGCTGCCCCGGGGCTCGTTTACCTCCTCTGTGAACATCCCATGTTGCTTCTTTCCCGTCTGGCTCGTGACTTTGAGACGCCACCCTTCTTCCCAGCATTCTCTCTGACCCCAAAATCCTGCCTAGCTGTCAGCCAATCAGCTGTTTATTATCTATGAGAGCAACACATTTTCACAGCGTGCAGAAGGATTGCTCCATAGCAGGAGAACAGCGAAGTGGTGAACTCAAGCTCCTTCGTGTTAATTAAAACATGGCCTGGAGGAGCAGAGTCACCGGGACAGCGTGTGAGTTACTTGCTGCATCCCATAAACAATAAGGGGTGTGAATGTAACTTGGGAGTGTGGCAAGGACTGGCCTAGAACCACATGGCACAGCCATGGATTCTGTCTCTGGTGCTGAAAGAAAGAAAAGAAAACCCTTGGGGGCTACAGCCCAAACACCCATCTGTAGATGAATGGCTAATAAAATTGGAATACTACCCAGCAGCTCAGCTCCACGTAGGTAATGTATTTGATTTTTGCAAATCAAGTGTGGCGAATAGGAGGCCTACAGCGGCAGGAAGTAGCTCTACAGTTGATCAGGCCTGGGAACTAGAGGGGATGAGAAAACCCCCAAGGTTACAAAAATTTTCACCTCTGTGAGACGTTTGGGGACAGGGTTTCCTGTAGCTCAGGCTGGCTTTGAACTCACTATGTAGCACAGGATGACCTTGACCTCCTGATCTTCCTGCCTGGACCTCCTGTGCGCTGATATGACAGTGTGCACCCACAGCTGGCTTACAGAGAGACTGGGCACAGAGCTTTGTGTATGCCAGAGAACCGCTCCACCACCAGAGCTGCATCTCCAACACCCCCCCCCCAGGCGGAGTTTCTTCTTGAGGAAACAAAATGTCAAAACTCAATTGTGGGGAGGATTGTATGCATGTGTGGTTACACCCCAAACCACTGAATCACACACTTGACTTGAGGAGATTGTGGGGTTTGTGGTTTATTTAGAAAAAAGGAAAGAAAGAAAGCTCTTTGAAAAACCACCCCACAGTGTGAGTCCTTCCCAAGAGGACCTCAACCAAGGTTCTGATGGAGGGAAACAGCCCCAGGTTCACAGGTAGACACATGTGCATACACACACACACACACACACACACACACACACACACGCACGCACGCACACACACACACATTTGTACACATATTTATATACACACAAACATTGGCACACACATGCAAATGTGAGTACAAGTGCACATGTGTTCATACACATGCACACACACTTACTTGCACACAAGTGTGTGTGCATGTGTTTGAACACGCATATAGCCACGCTGCCTGCAAAGGGCAGGTCACGTGAAGGAGGATAGGAAGAGAAACAGCTTACTGCTGGGAACAGAACACCACCATCTTGTGTAGAGATCCATGTTGAAGGAAGGGGACCCCTGCTGGGTGTTGCTGATGACATTTGCTGGTCAGCTTTCCGTTACTATAACACATACTTGAGGCAATCAACTTAAATATAAAAAAGGCCCATCTAGCTCATGGTGATCCCTGGCCATGCCCTGGTTGGTCCTGATATCTACGGACCTATAGTCAGGTGAGACATGACAGGGAGCATGAGACAGAACAGACACTTGATGATGGGAATGAAAACGGGAAATAGGAGAAGACTGGGGGTCTTAGAACCCCACTTCAGAGCACAGCCTGGATGACCTTCTAGACCCCTCCTCTTAAAAGTCCTACCCCCTCCCTTCAACCCCACGCTGGAGAGTCAAACCTTCAACGCATTGGCCTTCGGGAAACATTTTTTTAAATATTTTATTTATTTACTGTGTATAGAGTTTTCTGCCTACATGCCAGCAGAGGGCACCAGATCTCATTCAAGGTGGTTGTGAGCCACTGTGTGGTTGCCTGGAATTGAACTCAGGACCTCTGGAAGAGCAGTCAGTGTTCTTAACCTCTTAGACATCTCTCCAGCCCCCTTCGGGAAACATTTAAGGTACAAAAATTAGCACGTGGAAAGTCAGTTTAAGTTGAATATGTAGGAGGAATCTATAGATCTGGTGTGTCTATACTGCTACCCGGGAGAACTGGGGCCCAGGAGAGCTGGGATTCTGGGGCAAGGTAGAGTCTGGCTGTTAAGGGGGCTCCCCACCCAGAGTAGAGTGGATGAGAAGCCCACCCAGGTTACACCCAGTTCTACAATGACCATGGTTCTAGGAAGGCTGGCTATCAGCTTCAGTGGGATCCTGAAAAAGCAACTGCGGCTTTGGGACAAAATTTAAGACGAGGTGACTTTGTGCTTGAATTATGAAGCCACCAGGTGGTCACTTCATGTGGCATCCAAGTTGCTGTCCTGCGGATATCCTTCCTTAGCTGAGTCAAGTCAAGGACTACCTTTAGCAGGCGTGTTGTGCATTGGACTTGAGCCTGGTTTGGGATCCAGAGAGATCCTGAGGTCTAATCTTGGCCCTGCCTCTCACCAAGCAGGACAAGTCACTAGACACCTGTTTTCTCATCTATGATAATAGAATATTATATGTACATCATAGGGTTATTAAAGAATTTAAAGTATGGATTTTACTGACACTCTAAGCTCCTTTTCCCCCTCTGTCAAAAATAAAACGATGTGGTCAGACCTTCATACAAAACGCACATATTAAAAACCAGAGGGAAAGAAACCCCAACACTGGGCTCCCTGGTGCTCTATATACATCCACACTTCCTTCCCACATTCACTTCGATGAGTGCTCTTATTCTCACCAGGAAAAATCCCATAAACTTGACACATTAAACATGAAAACTTTACACCATCCTTCTAACGCATGTGTGCACTCCTACAAGTCAGCTCTTACTTCCAATACATTTTGCAGAAACAATTGGGCGTATCCTTGAGTTCAATGCTAGAAGGCCTCATACTTTGGATCTACTCTCCATCATCTCTCACTCCACTGTCTTTATTGCCAGCATCACCACCTTCATCATCACCACCACTACCACCACCACCACCATCACCACCATCATCACCATCACCACCTCACCACCACCATCACCACCACCATCATCACCATCACCACCACCATCATCACTACCAACATCACCTTCATCATCACCACCATCATCACCATCATCACCACCTTCATCACCACCACCACCACCATCATCACCATCATCACCATCTCCACCATCACCACCATCATCACCATCATCACCACCTTCATCACCACCACCACCACCATCATCACCATCACCACCATCATCACCATCATCACCATCATCACCACCACTATCACCACCAACATCACCACCACCATCATCACCATCACCATCACCACCATCACCACCATCACCACCACCACCATCATCACCATCATCACCATCATCACCACCTTCATCATCACCACCATCACA